>NC_079316.1:96431629-97056629 GCF_029931775.1 Euleptes europaea | reverse complement strand
AAATTAAAAGCTTTTATGGGTATAGTTCTCTAACCCTCTGGATCTTATCAAAATACAGCACATAAAACATTATTAAATAGTTAGCGTTCAGAGACATCTTGGGCTTATCTAACATGAAATAAACCAAATTTACTTACACAAGGCTTCTGCAGAACAGCTTACTCTATGGCTGTTGTGACATGTCGAGACAGTTGGTTATTTAATATGAGAAACTGAGCTCTTTCAATGAAAACTGTGCTTCAACTGGAACTATTACATGTGTGCTCATCGGGACTCAGTGACAAAAGAGCTGAGAGACCCTAATTTTTTCTCTGCAGCTGCCCAACCCTCCCAGATGCCCAGTGTCTATGGACAACCATGTCCCTGATTTGCATCATTGTCCAGTATCTTTGCATTTAGACTATAGTCTTTATACTGGCCAGTCAACAGGCAATGTCTAATGAGGAGTGCTTGTTTCCATTTACAAACAAGACAAATAGTCAGTAAATGAACCCACAAAAGAATGAAATGATGTTTCTTCTGAGAGAACCAAATTGAGGCTGGGCTCTTACATTATCTTGGCTGCAATGCCATTCCTTCCCAAAACATCAGGACAATGTCAGAAGCATGGGCGATGTGAGAGAATCTCCTCCCCACACCAACATCAACTGTCTGGAAATGCATCCTGGGGTATCCCATTCCTCTGGATTTGCGCCTTGGCCTGACCAGGATCACTTCCTCTTCCAAAGACAGATGATGGCTGGCTGCTCAGGTGGCCAGCTGGGTGGGGGGGGGGAGAAAGGGGGGAAAGGACCTGCTGCCACTCATATTTTTGCAAATGGGTAAGACACCCAATCACTGGAGTAGAAGGAGGAATCATAGAATCATAGAGTTGGAAGGGACCACCAGGGACATCTAGTCCAACCCCCTGCACAATGCAGGAAATTAACAACTACCTCCCCCCACATCACCAGTGACCCCAACCCTCCCCCCGCCATGCAGGATCCCACAATCAAAGCACTCCCGACAGATGGCCGTCTAGCCTCTGCTGAAAGGAAGGTGAATGGTTGCTGCTGCCAGCATTGTGGTTGTTCATTGTTGATGGACATAAGGGAGGGGGTAATGGCTCAATGTTTATGAAGGAAAGAGGAGCCCATTACAGGTTTCTTGTCTGGCATCCTCACCCCAACTTGTTTATCTCAGAATCTGGATTCCCCCCTCACTATATATAAACAGGACATTATGGTTGTGTCAGTTTGAAAACATAAAAGAACTGAGGACTCATCTTGTTCCCCAATGCACATACACCAGTTTTTCCTCACTAACTTGTACACCTTCTCCTGCTGCTGTACCGTTCCTTGCAAAATACAATGTCCATCTGCAGAAACTGAAAATTTAACCAGGCCTATCCAACTAGTGATTCCCCAGCCCAAATGTTACCCACCTGCCAAGTATTATGGCCTGGTGTATGCTTGATGCCCCTCCCCCCTCTGTTTTGGTGCCATGGAGCGAAACACAAAAGGTTTATGAAGCTCTGTGGTTGGGCTCCCATCAGCGACTAGGGGCTAACGGTCATGTGGATAGGTCACATTGAGTAGGTCTGGGTACATACAAATTGAATACTTTCATAGTTGTGCCTGGAAGAGGTGCTGGAAGAGGTGCTGTCAAGTCCCAGCTGACTTGAGGCTACCCCATAGGGCAAACAAGAGGTGTGCAGAAGTGGTTTGCCATTGCCTACCTCTGTATCCAACCCTGGATTTCTTTGTTGGTCTCCCATCCACATACTCAACAGGGCCAACCCTGCTTAGCCTCTGAGATCTGATGAGATCAGGTTAGCCTGGGCCATCCTGTGTCCTTTCTAATTTATCACTGACATACATGTACTCATGTATGACACATACAATGTCAATGGATCTAGAGGCCTCACTGAAGATGTTGTCCATACCTTCTTACAAAGTATATATTTCATATTCATAATTCCCAAAGATAAAACCATTTAGATATTTTAAATAGCCATCTATAATAAATCAAACAAAAATTCCCACCCTGTGGACTTTGGAAAGAAAAACTAACTGTAGTAAATAGGTTCTCGCCTACTTCTGCCAAATGTTTCCAGTTATATCAATGTTTCCCCCCACGAATGGAAGACATTATGATGATTAAGAAGCTAACCCACCACCCTTCATCACGTGAGCAATCTGATTCATTCTGAGTAATATGGTTTTTATTTGTTTTTATATATTTTTAGCCTGTGTTTCAAACCAAAAATTAGGCCAAAATCAGCTCCTATTAATTAAAATCTAATGCAAATGATCAGTTAAACACATATCAGCATACATATGAATTTCAGCATCATCTTCTGCAACAACACAGTGCTGTTCTCTGTGTTAATTTCGTTTTATTTAGTTGGCTTATTTGCTAAATTGTGCCCATGGCAAACACTTTTAAGTCCACTGATTGAAATGGAAAAAATGTAAGTATGTGCTAAATCAATGGGATTTTGAACATTTGTTGCTACTTAGGATGGATTGTGTGCTATATATGTAATCTGTATTTACAAGCAGATTTGTCCCTTAGGGCTAATGTAGGATACAACATTTACAAATATGTTTTTAAGGTTTTAAAAAATTGGACATTATAATAACCACCATAGACAAATGTACCCAAAGTAAACTCCACACTGATACTTGGGAGGTGCTTTCCAAGACAGTAAGATCTAACACTGCTTTTTAAAGATTAATCATTCAGAATGGGAGAGGACCACTTATAATTTTTGACAGGCAGGCAAGGTAAGATTAATATAAAATCTTAAGATGTTAAATAACATTAGGGAGAGGATCACCCCCTGGGGGACCCCATATACCAATAGGTATCGTGGAGACACCCTCTACTCCAATGCTATGCTCTCTCCCCAATCCTGGAGAATTGAGACCAGCCATTGCAAGGCTGTTCCATGAATACCAGTTTCGGCTAGGCAGTGGGTCAATAGATATATGCGGAGATCATCTGTGAGGATGACTAGTGATGTAAGATTCTGCATCTTACAACACAGTTATGAAACCAAGAATGTCCCTGTTTTTCAAGTTTATTGTTAACGTCTGTAGTTTTGTATGACAAAAAAAAAAATCTTCAGCACACCAGATAGATTTCTTGGAATCTTTAAAATTCCTATAATAGTTGCCATTGTTTCTGAACAGTGGGCTGCTTTCTAAAGGCTGTCATCAAAGACTCCATCCTGTGCAAAATACTAAGGAGTAATACATGGCCCACAGTTCACATCATAATAAATGAACAAAAGCCCATTACTTTACCAGTGAAGGCTATAATTTATGGTTTGAGAATCGCCGTATTGTATCGTATCTTCTTTTGCTGCTCCAGAGTGTCTCTGACCTCTCTACATATATGTCTAACAATTGGTTTTGCAAAAAGTAAGAACAGGACCTAAGCTATTGGATCCTGCGGTGTTTTGTAGAATTAGTCACAGCATTTCAGAAAACTATTTAGACCGTGTCGATGAAACCCCGTGAATTCCTGTATGGATTCCCTGCAATGTTTTGCAGATGACACTGGAAGAGCCGCAGTTACTTCCTCTTCTGCTAAATACACATATATTATTGTCAATTAAAGATACTATTTTGAGAAGCAGACACAGCTTGCTGTAAGGCTGAAGAAAAATGTGGAAAATTAAATGAGACTGCTGGAAGATCTCACAACACTCTCTATATTTTTTCTGCTCAATATGAGCACATGGTAGAGCTTATCTTGGAAGTGCGTAGATTTCACCAAAGCATTCTGGGTGTTGCACACCAAGATCATATGGGATATGCATGGTCAAATTGTTCTGTTGGCACAGGGATGCAGAAATAATTCTATATTTTTGCACATTAGTGGTGAGAAACAGTGATCATGTTTACGTTTAAAGTGTCCAGCTGTTAATATAGATCAGTTGTACTTTAAATGCTCACAAAAAGAATGACACTTTTGCCTGCCCTTCCCAACAGACGTTTGTTGGAGATGAGGGGGGATGTCTAATTGGTGCTTGGGGGTCCGTGTGGGCTGAACTGTTGCAAGGATGTATATGCAACCCATTTCATTTTCTCTTTAACATATAAAGTTGCTGGGTTTATGATAAATATGTTACCTTGAAAACTCTTCATACCTTTAATGTTTTCTGAAGCAATTTTGCTACTGCTTGCCAAGCCACAAGGGTGCTGTAAGTACACACCCAATTGGAAAAGATGATTTAGGAGAGGGATCTATGTAGCCAGAATTCTGCTGGGTTACATATACCACATGCAAGAAAAAAGGGGGTAAAGTAGGGGATATATGAAAAGGGGTTAGTGAGGAAAAAAAGTAATGACAAATTAGTACCTGAAGGTAGGGCATGTGTGGTAGGGTTGCCAGCTTCAGGATGGGAACATCCTGGAGATTTGGGGGATGGAGCCAGGGGAGTGTGGGGTTTCAAGACGGGAAGAACCTCAGTGGAGTATGATGCCATAGAGTTCACCCTCCAAAGCAGTCATTTTCTCTAGGGGAACTGATCTTCAGACAACACATAGTTAAATTGTGGAACTCTCTGCCCCAGGATGTAGTGATGGCTACCAACTTTGAAGGCTTTAAGAGTGGAGTGGACATATTAATGGAGGATAGGGTTATCCATGGCTACTAGTCAAAATGGCTACTAGTCATGATGCATATCTATTCTTTCCAGGATCAAAGGAGAATGCCTATTATGGTACACAGGCAGGATGCTGCTGCAGTTGTCTTGTTTATGGGCTTCCTAGAGGCACCTTGTTGGCTACTGTGTGAACATACTGCTGGACTTGATGGTCCTTGGTCTGATCCAGCATGGCTTTTCTTATGTTCTTATCTCTGTTGTCTGGAAATCAGTTGTAATTCTGGGGGATCTCCAGCCCCACCACTTGGAGGTTGGCAACCCTGGCTGTGGAAGGTGTTGTGTGGAAAGTTAGCAAACTGTCAGTCAGGCAGTGGCTCATTATCAAGATAAGCATTAGTGTTCTAGGGTTGCCAGATCCCCCCTGGCAAAGGGGTATCTTTTTGGATTTTATAATTTAGTAATCATGAATGTAATAATTAGTATATAAAGATACTCTTTTGTATTTTCTTTTTGTATTTTTATGTTAATTTTATTGTATTTGTTTGTTTTGTGTTATAAAAATTAATAAAAATTTATATATAAAAAAGATAGGCATTAGTGTTCTAGGGTTGCCAGACGCAGATTCCCAACTGGAAAGTGTGGGTCTAGCCAGCAACGAACCACAGGTAAAACTCCCATGCATAAATGACCCTAGGCAAGTCTATTCAGTAGGAGTTATTCCCAGGAAAGCATTCTTATAAAAGCAAATGTGTATGAGAAAACAAAATAATACATTGTGACACAGGAGCAATCTTCCCTCAGAATATATAAGACCAGTGTGTGTGTGTGTGCGTGTGCGTGGGCCCTCAAATCACAGCTGACTTATGGCAACCTCAGAGAGTTTTTGAGGCAAGAGACATTTGGATGTGGTTTGCCATTGCCTGCTTCCGCATCACAACCCTGGTAGTCCCTGGAGGTCTCCCATCCAAATTCTAACCTGGGCCAACCCTGCTTAGCTTCTGGGATCTGACAAGATCAGGCTAGCCTGGGGCTATCCAGGTCAGGATTCTGGACCATTAGGTGCATACAAAAATAATCCAGACAGAAATTTCTATCAGTGTGGGGGGTGGGTGGGGTTGCCAACCTCCAGGAAGTAGCAGGCGATCTCCTGCTATTTCAACTGATCTCCAGCCAATAGAGATCAGTTCCCCTGGGGAAAATGGCCGCTTTGGCCATTGGATTCTATGGTGTTGAAGTCCCTCCCCAAACCCTGCCCTCCTCAGGTTCCACCCCCAAAACCTCCCGCCAGTGGCGAAGAGGGACCTGGCAACCCTAGGGGCTGGGGGTGGAATCCAAGTAGGCAGCATCATCAATATATCTAATTCTGAAGAGTGGTCCTGAGTGCAGCATCCAAAATACGTGGAACCATGTTCAGACAGTGGAGGTTTTGCTTTGTTTTTGACAAACCTAGGGATAATTTCCCAGGGCTGCAGACAAATAAAAAAAAGTTATATTAAAATGGGGGTTGTTATTATTGTTATATTTTACTCAGGTGCTTTTCTAATGATTTCATCCTCTACATAATTATGGTGAGAGCTCATTTTTTTCAGCATAGTGGCGCCATTTTGGGGGTTGCTCAGCTACCCCACTAAACAAGCGGCAGAGTAGGAAAAAAGGAGGTGAGGCGGGAGGTGACCGCTGCATTAGTACACTTTGGAAAGCTGAACGAAGGGAGCCAGGGGGTCAAGGGGCGGCGGACGAGGCACACAGGCCGGCAAGAGGAGGAGGCAGCGGCAGGACGCAGACGGAGGAAAGACAGGGAATGAGAGGCCCTGGGTTTCAACAGTTCCCGCTTAACTATCTAGGTTTATTGCATACATAATAACATGGAAGGCCAAAAGGAGCAGCGGCATGGAGAACAAGAAAGCGGGAATCAGAAGAGGAATTTCCCCAGTTGTCATAGGCCATTTATGCATGGGAGGTTTTGCCTTGGATTTGCTGTTCTGTAAAAACACATTTTCCCCATCCGAATTCTCAAAACTCAAAAACACCCCCCCCCCCAATGCAGAGTTCTGAGGATTCAGATGGGAGAAATGCGCGTCTAGAAAGCGGCAAACCCGAGGCAAAACCTCCCATGCATTGTGAAGTCACGAAGTATTTGGGAAATCCTAAACAAAGGAGGTCCTAGAAAAGAGCAAGAGTCCAGTAGCACCTTAAAGACTAACAAAACTATTTTCTGGCAGGGTATGAGCTTTCGTGAGCCACAGCTCACGCTGTGGCTCACGAAAGCTCATACCCTGCCAGAAAATAGTATTGTTAGTCTTTAAGGTGCTACTGGACTCTTGCCCTTTTCTACATCTGTCTTTAAGTATAGGAGAGTACTTATATATTATACTTCTATACTATACTTAAAGACAGATGGATTCACATTCTAAGCTGTATCTGAAGAAGTGAGCTGTGGCTCACGAAAGCTCATACCCTGCCAGAAAATAGTTTTGTTAGTCTTTAAGGTGCTACTGGACTCTTGCCCTTTTCTACATCTGTCTTTAAGTATAGGAGAGTACTTATATATTATACTTCTATACTATACTTAAAGACGGATGGATTCACATTCTAAGCTGTATCTGAAGAAGTGAGCTGTGGCTCACGAAAGCTCATACCCTGCCAGAAAATAGTTTTGTTAGTCTTTAAGGTGCTACTGGACTCTTGCCCTTTTCTACATCTGTCTTTAAGTATAGGAGAGTACTTATATATTATACTTCTATACTATACTTAAAGACGGATGGATTCACATTCTAAGCTGTATCTGAAGAAGTGAGCTGTGGCTCATGAAAGCTCACACCCTGCCAGAAAATATTTGTGTTAGTCTTTAAGGTGCTACTGGACTCTTGCCCCTTTTCTACATCTGTCTTTAAGTATAGGAGAGTACTTATATATTATACTTCTATACTATACTTAAAGACGGATGGATTCACTTTCTAGCTGTATCTGAAGAAGTGAGCTGTGGCTCACAAAAGCTCACACCCTGCCAGAAAATAGTTTTGTTAGTCTTTAAGGTGCTACCGGACTCCTGCCCCTTTTCTACTACTGCAGACAGACTAACCCGGCTACCCACTGTGAATTATTTTTGCCAGGGAAACTGATCTTTGTTGTCTGGAGCTCAGTCGTAATTGTGAATTACCAAAGGACGTCCTTTTTGCCTCCAAGGGCGGAGTGACTTCACTTCGCGCGCCTCCACCGTGTCTTGTTAGCTACACGCAGGGCAACGGCATGCAGACTGACAAAACGTTTCCCGTTAGAGAAAGGCGGGAAAGGGGGAGAGGCAAGCGGGGCCCAGAACGGAAGCCGCGCGGGCGGCAGTTGGCGTCAGAGAAGCTGTTTGCAAAGTGACGCACGGGCGCCTGAAACACGCCCCACTGAGTTAGGTGGGGACTAAATAGGCCTGAAGTTAAAAGAGAAAGTGCCAAAGCAGGACTACAGCTGAACATCAAGAAAACAAAAGTAATGACTACAGGAGAATTACACAACTTTAAGGTTGACAATGAGGAAATTGAAATTGTTCAAGACTTTTTATTCCTTGGCTCCACCATCAACCAAAAGGGAGACTGCAGCCAAGAAATTAGAAGGAGATTGAGACTGGGAAGGGCAGCCATGAAGGAGCTAGAAAAGATTTTGAAGTGTAAGGATGTGTCACTGGCCACCAGGACTAGATTAATTCATGCCATCGTATTCCCTATTTCTATGTATGGGTGTGAAAGCTGGACAGTGAAGAAAGCTGATAGGAAGAAAATAGATTCCTTGGAAATGTGGTGTTGGAGGAGAGTGTTATGGATTCCGTGGACGGCCAAAAAAACAAATCAGTGGGTTCTAGATCAAATCAAGCCTGAACTGACCCTAGAAGCTAAAATGACTCAACTGAGGCTGTCGTATTTGGGTCACTTCATGACAAGACAAGAGTCACTGGAAAAGACAGTCATGCTAGGAAAAGTTGAGGGCAGCAGGAAAAGAGGAAGACCCAACAAGAGATGGATGGACTCAATAAAGGAAGCCACAGCCTTCAATTTGCAAGACCTGAGCAAGGCTGTCAAAGATGGGACATTTTGGAGGACTTTCATTCATAGGGTCGCCATGAGTCGGAAGCGACTTGACGGCACTTAACACACCCACAAATAGGCCCAGGGGGTGGGGAGAGGCTACACGTCCGCATAGGGCCCGAACGCAGCGTTTGGGTCGGGTCGCCCCGAACGCAGCGTGAGCACGCAAAGGCCTCCCTCGGCGCGAGGGAAGGCGGGGGGGGGGGGGACGGCGGCGCCCGTTGCCCGGCAACGGCCGCTCCGGCAACGGCCGCAACGGCCGCTCCAGCAACTGCCGCTTGGCGAAACTCCTCCCCCCCCCCGTTTTCTAGACGCGAGTCCTTCCTCGGTCCTAACGACGTTTGCCTCCCCCCCCCCGTCTGAGAGAACAGCGCCCCCCCCCCCAGCTAAACCCACCCCTACAGCTTAACATCTTCCTCGCTTCTCCGACGCCGCCGTCGTCGTCCCCCGTCCCCCCCATGATGCTGGGCTCGGCCAGGGGGGCGAACAAGGGGCGGGAGAAGGAGAAAGAGAAGGACAAGGAGTGCGCGGCCGCGCAGGTAAGAGGCCCGTTTCGCGGAGGCGGGGCCAGGGGGGCCAACCTCCAGGTGCTCAACCACAAGGACTCGAGACCACTGTTAAGACAAGAATGCAGGGATAAAACAGGGCAGGCTCCAAGCCCCAAAAAGCTCTATTCTACAGGTGCAAAACTCAAGCTGATGAGACAGACAGTGATACAGCAAGACGCAATCTTATGATTGGCAGCCCGCTTTTCCTTGGGAGCATAAAACTTTATAGAGAAAACACATTAAAAAAAATAGCAAAATATATCCGAAGACATAATATTGTCGAAGGCATTCACGTTTTGCCAGCCACAACCACAGCCGTTCTCTTTCTGACTATATGTTACTCTTCCTACACACTTGACACTGAGAGACGCCGTCCTTCAGTGTGACTCCTCTGGAGATGCCGGCCACAGCTGCTGGCGAAACGTCAGGAAAGAAAATACCAAGACCACGGTCACACAGCCCGGATCACCTACAAGAACCAATGAACTCTGACCGTGAAAGCCTTCGACAATATTCTGTCTTCGAATATATTTTGCTATTTTTTTTATTTCCCCGTAGGAAAGAAAATCCCAAGACCACGGTTACACAGCCCGGATAACCTACAAGAACCAATATTCGAAGACGTTCAGTCAGACTTCTTGTCGGAACGTGCTAGTGGGCCACTACGATTTTCCTAGGCAAACTGTGAACATTTCCTCTTCGGTGAGGCTGATGAAGCTTTACTAGGTGAAAGCGCTTCAACTACCCGGGAAAGCGTTTCCTCCCTTTCGCGCCGCTGCGTCTTTTTTATATATAAATTTAATTAATTTTTATAACATAACACGAAAAACAAAAAACACAATAAAAGAAATAACATAAAAAAATACAAAAGAGTATCTATCTATACCACTGGTTCCCAACCAGGGGTCCGTGGACCCCCAGGGGTCCGCGAGAACTAAATTAAGGTCCGTGAAACAAAGTTATAAACCCATAATAAATTAATATTTTCAATTAAAAGTTCTCTATTATAAAAATATATATTCAAATATTATTCTAAGTTTAATGTTTAACTAACAGTTATGATTAAAGTTTATTTTCAAATTCTCGGAATTTTTATTTTGAACCTTGGGGTCCCTGCACCGAACAAAAAAGTCCTAGTGGTCCCTGGTCAAAAAAAGGTTGGGGACCACTGATCTATACCATCTGACCATCTTTCCATACGTTGGACTTGCTTCACGTCCCCTTCTGGACACTGCCATTTGGCTTCTTTGTAACTGCTGTTGAATTTGTGGAACAGCCGTTGTATATTGTTGTATAATTGTATGCCTCATTAACTTGAGTTTTGCACCTGTAGAATATAGCTTTTTGATACTTTGAGCCTGCCCTGTTTTATTCCTACAACCTCCAGGTACTAGCTGGAGATCTCCTGCTATTACAACTGATCTCCAGCCGATAGAGATCAGATCACCTGGAGAAAAATGGCCACGTTGGCCATTGGACCCTATGGCATTGAAGCCCCTCCCCTCCCCAAACCCCGCCCTCCTCAGGCTCCGCCCAAAAAACCCACCGATGGCGAAGAGGGACCTGGAAACCCTAGGCGGGGCCTCCCGTTTCCTGGGTGTCATCTCAGCGTGGCCTAACTTCGCTTGCGTACTGGGGATGTGCTACAGCGCGAACTTTCCCTTAGGCTCTCTTCAGTCCTTCGTGGGCCTCCTCCTTGGCTCCCTCTCCGGAGGCCCTGATAAGCCAGTTCCCTAAAATCTGCCCTTCTTTTCCTTGGGGGTAGGTAGGTAAGCCGCCCTGACCTGGATGGCCCAGGCTAGCCTGATCTCGTCAGATCTCAGAAGCTAAGCAGGGTCAGCCCTGGTTAGTATTTGGATGGGAGACCACCAAGGAATACCAGGGTTGCAGTGCAGAGGAAGGCACTGGCAAACCACCTCTGTTAGTCTCTTGCCATGAAAACCCCAAAAAGGGGTCGCCATAAGTCGGCTGCAACTTGACAGCACACACAGGTAGGTAAGTCAGGTTTAGCCTATAAGGCCATCGTTAGGGCTGCCAGGTCCCTCTTCGCCACCGACGGGAGATTTTTGGGGCAGAGCCTGAGGAGGGCGGGGTTTGGGGAGGGGAGGGACTTCAATGCCATAGCGTTCAATTGCCAAAGCGGCCATTTTTCTCCAGGTGGTCTGATCTCTATCGGCTGGAGATCAGTTGAATTAGCAGGAGATCGCCTGCTACTACCTGGCAGTTGGCAACCCTAGCCGTCGTGGCTAGGCTTGCCAACCTCCAGGTGTCTGGAGATCTCCCGCTGTTACAACTGATGTCCAGGTGACAGAGATCAGTTCACCTGGAGAAAATGGCCAGTTTGGAAGGTGGACTAGAGTGGCATTATACCCAATTGGAATCCTTCCCCTCCCCAAACCCCACCCTCCGCCCCAAAAATCTCCAGGTATTGCCCAACCCGGAGCTGGCATCCCTAATCATGGTTCTATCATGAAGATTAATAACAAAATTATAATGTTTAGGCCTGACCTGGATAGTCCAGGCTAGCGTGATCTTGGAAGTTCAATAGGGTCAGCCCTGGTTAGTACTTGAATGGGAGACCACCAAGCTGGTCCAAGGTCAGTATACAGAGGCAGGGAATAGCAAACTATCCCTCTTGCCTTGAAAACCCTATGGGGTTGCCATGAGTTGGCTATGACTTTGACAGCAAGATAATAACATAAGAACATAAGAAAGGCCCTGCTGGATCAGACCAAGGCCCATCAAGTCCAGCAGTCTGTTCACACTGTGGCCAACCAGGTGCCTCTAGGAAGCCACTAACAAGACGACTGCAGCAGCACCATCCTGCCTGTGTTCCACCGCACCCAAAATAATAGGCATACTCCTCTGATACTAGAGAGAATAGGTATGCAGCATGACTAGTATCCATTCTAACTAACAGCCATGAATACCCCTCTCCTCCATGAATATGTCCACTCCCCTCTTAAAGCCCTCCAAGCTGGCAGCCATCACCACATCCTGGGGCAGGGAGTTCCACAATTTAACTAAGCGTTGTGTGAAAAAATACTTCCTTTTATCTGTTTTGAATCTTTCACCCTCCAGCTTTAGCAGATGACCCCGTGTTCTAGTATTATGGGAGAGGGAGAAAAACTTCTCCCTGTCCACTCTCTCCAAACCATGCATAATTTTATAGACCTCTATCATGTCTCCCCTCAGCCGCCTTCTTTCCAAGCTAAACAGCCCTAAGCGTCTTAACCGCTCCCCATAGGACAGTTGATCTAGTCCCCTAATCATTTTGATTGCTCTTTTCTTTTAAGTAACACTACTTAACGTTTATATCCAGCATTCAGAATGCTTCACTCCTTTTTTTCTTGTAGGTGTTGTATTGGAGTGGCTGTCTACAGATGACCCAAAGTAGGACAAAAGTTGCATATGCTAATTTATTTCCATAAATGAAAATTTTCACATAATTTACACATAATATAAATACAACTCACCACCGTGTCAGCTTTTTCTTTTACCCAGGTGTTAACTGGTGATGAGGACCTTTCCAAGGCCCCTGCTTTTTCTTCTTATGGCTCATTATTTCTAATTTACTTCAAACAGCCTGGCTACTATTAGCAGATATCTCTGGATGCCCTGCTTAGGAATCTAGTCTCCACATCCACTAAAGCCAACTTTATTGGACAGAAGCAGAACCGGAATGTTTCAGGTGTAGCCAAGCCTTAGAAAAGAGAACTGTCGTCTGAGAAAGAGGATGTCTGGTGGCCCTGAATCATATATAATATCACCTTGTGTTTTGTTTACTGTTATCTTGACATTGCATCTGAAGAAGTGGCCCTAGTCCATGAAAGCTTATCTGTTTATAGCCTGCCTTTCTCATTGAGACTCAAGGCATGTGTAAAACGCAGTGTAAAACAATGCAAACACATAGTGTGAGATTCCCAGTAAAAATGTCAAATGATTCCAAACAAATTGAGTTACAAAAGTACAAAATGATATAGTAAGAGCAAGATAATACATGCTATACACAGAAGTGTAGATCATAATCCCATTCCTTTTATAAAAGCACTTTCCTGAACCATTCTGTAATAATATACCCCTATGCCCTTTACAGCACATTCCTGAGGCTGTGTAGGAACTGGTTGCAATAGCATAGGGTTGGCTCCTTTTTATTTGTGGAGACTTCCAAAGTTGTATGAGAGACAGAAATCCACCAGATGAAGTTTTTCCCCATCAGGTACATGTTCACATATTTTAATAACATCATAGAAACAGGTGAAGGTTCCCTCTTATGGTGCTTTATGCTGGGAAACTTACCGTGGATTCTGTTGTGAGGCTATTAAAAATGGAACACGTAAAAAGTTTAGACTCTACAAAGATGTGAAATTGAGGTATTGGGTTGCAGTCTCCCCCCCACCCCCCAAACAGGACTTCTGTGTGTTTAATGGCTGTGTGTGTGTTACACAAACATGCTGCCGTGCATACATAGCAGGCAGGAATTCACCTCTTCCTTCCCTCCTCCAAAACTCCTCCCTCTCAAGATCTGCCTAAGGTCACAGAATCAGCATTGCTGACAGATGGCTATCTAGCCTCTGCTTAAAAACCTCCAGGGAAGGAGCACTTACCACCTCTTAAGGAAGCCTGTTCCACTGAGAAACCGCTCTAACTGTTAGAAAATTCTTCCTAATGTCTAGACGGAAACTCTTTTGATTTAATTTCAACCTGTTGGTTCTGGTCTGACCTTCTGGGGCAACAGAAAACAACTTGGCACCATCCTCTCTATGACAGCCCTTCAAGTACTTAAAGATGGTTATCATATCCCCTCTCAGTCTTCAACTTGCTTCAACTTGTTTCTGGGTAAACATGTAGGATTAAGCTGTTGGTCTTTTAAATAAGCAGAAATGCTTGATTCAAATAATCAATTTTATTCAGGCTATTAGCACATCAGTTTAAAAAAAACAAAAGACAAATGTATGGCCATGTAACCACTAATACATATTGATTTATTGCATCTCTTTGTTGCTAGGGTCAATACTTCATAATTTCTTCGAGCAATTATAGCTTATTCAAGATGTTTCTTCTTAAATGTATACTGTTCACTGATTTCAGATGTGCTCCCTTCAGTATTATGTACCTCTCTCCCGTTGATGCTGTACATGGATCAAGGTAGAAAAGTGGCTTTACATTTTCTGGTATCTGTTTTTTAAATTGATGCCATGTATGAACATAGATTTACAATTGCACTTCAACCTTCCTACAGTTTTTTATCACCCAGGAGCAGATTTTTTCTATCTGAAGTGCATCTTTAGTCCTCCAATTTTTCTGTAGAGTTTTACAAATGTAGAACAGGGTTTAAACATTAACCCTTCCTTGCTGTATGAATGTGTCTTTCTGGTTACTTTTAATAGGCACAGTATGGTTTCCTGATCAGTTCCTCCTCCTTTTCCACGTCTGGCCGTCTGCAGCAGAGCCATTTCCTTCATTGCCTCTCCTCAGTAGTTGCCATTAAAATTGATATGGGATTCAAAAATTACCTCGTGCTTAATTAACAGAGTTTAAAAGAAAAACACAAGCACTGATGGCTACTTAACATATTAGCATACACTTTATCTATATTTGCAATATTTACAGTTTTTTGCAATATTTACAGCTTACTGTTGAGAACGCTACAAGCCTTCCAAATGAATGTTAGGTGATACTATTCACTGGCAGTTGGTATGTATCTTGACTCCTTGTTGTTATTTTATGTGTATAATGCTAAATGAGTACATGCTATTATAGCAATATTAAGTTTCGTTATATTTAATTATTATTTATTAATACAGAGATAAGCATTCATCTCATGCCTTTTGATTGCCCGATGGATAAAGCTTCGGCGAAATAGGAATTTTACCGGAATCCTATCTCGGGTCATAACAGAAAAATTCTAAAAAGGGAAAATATACCCTATTGATGAAACTACACAATCAGCCAAGAATCAGCTTGCTACTTGTTTTGCCTTAAGGATCTTGAATCGGCGTGGTGCTTTTCAGCCTACAAGTGACGCTCCTAACCTGCACACATCGGGACGAATTCACCCGGTGCAGTTCATTATAACAGCTTCGAGACTTAATTGTGTTTTGCTTTATGGATGGAATTCAGTTTATGTAACTGGAAAAACTGTAAATATTGCAAATATAGATTAAGTGTATACTGATATGTTAAGTAGCCATCCGTGCTTGTGTTTTTCTATTAAAATTGATATGGTCAATTAAAAAGACTTGCCCGTGTCAAATGCTGGCTTCCTCTCTTCTTGTTGGTAATCATCCATGCTTCTAAGAAGATAGGGGAAATACACCTCAGTTTCTCTTTGCGTGTGTTTATTTAAATAAACTATTACTATGCATACCAGATCAGAACCTTATACATGCTGTTCTGAAGAGGGAAAAATAAAGGTAATATTGACAGATTTTTCATACCCAAAAAAGAAAGCTACGAAGGAACCATGGCTATCTCACTAGTGTTGCTGTTGGTGCCTCCTCCTTCAGAGGTGAGATGGGTGGCAACCAGAGACAGGGCCTTTTTAGTAACGGCCCCTTGCTGATGGAATGCCCTTCGCCTTGGGGCACAACTGGCTCCTATGCTGATCTGTTTTAGGCGCCAGGTCCAAACATTTCTGTTCACTCAGGCTTTTATTTAAGGAGTCTTTTAACACCACTCTAGTGTACTTTTAGGCTGAATCAGTTATTTTTAAGCTGATCAATAGTTATGTTTTCATGGATAACCAGAAAAAAACGCACATGAAAAATGCCCACATGGAAAAATGCCCACACAGGAAAAAGTCCACATGGAAAAATGTCCACACGGATAATTACCCACACAGGAAAATACTCACAGAAAATGTGTCGTATTCACAATTTGTTTAAAATTATGAGTACCTTTCTGTTGTGGATTTTAATTAATACTGCTACCATTCAGAGGGATAGGATCGTGGTTATGGCTTATTGAAAGGTAAGATCAGTCACACACACGCACAAAAGAAACAAAGTCGTTTGTTTCAGCAAAAATCAATCTTTATTAAATTAACTCAAGGGTAGGGTTCACTGGGAGGTACAACAAATAATCCTTTCTACATTGCTAAATTTCCTAACCTTGCCAGAAGCCTCTGGCAGGTACTAAGCTTACCCTCGAGTAGGCATTCTTAAAGGACAAGATCGCCTCTCCATCCTTACGGACTGGTATCGAAACTCGAACTGGATACTGCTTTCACTTCTACACAAAGGAAAATACGAAAGCAGTAAAATGCAGATTGCAATGGATACTCTGCTGACCACTTAGTTAATTAACACATTACATCATTTCCTTGAACTGGTCAGCATCTATACATTCAACATTAACCATTGCCTGTCTGACATGTAACAAAGCTCGCCACTTAATACCCAACACTTTCCTTTTAATTACAACTATAATGGAATTTCAAATAAATTCCAGCCCAATCCTGGGGTGGGAGTGGGGGTACTTGCGCTGCGGCCCTGGATGGTGCAGCAAGAGCACAGCCGCAGCACCTCCTAAGAGGTTTGCTGCGCTGTGACCAGCACAGCAAAATCAGCATTTTAAACAAAATAACAGTGAGGTGGACGATGGTGTGGGTGCGCCGGAGCGGAGGGTGCAGAGCGGGGGACCCGGCTGCTGTGGAGGGAGGCAGCAGGAGGCCGCAGCAGGGGTAGGACTAGGCAAAGCATCTCACTGGGCGGGCATGCCCTACAACCACCAGGTCTGGAGGGAGGGCCCTGGAGGTCAGAAGAGGGGTGAGACAAGGCAAAGGAGGATGTAGGATGGCTCTGCCCCCACCCAGCCCCAGGTGGAAGCAGCAGAGGCCGGGAGAGGGGCAGGACAAGGCAAAGGAGGAAGGAGAATGGCTCCTCCCCCACCCAGGCCCAAGGCAGTGCAGCAGAGGCCGGGAGAGGGTCGGGATAGAGCTGGGGGTGGGTGGGTTGCCCTGGCTACGGGAGCATGGCAGTCCAAGCCGCAAGCGGCGGCAGCCACCAGGGTGATGGGCCCACAACTGCATACCACTTGCCAGTCCTGATCCCTCATCCCATGCTGTGGGCACAACCCCCCAAACCTTAGTTGTCCCTGAAATATCAGATGGCAAAGCGGGCTGAGGTGGATGAGGGAGGGTCACAGCTACGGGGATGCGGGGGGAGCAGTAGGGTGTCAATGGCATCTTTGGCGACTAGAGGGGGGCCTACCCTGGTGAAGGTGAACCCTCTGGACAGGTTGAGGCACCAGCTGTGGTTGAGAGGCAGTTGCAGCCAGTGCAGGGGTTGCAGAGAGAGGATGGGTTGCCTAAGATCCCCTCTGCTCATGTCTGCCCCTCAGCGACTCCTTGTGCCATTCCGAGCAAAGCCCCAAGGTGACCAGTGGCCATCACCACGGTCGCCAGGAGAGAGACCAAACCAGCGCTTGCCTCACAAAGTGCACTCATATTCGTTTTTGTATCAGCTTTCTCATAGTTTGATGTAGATGCACTTCCGTGCATTATAAGACAGTGTGTATACGGATGCTGTTTTTTCTTTTCTTTGTTGCCACAATTTACAGCACAAGGTTTCACCCCTTTTTTCTTTTTCTCATTATTTTGTATGCTGCCTCAAGCATGCTCCCTGGAGAGGAAGGGTAAAAATGCTAAATAAATAAAATAATCAGAGCCAGCATGGGTAAAATTAAGATGGTTTCCCCTGAACATGTCAATTTTACCATCGAGTAGAATCAGAGGGGACAGTGAAAAACATGGCGGTGAAGCAGGCTGAAGAACAATTGTTACAATGGGACTGCATCTGATTCTAGTTGCAAGGCAGTGTGGCCTATCATCCAGGATAAATAAGTGGGGGAGTGTGTTGTTCCTCACTAGCTGGATGGGTTGAAGTGATATAGTAAGAAAAGTAGACCTTATGAACAGTAGCAATGCATGTTGACAGAAGTGGGTGGGGGAAGATTCCCAGGTGATCATTAATACTCTTACACATGACCATAGCCTTTTAGCAAATTAGAAAAAAAGGCAGATTGCTTACTAGATTTCTGCTGTTGAT
Source organism: Euleptes europaea (assembly GCF_029931775.1). Taxonomy (NCBI): domain Eukaryota; kingdom Metazoa; phylum Chordata; class Lepidosauria; order Squamata; family Sphaerodactylidae; genus Euleptes; species Euleptes europaea. The sequence goes on along the minus strand of NC_079316.1, from coordinate 97,038,361 downwards.
CAATATGCTGTGTAGGAAGAATACTATTCATTCAGGATTGTCCTTTGTAGTGGAAACTGCGGAAGACCATTGTACTACGAGGAGGTAGATGGTGGTCAATGCAGCCCTTCCCCATGTGAGAGCAATCTCAGGTCGTTAGGGAGTTAACTTTCACACAGCACTGTAAATGATGAGCACCTGGTGATGGGGGAAAAGGTTAGTTTTCACTCTGTTAAAAGAAGGGGAGGGCTTCAGATAAGGAGCCAGCCAGCCAGGAGGAGGGCGTCTGGACGGCTGCCAGAGAAGAAGCGGCTTGCTTGCCTCCCAGGAGACAACTTCCCATCATTTCGGATTCAGCCTGGATAAAGGGTATTTTTTTGTTAAAAGATTACTTAGCCTGGGTAAAAGGGTGTATTTTTTGTTTAATAAAACTGTGTACTTTGTTTTCCCCCAACACTTGCCTGTTGGAATCATTTCCTTACCTAACCATGGGTAATACATCCTTTTCAAACAGTTCAATTCAAGGAAGAATGAAAACATGCAGCAGCAGAGTTTTCCTTTCCAGGTCATAAGGTGGAACCAGTAAAGGTGTGCCTAACACAATTATGTTCAGACTACGTAATTTCAGGAAACATTTTTCATGTAGATTTTGTTTGCAAGGGAATCTCTGCAGGTTTGTGCATTGCAGAGGATTGTGAGGCGCTGGCCTTGTCGTGTGTGTGTGTGTGCCTTCAAGTTGCAGCTGACTTATGGCGACCCCTTTTGGGGTTTTCATGGCAAGAGACTAACAGGTGGTTTGCCAGTGCCTTCCTCTGCACAGCAACCCTGGTATTCCTTGGTGGTCTCCCATCCAAATACTAACCAGGGCTGACCCTGCTTAGCTTCTGAGATCTGATGAGATCAGGCTAGCCTGGGCCATTCAGGTCAGGGCAGCCTTGTCATAGGGCCTTGTTATAGCCCCATAGGGCTGCCAGCCTTCAGGTGGTGGCTGATGATTATTGGTGGTGGCTGATGATCCTGCTATTATAACTGATCTCCAGGCAACAGAGATCAGTTCACCTGGAGAAAAAAGCAGCTTTGGAAGGAGGATTCTATGGCATTATACCCCACTGAAGTCCCTCCCCTCCCCAAACCCCACTCTCCTCAGGCTCCACCCCAAAAATCTCCAGGTATTTTCCAACCTTGAGCTGGCAACTGTGTTTCCTCATGCAGACTCTGTGTGTGTTCTCAAACTCACCCAGCATTTCCACAGTTGTGCGTTGCAAGGAAGAAGGGTAATTATGCACAAGCAGTCTTTCAGTGAAGCTCATCCACCACTATTCATCTTCTCATTGAGGAACACATGGCAAGCTTCTGAGGAACCCTGCTGTTCCTCAGAGCTCACTTTGAGCACTGCTGCGCTAGCAAAACCAAAAATATGTTCGTACCTTCTCACAAAAAGTTTGAGAAAACTGCAGAAAAATATGTTGAAAATGAAAGCGGGAAGTTGTGCAAGTATGTATTTTTTTTTTAAACTGGTTTAAAATTCTCACTCTGGAACATAGATTTTTCGCTATCTGATGCTGCCTGAATTATTTTCTATATTTTGTAACTCACCTCAAGTCTAGGTGACAAAGGTGAATTAAAATAAATCAAATAGATTTGAAGCTCAGACATTATTAAAAGGGGGGATTGAAATCAGAAGTAATTAATACCATAGCACTATGCAAGATAGGACATTTTGGAGGACTTTCATTCATAGGGTCACCATAAGTCGGAAGCGACTTGACGGCACTTAACACACACACACACACATGCAACAAGCATAAAGGAGGAGGAGTTAATGGTCATCGTCTTAGAACCGCGCCTCCTCCTCCTTGTTTTTTTTCCTGTTTGGGGCTGAGCCGTACTGGTTTGAGAGGTTTTTCCCCCGCCCGTTCTGCCTGGGGTGTGTGTGCCCGTTCGCGTCTCTCTCTCTCTGGTTTTAGAGGGGGCTTCAGTTGTGTGTCCTCAGGTTTTCCCTCATTCATAAGATCGGTTAGGTCTATTTTGATGCTCGCTTCAAATTGTAAATGTAATTGCTTCAGATTACGTAAGGATTAATAGTGTGATTTTAGACATTGTTAAGGAAGGGTAGTGCTTGAGTTTTATTGCATTGTGCTTTGTCTCGTTAAAAATGAGAAAGGTCACTAGATTGCTCTTACTCTGGTTTTCATCAGTTTTTGAAACAGTGACTTAGAAAGGGTTAGTTTTGCTTGAAAGCAAAGAAGGCTTCAGTGTTCTTAAAAGAAGTCTGTGCATATGAAAACTTGTGCAAAATCTTTATCAGATCCCCTGACCTCAGGAATAAGTGGACTGATGGCTTCACAGGTTGGGCAGCTGCAGTGGGGAGGGGCTAAAATCTATCTGTTCTTCCTCTTCCATGAGCAGAATTCCACTTACAAGAGGCAGAAGGGGACATTCTTATTTTCTTCCTCCTCCAAACCGCAACTGCTGTTAGTCCTAGTGGCTCCACTAGCACAGAGAATAATCTTTCCCAAGGTCAAAAAGGACTTGGGTGGTGGAGTGGATAAGAGGGGTAAGATCTCAGACAATTAATACCTTCAGCTGGTGGTTTGCTGGATCAACTCAGTTGTTGGGGGAATGGAGCTACTGCATTGATTTAGAGAAAGTAAGCAATAGAGATCCCCCTAGACGATTATATACTGACAGTGGTACTATTTTTCAGGTAGCAAAGTCTGTGGAACGTGCAAAAACATTCAGGATGGTGAAAACCCAAGCAGACCACCAAGAGCTCTGGGAGGATCTCTCCAAATAGGATACTATTGGTGTCAGAACAGCGAATGAGACAGTGTAAAGTGGTGTACATTGGGGTAAAAAAAATCCTAACCAGATAGAGAGTAAGAACTGGCAGTGACTAATCAGAAGTGAGGTTGTCAGGTCATAGTGAATAATTCAAACACAGCAGTGTGCATGCCAATGAAAAAGACAAATAATTAAGAAAGGCATTTAAGTTAAAATGGGCAGTATCCTTTTGCCTTTATACAGATTTGTGGTGTAGGCACATCTGGAATACTGGCTACAGTTCTGACATATATTGAATATCATAGAGCTGAAAAAAATACAGGAAAGCACAATCAAAATGATCAAGGGGCTGGAGCATTTTCCTTGTGAAATAAAGCTGACGGTTGTGGGGGTCTTTCTTGTTTAAAGAAAAGGCAACTGTGTAGTAGTTGATAAAATCATCCCTGGTATAGAAAATATGAATATTTAAAAATTATTCTGCTTCTCATAACACAAAGACTTTGCATTTGTGTACCGTTAATTTCTGTTTTTACTGTCACATGATATTCTTCTAGATTTTGGAGAACTACCTGAAGTTATGGTTTCTTCTATGTTTATTATAGATGACCCTTAAAAACAAAACTGCCAGGATAGCTTTATCAAGGATAAGAATATAGCAGGAGAGATCTCAATAAAGCAGTCTAGGCTGGTATCTAAATTTGCAACAGAACAAAACCTTAAATGAATGCACAGAAGTAATGGTAACATGTAGCTGAGCCATCTTGAAGTCCAGAACACATAGAACAGTCATGCTGATCCTGTAATTACTTATATCTTCCCCAGATTAAAAGAACAACAATCACTGTGGCATGCTTAAGCATGCATTTTTAAAGGTTTGTGAATCATTTTTAAAGGTTTGTACAGGGGCCTCTAACTAATGGCTTGTGGATGTAGAGCAAATGTAAAAAATTAGGTGCTTTGTTTGGTTTTGTTAATCAGATATGAATGAATAATCATTCTGTTTGTTTGTTGCCATTTAACTCTGAGTTCCAGTTATGGTAAATGCCCATTAAAAACAAAGTTAACAATGATTTCTATAACCCTCAAAGTGTTCTGCAATCCAGCACTTCTTGTTTTTTTGGGGTTTTTTTTTAATTGCTTGTGATGCTAAGAACTTGGGGTAGGAAGTTGCTCCTTGTGTTGACTTTGTCTTGTAGGACAGGGCTTCTATTTTGAGTTGGACTATAAATCATCCCATCTATTTTTGGTGCACTTCCTTGTTTAAGAAACAGAACAGCTGAAAAATAGATGTTATTGATTTTTTTTGCTGCCTAGTGATAGCATGGACTATTTGATGCTTTTAAAAATAAATGTGTGTTTAGACGCACTGAGCACGTTTATTATTACACCTTTTTTTCCAGTTATGTGTAGAGCAAATCTTTGAGCCTAATGTACTCAATATCCCTTCTAACAATGGAAGTTACATAAAATAACTCATGTGGAACCTGGTACATAAAGATTTCCCAGCCATCCAATAATATTTGTTCTTGCCTAAATTGTATTCTCTTTTGGAGAGAGATCGGTTTCTTCCTTGCATATGTTGCTGATTTGTCTAGTGTGATAGATTTTGTGAATTGAAAACTTTATCTAGGAAGACTACAGCATTAAATAGGTACTTTCTGAATGGAGTGATACATTTTTTTAAAATACTAAAGAACAGAGTACACTGATGTGCTACAAAAAGCTCATTATTTACTTATACAGTTGCAATATATTCTTTATATGTTGCAACCTGTATAGCTCCTATGTATTTGTTTATTGTTGATGGTTTTCAGGTAGAGAGAGGACTTGGGCATGTGCACATGGGCACCCTAGACAAAACATTTCAGTGGTTTCCCCAACAGGTTAAAGGGAAGAGCAAGAGTCCAGTAGCACCTTAAACACTAACAAGAATATTTTCTGGCAGGGTATGAGCTTTCTGAAGAAAGTGAGCTGTGGCTCACGAAAGCTCATACCCTGCCAGAAAATATTCTTGTTAGTCTTTAAGGTGCTACTGGACTCTTGCTCTTTTCTACTACTGCAGACAGACTAACACGGCTACCCACTGTGAATTAGGTTAAAGGGAAGGAAGAAGTGTGATGAGGGGGGATAACTTGCAGGAATAGGGTGGGTTACCTCTTCTGCTTGTGGTGGAAACTTGACTTTTTATTATCATCCTCTTTTTTTCTTCTTCATTGCAGTCTGTGAACCACATGAACTGCATTAGAGCCCAGGGGTAATCCCTAGACCAGGGCTTCTTAAACTTTTTCCACTCTCAACCCCTTTTTGGCAGAGAAATTTTTACGTGACTCCAGGTGTATAGGTATATAAAATAGGTATACAAATCAAACATTTACTGATAATAAATCATAAAGAAATTTATTTTAAAAAAATTAAAAAATTGGGACCCCAACATTTAGTTATGCGACCCCATATGGGGTCGCGACCCACAGTTTAAGAAGCTTTGCCCTAGACCATAGTTCAAAAAACCACTGAGTTAGAGATTCAGATGTATTTTGCTGTCTCGCATGAGCTGGCATTTCTGCTTTGCAATGAAGCATTCAGAATGTTTCATTTGCAAGTCTAAAACAGATTAATTTTCACTTATCTGCTATTATTTCTCCTGTCCCAAATCAACTAATATGTAGTCAGTGTTGGCAGCAGCCATTGTTTTTATTTATATGCTGATTAAATGAGTTCCTTGAGATCAAAGACATTATACATGTGAATCCGGTTGTAACTATAATGTATTGTCTTGGTATAGGAAGAAGACAAAACGATTAAAGATTATGAGACAATGGCTTGGAAGTTCCTTTCTGCTACCCAGATTAGCGTTCTGTTGGAACAAGATATAGCAGGAGTTCAAAAGTAAGTTTGTGGAGCTTTTTCTCCAGTATAGATACATATGTCAGCTTCTGTCGTTATCCCCTGTGATAAACAATCTGTCTGGCTTATATATGTTCTTGCCAATCTTTTCTAAAGGCCACACAAACAGAATCTTACCCTTATTTTTGACTGCTTGACCAGAAAGTGTATCATTTTGTGCCAGATTGACACTTAAAGATAATTTGTGTACTCTTAGTTCCCTTGAAACCTTGTTTAAGAGGACTATATAAAGGCAAGGTTCATTAATGATATAATGCAAGCCTAAGCAGAGTTGCACAATTCTAAGGCTATTTCAAAGGATGTAACTCTACTTAACTTGCACTGTAAATATACATCCTGCCCACCTAAAGCTCAGGGCAGTTAAAAACATGGACATGTTACAATAATAATTAAAATTTACTTGTGCCTGAGGTGCAGCAGTTCTAGGAATGGCAGGATAGCACATTGCCACTAGGTTAGCAGGATCTAACCTTAACAAAAACCTGTTTAACCTGTTCTTTTAAACGGGGGGAAATGGGAATTCATTTGTCCCAGTTCCATTGGCTGACTTGGTTTTATGCTCCAGTTTTGGATAATTTCAACTTTTTGATCACAGACATTTGGAACTATTTCTGAATTTGAAACAACGTAAGACATCTTTGAAAGAAGCTGTTTTGTTGGATTATTACGTGTCAGGATTTTGGTGGGCTAAAGAGGTGGAGTTCGCAGCTGTACAGATAGCAGGATTCATGACTCTGCTGAATTTGCTGTTGGAGAACCTTGGCAGTAAGTTTTTCTGTATTTTTGTGGTTTGTTCTTCTTAGGAGTGATTGCTTTTCAGTTTCTTTTGATTTTCTGTGTCTCCGCAGGCTGTAAGTTCTATTTTAGCTAACTGTTGGCCACAACTAAATGCTTGAAAGAGGAGATGATGTTAAAGCTTGGTGAGTTGGGAGAGCGAGAGAGAACCCACAAAAAGTTTAACTGTTAAATACAGTGATGTATTACATAGGCTTAAACAAGGTTTTAGACTGTTTAAAAATTTCTACATACCCTGTAACTAATAAAAAATGTTTTGTAATACATTCCTCTGAAAGCTGACCTGCAAATGTAATTCATTTATTTTATATGTGCGGGTCAACTACACAATCCAGGCACTGTCTACCATCCAAAAATCCTCTTTCATACACTGAAACTGGTTTCTGCAAAGAAGTTATTTATCTCTCTTGTAGGAAGTTAATTTGGGCATGATTCAGCCAACATCGACGCTTGTTAGTCTAACAGCACATTCCTGAGCCTCGAGGGTGAAAGCCCTTAGGAGGCCAGGAAGGTGCCGTGCCAGAGTTTGAGCCCCCCACGCTGGTGCCCAGGTGATTTACGCCGGCGTTAGTGGTCCCAGCGTCTGTGTGGTGGCCCGGACGCCGGGTGTTGCTGTAGCAGCGCTGCCCCGGAACGTAAAGACCCACGCTGGCGTTCTGGGGGGCATCCCGGCATCCCAGGAGGCGTTCCCAGGGCATTCTGGGGGGAGGAGCTGCCGTTAGGCAGCCTCCTGTCCTCTTTTGCCCCGAGTACACCAGCAGCTGGAAGAGCGAGGCTGCTCCTGGTTTTTAGCAGGCGCAGCCTCGCTTTTCTCTACGGCAAAAAGCCCCATTTAAAATTTTAAAAGCCTTTAAAAGGCTTTTTTTGAGTTTTCGGCGCCAGGGAAATGGGTTAGGAGGCACCGCCGCGGTGCCTCTTCCCTGCCATCCCCGAACGCCGAACTCTCAGGAATGCACTGGGAGTATTTCAGTGGGGAGAGTGAAGCATGTACTTAAATCTCTCCTGAAATCAGTTGAATTTTGTTTGAGGCAAGTCAAGCCATGTTAAGACAATCTCAGTACCCTTGCATATTGTGCAGGAGCTTCAACATCTGCATGCTAAATTGTGATAACAGTTCTCGCTCTGAAGAGGAGGGCATCTTGAAGCTTGGGTGATTCCCTTTGGCTGCTCAGGGAGGCAAGGGTAATCTTTCCACTTCTCCCGCACAGAATGTGCGGCTTTCTTCAATAAGAGCCAGGGCCTTTTTGGCCCTGGCTCTGGCCTGGTGGAACTCCCTCCCTAGCAACATCAGAGCCCTGCAGGACCTTAAAGAGTTCCGCAGGGCTTGTAAAATGGAGCTGTTCCACAAGGCCTACAATTGAGGGCAGTCGCGGATGTCATCTATGCTGGGCTCCCTGCCTTTCCCCCTCACTTTTAGTTGAATTAAGCTATGACCTATGGGGGAATTGGCTGCAAGATTTCTCAGTAGAAACTAATTTTATTGCACCATCTGTGGTTTTAGCATGATTTACTATTGTTTTTATTATTTTAATGGAATGAATTTTTATTATGTTTATAGGTTGGTTTTAAATGTTGTTACCTTCTGTGAGCCTTGCTTCGGCTGGGAAGGGCAGGATATATAAATCTAAAATAATACTTACATACATACATACATACATACATACATACATACATACATACATACATGGGAAGATTGGTGAGTTCTCGGCCACTACCAAGAAACTTTACACCTGGCCCTCCATGCCATGAAAATGTTGTAAGTCCCATGGGTAGGTGTGCCCATTGCTGCATTACAGTCAACAGATTTCTTATCCCGGGATGGCATCAGATCCTTTTCAGGACCCCTAGATAGGACAGCCAATTACACCTCCAGAAAAGCCCATGAAGCTGTGGCCATTACAGCAGTGGCAAAGTAGCCCTTGTCTATAGGGGTAACGACTGGGGAAGACAATGGCAAACCACTCTATAAAACAGTCTGCCTAGTAAATGTCGTGATGTGACGTCACACATGTTGTGATGTGATGTGACGTGACGTGATGTACTTGCACAGGGGACTACCTGTCAATCTAGCATTGGCTCCTCGAGTTTTTCTCAAGGTACTGGTCACTCTGGTGGCTCTCACAAAGCAGGCAGTCCACGAATTGACAGCTTCAGTGTTCCAAGGGTGGACCTTTTCTCCCTGACTTCAAAGCATGTACTATCATGTTTCTTTTCCAGATACCTCCATCCAAGGGCAGAACAAGTGGATGCTCTACTCTCTCTGTTGTCCCAAGGACTGCTGTGTGCCTTTCCTCCACTGCCGATAATTCTGAAGGCACTGAGAAAGGTATGTCAGGAGCAGGCGGTGGTCATCTTTGTGGCTCCTGAGTGGTCTCGTAGACCATAGTTCCCATCTCTGATGGAACTGTCCATACAGCAGTCATGGCATATTCCTGTGAGCCAAGACATGCTACAACAGGGCCCGGTATGGCACCCAGATCGAGAGTGGTTATGTCTGACCGCGTGGCTCCTGAAAAGAACAGGTTGCTAAAATTAGGCTACCCTACGGAGGTAACGGATACCATCTTGGCCTCCAAAAAGTTATCTATCAAGCACATATACAATTCCTCCTGGAAAGCCTTTGTGAGATGGTGCCAGCGTAAGCATGTTGACCCCATTAGAGCCATATCTGGGCCAGATCTTAGCTTTTCTGCAGGACAGAGTCCATCAGAAGCTTAAAGCTTCTACCAGCCATAGTTACCATAGTATCCAAGATAGCAAGAGTCTCCACAACAAAATATCCGCACATAGTTTTGTTCCTTCGAGGGGTGATGCAGATTAGCCCTCCTACTATCCACCAATTTTCAACCTGGAGACTACATGGGGCATTATCAGCCTTTACCACAGCTCCCTTCTAGCCATTAAGAGAGTTTTCACTTAAGTGGCTACGCATGAAGGTCTCTTCCTAATGGTGCTGACTTCAGCATGTAGGGTATCTGAATTAGGAGCATTATCGGCTAGGAAAGGCCTATGTATATTTCATTAGGGTAAAGTGGTTCTGTGACCATACCCCAACTTTATTCCCAGAGTCAACCCCCTTTTTCACAGAAGACAAGAGATTCATCTACTGTCATTCTGCCCGCACCCGAAACATGACAGAGAAGACATGGCACACATTGGACCTACACAGGTGCTTCGTATATACATCAGACATACAGAGTCCATTAGGAAAATAGACTCATTCATATCACTGGCTGCCCCCAACAAGGGGAACAAGATGTCTAGGTCAGCAATCAGTTATAATATTAAGCAGTGTATATTTGAAGCCTACAAGGCCAATAATATTCCCATACCTGCAGGCATCACTGCACATTCTGTTTGGAGTGAAGCTATCTCTGCCACCTTCGATCGCCAAGCTTCTGTGGAAGAGACATGCAAGGCGGCAGCATGGTCCTCCATTTCGACCTTCATCAGGCATTATAAGATAAATTCACTCTCTTTAGCCGACGCAGCCTTGGGATGCTGAGGGTTACAAAATGTGGTGAATTAAGATTAATTTCCCACCTGAATCAAGGGACACCACTTATGAAAGTCCCAAGCTTCAAGATGCCCTCCTCCTCAGAGCAAGAATGGAATCTTGGATACTTACCATGAGGGTTCCTTCTGCTGTGAGTTAAGGAGGGCATCTTGCCCGCCCAAACAAAAGTGAAGAAAAGAGGAACAGTATGGATTAAGATTCAGACAGCCCGTCAAGCAAGTCACACCAAAATTGTATTCCTGGAACTTTCAGTGGTTAAGCAGTCAAGCACCAGTGCAGAAGACTGACTTGATATGTCTCCTTCAAAAACAACAAACAAACTGATTCAGCTCCCCTTTCCTTTTCTATTGTACCTACATCTTGCCTTATAACAGAGTTTTCACCTGCTCTTGTTAAGATTATATGTTTTGTATTCCCTCCTGTCCTTCTTCTTGTTAGCTCAGAAGGAGTTTAAATTGAGCAGGAGATTCCTGCCTGGGAGACAGGAAGTAGAAAGATTAGTCCTGCTTCCCTGAGCAGCCAGTGGGAATCACCCAAGCTCCAAGATGCCCTCCTTACCTCAGAACAGAAGGAACCCTCATGGTATGTATCCAAGGTGCAATTTTTCTTTTCTCTTTGTGGCCTTCTAAATTTTAGTCATGGTATTTCTAGCATGTGTGTTATCAGGATCAGCAAGATCAGCATGAGCAGAAGGTAGCCTGCAATCTACTGGTAAACATCTGGCTGATGTCCAGCAGGCCCCCAGCACATGCTGGTTGCTGGGTTTCTTGTAAAGAATGTGGGACAGGATAGATCTTGGTGTGGTCCAACAAGGGACCTCTTCTGCAGATGTGAAAACTTAGTATCCCTCAACACAGATGCACTGTACATTGATTTCCCAGTATGGTCTCTTGTTTTGGAAATTTCAAATATATCAGTTTACTCAGATTTTAGTAAACACATATGCTCAAACCCCCCCCCCCATACACACACACTCACACTCCATCCCAAAATTAAATGGCATGGCATCATTGTACAGTGAAAAAGAATTGTTGGTCTCATAGCTAAAGGCATTTACCACAGGGAGCAAAATGACACTGAGGCTACTGAACTGTTGAAAAGTCTGCACTGATTGAAGGGTAATCCATAGATTTTATCTTCTGTAGAAAAGCATGTATGTACCTAAGGGATTAAAGTCAGATTAATCTCATTGAGATACATCTTTTTTTGGGGGTGGGGAAGATGTTGTACAAATGTAAACAAAGTTACCTATGTATCTACTTCCTTGCAGCTTAAAGAAAAAATATTAATAATGGTGGCTGTGTGAGCAATGACAGAGGATATAGAATGTATCATATTGCTTACTAAAGTTATTCTTACTAATCAAAAGACTTTCCATAAACCCAAGCCATATTAAACTGAATTTAAAGTACTATCTATGCAAGCAAGCAAGTCAAGTTTATTGTTTAGGACCATAAGCCATTACAATGTAAAAACAATATAACAAAAATTTTTAAAAAGTAATATCTATGCAGTTAAAAGCTTTCTGATCAGTTGCTTTTGTTTATAAAGTTAAAACAGTTTAATTCCTCTGTGGCTTGTACTATAATACTGATCTAATTTTGCTGAATGGCCAGTTTGTGAGAAGGTGGGGGGGTGGGTAACAGGCCGAGGCCCCATTCTTCTCTCCCTCAAATCACCCACTAAATCCCATTTCCCCAGATGTTGCTCATCCACAGCACTACATTGCCTCTGGTAATGGGAGGGCACCATTCAAGCCAGATTTGGCCCAGGGACTGCCAGTTGCTGACCATTCAATCTGTGCTCTGATCGTCAGTGCTTTGTCATAGCAGGCAAGATATGAGAATTGGAATCTTTGGATTCTGAACAAAACTTTTTGAAATACAAAGCAGTTCTTTGAAAACAAGCTCTTTGAAACCTGAGAACTTGATAGGCTTTCCAGTCAAAGGTGTAATCTGTCTTCCTTTGGATTTATTTCCATAGCCAGTTATGCCTGATGTTGTTTCAGAGGCGGTTGTCCTAAATTGGCTCCCCTGAACAAGGAATTCTAGTTTATTTTCAGCTGCACACTCTTGTTCACTGTCACAGTCAATTTGAGGGCCAGTGTTTGCTTCTAGGGCTCTCCACCACCTCTATATCCCAAACACAATGGCGCAACTGTTACTTTATATGCCATAGCGGTACACCTCTCTTTCAGTCCAATTCAGCATCTGATTTATCTTGGCATAAGTAAATTTTGGGAGTATGTGCAGCTGGAAGTTTTATTAGTGCATGGTGGCTTGTGCTAGGGCTTTAGCATGTGCATGGATCTGCTGGATCCAATCTCAAGAAGTCTAAGACAAAAGTTTTTTAAATTACGTGCATCCATGTCCAGTTTTTTTTACCAATTTTCAATATTTTTTTCCAGGATAGCTGCATGTGTAAACAAGAGCTGTATCTTTCTTCATTTAGCAAACATACTGTGCACAAAGCTTGATCATTATCATAGACTGCTAATGAATCCCAGAATCATCTAATTGAAGTATCTGCCCAAAGTTGTGATTCCCATCTCTGTAAATATTTGGGCTGTAAGCCTTACCAGCCAATACCAAGTGATCAAATCATGTGGCATTCTTTCCGACTTGATGTAAAAACTTCTATGTCTTATAGTGTGGTCAGTTTTTCAATTTTTTGTTTTATTTGTGTTGCAGCCCAGCACATGACACTGGTGGAGAACATCCAAGAACTTAGAAGAACAATGGCTGGAATTGGGCAGTGTCATTCAGAGAAAAGTGGGGGGTTTGAATTCTTCACTGTAGATCAAGCCAAAGCTATAGTTGGCTATCTGGAAATCAGGTAAGTGGTCTTATGTGTCAGCTCTTAGAAGTGTCAGCTCTTAGGCAAATTGACACTGGTACACTTTTTTTTTCTTGCTCCATGTTCAACAGCTATAGGGAGGAGGCCAAAAAGGCAGAGGGAGTTTGTGTGATATATTTTGGGGGAGGAAGGAAAGGGAGGTAGCTATGAATTCGACTAGAATGTGTAATCTTGTTTGCAGTAAGCCTTCCTGAATCAGCTCTGTGAGTCTCTCTGTAAAGTTGAACTAAAAAAACAACCCACCAAAGACCAGTAGTTTAGTAAATGGCACCATATTACATTATACAAGAGTTCTATGCAAATGTGGCTCTAAGCATATAGATGATGAATAGGAACCCCCTGGCAAGTGTGCCAATCAGCAGCATGCCAGACCCTTTTGCTTACCATGCAGGGCCAGTTGTCTTCCCAAGCAACCGAAGAAAGCCCCTGAAGCACTGGGGCCAGTGGTATGGGAGAAGGTGATTCGCTTCTGTACCCACACAGTTCCCATCCTGGTTCAAGGCAAACCCTGAGACACTAGCAGTCCTGGGACTCAGCTTGCTTCCATTGTGTCTAGCTCAGTACAACCCTTGTCTCTCTCTTTCCCTTCCTCCATCCATTTTTTCCCAGCATTCAGGCCAAAATTTTTGCCTTCCTCTGGTATAGATCCTAAGTATGATTAATACCCAACCTGCCTTTCCCTCCCTTCCTGTATTCAGTTCACACCTGCTCCCCCTTTGCACAGGAGCAGGCATTGAATCCAAAGTGCATTGCCCTGATATATGCAATCACTGCCCCACAGTTTTGGGGAGTAAGACTCTTGCAGGTTGGACCTGTGTACGTTCATATGTGAGATCCAATGAGCGGGTAGCAGGTGAGCTCACAATCCTAATTCTTCATTGTGTTTAGGCACTACTTATTTAAAACCATTTCTGTGGAAAGGCAGCATAATGGGAGAAGTACTTCTTGGTAGGATGTATGAAACTGTAGGAGGGTGGCTTGTCCCATGGATAAGGGAAATAATGCCCATAAGGTGTGTTCTTCCAGCCCACTGAACACACACACAGAAGGAAGATCATGATGCCTTCCTTCCCGCAGTGAACCTTTAGTTTATGTTTAAACAGAGTATATGCCACCCCTTCTCTCTGAATATATATATATATATATATATATATGTTTTATTTTTTGGGTGGAGGAGGAAGTTGCTGTTGAACCCCTGAGAACCATCATAAAAATGAGGCCAAATGCCTAAAAATGGTGGCTCAACCCATGCATCAGTTCTAATAAGACCTTCCAGTGATTACTCCCCCACCCTTTTTTCCCTTTCATCTTGCACCCAGGGCAAGCAGGCATCATTGCATCTCCTGAAGTTTTCTTTCAGGAAACAGTTAAGGTAGGAAAATATGTCAGTGTTAATGACTTTCAGATATTTGCAAGGTGTCATAAAAAGCCTTACCCTATAAGTTCGTTCGCATCTGTAATCATTAGCTGAACTGAAAAATCTAGTCCAGTCCCCTGCTAATGCAGGAACAACTATAATACCCCAACAAGCAGCTATCTAGTCAATACTTAGAAACCTCCCTCAACAAAGAATCTACCACCTCACTAGGGAGACTGTCCAAGTTAGGAAGTTCTTCCTCAAATTTAGATGAAACCTCCTTTGCTGTAGTCTGAGTCCTGTCATCCAACACAACTGAAAACATGTCCACCTCATCCTCCACATGGCATCCTTTTAAGTATTGGAAGGTGGTAGTCCTATCACCGTGCAAGTGTCTTATCCAATGTAGACATTCCCAGCTCCTTCATGACAAAGGCAATTATGTCAAAGGCAGTTCTGCTTTGTTAGACTAGATTTTTAAAAACTACTATAGGCTGCTTTCAGTTCTAATCCCTGACATTTAAAGAAAGAAATTAGTGATTTGTGACTACGCTACTGGGTGCATAGAATGGGTAGGTATTCGGGTCAGTGTAGTCACAAATCGCTAATTTCTTCCTATCCACAGGGAACATATCTATTTGTAAGTCCTGAAGGGGGAAAAAGGATGACCTCAGCAGATGCTAGGAGACAGTTTATTGAAATCATAATCATGTTCACAGTAGCATGAAAGCATTATGACATCAGAGAGCACAGAAAACGTCGCATGTAAGAGCAAGGCAGATTACAGGACAATTCTTTGTCATTCACAGAAGAGCTTAGGGGGCATCACAAAGGAGGCTTTCTGGTGCTTATTTATCCTTGCTAATTCTGGACCGTTACAAAACATATCCTTGTAAACAAATTGCCAAATTCCTTTGCCAATTGAAAACCGCCACCTTTGTTACATCGAGCAAGGAGAAGTTTATCAGGTAGAATTTTTCCTTGTCTGAGGCCTAGTCTACAAATGAAGCAAAATAAGGTGGTAGAGTTATGATGTGGCTGAGTGAATTGCTGTACTGTACCATCCATCTTGGCTTGCCTGTGAAAGGTACCTTTTAAAAAATAATAATGTAGCATTGTGATTTCACAGGCAGTTCTGCACCATGGACAGATGGACTGTGATAGAACAGAGGTTGGTGGAGTACTGAGGGAAAGTATCGTTAGTCTTAGAATCCAGGAAAAGAGGTATATACCTATTTAAACCAACGCCAGTGTTTGAGTCCATTTAGTGCTAAACATTCATAATTCTTTGTTATGAAAAATGTCTCTCCCCTAGGTTTGGAGAGTGCATTCTCTGTTCTGTTGTTGGTACTCCTTACTAAGTTTGATGGAAAACATTTAAATGCAGAGTAAGGTATATTTGCTCACTGATATTTACAAATCCAGAGAAGAACATTCCAACACTGGTTTCACAATTTTTGAAATGAGGATAAAGATCTGTGAAGCAGATGTATAGGTCATGGAATGAGGAACTAGATGAAGCTCACAAAGCAGAGCTAAAATAGTCTCTAGCTTCCTTCCCCCCACCCCCAAGCTTCAAGATGACCCTAGCAAGTGCTTAAAATGTTTTTCTTTTTTTCTCTTTAACTGAATATCCATTTTCTTGTCTTCCAGCTTATTCCAGCATTATGCACTATATGAGTATCTTTTCCATAGTCCCCGGGAAGAACTTGTGATAGGAGATGAGGTAAGTAATTTATATGACTGGAACTGATTAGGCGGAATATTTTAATGCATGTTCTCTGGCATCTGTTTTCTATAGCTCAAAGCAACTTTGTGTCAAAATTGTTCAAGTGTTAACAGCACAGAATAGCAGCTGAAAGAATAAATGAGAAATACGGTAATGCCTGTCTCCTGCGGAATTTGAAATTTAAAAGAATAAATATGCCATTTTGGGTTAAGTTTTTTCCTGCATTGTCAAGAATATCTTCTTTGACAGCATTTATCAAGCTGATATAAAGGATTTTAGTCACAATCATGTGTGGCTGTGAAGGAAGGGCCCCCAATTTGCAGACTGTTTTAAATGACTGTTTATGGTTCATGGGGCTTGTTCTCCTTTATTTTGTTTCTGGCACCATGTCCTACAATCAGGGGTGTCAATTCAAATAGGTCAGAAGCCCAAGCTGCCCCACCCAGCCGAGGTCCAGTGTCTGCTGTGATAATTTCCCACTGGTACATCACCACAGGGGAAGGGGCCAGTAGTCAAACCAGTGGTTAATGTCAAAAGCACTGCTCAGTATCCACTTCCAGTATGTACCCTTTTACATTTCATCTGCTAGCATCCCTTCAGGGCCATCACAACAGACTTCAGCACACCCACTTCCCTTTGCCTCGGGACTGAGCGCTCCCTTTGTAGCTCCATCTCCTTTCCATATGAACCCCTTGTCCTCTAAAATCCTGCCAACCATCCCTGTCACCCCTTTTTTCACTGGCCCCAAGCTTCTGCTGCCACTGCCACCCATAGCGCATCCTTCAAATTGCGCATCCATTGCAAACTGACCTCACTGCAAGCTCCTGCATTGTTAATCTCAGTGGAGTGGGGGAGAGAATTCCCCCTGGGCTGGATTCTGCAGAAATCAATGAGAATTTTTGCTAACTAAGTGCACCCTTGTGGATTGCTGTCTAACAGGAAGAGCCCTACTATTCTAAGCTGTTTGTTGAAGGGAACCCAATTCCATGTTTATGATAATTTTTCTGCTCTTCTCAGTTCTTCCTTAATTTGGTGTACCCCTTTGTGAAGTAAAAAGGGTTCCAGGAGGTGGGCAGAGAGAGTGCAACTCTGTTGATTCTCCTGGAGCTCTCAGTAGCTTTCGATTCCGTCGATCATTATATCCATCTGGACTGCCTACCTGGACTGGGATTGGGAGGCATTGTTCTGCGGTGGTTCCAGTCCTACCTGGAGGGTAGGTTTCAGAAGGTGGTGCTGGGGGACTGCTGTTCCGCCCTTTGGCCTGAGGGTCCTGCAAGGTTCTATCTTGTCCCCTATGCTTTTTAACATCTATGTGAAACCATTGGGTGAGGTCATCCAGAGATTTGGGCTAGGTTCTCACCGGTGTGCAGATGACACTCAGCTCTATCTTGCACTTCCAGCTGATCCCAGGGAAGCTGTAGAAACAACCTGTACTGGTACCTGGAGGCAGTTTTGGAGTGGATGTGGGCTCATAAACTGGAACTTAGTCCTGACAAGGGAAAAGTGCTACTGGAGGATGGAAGGTCCAACCCAGGATTTAAGGTGTTCCGGATGGGGTTGCTCTCCCCTTGAAGGAACACTTAAGTAGTCTGTGGGTGTTCTTGGACCCAGGCCTACTGTTGGATAAGCAGGTGGCAGCTGTGGCCAGGAGTGCCTTGTACCAGCTTCGGCTGGTTAGCCCGCTGTGAACTTTCCTGGGCGGAAAAGATCTGGCCACTGTGGTGCATGCCCTGGGTTACTTCTAAATTAGATTACTGCAATGTGCTCTACGTGGGGCTGCCCTTGAAATGGGTTCAGAAAATTGTTAGTACAGAATGCTGCAGCCAGGATGTTGACTTGAATTAGTTGTAGAGACCATATCACGCCAATCTTGGCCCATCTACACTGGCTCCCAATTTGCTTCCGGGCACAATTCAAGATGCTGCTGTTGATCTTCAAAGTGAAGGACTGCCTGCTCCCTTATGAACCTGCTAGACCACTATGGTCACCTTGGAGGTCCTGCTTCTGATGCTGCTACCTTCTTTGATCAGGTGGGTAGCAAACTGGGAGAGGCTCTTCTTGGTCATGGCACCAAAGCTGTGGAACTTTCTCCCCAAGGAAATTCGTTTGTCCCCTTCTATTGCCATCCTCTGCCAGCAGGTGAAAACCTTATCTCTTTGTTTGGCATTCCCTTACCAATCCATCCTTTCTGACCAGTGTTTTAGTTGTTGTTTTTAATGTCTTTGTGTGTGTTTTAGCTCTGTTTTAATTGTTTTAATAATGTAGGTTTTTGTGGGGAGTGGTTTTAAATAGTTGTAAAATGTGATTTTATTATATATACTTTAATTTGTAAGCTTCCTTTGTGACCCATGTGAGGGCAGAAAGGCAGGATATAAGTTTTGTGTACAGTTGGGATTTTTAATCTGACACATTTATAATAGCGAATAACCAGTTTGTTTCATATATTTAATATATACACAGTCTTAAGATTAGTTTTTCTAACCAATTTATCTTTGGATTTCCAAAATACTGGTATCACTTGCAGTTGCTCATTTGTGCATAACTTATTTGGGGAGACAGGCTCATTGGTTTGTCATTGTTGTAACTTCACTCTCTATTTCAGACTTAACTACCATCAGCTAATTTGTATCCTTAACAGCTGTGAACAACTCCTTTTGGCACAGAAAAGAGTGTCCAAACAGTCTGCTATCCTCTGTGTGTGTGTGTGTGTGTGTGTGTGTGTGTGTGTGTGTGTGTGTGTGTTCAGATACTCTCTTTGCGTGGAAGAGTGAATAAGTACTGGAATTCTAAGGTTTAAAGATTCTTTTAAAAGATAAAAGGAAAGACTCATTGAGTCACAGTAACGATCTTCTAGTGGCCCACTCTTGCTTTATCTGTTATGTACAGAGTGGGGGACAAACCTGAAGGAGAGGGAGAGAGGAATGACACACACGCAAACTGGACTGGAAGAAAATCCGGCCACAACTTTATGGATTACAGGTTCCTCTGGTCTTGGCGCAGAATAGCCTGGGGGCCATGGGTACAGCTGAAAGCCCAACTGCTGACAGGGAGCCCCCCATACCCTGACCCACCTGTTGGGGTTAATGAAGGAAAGAGAGCTAGTCTAGGGCTAGAAGCAGTGGAAGCCCACTGCCATCCTTTTGGGAGCATGATCAACACTCCAGCCCCGAAGGCAGCGGTCATGCCGTTCACCCCCAGTGTCCCTTAAGGGGACCCTCCTTTTAGGGTCATGCAGGGAGCCCACTCCTGGACACCCTCAACTGTGTCCCCAGGTCCAATAGCCAGTTGTGACAGTTATGCTAATGGAATAGTATAATCAAACATATGCTTTTGCTATGGGGAAGGCAAAAAAACCCAAAGCCTGTTAGCTAATCAGCACCAAGGGTAAAATTTCTTCCTGGCCCTGTTAACCAGTGGCCCCCTGCACACATAGCAATGATGAGCACCGACACAAGAATTAAAATACAAAAGCACAGGTAGTGGGGATGGGTTTTTCGGGCAAACTGCTTCAAATGCCCAGTCTGCCTCCCTCCACCTTCTTTTGAACATGCAGTGCAGACAAAATTGGAGCGTGACCATCAGGTCTGCTCACCCCCACCACCCCCACACTGTATACCTGGCTGACATACAGCTGGTCAAATGGGGATGGGCTGCAGAAAGCAGCATGAGAGCCCCCTGGCTGAGCTAGTGCTGGGCAGGAATGCCCAGAGTCTTCTGTCCCCTCCCCCTCTGTCCACCTGCCCAGCTTAAGGCTGTGAGTCAGCCTTCCCACCTTGCTGCTCATTCCTCCACTACTTAATTGCAGGCATTTTTACACAGCCCAAATAATGCACTTTCAATCCACTTTCAATGCACTTTGAAAGTGGATTTTACTGTGTGAACTGGCAAAATCCACTTGCAAACAATCATTAAGGTGCAGTGAAAGTGGATTGAAAGTGCATTATTTGGGCTGTGTGAAAGTGCCGTAGTGTCTGTCTGGCTAACTGATTTCCCAATGGCTCTGACTGTGGTCCCCAAAAGGATATTGCACATGGCGGAGTTCCCTGCTGCAGAACTGGAATTTCTGTTGTCCAGCAAGTAGTAAATATCCAGCACAATGGCATAAGTCTAGTTAACACTTTTCCTGCAACTCACCACAACGAAAATAAATCTCCCAATGCCTCAAACAAAAACACTACTTGTTAAACTATAAGTTATAATTAATCAACAAAGTACTAATAAACCATAAGAAAATACAATATTTCTTTTTGCAGGTATATTGAAATAATGCAAAATTATTAGTCCATGAGTAGGAAGCAGGTAAGTTCAAAGATGTCTATAATGATATAGCTCATCAATCTTCATAATAGCCACGTGTCTGTAGCAAGATGACACATCCATTCCTAAGGCTGCAGAAGACTACAGAAGAAACAAGATGTCTAGATGTCTCCTCGTTTCGCTTTTTACTTTTCTTTGTAGTGAGTTGCAGGGAAAATGTTAACAAATTTACACCATCGTGCTGGATATTTACTACTTGCATGGTGTTGCTTGTATCAGCATAGGTTGTTTTGTGTTTTGTACAGCCTTTTGTCCAGCAGTCATTCTCGCTGCTGAAGAGGCAATCCGTTTTTTTTAAAGAAGCTCATCAGCACTGGTGTGGAGGAAGGGACAGGTGAAGCTCAGACTGCACACATATTGCTCCTTTGGATTGCATTGTTGTTTTTGGCCTATGCAACTGTGTACACTCTTAAATACATGAAAAGCACTATAATTAACTTAAGAGGACTGTTTTTAAAAGAGCTCTCCCTAAAAGCTCTTTTTTGAATGGTTCAGAAAATAATTAGCCAGCAATAAGGCTGCTTTATAGTGAGGGAGCAAGAAATAAATGTCACTACTACTGTGCTAACTGCGTGCTCTCATAAATCAGTTGGTATAATATTAAAGCCATTGCAAAAGAAAATTGGCAGATATGAATGTCAGACCCTTGTGAAAGGAGACACTGTGGCATTTATCTACCAGTGGAAAGCATTTGTTCTGTCAGTCTCTCTTATTTGAAGGTAAAGCCTTCCAGAAATAATTCTCCATAAGCTTGAATCCAGTTTACAAAAACAAGGCTTCAGACTTGGACAGGGGTAGGCAATTTCTGCTGTACGTTCCTAGGTTTGTCTACTTGGAAGTAAATCCTACTGTGTTCATGGGGCTAACTCTCAGGTAAGAAGTGTATAGAGGACTGTAGTATTACGGTGCAATCCTATGCAGAGTTACTTGACTCTAAGCCCATTGATTTCAGTGGGTTTAGACTGGAGTAATTCTACACAAGGTTGCAGTTTCAGGCCTTTAGCTGGCGAGTTCCTTTGGAAAAGATCATACAGATAGACAGTAAGAAAAGAGGCAGAAAACTCCTACTAGGACACTGCGTGTACCTTGCTTATGTTAATAACATGTCAAGAAGAGGTGTATACTAATTACATCATTAACACAGAAAAGATGCAGGAGTTAATTTAACATAGGAGGTGCCAGTGCATCGAAGGTAATGTTAATGCAACTTTGTAAGTAAATCAAGAGGCACTATGTCCTGGGGCGGCGACCCCCCAGCTGGATGCCCCGGGCCTGCTTCTACAAGCCCCACTCACCAGCATGGCAGGTGCACCAGCCACCATCCAAAGCACACCCGCCAGGGCTACTGCATCACCGGAGTCGCCAGGGACGAGTTGCAGAGGGAACACGGCTGCTGTGGCTCCCTCGCTCACGGAGGAGGGCGACAAGCAGGCTAGCTTCACACCACCCAGGCAGGGTGGGAAGCCCCCCCACCCAGCATGGCCAGCAGAACAGGCCTCAAGGCCAAGGCAGCGCCACCAGAGGCATTCCACGCCACCCCAGGCCCCGCTGCGAAGCAACTGAGCAGCAGGTGGGCCAGGGCTGTGACACAACGGGCTCTATGCCTACAAGAGAGAGGGCTTGCTGAGCAAACAGAGAGATGCCAGGGGGTTCTGCAGACCGCTGGACCCTGTATAGGCTCTCCTGGGCGAGGCCAGGGGGAAGAAGGGGGTGGTCAGGGGTGGGGCTAGGGCAGCCCCACTGTATAATGCCAATGAGGGTGGAGGCTGGGGAGAATGATTCCTGGAAAAGTTGATGGGACAAGTAACCCTGGTGGCTATGGAGGGAGAAGACACTTCTGATTTCCTCTCTGCTTGGTCTGAGGCCGAGGAAGCCACCCCAGTGGGAGAAAGAGGGTTCGGAGGTGACAGTCAATGAGTCCTTACCTCACAAAGTGGTGGAGAATGCAGGCAAAGTTCCACCTGTGAAGAGACCTCCACCCCGCCTCCCACAACCCCCACCTGGTTGGTGAGCGAACTGACCTGTGCTATGACTGCTGCTGCTGCAGCTACTGGCTGAAGCCTGTGGGCCTCACCAGGAACCTGATTGCATGGAACCCAGCCCTCCTAACTCACTGTCCTAGACTGGGGAGGACTTTCAAGGGGCTCCCCTTGAACTGACCCAACTCGGCCAATGGCTCGCATGATGCAAGAATTGGCCCAGCAACATCAAAAGGCCCAGCGGCTCCTGGAACTCATAGGAACTATGAACAGGTTGCATGCTATGTGTGTGTGTGTTAAGTGCCGTCAGGTTGCTTCCAACTCATGGCGACCCTATGAATGAAAGTCCTCCAAAATGTCCTATCTTTGACAGCCTTGCTCAGATCTTGCAAATTGAAGGCTGTGGCTTCCTTTATTGAGTCAATCCATCTCTTGTTGGGTCTTCCTCTTTTCCTGCTGCCCTCAACTCTTCCTAGCATGACTGTCTTTTCCAGTGACTCTTGTTGTCTCATGACGTGACCAAAATACGATAGCCTCAGTTTAGTCATTTTAGCTTCTAGGGTCCGTTCAGGCTTGATTTGATCTATAACCCTCTGATTTGTTTTTTTTGGCAGTCCACGGAATCCGTAACACTCTCCTCCAACACCACATTTCAAAGGAATCTATTTTCTTCCTATCAGCTTTCTTCACTGTCCAGCTTTCACACCCATACATAGTAATAGGGAATACGATGGCATGAATTAATCTAGTCTTGGTGGCCAGTGACACAGCCTTATACTTCAAAATCTTTTCTAGCTCCTTCATGGCTGCCCTTCCCAGTCTGTCTCCTTCTGATTTCTTGGCTGCAGTCTCCCTTTTGGTTGATGGTGGAGCCAAGGAATAGAAAGTCTTGAACAATTTCAATTTCCTCATTTGCATGCTATATGAGGAGTTTAATGGAACAATTTCCTTTAACACATGTCAGATCTCATTATAAATGTTTAAAATTGTGAAGACATTAATTGCATAGAAGCTTTTATTATTTTCTATTTTGGGGCTCAGCTGGTTTATTTTACTTAGGATGATATACTGTGGTATATATTTTAAGGTTCTTGGTAACCTGCATCCAACTTTGTACTTCAATGGAATAAGCCTCAGCTCTTTAAGAATGAAGCCTGTTTTGAAATGCTTCCTAATAACAATAATGTGGCTGGTAAATGTAGTTTTATCCCTTCTTGCATCAGTCACTGTGATGGGATAATCTGCTTTTTATGGTCCAGCTGAGTGGATTAATTTTAGAAAGAGTTCCATTACAAACACAGTCAACAAGAATCTCACTGCACAAGCTTCATTGAGATGAATTTATTGGAGCAGGAGAACTTCTTAGTGCATTATAACTAAAGTTTAGAAATGTCACAGGTTGCAGACTGGATAGGGAGAAAAGATAATATTGTGATCTGTCATTACTTTTACTGTCACCTGATATCATTTGCTGGAGTTAGCCTTGCGAAGTAGTAACTATTTACTCTTCACCACTCTTCTAAGCATTCCCAGACTTGGACTGTCTCCAAAGCTTACTGGATTTCATTTGGACTGAATTACTTGTTCATTTGAATTTGTTACAGGAAATTTCTGTACTCCAAACTAGTTGATTTTTATTAAGAATAAGGCAGTTATTGAAAAAGAACTTGGAAAATTAGGGGATTGGAGTCTAGATGTGGATATTACCAACGTCTGAGCCACCATTATAATATGGTACTTCAGATGAAGCCTTTTCTGTACTATTTTCTTTGTACACAGTTCAGGTCTTCCCCAGCTTCTGGTAGCTGTGGCACACTTCTTTTTTCCATAAGGCAAACCACATTCTTGCACCCAGAAAGGTTTATTTTTAGAGTTAGCAAGAACAACCTTAAAGGAACCCATTTCTTGTATTTATTCATTAGGAAGCTGACTAACGTCATCTCCGCCCCCGGGAACGCACACCCCCATGCCGGCACTGCATTTCTCTTCCAGGATTTAGGTCCCAGAGAGACACTGACATCGGGGGAGCGGTGTGCAGCTCCACGGTGCCTAGGCACCAATGGAACTGCCCCCACCACCAGTGTAAGTGCCTCTTATCACGGAATAAGTGAGCACTTACGCTGGTGGTGGGGTCACGCCACCTCCTATGCACTTTCAGCCCATTTCTGAGGAATGGGCTGTTAATCAACTAAAAAAATCTTTAAGTTGGCTGTGTGTGTATAAAGTGCAGTCAAGTTGCAGCCAACTTATGGCGACCCCTTTTGGGGGTTTTCATGGCAAGAGACTAACAGAGAGGCGGTTTGCCAGTGCCTTCCTCTGCACAGCAACCCTGGTATTCCTTGGTAGTCTCCTATCCAAATACTAACCAGGGCTGACCCTGCTTAGCTTCTGAGATCTGACAAGATCAGGCTACCCTACAAATAAATATAGACTGTTGACTGGTGAACATGCTGAAAGCAAGCTTGGTATAGTGACTGGAGTGTCAGACTAGGATCTGGGAGACCCAGGTTCAAATCGCCACTCTCCCATGGTAGCTCATTGGATGACCTTGGGCCAGTCACTCTGTCTCAGCATAACCTACCTCGCAGTGTGGTTGTGAAGGTAAAATGGAGGAGACTGACATGTGCTATCCTATATTAATCGTTCCGTAGCTTCTGCCGTTTCTTGGGAGATGTGGCTCTCAAAACCTTTATAAAATACTAACGATACAAAATGCATTATCTTAGTATATAAAGAGTATTTTCTGTTTCTAAATGTCACGCATTTTTGTTATTGTTGTCATAACAAAGTCTCTAAAAGTGCTACGCTCTAAGACATTCATGCATATAAAGGTGCAGAAGGTACCAAAGTAAGATAGCCAGTATTTAATATCCAACTATATTCAGTTAATGGGCCTTTTCCAGCTCTAAGTAGAAAATCACTGCATCCAGTGCATGTGGTATAAAAATAAAGACTGTACCTACTGAATAGCTACCGCTGGAGACGAAGGACATACATTGCTATTTAAATTGCTACCATATGGCTTTTCTTGCAGCATATATCTGTATATTTATTAAACATTACCTAAAGAATTGTTTATAGTTTGGTAAAAATAAGTAATATACAATGAAAGCATAGAGTATTAATAAGAGAGAAGTTTTCAGAGTTCAAATATTTGTGGCTTGTTAATCCAGGGTTGTTTGGCACAGGGTTTGGTTTGAGTAAATTATCAAAACATAAGACAATGGAAACATTTAGTAATGCAAGGAAGAGGAGGGGCGTCCAGAAATCCCACACTCTTTAAGCCCATTCCAAGAGTATTTAAAAGTTGCTCTGAATCTCAAAGCATCTGCTTTCTCTAATTAAAGAAATGAACTTTATTAGGAAGGTCGGGGGGCTCAAAAGTAGGACTGTGATTTCCTCTGTTTGTAACTGATGCACATCAACAACACAAACAAAAGACCACAATGTTGCCAAAGTGAAGATAGGTTGCCAATTCAAGATACCCTGATGAAGCAGCCTCCATCAGTGTAGCACAAATTTGGTTTTCACCGTAGAAAGGACAGCTGCCAAGGGCCATTGGGGGTGGGAGGGCCTCAAATATACAACTTTATTTTTTGACGTTTGAACAATTTTGAAAGTTGTTGTGTGCATCAAGTGTTGCTATTTTTAAAATTTCTATTATGGCTTGGGGCCTCAGAAACCTAGACGTGGCTTTGGGTCTCTCTGGACCTCTGAGAGGGCCTGGGAACACACACACACACACACCCCGCACGCACACACACACAAACAAAACAATAAATTCAAGGTGGAGCTTCCTCCAGTGGGTCCGCATGCAGGCACTTGCAGAGAAGCCTCTCCTCCTTTTTGTTGTTTAAGCAGAAATTGAACTACCATGATGGATAATTCTTTGGAACCCCTTTGGCTCTATCACAGACTGCCTCCATCTTGCACCATGAGAGCATGTCAGCCTCATGTAATGTATGTAAATAGTTAGGTGATATGCAGGGGTTAACTTAAAAGCTTGAGTCCTGGACGAAGGATCCTAAGTCCTGCATGCTCCATTGGTCCAAACCGGCTTGTGCCATTGGCCCTAAGTTGGCACATGCCATTGGTAGCCCGGGGTTGTTTCCCCCCATCACGGATCAGGGGGGGAGTGGCGCTGTGTTCTCTAGTTCTGTTCTTCAATAAACGCGTTGTTGTTGGAACTCCGTCTCGACCTCGTGTGTCCTCCCCACGCGGACTTAACACTCGGTTGTAGAGAGATTGCAGTCGAGAAGCCTTACCCTCAGACCTAGAAGTTGGCGGCAGAGGAGTGTATCCTACCTCTCTCACTACAACTCGCTGAGCAAAGTTTAGAGCCACTTAAGCTGGAGGAAGGTGCCATACTTTGCAGTAGTAGGATACAGCTAGGATCCACTCCACAATTGCCTTAGACCAGTGATACTAACTCCACAACTCATGGAGAACCACATTCATATTTAGAAGAAGAAGAGGAGGAGGAGGAGGAGGAGTTGGTTTTTATATGCCAACTTTCTCTGCCACTTAAGGGAGAATCAAACCGGCTTACAATCACCTTCCCTTCCCCTCCCCACAACAGACACCCTGTGAGGTAGATGAGGCTGAGAGAGAATGACTTGCCCAAGGTCACCCATCTGGCTTCGTGTGTAGGAGTGGGGAAACAAATCCAGTTCACCAGATTAGCCTCCACCACTCATGTGGAGGAGTGGGGAATCAAACCTGGTTCTCCAGATCAGACTCCACTGCTCCAAACCACCGTTCTTAACCACTACACCACGCTGGCTCTCCACCAACCAAAGGAGCCACCGCATTTACTTCCCTCCCTGGCATGAGGCCTGCACGTCAGGGAGGCTCACAGCGTACCCATTCCTCCAGTGGCAGCGGTTTCAAGGTGGGAACCAACTGACAATCAGAAGCCCCATTGGGCAAGGGCCTTGCCCACTTTCCTGAAACACGGGGCAGGTGCCACGTTGGGGAACAGCACTCAGAAGAGCCATGGCATGGCAAAGAGCCAGGTGGCTTCCGAACCTCTGAGGAAGTATCGCTGCCCTAGACCAGGGGTTGGCAAACTCATTAGTCAAAAGAGCCAAATATCAACAGTACGACGATTGAGATTTCTTTTGAGAGCCAAATTTCTTAAACTATATAGGTAGGTACACTGTTTATTAACTTAATAAACTTTATTAAAGTTTTTAGTCTTAATTAAACTATAGGTACATTGAATAAAACTTGATATCATACTTCATAGTGATCTTATTTATTGATAAAAATTAAATTATAAGTCCCTGCCATTTCCCCTTCCCTGTCTGGAGTCCTCGCCTGGAGGCCTGGTCTACCGCCATAAAAGCCTATTGGTAGACCTGGCCTCCGGTTGAGTCCCATTGGGAGGCCAGGTCTACCCACTGGCTTTCTTGGCAGTAGACCTGGCCTCCGGAGGCCCATAGAAGCCAATTGGTAGACCTGGCCTCTGAAGGGGGACTTTTTCCCCTCCTCGGAGTCTAGGTCTACTGCCAAGAAAGCCAGTGGGTAGACATGGCCTCCCAATGGGACAGCCGGAGGCCAGGTCTACCAAAGGAAGCCCGGCCCGCTCAACAGCTGATAGGCGGGGGGGGCAGGAACCGCCAAGCCGCCCGCCCAGCATTAATGTGGCTAGACGGGAGGGAAGGCTTTAGCCTCCCAACCATTGAGGGCAAGGGAAAGGGGGACCCGGCCATTCTCCATGGCGGGGGGGGGGGAGAGAGACAGCGTGCCTGCTGTCTCTCTCTCTCTCTCTCTCAGGCGCTCCGGCTCCACAGCCCGGCTGCCGGCGCGAGTGGGCACGAGAGCAGGGGCTCCGAACCAAGTTCGGAGAGCCGAACTCAATGGGCCAAAGAGCCGCATGCGGCTTGGGAGCCACAGTTTGCAGACCCCTGCCTTAGACTGATGTGAAGTTGGTGGCTTCCATGGTCTCTCCTTGCGCAAATGATATCATTTGGCACCTCACCCAGTTCCTTTGGCTCAGCGTTGCTACCATTATAACTGGGTTTCGGGAGGGAGGGAGGGCCTTTGGGGTAACCTGCCTAAAGAGAACCAGAGAGGATGAAAAAATGGACTGCGAATGAAAAAGGTTTTGTGTTGCTTCTGCTGAATGTTGCTGCCGTTGCTGCTGTTTGTTTTGTGGTTTTAATTATTTTGTGCTTGGAAGCAGTGACGGACATAAAAATGTTTTAATTTTTGTTTAAATCTCGATTTGTTTGTAACATTTTCCAAAGGGCCACTTTGAGGCAGGGATGGCAACAGGATGTCACTCCTGTGCCCTGGAGTGCCCCAAACGCCCCATTTTCACTGTCAATTACTCTTTCGTTGCTTTTTTGTTGTTGCTTGTCTGAGACTTGGTAGCTCAGGAACTAGGTTGGACTCCTCAAGGGGCCAGATATGTTCCGGAGGCGTCAAGTGGCTGACCTCTAATTTAAAACGTTTCACAGGTAGAATGCCAGACTTGAGACAGTACAGTTTAGTTTAAAACAATTGGAATGGATGGTGCAGGCATTGCTCTACTTTTATATATTCTCAAGGCCTGCTTCTTTATATCTGTATAAAAACGTAGGTGAAAGGGTCGCTTGTTAAAGTGCTTCCCAGCACCTGTTTAACATTCTCATGCAACGTTCCTGAGTTCTTACTTTATTATTTATGATGTCCATTTATCATTACAATTCTTCTCTGTTGTTCATACCATCCCCTTAATGGTCCTTCATTTATTCTAATAAAGACTGCTTGTTAGCTTTTGAATCTCTAGAGGTTTTTGGATTCATATTTGAAGAGTTTGCATTTAGAGGTAGGACTAAATTAACCTGTAATAATTATTCTTCAAAGCGGTATATTTAATGGAGTTATTCTTTTATATTTTCTCTTCTTGGAGACCTGTAGACTCCCTGCCCCCATCAAGTTAAATGCTCAGTATTGCAAAATTGGTTTAAAAGATGATACTGTGCAGAGGTTAGCTTGCTTTTCAAAATTGGGTATGAGAGGGCTCTGCAGTGCCCTCTTGTGGAAGCTTCAGAAATTACTTTGCCTGGCTCTCTGGAAAATGTCTGATAACATGACTGGTAGACACAAGAAACTGTTTATATTATATACTGGTAGACACAAGAAACTGTGTTGAGGATATTGTTATCCCCCCCCCTTTAAAGTCTTCCATTTAACTGGACCCAGACAAGATGTTAAATCAGAATCAACATGAGTCAAATGTTACTTTGCTTGCAAAACTATTTATTGAAAGAGTTTCAACTTTCTTCTTCTCCCAGCTGGTGTCCTTTCAAATCTAGCTATCAAAATTTCTTCTGAATCAGACTATTATCTTCCTTTCCACAGGTACTTGAAATGAATTAATGTGCAGCACGAATGGTTAAAGATGCAATTCCGCCTTATCTCTGCATTTTCTAGCTACTATTCATTTAAACCCATGGCACGAAAATGCCAGGAATAATAGGTGAAACTTGGCTCTTTGTTTGGAATAATCCTCATTTAAATATGTAAATAGTAAAGAGGATAAAATAATTTAAAATAAAATAATTTAAAGCACTGCAAGAAATGCTGGAGCTTTGTAGGATGGTAGAAAATAATTTAATTGCTATAAAGGTTTTGGGCCCTATTCTGGCTAAAGGTATTTGTGGCTTTTTCCATTGAAAACATTATTGCTTTTCAGATATTCTGAAGGGGAAAATGAATGTACTGTGGGTGGAGCAGGATGACAGGGGCAAATTCGGCCCCCAAACTGTGCATGTTCATTGGAATATATTATGAAGCCTACGTATGTATGATTCTCTCTGTGTGATCGGCAACCTTGAAAGAGCATTTTCCTCAGTTGTGTGGCAACAAATGTATATGTCTACACGTGTAGATGTTATGCATATGTTGCAGTGAACATGCATGTGCCTTGGTGACATCCAGGTTAGACTGCTTTTGTTTGTTTTGTTTAGAGCACATGGTGGTCATGGGAGATTTTAATTAACCGGATATCTGTTGGAAGTCCAACTCTGCTAAAAATGCAAGGTCCAATAAATTCCTGACTCGTCTTGCTGACAACTTCCTATTCGACAAAGTGGGGCAGGTAAACAAGGGGATCTGCTATCTTAGACTTGATTCTCACCAATAGGGAAGAACTGGTTGATGAGGTTAAAGTAGTAGGCACCCTGGGTAGTAGTGATCATGTAATCTTGGAATTTACAATCTTGGGGAAAGGAAAAACTGTACATAGTCAGGCATATAGGTTGGACTTTAGGAGAGCTAATTTTAACAACCTTAAACTTAAGCTGGGTAGAATCCCATGGTCAGAAATACTTAAGGAGAAGGGAGTTCAAGAAGGGTGGGAGTTTCTTAAAAATGAAATACTGAAGGCACAATTACAAACCATTCCTATGAGAAGGAAAAATGGGAGGAGCCTAAAGAGGCCAGGGTGGCTCCATAAACAGCTGTTTAAAGATTTGAGAAATAAAAAAGACTCATTTAGGAAGTAGAAGGAGGGCCTTATAACCAAAGAGGAATATAAACAAATAATCATGCTTGTAGGGAGAGTGTTAGGAAAGCTAAAGCTCACTATGAGCTTAGGCTAGCAAGAGATGCTACACAACAAAAAAGAGTTCTTTTCCTATGTACAGAGTAAAAATAAGAACTAGTCCTTTCTGGGATATGACTGAACACTCGCTTAACGTCAGTACTGTTTCAGCAGAACTGGCTCCCAGTCTTCTTACACCCTCAGTTCAAAGTGCTGTTTTGGATTTTTAAAGCCTAGCTAAGTGGCTTGACTCCAGACTGCCTGAAAGACCTGTATCAACCTGCCTGGCCTTTGAGATCTGTGCATGATGCCTTTTTGCAGGAACTGGACTTAGCTGAGGTTATTTTGACTGGGACCCACAGGAGGGCTTCTGGGGCTGCTGCCCCCAAATTATAGCACTCCTTCCCTCTGACTGTCCCTGTCCCAAAAGGCTTTCTGGGCCACACTACAGACCTTTCTCTGCTAGAAGGCCTTTGAACTTGAATAAAATAGAGGATGGTGCTTGTTGTTTGCATCTTTCACTGATGGTGGTTTTAGGGCTCTTGTGGTGATTTTATTTGAATTGTTTTGTATGGCTACCTTGAAGACTGCCGTTGGGTGGAAAAGCAGTTTACAATCTGAACAAATCAATAGATCAGAGGGGGTGTTTGTTGCTGCCATTCTGCTGTCACCACACATGTTCATTCGATCCCTTAAGAACATCTGAAAAGGGGTAAGGATAAGGTTGTTTTTTTCTTGGTAAGATAAGGGAAGTCGAGATCATATCTAATTAGAATTATTGGATTCAATTGCCCTTAATCCTGACTGAATTGAGACACTTGCTGAATTGGGACACATACTGTACAATCCCATGTAGAGCTACTCTAGTCTAAACCCATTGATTTCAGTGGGCTTAGTCTGAACTAACAGCATATGATTGCGCTGACAGTATTGAATTAATAGAAAAAACAAGATGTATTCTGTTAATTTAAATGACAGATTGGTGCTCTTTGACTGCTGCAGTTACTGGGGGAAAATGTACCATGAGTAAACATTAATTTCAGCTACAAAGGATTTACATTCCATAAGCTTAAAAGAACTAATCATGTTTGACAAATGCAACTAGAGTATTTGAATATTTAAAATCTATAGTGCAGGGGAAGAAAGTATCCATGTCGAAAAGAATCAATGTTGGTATTTTCCTGTTTCTAAGATCTTTGATGTTACTGTTGTCCAGCACTACTGTGTTAGTGCACTAAGATGCAGGGTTCATGACGAACAAGAACTCTGTCTAATGATACTGCTCCTTGCAGAAGCTGAAGACAATGGTGGTGATAGGGGTATTGGATTTGGGAGGAGAGTTAAAAAAAGACCACAGTAAGTCTGTTTTCAGTATAATTTCTAGATCTAGAATTCCACAGATACCTGAGTGCTGAGCCACTAGGTATATCAACCAG
Organism: Euleptes europaea; assembly: GCF_029931775.1. Lineage (NCBI taxonomy): Eukaryota > Metazoa > Chordata > Lepidosauria > Squamata > Sphaerodactylidae > Euleptes > Euleptes europaea. Next base: position 97,006,175 of record NC_079316.1, on the reverse strand, counting down.
TTAGCATAGCTGCTGGCATAGTTTGAAAAAGAATAGGCATAAAGGCTATTCAAGTTTATAAAATGTTATGCTGGACAATTAGGACATTCTGTTGTAGCAGAACAGTACCACTGACCATGAGCACCACTCAGTTGGCCCGCCAAGGCATCTTGGCACCAGCAACTGCCTGTGTCTCTGCCTGGTGATGCACCAGTCTTCTGGCCCACCTGACATGGGTAGGTTCTCTCCCTCTCTCAGTACCGCTGCCACCAACTGGATGTTTCAGGAATTACCCACAAACAGGGCCAATGCTTCCAGCTTTCCTTCAGTGTAACCATTTTAAGACTCTGCCTAGTGCCTACTAGGGCTGTTGAATTAAAAAAAATTCGGTATAGTTCGGATTCGGCTGAATTCGGCCCGTTTAGATTCGGGATATGCCAAAGTCCGAACTCCCCCACTTCAGGTACGTGCAATTCGGCGGGAATTCAAAGTTCGGGGAAAAAATTCAGCCGAATAAAGCCATTAAAAACACAACCGCGCCTTTCCGTGGCTCTGGGGGGGCATTTTGGGGGGTAGAGGTCCCAAACTTTCAGCGGAGCTTCAAAGGACCCTTCTTGCAAGACCCCCCAAGTTTTGTAAAGATTGGGTCGGGGGGGCTGAGATATGGGCCCCGAAAGGGGTCCCCCCACCCTTAATGTGCATCTCTGAGCAGAGCTTGCCGCCCACGCACAAAGCTCCCAGCCCCGACAAACAGCTGAGAAGTTTGCAAAGCAACCCAGCTGCAAAGCAACACAACTGCAAAGCAACACAAACAAGTAAAGCAACACCATTGCAACTGTGCAAAGCATGGAAAGGGACAGAGGCAGCTAGCTATGCATAAGGAGCAGGAGGGGGTGGAATTTCCCCTTTTGCATTGGACTCGGGACCAGGAAAATGCATTCTTTAAGTCACCATTTGAAAATCAGTTTTGAGCAAGCATCAAAATAGACCTAACCAATCTTATGAATGAGGGTAAACCTGAGGATACACAACTGAAGCCCCCCCTCAAACCAGGGAGAGAGAGACTCGAGGGGGCACCCCCCCAGGCAGAAGGGGCGAAAGCCCCCTTTGGCTTCCCCCCCCCACCCACAGAAACTGCTCCCTCCCCACACACACAGAGACTCTGCTTTCCCACACACACACACACACACACACAGGAGAAAAAATATAGATTAAAGCCCCCAAAGGGGTCTTACTGTGGCTGTCTTCTTCCATCAGGAGGGGCTGGCCTGGGAGGACTGAATATTCCAACACGATTCCATTTAAGCACGGGACGTTTTGCTCTGGAGATGCATACAGGATCAGGTGATCCATTCATCCCAAAAGGGAAAAGGGGAAAGCCCATATCTTGGGGGCCCCTGACCCAATGTTTACAAAACTTTGGGGGTCTCTTAAGAAGCCTTGTCTGAAGCTCCACTGAAAGTTTGGGGTCTGTACCCCCAAAAATGCCCCCCCTGCAGCCACAGAAAGAGAAAAGGGGGGAGCCGATATTTCTGCCCCCACTGAACCCATCTTTACAAAACTTGGGGGGTCTCTTAAGAAGGCTTGTCTGAAGATATCCTGAAAGTTTGGGGGCTGCACCCCCAAAAAAGCGCCCCCTGCAGCCACGAAAAGGGGGGAGGGAAAAGGGATGGAGCCCATATCTCGGGACCCCCTGACCCAATGTTTACAAAACTTGGGGGGTCTCTTAAGAAGGCTCGTCTAAAGCTCCGCTGAAAGTTTGGGGTCTGTACCCCCAAAAATGCACCCCCTGCAGCCACGGAAAGAGAAAAGGGGGAGCCCATATCTCGGGACCCCCTGACCCAATGTTTACAAAACTTGGGGGGTCTCTTAAGAAGGCTTGTCTAAAGCTCTGCTGAAAGTTTGGGGTCTGTACCCCAAAAAATGCGCCCCCTGCAGCCTTGGAAAGGAGCGAATGTGCACAAGCACCCCCACACACACACACATACACACAAGGATTTCTCTCTCTCTCTCTCCCCGGCCGGGCCGCACATCAGCTGATTCCTCCAGTACTCAATCCTGACTGATTGGCCAGAAGAAGACCCAGCTTGGCCACCGATTGGCCGGGGGAGGAGAATGCTGCTTACTGACGGTTATGCTGCTTACTGACGGCCCGAATTTGCCAGATTTATTCGTGAACTCCCAAACTCACTGAATTCGCCCCCCCCTTTTCCTGCCATTTTTGAGTTCGGTTCGTCCCGAACTAAAAACCGCCGAATCAGGGATAATTCGGCTGTTTTTCAGTTCGGGCCGAACCGAATCGACAGCCCTAGTGCCTACATCTCCAACCACCCAGTGACTGGTCACTATGAGGTTCGCTTACTGTATTTGTGCACTTCCAGGGAATTAGCAATTTTACCAAGTGTGTTCAAACAGTGGAGGTTTATGTAGTACAGATAAATGAATTTAAAATAGGGAAGAATGTATTAAAAGTAAAAGGTCCACACATGTACTCTCTTTACAGCAATGCACTAAGCAAGGAATACAGAAGAAACTAAGCAAGGAATACACACAAGTCCTCTGCCCCTCACCCTGTACTCGCCCTAGCTGATCTTATCGTACAGCAGGCTCTTTGACTTAGAAGTTACCGAGTTCTAAAAACTTACCATTACCTAGAAATCTTTGTCTAAGCAGCTAGTTCTTTGTCTGCTCACATGGCAATGGCAGCCATCAGTTGGAGCTCAGGTGTGAAAGCTCTTTCCTCCAGAACAAACTTTGCAAAATGCATCCCTCTCCCTCAGTGCCAAGGGATTTTATTGTCTCTGTTTGCCCACACCTTGTGGCCAAAGAACCTTATCCTGAAATCTACATGAACATACAATTTTGCCTCTCTCACCCCCCATGTCTCTGTGTCCCTCCTAGGTGTCAGATTCCCAGTTAAGGTATGAACTAACCATTTTGTTGACTAGACAGGATGGTCATAAGCATTTCCAACACATTGATGGCTGGTATTTGGCCAGGCCTGGGAGCAGTTGACTTCTCCTTTCCTGTCTGGCTTTGGCTAGGAGGGAGGGAAAAAAATAAAACTCAATGTGAAGGTTTTTCAAGCCCTAACATCCAAATGAAGTGTATTTCTTCACGTCCACTACAATCCTTTCACATGGTTATTTACCCTAAAACAAATTAATTTACCAAAGGCTTATCAGCATTACTAAATGTTAATGTTTAAGCTTTTGTGGATATTCATTAAGTGGGGATGAAGGTATACCTTCCATACTGAACCCCACAAAACCAGCTTTTTCTAAAAGTCAAAAACTTTTTGCCAGAAAGCCTGAATGGCCTGAATTATTCATGCCACTGCCTATTTCTGTTAAACAAAGCCAATATACAGAGCCTAGGTGAAACAGGGCATTAAGGGAGCAAATATCCTTTATTTAAACACTTTCTTGGCTTCAAGGGTCCTTCAGCATATAGCTTTTTGCCTTTGCTTTGTCAGACCACCTCTAGCAATGAAGAAATTGGTTGTAAGCTGCCTCGAGCTCGACTCTGAAAAGGCAGAATAGAGATCTCCTAAGTAGGTAAGTAAATAAATAAATAAACCATCCTCTGCTCTTGACCTAGTGAAGGACTCCACACAGAGCACTGATGCTAAGGAAGAGCTACATTCGAATCCAGCAGCACCTCAGACACCACCAAGATTTTTGATGTATAAGCTTTTGAGAGTCAGAGCTCCCTTTGTCAGATGCTGATCTCCATTATGCTTGGTATTGCCCCTTCTGCTATGAACCTATACATTTCTTGCAGCTATTTTTACCCACTTAAGCTCAGAGGTGGGGAAAATAATTGACTTTGTTATCTGACACAGACCCCTGTATAATTCGCATGGTTTCTCTTTATGCGTGGGCAGCTTAGAATATTTGGGCCAAAGCTGTGTCTGACCAGGCAATACGTTGCTCAAACTTGTTGTGGTTTAATTTGTTGTGGTTTAATTTGTTTTACAGGAAGGAAATTCAAAATTCAAACTTTTTATTCATATATTAAACTATTTATGATTGGGGTTGCTTGGTTCTTGTATTTTAGAATTTTGTATGTTTTAAATGTTATGTTATGTTATTTTGATTATTTTGATTATGTTAAGATTATGTTAAGATTTCAAAGGCCTTTGGCTGACAGCAGTAAATAAGTCTGAGCCTTGTAAATTTTATTTTGTTTAAGGATGGTGCAGGATATGCACTCCTGAGTTGTCTCTGTCCCAGTGCTTGTGGCAACTTTGTAAATCACACAAAATGTCAGGGAAAACAGATCAGGCTAATTCTGAGAGCCGCCAACGTCCCACAAGTACTAACTGGTTAGCTAAATAGGAACTAGGTGGCTGGTCAGAAGTGTCCCAGAGGACAAGACATTTATCTGGGAACAAGTTTTTTTGAGTGTTTCCTAAGCCTCCTTTACTCTTTCCACATGTTCCACATGTAGAGGAAAATATAATTTAAGAGGAAATTAAGGTTCTTATAATTCTCGTAAATTATTGTAGTTGATACTTGAAACACAGTGGTCTTCAGAATCAATCTGTGTTCCAGTGATAGCAATATGAAGACAACCCACTATTTCAGAACACAACAGACGATACTACAAACTTGGGGGTGGTGGAATAGAGAGAGAAATCAGTGTTCAGTATTGTGGGGGGGGGGTTGCATATATATATTTTTATTTAATTAAATTTGGTTCCTTTCTCTCTGAGACCTGATTATTCTTACTTAGAGTATAAGACTGTCAACTTCTGACCAGAAGGAAGCTCCTGTGCCGTTATTGGATCTGTTGCAGATAAAATTATGCCCCTGGAATTTCTCCATCACTGCCCATAAAGGCAGGTTTGAGCCATAAACTGGCAATCAGAAGCTTAATTTGCTGATAATTTAAAATATTTTGATTACCCAAGCAGTTTTTATTTGGGCCTTTTATTTTTGTTTATTGAAACATTTATACCCTACTTTTCCTCATGGTTCAATTAGAGAGAATTTGTAATTGCAAGGATTGTGTTGAAGGGAAATTAAGAGGGAAATTTGAGAAATTCCATGGAGCCAAAAAGAACATACAATAAATTGTTTAATGTATTTATTGATTAACAAGGCTATGTTAAGAGTTATAAAATGAGCATTTTTAAAAGTATGATGTACTAGCAATGAGGAAGTGATTATTGACTCATCACTGCTGAAAATGGCTTCTGAAATTGGGCCAGGAGTTAGTTTAACGAGGGCTCCCCAACATGGTGGCTGTGAGTGCCATGGTGCCCACCTGTATTTTCCTTAGAACCCATCAAGTTTTTCTGAAAGTGGGCAGGGTCACCGTAAGGCAGGGCTAATTTTTCCCTCCCCCCTTCACTATTCCCTTCACTATTAATCGCCTGGGGAGGATTGGTTTCAGTTGATAAAACCACATGGGGAGGATTTGCTTCCCCATTCCCTCCACCACAGCCTTAGCCCAAATCTGTAAAGTTGCTGTTTCCAGTTATAAAATGCTGGAAAGAGCCATTCAAAGATCTTTCAATATCTTCTCTTGCGTGGCCCTAAGAGACTGTGAGCAAATGCAGTATATTTACACCCCTACTTAAATTCCTCTAGGCAATTTAAACAAGATCACCCTTTAAATTTTGTGCAATGCAGTCTTTTCCAGTGGATCCAGAAGTTCACATGCTAAATGCATTTCAGTAATATTTTATCCCCCTTATTGCCACATTAAATTAATGTAGCTATATAATATTTAGCTTGAACAAGGAATTGTAACCGCATTTATGCACTAACGTAAAAATTATGTTTGTGGGACATATATTTGAGTCATTCAATTACTACTGCCTGGACAGATTTCATAGGCAGAGAGCAGCCATTAAATATTGTCAGGAGTACAGTCCTAGTCCTGAAACAAAAAATAATTGAGGGTGTGCCAGGTGGCTTGTGATGAGGCTGTGCAACTTGCTAGTTGCATTCCATCTCTAGCAACTCACCGCTACAAATCTAGCATTGTACAGTTTTTTCTTGTCCCGTCCACTAGATGCCCCATCTCCCATCCTATAACATCTTAGCATGATACTACTGTCCTGTATCTATTAACAGGCTGTTAGATACAGCCAATCACTCCTTCCAATAACCAGAGTTAGCTTCTGATACCCCTGTAACACAACGCTTGCATGAGCTCAAGTGTTGTAACCCGAGGCATTTACTTACAATGATAAAATATTTATTCCTCATCCATTTAATCTGGCTGATGTTGATTGCTCAGAGTCATATTAGCAATGTTGTATTAACTAGGTCAGATATAGCAGATCTGTGCTGAAAATCAACACCCTATATGTGTATGTATGTATCCAGAATTCTAAAGGAATTTTGGAACCACTGTATTTTGATTTAATGTTGCTACCCCATCCCCTTTGTACTGCATAGTAGCTAGCAAGCCCAATTATGGGCATGTTTACTCAAAACTGTGTCTAATAGGAATTACTCCCAGTGTTACCCAAATCAATCTTTATGTCAGGCCTACTGCATGTAAAATCAGACATACATTCCATGGTAAAAACTGGGGACCATCCTGTCTAGTGTATACATGGGTCCCAGTTTAACATAATAATTCCAATTGAAAGGGAAGGACTGGAAGAAAGACAGTTACAAAATAAACAAGTAACCAGAGGTACGGAGCTAGAAAAGCAAAATGTCAGAAAAGCAATTTTGTAATATGACAGCTTGTATACAATTCTAATAAAACCTGTTGTGTTTGAATGAGCTAGTGCTTAATTGGAAGTAGCTATGGCAGACTGCTTGGCAATGGGGCAGACTGCCCTGGAACCAGGAAGGGGCGAAATGGAGACTTGACAAAAAAACAGCTATAGAAAAAATCATAAATGGCCTGTCCTGAAAAGAATGGTCAAGGGCTTTTGGATTAGTGGCACTGGAAGATGGTCTGGGAGTATAAACAATGACTGGGGAGGGGATTGTGCAATTCCAGCAGTGGAAGAGGTTCAGGAGTAGAACCTTCTACCAGCAAGAAGATCTGGGAGCAGAACGTAGTACAAAAATGGGAGGGTGTGGGGTGCCCTTGTATGTACCTGAATTGGTTGAATTTGGTAGAGTTAGGTTTTTGGCGGGATTGTATTAGAGTTTGGAACTTGAGTTTCTGTTGGTGAATTTTGAGTTGCATTTTGTTTGGGGCAGTAGCAAGATCTGTGTTCCCATTGGTTTGGGGGTGCAAACTCTGACTGTTATAGGCTTTCTTTCTATGGTGAAGAGAGTGCTGGGAGTTGTGTTAAGGTGTCAGGGGCCATAGCTCAGTGGTAGAGCATCTGCTTGGCATGCAGAAGGTCCCAGGTTCAGTCCCCAGCATCTCTAGTTTTAAAAGGCTCAGGCAGTAGGTAACACCTCCGCCTGAGATGGAGAGCTACTGCCAGTCTGAGTAGACAATGCTAACTTGGATGGACCAATGATCTGATTCAGTATAAAGTAGTTCACCTTCATGGTCTCTGTTCAGTCCCACATGGGAACTGTGGATGTGCAGACCAGCTGCAGAGAATTATTCTGTGGAAAGTTTCTAGAAACAGGGGACGCTCCCCCTTCCCCTCCATCTGGTGCCGGAGCCAACTGCTCTTCCCGCCCAAATGACCATGTGACAGAGGGGCAGAGCAGCAGCTATCCCTCGGTTCTCTCTTCGCTGCCATGAAGAGAGGACGTGTGGAAGGCTTTGGTATGAATTTTTTCATCTGCGTGGCTTCTATGCAGTAACACATTGGGACTGCGCAGGCCAGCCACGGATAAGATTTGTCAGCTAGCAAAATCGAAAGTGAGAGTGCTCCCCCTCCCCTCGGGGCATGTAGCCTTCCCGCCCAACGGTCACATGACCCAGGGGGAGGGAGCACTCTCCCCTCCAGTTCTCTTTCTGCCGCCACGGAGAGAGAACGTGTCTTTAGCTTCTCTTCATTATGGAGTCTATGAAGGCTCCTCTCTTCAAGAAATAATTAAGTCCGATGGTCACAGAGAAACTGCCTTCCTCATGTAAGAGCTGTGCTCTCAGAGAGCATTGAAGACTTGGACTGATCAGTTTTACATGGAGTCCTCAGCGAGGTTACCTCCACCTTAAGGAAAAATTCCCCGTTCGGAAACTCGGCAAGACATCTGAGGTACGTCTGGGCGAGACAAATCCTCCCTGCGGACCTCTAATCGGTGAAAACCGGACAAGTTTTCTTTCCCCATCACTCGAAACGCGGAGTCACCTCGGCGCCAACCCGCGTCGGCACCACCTCGGTACCAGTCGGCATCTAACTCACCTCGGCATCTCCCATCATCGTCGATGTCTCTTGGCGCAGAGCAATGACGTCTACAGAGCTTGAGGATACGTCTCATGATTCCCTGGTTAACCCCTCTGCCTGTTCAGAGTGGGCCCCAGGATGCCCTGGTCCCAGGATGCCTTGGTTAGTCCTTCTGCTCCTGTTCAGAGCGGGTCCCAGGATGAGCAACAGCTCCGCACTCAATTCCTTTTGCAGCTGCTTTTCCGACTCTGGACAAGCGGCGCCTACAGTCTCTCGGCGCCTACGGCTTCTCGGCGCCCATGGCCTTTCGGAGCCCACAGCCTCTCGGAGCTTACAGCCTCTCGGCGCCCACGGCCTCTCGGAACCTACGGCCTCTCAGCGCCCACAGCCTCTCAGCGCCCGCGCGGCAACCCTCTCGGCGCCCGCAGCCTCTCGGAGCCTACGGCCTCTCAGCGCCCACAGCCTCTTGGCGCCCGTGGCCTCTCGGCGACCCTCTCGGCGCCCGCGGCCTCTTGGAGCCTACAGCCTCTCGGCGCCCATGGCCTCTCGGCGACCCTCTCAGCGCCCACGGCCTCTCGGCGACCCTCTTGGCGCCCACGGTCTCTTGGCGCCCACGGCCTCTCAGAGCCCACGGCCTCTCGGCAACCTTCTCAGCGCCCACGGCCTCTCGAAGCCCACGGCCTCTCGGCGCCCACAGCCTCTCAGAGCCCACGGCCTCTTGGCAACCCTCTCGGCGCCCACAGCCTCTCGGAGCCTACGGCCTCTCGGCACCCACGGCCTCTCGGCGACCCTCTCAGCACCCACGGTCCCTCGGTGACCCTCTCGGCACCCACGGCCTCTCGGCGACCCTCTCAGCGCCCATGCCCTCTCGACACCCATGACCTCTTGGCGCCTACCTTCTCGGCGCCTACACTCTCGGAGCCTACGTTGCTGAGGCAAAGACTCCCCCTGGAGACTCTTCCAACCAAGGTCTCCTTCTACATTAAAGGATATGGTCCATTCCGAGTCCGATGCAACGGCTACTCAGGTCTCTGACTCGGAATTCCACACCTCGCAACCCTCACCTGTGGACATTGCAGGAGATACTAAATCACATCCCCTCCGGGGGATGTGAGATTATATGTAGAATTGATCCGTCTGGCTAAGGTTCTAATATATATTCCCCCCCCTGACGTCTTGGATGACGGCCATCATGGGTATATTACTTTCCTCTGAAGCAGGTCCTGTGGTCCTTCCAATGATACAAGCATTTGGAGGTGGTGGATTCTAACCGGACCAAGCCATTTTTTCTGCCCTCTTCAACAAAGGAATTGAGAAACTTTACAAGATCTGCCGTGAGGACGGTGATTTTCCGTACCAGTAGCCTGTCCTAAATTTTATGGTGGTCGAAGCCCTGTCGGGCAAATATAAATCGTGTTCACATTCCTTGCCCCTAACCGGGAGGGACACAGACTGGAGACTTTACCCAGAAAAGTTTATACTTCCAGTTCCATTGGCCTTCACATTTCTATTTCATGGCAATCATGGCCAGATACTAATATGTCCTCTGGGATGGAATTTCATCTCAAATTAGTACCCTACCAGAGGATCAACACCCATCACACTACACTGCTTGGAGCATAAACATGACCTTCAACAGACAGCAGTTTATTGCGGCGCATCATGTTGCGGACCCTTCCAGCAAGGTCATGACCTCGTCCATAGTCCTTCGGAGGCATGCTGACTTAACCAGCCCACCCTTCCGTATGACACTCGGTCGTGCCTTGAGGGCACCTCCGTTGCATATTGGGAAACCACACCTTGAGGGCACTTCACTCTTCAGCGATTAAATGATGCCTTTCTTGATCATCTCAAGAAGGATAACCGCTACATCCTTGGCATCAGCCCACTGTGCCAGCTTATAGCCAAGATACTTTGGCAGCCAGTCTCAACCATCCCACCTATACAGGTATCAAGGTACCTCCACCTCCATTCTCACTTCTGCCCAGCAGGATAGAGAGTTTTTGGGTACAACTAGACCCAGGAAGGGTCCTAGCCCATCTCTCAACCGCCCTACAAATCTAAGCAGGCGTAGCTAGACGCTCAAGTGCTTTTCACAGACCGGTTATCTGGTCGTTAGAGTATACGATGTCCATCACTGATGGTAATTGAGTTCTCAAAATGATAAAGCATGGATGCTTTCCTGAGCTCATGACGCTGCTTCCCTACCTCTTTCCGGCTTGCACTACGACGCCGGCTCCCGCCCAACTCCTACAGGAGGTTCGGGAACTTCTACGGAAAGGGGCCATCCGGGAGGTAGTATCCCCGTTTCTACCCAGTTGACAAAAAGAGGGAAACGCCCCTCTCTAGACCTGGGGAATTGACGATGCTGTCAAGATCCACAAATTCATATGTTGATCATATGTTAAATACCCAAAGTCCTGCCACTCCCAGATTAGCAGATGTGGTTTGCCGTTGGGCTTGCGTGATGCATATTGCACATTGCAATCCACAAAGACTGCGGTCTCTGTTGTGTTTTCTCTGCAAGGGCAAGCACTATGGATATGCAGTTCGCCCTTGGTCGTGCTACGGCACCTTGCACCTTCATGAAGTGCTTATCTGTGGGAGTTACACACCTGGCCCTGCAGGCATGTGTCATTTTCCATACTTAGATGACTGGCCAATAGTCGGTTACTCAGAGGTTGCCTTTGCTAGTCAGGCGGAAGTTTTTATTTTCCATCCTAACCATCCTGGGTCTCCTGGTCAACTATAAAAGTCTCCATTGACCTCTTCTAAGGCCATAGATTCATGGTACCCACTTGCACTTGGCCACAGCTAGAGCTTACCTTCTAATACAGGGAATACACTCCATTTGAAAGTTAGTTAACCTGTTCTAGACAAGGTTCCAAACGACCCCTAAAATTCACTACTTGAGACTCATGGCTTTCTCCACTGCAGTTGTTGTCTTGCTCGTCTGCGGTTGTTCCCCTTGCACACTCGGTTTTCTGACAGCATTTCAGCTGAACATTGACCCTCAATACAAAGAGCTGTCTATCCCTACATCGGTTATTGCCTCTTTGGACTGATAGTTCTCTTGGACGGTGTTGCCTTTTCAAACACCTGCTCCACAGGCTCATTTGTTCCTGACACCTCCTTATCAGAATGGGGAGCTCATTGTACGGCTCTTAAGGCCCATGGTGTATGGCCTGCTCAAGAGTCTACCCTGCACATTAACTTTCTTGAGCTTCATTCTATTAGGCTTGCTCTCTGTTCCTTTGCAGGGGTCCTCAAGGATCGACATGTTCAGGTCACAACGGACAGCACCGCCCAGCACAAACAGGGCGGCACAAGGTCCACTTGCTGTGCACAGAAGCCATTCCAGTCTGGGACTGGCCATAACACATGGCTCCACTGTCACTGCCATTCACATCGCACGAGTAACATTCTCGTAGACTTCATAACTTATCATCCTGACGATTGTCACAAACTCACTGTAGACTCACATTGTCTCTGTTATCTCTTCCTTCACTGCCTTGTACGTTGGAAGCATCTGGGTTCAAGTCATGATGAATGGGTAGTGGAACACCATGTTGCTGCCCCTCGCCTGGTCCACCAATTCCATGAAGCTTATCCCGAGAAAACTCGTCCATTGTCTGGGGAGGTGAGGGGGGCTTGGGGGGGGCAAAATGTCAGGTCCTCAACTGAATGGACGATCCCTAGCTCCTTCACTGGACTGAGGCTATTGGCATGAGTTCAGGCCAAGTTCTGCCCATGAGTCAAGTCCTTGGTTCTCAGGGCTTTGAAGCTCTTGTGTATACTTTCGTTTGTACTGATTCTGACAGCTGTGGCATGTTTTGTCTTCACTCATGGGAATTGCTTATCTCACTGTTGCCTAGCAATGTTTATCTTACTCTCTTGTATTAGTGTTTTTAAGCAAGTAACCTGTATGGGTTCTTGTAGGTTATCTGGGCTGTGTAACCGTGGTCTTGGTATTTGTTTTCGTGGCTTTTGTGCAGTCCCACATGGGACTGCGCAGGCGCAGGCCAGCCACGGAGATTAAAAAGCTTATGGAAGAGTCGCCTCCCTAGGAGCGCTCCCCCTCCCCCCTGTCCGTTACCAACCTTAACGGATTTAACTGTCTATTCGTCAGTTTAAAAAGGGGGGAGCACTTTTCCCTCAGTTCTTATTCTGCTGCCGCGGAGAGAACAGTGTTTAAAGGTTGTTCCTGGTGGTATTCCTGAGGTAAAATCTAGTTATAGATTTTCACCGATGCCTCATTACAATGTTGGGGGGCCCACACTGATTCCCTTATGTCTAAAGGACAGTGGACCCCACGGGAAGCGAACCTACACATTAATATTTTAGAGATGAGGCCGATTAGATATGGCCTTTCTTCTTTTTCAGAATTCCTTACAAACAAGGCCATTCTCATCGCCACGGACAACACCACGTCAAAATTCTATGTAAACAAGCAAGGGGGAACCAATTCACTAGCTCTTTGCCGAGAGGCAACCCTTATATGGGAATGGGCAATCAAGCATCATGTGTCCCTTTCAGCCATTCACATTGCAGGCTGTTCCAATGTCACAGCAGATGCACTAAGCAGGGACATGTCTGGGGACCACGAGTGGTCCATCCCCCTACGTTTTTTACAATCTATTTTCCAACAATGGGGTTGGCCAGAGGTAGACCTTTTTGCTTCAAACGAGAATGCAAGATGTCAACTGTTTTGCTCAAGGGCAGCGACAGAGCTCGGGTCCCTAGGGGATGCTTTCCAGATTAATTGGTCAGGGAGGCTACTGTATGCTTTCCCACCCATTCCCTTAATACACAGGGTAATAGGGAAGGCCCTCCAGGACAGATCACACATGATATTAATAACGCCTTTTTGGCCAAAGAGGCCATGGTTTGCTATCCTATGGAACATGACCAAACACAATTACATCAGTCTTCTGAGCTCCCCATACCTCTTAACAAAGGGCAGGATACTTCATCACGATCCCACCTCATTGCACCTGGTGGCATGGATGATGAAAGGGCAACTGTTTGTTCAGATAGAGTAGCCCATATTTTACTATCATCACGTGAGCCATCTACCAGAAAAGCATATGCTCTTAAGTGGACAAAGTTCTCAAATTGGGCTATAGAGAGAGGGCTGGATCCACAAAGATGCACTTTGTCTGTGGTGTTTGATTACCTTCTGTCCTTAATTCTTCGATCAAATGTCATTTGGCAGCAATTTCATCATTCCATGATGGAGTGAACTCTGTTTCATTATTTTCTAATAAATTATGTAAAAAGTTTTTGAAAGGATTGGAAAACTTATTTCCCCAGGTGAAAGTTCCTGTCCATCAATGGAGTCTCTCGGTGATATTTCACTAGTATCATACAAGACGGCATTTTTGGTAGCCATCACGTCAGCGAGGAGGGTTAGTGACCTCAGGGCCCTGAGGGTGGACTCTCCTTTCACCAAGTTTTTTCCCAACAGAGTGGTTCTTCGGCCTAGCTTGACTTACCTTCCTAAGGTGGTGTCCAAGTTCCATCTCTCACAGGATATTAACTTACCTGTATTTTTTCCTAACCCAGACTCTCCATCTGATAAGCAGTTACATTCACTTGATGTGCACAGGGCACTGCTGTTTTATTTAGATAGAACCAAACCATTCAGAAAGGATAATAACATTTTTATTTGTTTTAGGGGCCCCAACAAGGGTAAGGTAGTGTCTACACAAACACTCTCAAGATGGGTAGTCTCGGCCATTAGATTGGCATATCAGATAGCAGGTGTAGACTGCCCCCTTAACCTGCATGCACATTCCACAAGAGCTCAAGCAGCGTCAGCGGCCTTCGCTTCTACGGGCGACATCACAGAGATCTGTAAGGCTGCAACGTGGTCCATACGATGACCTTCATCCAGCATTATGCAGTGGACGTGGATTCCAGAGCTGACGCGGCTGTGGGGAAAGCAGTGTTGAATACATTATTTCGCTGACCATCGCACACCCACCTCCACAGTAGGTGAGCTTGCTATTCTCCCATGTGGCACTGCACAGAAGCCACGAAAACGAAAAACAGTGTTGCACTTACCTGTAACTGTTGTTCATTGAATGGTCTTCTGTGCAGGCACACATCCCTCCCTCCTTCCCCTCTGTGGGATGGCACCGTAAAAGAGTGTACTCCCTGCAGCGGTGAATGGAGAACTGAGGGAAGAGTGCTCCCCCCCTTTTTAACTGACGAATAGACAGTTAAATCCGTTAAGGTTGGTAACGGACAGGGGGGAGGGGGAGCGCTTCTAGGGAGCCGACTCTTCCATAAGCTTTTTAATCTCCGTGGCTGGCCTGTGCCTACGCAGTCCCATGTGTGCCTGCACAGAAGACCACTCAACGAACAACAGTTACAGGTAAGTGCAACACTGTTTTTTTCTTTCCTGACGTTTTCGCCAGCAGCTGTGGCAGGCATCTTCAGAGGAGTAACACTGAAGGACAGTGTCTCTCAGTGTCAAGTGTGTAGGAAGAGTAATATATAGTCAGAAGGGGGTTGGGTTTGAGCTGAGTCATTGTCCTGCAAAGTATTAAAGGTAATGTGCAAATCATTGTCCTGTAAGAATCAAGATAATGTGCTAATGAGGGTGTGCTATGTTAATGTGGAACCATTGTATATTGAAGTGATCTGTTAACATATGGAATCCGAGGATAATCCGCATGGCTATTGTGGACTGTAGTCTTTGTTAGTCTGGAGGTTTTCAGGACAGGAAGCCAAGCCTTATTCATTCTTAAACTCTCTTCTGTTAAAAGTTATGCTGATGTTTAAGAATTTCAATGGCTTCTCTGTGCAATCTGACAAAATAGTTGGTAGAATTGTCCAGTATACACTCAGGGGCAAGGAGGAGGGGCATGACACTAGAGTTTGCTACGAGAGAAAACACAAAGTGTCCTCTACTCTGCTCTCAGGCGGCTGTAGATCCAGAGTCAGTAGGGGATTCTTTCCAGCTAAGCTGGCATGGTTGCCTCGTGTACGCTTTTTCTCCTTTCCCACTTTTGCACAAAGTCATGGGAAAGGTCACGATGTTGCCACATGCGCTGCTCGACCTCCCGCCCTGGTCTTGGCAACTATCTCAGAGACTCACTGTACTGTCTAAGCGTTAATAGCCTGCTGCTCTGGGCTAGCGCTCCGCTGCATTACCAGGCTGTCCAGGACAAGAGACAGTGTAACCCTTGCAGAACCAGCCAAAGGGAAGCCATGATCCTGATTGTCTCCTGATCCAAAGGGAAGCAATAACACCGAGGCGAGAGCATCACGTTGCCCTCTCTTGCCGTTCCCCCTCCCAGTATCCTGTGAGAAAAACATCCGCCGCAATCGGCATTAACAACTAGGAAGAACTCCTCTGCCGCATCCCTGGAGTGTAGAGATTCACACCTTCTTGAGGTATTGTCGAACATGAGAAGATCGAGTCAAGCCATCCCGGAGATATGCAAATCATTGGTGCCAGCTTAGTTTACAAATTTTCACTCTGCCTGATCGCTGTAGCCAAAGTCTTTGATCCCTATTGTTTTAGATAGGAGCCATCTGCGGAATCTCAACCCCCCCACACCCCAGAGAAGGGTATATTTTGCCCTCCCCGACAAAGCAGAGAGGTTCTGCCCTACCTCTCCCTCCTTTTACTGTGTGTGTTGAGTTTTGTGGAGTTCCACACCCCCTCCTTTCCGGTGACTTGGCTGGCCCAAGGCTCCGATACATCCCTCTCCCATCCCCTCTATATTTTATTTTGTACCTATATGCCACGGATTTTGGACATCTCCACTTCTAGATCAGTAACATATTACCCAATCAACAACATCCTCTCCCTTGAGAAACATCTCTAATTCTACCTCCTTTTTATTCTTAGTTTCTTGTATGTATGTATTTGCAACACTGAATGAATGAATATATAAACACTTTTAATCTGGAAATCCTTGGTCTGTCATTATTCTGAGATTCACTGAAAACAACCCGGTATACATTGGGTGATTCCGCTATATAAATAAATTAGTGCCGCTGCTCATTCTAATTTCCCCAATCAAAGAGCAGTTTCGGTAACAACGACGGAACAGGCATAAGTTATATTGATTGCCCCTTTTTGGCCAAAGAAGTCATGGTACCTGATGCTCTGGAAAATGGTGAGGCGAAATTATGTTCATTTCCTGGTCCATCAGGACTTGCTATCAGTTGGCCCAGTTTACCGCTACAACTTTCAGTCTCTGCACCTCATGACATGGTTTCTCAATCCCTAAATAATTGGCCTGAAAGGGTGATAATGTGCTCTTGGCTTCACATAAACTATCAACCAGGAAGTCCTACAATTCCAAGTGGTATAGATTTTTGTTATGGGCTACTGCTAAAGGACTACTTCCAGAGTTCTACCCATTGCCACAAATGTTCGAATATTTATTAGTTCTTAAAGATGAAGGTTTGGCAACTTCTTCTACAGAGTACACCTCATGGCCATCTCTGCTTTCCATGTTGGTCTTGACTCTGTTTCCTTATTTGCTAACCCTCATTGTAAGAAATGCTTAAAGGGCTTGAACAATTCATCCCCCCCCCTCCAGTTAAAACCCCAGTAGCACAATGGAGCCTTTCAGTAGTCCTAACTCAGTTGATGGCTAAGCCGATCGAGCCACTACATGTGATCTTGCTCATTTATCCTATAAAGTAGCATTCTTGGTGGCCATTACTTCAGCGTGTCTGCTGAGATGTTGTCCAGACCTGCAATGTGGATTGCAGAAAGGGACAAGTTGTGCTGGATAGCCCATTGCCACAGGAGGGTGGCCTCTGCACAGAGGGATAGCAACCCCATGCCCCCTTGCTTGTTGATATAGAACATCACAATGACATCTGTGGCTATCAATATATTCTTCCCTGCCAGGACAGCTGAAAAAGAGACAAGGGCGTGTCTCACTGCTCTGATTTCGAGCAAATTGATATGTAATTTAGTTTCAGCTGAGGACCAATGTCCCCAAACCTGCATGGAATTGTAGAAAGCCCCCCAATCTGAGAGGGATGCATCCGTATATAGTGTAAAATCGGTTGGGGAGGTCCCCAAGGGGGTTCCTTGTAGTAGATTATTCTCGATAGTCCACCAGCACAGAGACCTGAGGACTAATCTTGGTATGAACAGTTTACGTCCTTGCAGGTCCATGTTCAACCTAAAATGATGCAGAAACCAATTTTGCAAGAGGTCTGGACAACATCTCAGCTGACGCGCTGAGCAGGCAGGTGGCAGCCATACACAAATTGTCCCTCAACCCCTGATATTTACACCAGTTTTTCCGGTCTTGGGGGACCCCTCAGGTGGATTTATTTGCTACCCATTACAACTCGCAATGCCCCAGTTTCTGTACCAGGGCAGGCATAGATCCCCTATCACTAGGGGATGCTTTCAAAATTCCTTGGGACGAAGGCCTACTGTACGCTTTTCCTCCCGTTCTGTTGCTAGGAAGAACTATAGCAAAGGCGAGGGCGGAAAGAGCACAGATGATCCTATTGGCACCCTTCTAGCTGAAACGGCACTGGTTCCCATTGCTGTTTCAGATGGCCAAGGGGACCTACCAAGTACTGCCAGTGGTGATCTTTTGTTTTACGGGGATCTATGACATCACGACCTGGCCTCTCTGCATCTCACAGTATGGCTCCTCCAGCCCTAGACTCTAACCCACATTCAGGAAGTCATGACGACTGCTAGAAAACCCTCTACTAGGAGATCTTATAAACAAAAGTGGTCCCTCTTTGTCAAATGGGCCTCAACTAGAGATATCGCCCCACAGTCTTGCCCTCCCGGGAAAGTTTTCCAATACTTGTTGGAGTTAAAGGATAGGGGTTTGGCCACTACATCTATAAAGGTACATTTGGATGCCCTGCCCTACTATCAGATAAGGTTCAGAGTTATACTCTGTTTTCTTTGCCAGATTCCAAATGTTTTTTTAAAGGTCTTTTCAACCTTTTCCCTATTGTTAAGAACCCTTTACCGAGTTGGAGTTTATTCTTGGTTTTATCACAACAACTAATGCATAAACCTTTTGAACCACTAGCAACATGTGATCTTTCTTATCTTTCATTTAAAGTAGCCTTCTTAGTGGCCATCACTTCCGCTAGAAGAGTTGGTGAGTTGGCAGCACTGGCGTCCAGACCTCCCATTACTAGATTCCACTCAGACAAGGTGGTTCTGAGACCCAGTTTGGAATTTAGGCTGAAAGTTGTCACCCCATTCCATTTATCTCAAAATATTGTTTTACCTGTTTTTTATCCTGCACCCCAGTCTCCTGCAGAGCAGGCACTACACACGCTCGATGTGTGCAGAGCCCTTA
The DNA here is from genome assembly GCF_029931775.1 of Euleptes europaea. Lineage (NCBI taxonomy): Eukaryota > Metazoa > Chordata > Lepidosauria > Squamata > Sphaerodactylidae > Euleptes > Euleptes europaea. The sequence continues at coordinate 96,987,611 of NC_079316.1, read as the reverse complement.
TGTTTTATTTAGACAGAACAAAGCCATTTAGATTACATATTAGTTTATTTGTATGCTTTAAGGGAGTTAAAAAAGGTCACTCCGCCACATTCCAGACTATAGCTAGGTGGGTAGTATCTGCCATATGAGTAGCCTATAAATCCGCTGGGGTTATATGTCCATTGCCTCTAAAAGCCCATTCAACCAGGGCACAGGCTGCATCAGCTGCTTTTCTTGGCTGGGTGGACCTACATGACATCTGCAAGGCGGAAACATGGTCCACTCCCTCGACGTTCCTGCAGCACTATTCTATCAACGTAGATTCCAAGAGCGATGCAGCTGTGGGGAAAGCAGTGCTACAGTCGTTACTTCATTGGGAGGCCCACACCCGCCTCCTTCAGGTATTCTTCGATGCGGGACTGCACTGAAGACACTACGACGAAAACAGGGTTGCACTTACCAGTAATTGCTGTTCGTCAAGTGTCTTCGTGCAGGCACTCATCCCTCCCTCTTTTCCCCACTGTGGGCCTGCTGTTTGTATGAGGATCTTCGTTGGTCTTCCTCCACAGCGGCGAAGGGAGAACTGAGGAAAGGAGTGCTCCCCCCTTCCCTTACACGTAACCATTGGGTGGGAAACGGCCACTCGCGAGGGGAGGGGGGAAGCCCTCCAAGTGCTTTGAAGCGTCGAGAAGCTTTGAAGAAATTCCTCCACAGCCGGCCTGCGCCTGTGCAGTCCCATGTGTGACTGCACAAGGACACTCGACGAACAGCAGTTACAGGTAAGTGCAACCCTGGTTATCTTCCTCAGAAACTTTGATTAGATCATTTCCAATAGGCAAATATCTTTGTAAATGCAGAGCTGTGACTCATATAGAAGCTGAGGGACAACCTTTCCTTGGAAGGCTTTAAGTGCTGCTGGAATGTAGGAGGTTCCTTTAGTAAAATGAAATTTTAGTATTGCAGAGGATGATTTATAGGCAGTGTCTGTTACATGAGTCCTCTGTGCTCTCCAGAGTCCGATTGACTGAAAGACCACACCAAGGTATTTAAAAGATTTGGTTTGTTTGATGTTGTGGTCTTCGATTTGCCATTTATGAGTTCAGTGTTTTTTAGTAAAGACAAGGACTTCTGTTTTTTGGTAATTTATTGTGAGTTTTTCTTCTTGACAGTATAAGGTGAAGGCGCAGAGGGCTCTTCTGAGGCCCACTTGTGAGTAGGATAAGATGACTGTATCACCTGCGTACAATGGGCAGGAATCATTCTATTAGCCAGCTTTGGTGCGTGGTAGCTCGGGTTCCTTAGTTGTTGCGCCAAGGTGTTAATATAGAAGTTAAAAAGTAAAGGGGCCAAGATACAGCCCTGCTTGACTCTTTTTCCAAGTTGGATCCTGCGTGAAAGATGGCCTTGAGTATATCTTACTTTTAGATAATTCCTTTCATGTAGTGTGAGGATGAGTAGGTCTATTGAGGAGTTCTCAAATTTTGACCATAATCTGGACCTAGATACACTGTCAAATGCTGCTTTAAAATCCACAAAAGCTGCATATAGTGCTCCATTTGGTTTGGAGCTATATTTCTCTGCAAGGTGATGGAGTACTAGGCACTGGTCTATAGTGGATCGTCCAGCCCTGAAGCCTGCTTGTTCTTCCAGCAGTAAGTTTTCTCTATCAATCCAGTCAAGAAGCTTCCAGTATAAATATCTTGCATAAAGTTTACCGACGGTGATAAGAAGGCTGATTGGCGATAGTTAGCAGGGTCTGATTTTTCTCCTTTTTTATATATATTGGCACAATAATTGAAAGTCCCCAGTCAGAAGGGATGTGAGCAGATTGGTTTATATGAGTAAAGAGGCCTGCAAGCATTTGGGCACACCAGTCTGCATTTGATTTAATCATCTCTGTGGTTATCATGTCACATCCAGGGGCCTTTCCAGGTCTTAGTTGGTTTATTAATTTGCTAACTCCTTTAGCCATTACCAAAGGCCAATCAGGAAAATTTTGTGTTTGAATCTTCGCAGGGCTATGGCAGTCTGTTGTTGAAGAGAAAAGTGCCCCAAAATGGGATTCCCAGAGAGATGTAACATCCAGGATTTGGGGGTTGTATATGCAGATCAACTTTAATTAGGTGCCAGAAAGTTGTAAAGTCTTTTGACTTGGTGGCTTGAATCAGCTGGGACCAAGAGTCTCTTCATGCTCTTCTTTTTTTTTTTTTTTCTAGAAGATTTTTATACCGCCGTTTTAGGATTTTGAGCTCAGGAGGAATCTTGGTTGCATTACTTAGTTGATATTGTTTGAATTTTGCCATAGGGTTGTTCTTTGCAGAATAGCATTCTGCACCAAACCAACGTTTAGATTTACTTTTTCTGAGGGGTTGGGTGTGGCAATTCCATGGTTGTTTTGAACTGATTTGTGTCCAACCGATGATAAAACGTTGATATGACATAATCACTGAAATTACTGGGATGTTCGAAGTCATAGAGTTTAGAAGTTGTAGTTCCATGTCCGAAGTAAAACAATTTTTACACTGTTGTTGCAGATTCTCAGTCCAAAGTGGTCTTCTGTAAGTTGGGAAAGATTCCTGATTTACATTTGGAGCGCTGGTTAAGAAGGGAGGGTGGACTGATGAGTTGCAGATGTTAAGAGCCAGAGTGACTGGGAGATGGTCACTGTTTTGTCTGGGCCCAACTTTAAGGTATAGATTGGCAGGTCATAAGATGCCAAAATATAATCAATAGTACTTGCCCCATGTTCAGACCAGAAGGTGTACTCCCCAGGAATGTCACCTTGAATGGACCCATTTAGAATAGCTAGGTCAAGTCTGAGCACGAGCTGGAGTAGGTGGTGGCCCTTCCAGTTAGACTTGGAATCCTTTGAGATTCTAGGAGGAAGGGTATTTCAAGGGTCTTTTGCTGGAGGCGTTAGATTTAGGGAGTTATATAGTGATTCATCTGAAGGGCCAAGTCTGGCATTAGAGTCTCCTGCGACTATCACTGATGCATTTGAGTAGGATGTAAAGAGTAAGTCCAAATATTGTTAGAGTGTGGTCCCGAGGGTTTCCAGTCCATTTTGTAGATTGGTTTGGAAATAGGAGATTTGAGGGAGGGACAAGGGGTTGCAGCACAGGGGTCAAGGTCTGTGAAGAGTGCACAGTTTTGAGTAGCTGAAAGGGCCCTGAAGGTTTCACAGCTAGTTTTTTACTGAATATTCTGTCTTTTTATGTCCTGTAAGTTAATTCAGTGCTCATCTTTATTTAGGGAGAAATTTAAAATTAGATTTATTTAGGGGGAGATTTAAATTTAGATTGAAAGTCCTTTACTATTTCTAACAAAACTATAATTTATAATAAATTATCACAATTGCTGTTAGTACACATTGGCTGTTACTTTGCAATTCTCACCACTGAGCATGTCCCAAAGCTGTCACATTTTCCATAAAGGTAGCCTTCATCCAGCTGATCTGCTTCTGATTAAATCTGATAGTGTTGGTGCGCTCGTTGAGCTCATACAGCGTGTATAACAATTGACACTGGAGTCCCTTTAGCCGAACTCTTCCTTGCAAAGTAATAAGTGTAATTTGAAGTGCACCAAAATAAAAGGGTAACTCTGATAATTTTTTAAAAACTGTATAATTCATTTACATGTTGCCTGACAACCATATGGTTCTCAAGGTTATGTGTAAAAGTGAAACAATTAAATTACAGTCAGTGAAGCCAATGGGACTCAGGGTCGACAGCATCAAACAGCAGCAGTAAAAACTTTAAATGGCAGCATGGTAAAAACAGCACAGTGTGAACAAGATTAAGTTTCACAAGCAGCAGAACCACAAAGCAGGACCAGTCAACCACATATTCAATAAAACTAATGAAAGTGAGTGAAAACAAGACCTAGAGCCTAAAACTGAACATCGAAGACACCAGGATTATTGTGGAAGGAACAGAGTTCCACTTCTGAGGTCCCACCACAGTCGGACCTTGTCCTTTGTGGTCTTCTGCCTCACTGCAAGGAGTGGGGACATACTCAACAAGACCTCTGAAGAAGATCTTAATGTTTAAACAGATTTGTATGGAAGAATGTGGTCCCAGTCCCAGCTCGTGTACAACTTCAGAGGACCGACACTTAGAAATGTGCTCAGAAATGACTCAGCAGCCAGTGTAACTCCCTTCAGGATTGGCAGGATGCGTTCTCTTCAGATGTGTCAGTTAGCAGCCTCATTGCTACATTTTGTATTAACTTAAGTTGTCCATCAGTCATCCAAGACAACCCCCTTGCAGCCATTGACTGTGACCATGATCACAGCATGGGTAACTGTGACCACATCTCGGTTATCCAAGGAGAGACACTGCTGGGAAACCAACTGAAAATGGTTAAAGGCATCGTGTGCCACAGAAGAGACTCAAATGGTCCTCTGCAGCAGTGGGTCTAATAGTGTCCTCAAGCTACAAACCTCATCTCAGACATTCTGTGGTTAGCATTGTTATGAAACAGCACTCCGGTCTTGTGTGGCTTACGTGTTAGTCTGTTATCCCTCATCCAGCCCATTACCACTGCCACACACTGCTCAGAACGTTCAGTTCCTCACCTGGTTCCGCTGTTATGAATGTTTTGTAGTAAATCAGGCAACTTCATCCTCTCCCCCCCCCCCCGGTTAAAAGTTTAATGCTCCCAAAGAAATGATGGGAAAACGCCCATTAAGTTCAGTTTGTGCCATCATTAAGAAGATCTGTACACAATTTACTTAAGGGACCAATGTGCAAAAGCTTAAAAGATTTACCTAGCCATGACTTTCTGCGTGGACTTGAAGATTCACCTTTGGTTAAGGAAGGCCTGTTACGTAGCTTGATTTTTTTAATGAATGACTTTAATATGTATGTGTTAACACTGAAGAGGGCTTGTTCCCATTTTACCTGTAGCTGTGCAAAAAGCCACTTTCCCAAGCTGCTAAGTAATATTGTCTGGGGTGGGGGGAGGGAATATCCAGCACCGTAGTGCCTTTTCAGTCTGATGTTGCTCCACGTTCCATGAGAAGTGATATGGGTATGGGAAGGAGCAGTGTCTTGGACTCTTCCCACGTAATTACCTTGGACAGGTGATATTTCTGGGCAACATGAGAAGTAGCCACTCCCAAATTGCTAACAATAACATCAGAAGGAGCTAAGCGCAATGCTGTTGGTCTGTACTGTTGTACCTTTGAAGTTTCTGGCTCCTGTCCAAGATTAAATACTGAATTTGATGAGACCTAGTGAAGAAAAAACAGTGGTTTTCCTTGAAGCTTCCCCCCCCCTTGTCCTCCATCTTCTAGTTGATAGATTCCTGTATTACATATTGTGGTTCATAAAAGGCTTTGACATTTCTTCAGTATAAAAGGACTCCTACATTTGTATGCAACACACCCTTATAATCTCCATGCCAGTGGCATTACATGCGTAGGTCTTCCTTCGTCCATGTAATTTTCATGACTTCTTCAGTCAGTTTCTCTGCCACCAAGATCTGTATAAAGCCAGATAAGGGTGATATTTTTAAAAAAATAATCAGTTTTTATACCATATGGATACTCTAATTATACTATGAATGACTGCATAAGTAGAAATGTTGTTTAAGTTTTTAACTTACAGTAAAATCATGTTTTTTAATCCACTGTCCAAATGTGAGGCACTGCTATGCAGAAGTAGGTGGCACCTGTGCCACCCAATCTGTCACTCTTAAAATAACCATGGAGGAATGGCTAGAAGTCATGTGAAGGTGCTGACAATGGGACAACCCCAGGATACACACCTAGCCCATGATTTAAACTGGGAAGGGAGCGAAGAGGAGCACAATAGTCTGATTCCCACAGGAATACCTCCATTTTCAGGCTGCTTGTGTGACCATCTAGAGCAGGGGTGTCAAATTCATTTGTTACGAGGGCCAGATTCAACATAAATGTTACTTGGTCTTGCCAGCCCAGATCGGGGGTGGGGGAGTGACTGCCTTGGCTTGCTCACAGGCCAGATAAGAGCTCTCAAGGGGCCAGATCTGGCCCGCAGGTTGTATTTTTGACACCCTTAATCTAGAGGGAGCAGCACTTGTCTGAGAGACCCTGTCTGTCCTACCTCCTTCTGGACCATCTTACCTGTTGGCTGGCAATCACAACCAGTGGGCATAAAGTCCATAGTAGTAATGTGGCTCTGGGCCCACCAGTAATTGACATTCTGCATCAGAGTAGGATTCTGAGGCATTCTGTTCCGTATCCCTGGCTGCTTCTGACATCAAGGTTCCTAGGCAGAAACATTCTAATTCCCAAGGCACAATTCCTAGTGCATTGTCTTCTTGGAAATAAAGTAGATGAGCATAAAAAAGAATATAAGGGGAGAGTAAAAATGGTATTCAAGCTGGAACCACATTATTATGTATTTGGGTTATGAAGCAGTGGTGCTGAACTGCATCTTCTAGTGGAGGGGAGGGATGGTAGACTTAGGTACGGAATTCAAGGTCATACTGCCTTAAGAAACATTCCCCGGGAATACAGTGGCGGAAGCCACTCTACCATAGGTCTGCCTGTTGTAGGAACAAAATAGGCCATTTTCACATTCTGATGCATATAGTGCCTCAGTGTGTCGAACATTACAAAGACGTGAAAACTGATTGATAACCTCATGTAGAACACTTACATTGCTCTAGTTAAAGCCATACTTTTAAAATCCTAGCGTAGGCCAAAAATGTTCTTGGCTAGGACTCTTGTGTAAGTCAACATATTTTCTTGTAAAATAAATTTCGCCCAATTTTCTTGCTAAATGCAATTGATCACTAGATGGAGACAAAACAATTTACCTTTACACATTAGAAGATTTACAGATGGTAATCAAATCCACCAGCTGCTGCCTCCTTTTTCTAGGCAACTTGCCAGCTTTACTGGCAGTATGTTGACTTGGAAGCTGATAGTGACACACTTTGATCAAGATCTTGTATGATGATTTTTTTTTGTAATTTTGTTGGGGGGGTGTTTATCACTAAGGAGATCCAAGGTAATGTAATGATCAAAGTGTGGTGCTGTCTGCTTTCCAATCAGTAGCTTCTGATTTAAAGAATTCAGATTGCTTTGCAATGCGTTCGGCAAAGTGGATGCTCTCCTTGTTTCAAGATGGAAGCTGGGAGTGGGGATCAGAGTAGGGTGTGCAAATCAGCTGAAAACAGTTTTTAAGAGTAACAGTTGAAATTATTTAAAATGGGATGACAATGAGTTTAAACATGAATTCAAATGAGGTTCTACCTACACTTCAGGGATGGGTGATGCTGTTTCAGTACCTCCGTTCCCTGAAAGTTGGGACCTTGTGAGTCATTTTATAATCCAGAGCAGAAGCAGATATTTCACTGGACATTATTCTAGACTTACAGAACTTTGCATTCAATGCTGTTCACAATGTAATTTACTGACAGGATTGTATTTACATGCATGAACAATGCAGCAGGGTAATATAGGCACCATCTTTTTTAAAAAAAAATAAACCTTTTCGCCAGCTGCAGCAATTTTGTAGCTTTATTTATTTACTTGATGCCCTCCATTTTCCCCCAGTGGGGACCCAAAGCGACTTACATTGTTCTTTTCTCCGCCACTTTATCCTCATAACAACAACCCTATGAGGTAGGTTGGGAGTGTGTGACTGGCCCAAGGTCACCCACCAAGCTTCCAAGCCAGAGTGGGGATTTGAAGCTGGTTCTCCCAGATCCTAGTCTTGACACTCTAACCATTGCGCAACACTGGCTCTCAGTGTATGAATCATGTGTAACAGTAGAATCTGACCACTTCGCTGGTGCTGAGTAGGCCCTGAACCAGGCTTCTTTCTTCAGGTTGAGTTGGAAGAATAGCCTCCAAAGACATAAGAAGGTCATTGTTCACTGTGTAAAAGATTATTTAGGTATTTCAACAAGTCCTTTGGCACAGTTCTTGCATACTGCTGGCTCTTCCTCTTGTGGGCCCTTCCCCCTCCACCCAGCATGCCTTCAATCAGCAGTTCCACAATTGTAAATCAAAGCAGATGGTGGAACTACATGGTTAGCTGGCATTGCTGGTGCCACACCCACATTGCCTGAGTGTCCGTCTCTCTGTGCTGGTCAGTTCCCCCTTTTCAAGTGTGTTGTCTGCTGAGTTGTTCATTTGAGGATTTACCTGTTGGAGAAGATAATTATGTTGAATGGGCTTTGATAACCTTTTCTAAGGAATATGTTGCCTTGGAGCCCATTTCCTGTTCCTGTTTATGCGGCTGCTTATTCCAGTGCTATGGATCTTGCGGGGAAGGTGGCGGGAGAAATGGCCAGCAGTGATAATGCATGCAGTATTCCATGTCCCAGGCCATAGGTGTGCATGGTGGGAGGCGGCCTTGAATTTGGGGTTGTCGTTAGAGGGGTGTTTAATGTGTAATTAGCCAAGTGTCTTCGTGTTGAATTGGGTAGAGTCGCTAGCTAAGGTTGCAGACCCCCACAGCATGTCGTTTTCTTTTTTTGAATTTTTACTTAAATTATAGTATAATCTTAAACTTAATGTAATTTCTGTAATGTGAAATAACAAGCTTTGCACAGAGCACTATATTAATTTAAAATTGTATTCAGAATGTTTTGATATTATTAACACTTGAGAGAGGAAGTCTAGAGGAGTATTATGGTCTGGATATAGAATTCTCAATGTCTGGTTGAAACAGCAGTGGGCTGGATCCAGAGCAGTGTTTCTGCGAGTTCAAGGATTTTCACCCACAGAGCATGAATTTATCAACTCCTTCCTCCAGCAGCAGCTCAAAACACCCCCTCTTCCTTAGGGTCAGGAGATCCCAGGAACAGGATTTCATGGGATGTTTTTGGCGGAGCCAAGAAAGTCACATTTTGTGGATGGAAGTCCTTGTGCCCACAGAAACCCACACGGGATCCAACCTAGTATCTTAAATCACTATGTTACACTACAGCTGCAGAGCTGTTGAATTGTGTCGCGCCTCCCCTGGTCAGCCGCCGCCTCTGAAGTCTCTGCCCTGGAGGAGGTGGGCCTGGAGGAACCTCCTCAGCCTCAGACCAGTCCGAGGGAGAATCAGAACCGCTTTCCCCCTCGGGCGCAGCCAGGGTGTCCAGAGTCAGCTCACCTCTACCACATCTGGCTGCTAATCCTCCCTGGCCAAGGTGCCTCTCTGGCCTTATATCCCCTCCAGGCCAGAGAGGCCCCTCCCCCTGCCCGCCCCTTGTCCCACCCCGGGAAGCTCCAAATAGGGCAGGTGAGCCCCGCCCGCGGGAGAATGCTGAGCCCGCCGCCCGCGCGCTCTCCCCGGCCCCGCCCGCGCCCGACCGAAGCCCAGCTGATGTGCGGGCCGGGGCGTGGCGGCGCGCGTCAGGCCGGCTGCGACAGCCACCGGGAGTGGGCGGCCGTCCCCGCTGCTCCTGGGCGGTCCTGCCTTCTTGCCGCTCCGTCGGGTCCCTAAGGGGGAAGACTGAGGTGAGTCCTTGTGCGTGGGGGGTCTTCCTACAGGGGAGCCGGCACCCCTGTCCCTGCTTTCCCCCGCCCCCCCGGGGTGGGGAACTCCCGCGGGTGGACTCGGGGGGGTCAGTGTTCGTCCCGGATGGGCCTGGGAATGGCCCGTCGCAGGACAAATTGGACTTCTGCTTTATAAGTCTGTTTTAGTGACAGCAACCATGGCATCCATGTGTAAGTGGCAGAACTGTTCTTGGTAGTGAAAAATCTGCTGAATGTAGATTTTGGGGACAATTGTATTGAATTGCTAAGTTTTAGCAGATAAAATTGCTCCAACCTATGTGTCACAGTGGATACAATGTAAGAGCTTCCTTTTGTCACTGTTCCTTAGATAAATTTCAGTTACTGCTGCCTAAGAACACAGAGAAACGGTTTAAAGAAGCATGGCTTACCATGTGTTTGCTCAACCTTTGCCCTTCCTTGCTGATTAATCTAGCCAGAAGAGGAGGCGTAGGTTGAGTCCAGGATGCTATAAATATCTCATTGAGAAAGGGAATAGTCTTGATTGCATTGAAGGAAGAAATAACTAAGCCACTCCTAAATGAATGCTCTTTGGATCATAATGATTATTTTGCCTTTCAGCTTGAGCTGGTGATGGCAGTTCTGTTTCATATACTTTTAGATAATAGTGACTACCTATTTCAATATGATTTCTGACTCAAGTTCGACAAAGAAATCACTTTGGTCAATGGCTGGCAGGTGAAGGACTTAACCTAATGGTGTCCTGTAATGTCACTTCAGCTGCATAACTGGAAGTGATGTTACCATGTCACAGGATGCTCTAGGATTTAACCAGAACTCTGTGGTAAAAATTGTAGAGTTTCAGGTGAATCCTATAGTGTCCTTGACATGGTGATTTCACTTCTGATTATGCAGCCAAGAGTGACATCATAGGATGCCATTTCACTCACCTCATCCCCCCGCCGCCCTATTGAGCAGTGGCAGGGGACAATGATTGAGGGCAGGTGGACAACCTGGCCACCATATTGGTCATACTTATGGTCCTAGCATCCAAGGCCTTGCAACTCATGGGATGGGACCTGGTAATGTCAAAGGGGAAGACCTGATGTCACAATATATAGCAATATAGTAGTAATTCCATACATCACTAGAAATTGTATTGTATGGTACTGTGAATGTGCATAATTGCTTTGAAAAGAGGCTGCCTCACAAAAGAAAAATAAGAAAACTGAGATTTGGTAACCCTAATTACTCTGGTAGACAAGAGAGAAAGAAAAGAGGGAGTGCAACTGTGTTAATTCTCTTGGTTCTTTTAATGCCTTTTGAAGCCAACTGCCATGGTATACTTCTCAACAATCTCAAGTTGGGAGTTGTGGGCACAGCAGTCCATTGGTTCTGCTCCTGCCAAGAAGGTACATTCAAGAAGGCAGTTCTTGGGATGTTAACCCTCAGGCTTCCATTTTGTCCCACATGAAATTTAATGCTTACATGAAGCTGCTGGCTGAGATCATCAGGGAAATTATTGTGTCATCAGTATTCCGATAATATGCTGTATTCTTCTTTTGCATCAGAGTGAAGTGATGCAGTGGACACACTGAACAAGAGTTTTGGTGATTATGGTAATGAGCTGGATGGATGCCAACTGATAAATTGATGATTAATCCAGACAAGATGATGATTAATCCAGACAAGATGTGGCTCAGTGGTAGAGCATCTGTTTGGCATGCAAAAGGTCCCAGGTTCAATCCCCGGCATCTCCAGTTAAAGGGACTAGGCAAGTAGGTGATGTGAAAGACCTCTGCCTGAGACCCTGGAGAGCCGCTGACGGTCTGAGTAGACAGTACTGACTTTGATGGACCAAGGGTCTGATTCAGTATTAGGCAGCTTCATGTGTTCAACTGTTGCTGGGGAATTTACCAGACCAGGGAGATGGCTGTGACCTGCAGTGGACACAATTGCACTCTCCTCAAAGAATCCAGTCCACAATTTGGGTACTTCTAAGACCTACTCTTTTTTTTTAATGGATGGGCAACTGGCAGGGTTATTCTTGTCCAAAAAAGGCACAGCTGGAATGCCAACTAAAGATGGTAGAAAGTACACATGCAGTGTGTGGGGCCTTTCAAGACTGCTCAGAAAGTTTAGCTATCTCAAAATGCTGGTGGGACACACCAAAATGAACCTATTATACCTTTTTTTTAATGTTCATTGTTTCATGGAGAAATTGGTAATTTTGGGGGAGGGCAAGGCATACATATTTTAATAAGTAAAACAGGATCTTTACTAACACATGAATTAACAAGGCAGGGCCTTCCAATCACTGAAACAGTTGTGTGCACAGTTGTGTGCACAACTGTTTGATGAAAAAGAAATTGCACAGCTCAGTCAATCAAGTCAAGCTTACCTAAATATAAAAAAACACCATACAAACAAAAGGAATGGAAAGCTGTGCCAATGCAAACTGCAGTCTTTACAAATGGCAGAAATCAAAGCCAGGAGACTGGTGGTAAGCAAACACAGCACTGTTGCTCTGTGGTAAGGGAAAAAGGGATAAAAATCTATATTCAGGAAAAATTCAGAAACATTCCTGCACTTAAGAGAAATCTCACTGAACCCAAAAAGGCTTTATGATGAGTAACCGTATATAGAATTGATCTTATTCCCATGGAACCCAATGATTTTGACTTGGCTGTATGCTGACCACCTTGATCTCTTTTTGTCACGTTTTTGACCTTGCTGAGTGGCCATAGCTGCCTTGCCTTGGCACAGTACAGCTTCTTATTTGCTGCACCGATGTAACTCAGTGACAGCTCAGGCAGGTCTGCTCAGAATCCTACTCCAAGAAAGCGTACTTAGGATTGCACTTGACTGAGTCATGCCCTGCTCATGGGACCTTGATTACACTCCTGCCCAGTCCACAGCTTCCTTGATAACAGGTAGGACTGGCATCCTGAACTGCACAATTTTGAAATGAAAAGTTATAATGGTTAACCAGTTGTCTCTTCAGATTGAGGAAGGAAGCTTATAACATTCTTTTGAAAGTTTAGCATAGCTCCTGCCATCCATGGTAGATCTTAAATCTTCCTCCCATTTGATGTAGTGATGAAAGATGAAACATAAATGCTTCGAAACAGCTTGTAACAGACTTGCACAGACTAATCAAGTCATGTGAACATCCAGCTCCAAACGGAACATCTAATAGGGGGAAATTATTTCACCCAACATACACTTACAACAACAACAGCACCTTTATTGGCATATATGCAATTAAGTCAAGGACTAAAAAACAAAAAGGACATAAGCTAGGACCAGAAAGGATCTGAATTTAGATTCTTGAAGCCTCATAGCTAGTTGTAGAAAATTTGCTACCCTATTCATTATATCGGAGTTTTGTCCAGAGAGAAAAAACTGAACTTTACAATTGTCTGAAATTCCATTCATCTAAAAGTGACTTAAGAAAGTTCACTTGGATATCAACATAGAAAGGACAATACAAAAAAAATGTGGTGGTTCTACGCTGCTCATACTACACGAACAGAGTCTTTTAGAATATGGGATTTTCTGGAACCTCTCAAAAAGTACAGCTGAGGGTAAAACGTTAAACCTTGCAAGCATAAAAGCTCTTATTTGTTGTGAGTTAACCAAGTGATGGAAGTAAGGCGCCAGGCAATTCAAAGGTACTGGGATCCCAAGATTTACAGGGGAACAGGTTTCCCTGACTGCACAGTTTAGTTCCTGTCATTCTATGTCTAGGTATCGACCTTTTATGATTTTTTTGTTTTTTGGGTTGTTGTTTTTAACCTTTTATGATTTTAGATGCAGACACTTCAGAGGCCAGTACAAGTTAATCTAAATGGATTCCTAATGAATGATTTTTTGTTCAGTGTAACTTGACCATTTAGAGGACTGATATTCAGTTAACATTAAGTAGGTAAAACTAGCTGGATCGGATTTAAAAAGCAAATGCAACCAAAATGTAATCATTTGCAGCCATGCTCTAGTTTCTAGCAGTCTTTGGTTGGTTTCCAAACAGATTGTCGCGTATGGTGCACAGTTTGGAATTCCTAAGATCACATGTAGGGAGGAGGACTGGAGACATTCTACAGCCTGGTTAAATGCATTGATCCAGATTGGAATTCCATAGAGTAGCTGGGAACATGATTTTGCATTAAAAACTTTAAGCGCTGCGGGCACGTATTGGCTACCCTTTGTGTAGGAAAAGCGAGCCACTGCCCGCATGCTATTTATTTTTGTTAGATTTATTAAATGTTTACAATGAAAGACCCAACTTGCATTGTAGCAGAAAAATAATCCCAAGTACTTAAACTGTCTAACCTGTTCTACTTTTCCCCATTTATGTTCCAATTAAAAGGTTTCCATGTTTTTGAAAAGTCCATTATCTTGGACTTCCCATAGTTCAACAAAAGCTTATTGGCCTTGCAGTATGTCAGACATTGATGGAGTAAATGTTTCGGGCTAATGCATGAGCGGGTCAAAATAACAACATCATCTACATATAAAAGAAGTGGAACATGAAATAGGCCAAGTTTAGGGCAGTGGGCAGCTATAGCAGATAGATTAAATAAGAAGGGCGCCAAAATGCATCCTTGTTTGACACCTTTGCTGATTGGTATTTTTGGCGTTCCCAGGTGGAGTGGTTTTAACGTGACAGTTTGTACAGGAATAAAGCTTCCTGATGAGAAAAAGCAGCCTCCTGTCCATATTGATTTTGGATAACTTATCCCACAAGAGATCTCTGGGGATGGAATCAAAAGCCCCTTTAAGATCTAAAAAGGCAGCATATAGAGCCACGGCTGCCACTATATTTATTAACTAAATGGGTAAGAATGACACAGTGATTGAGGGGGGATTTCCCTTGGCAAAACCCGATCGGTTCAGAACCTAGGATCCTTTGGTCAGTCATCCAACCCAGCAGCTTATTCAAAAGGTACCTAAGCATATACCAGTAGTTTCCCCAAAACAGAAAGGAGGCTAATTGGCATGTAGTTTGATGGTAATGTAGCATCTCCCTTTTTAAAGATTGGGACTAAGATTGCATTCGTCCAAGGATCCAGTATTTTGCCTGTTCTCCAACATTCACTTAAAGAATGGAAGGAGAGCCACAAAACAGAAAAGCCTGAAAAACTGGCATTCTGACTCCTCCATTCTCCCAGCAATTCCCAATTGCATTTTAAGCCAAGTAGTGTTTTACTGCAGGAGATCTTTTCTCATGAATCTCAGCTTGAGGTTAAATTCTTCTTGATTATGGGGATCTTGTTTAAATAAATGTCATCTCTTTTGCTTTTAAGAAATGGAAATTAAATTACAGATGGCGAGGGATAAGGAGCAAAATAGCTGTGTTATGTAACAATTCACTTCAGGGGGAAACTATTTGGTTGAAAATGGTTATTGTTTCTTTCCACTCCCAGTTAAACACATTTTAAATACCCCAATTTAATAGCATGATTTTTTGGCAGTTTTCAAAGCAGCTCACAGTAGAAACTTGTTTCAAGCCCAACAAGGCTGGGAAACAAAGCAACTTTCCATTGCTTGCATGCGCCCAAATAAAAATAAAACATTTGGCTTCTGAGTAATAACGTCACATTCTTCCAGGTTCGAAGCTTCCCTGATTTGGGGATCTAATTTCATATACCTTTAGCTCCAAGCAAACTCTTGTGTTGATCTTAATTTTAATTTTTTTTACAGCCATGTTGGATAGTGAAATAGGCAGGTGGTTGGATTAATGTGGTGCACTGGAAACCACTGGTTCCTTGGTGGATGAGCATTATTTGAAATCTTCAAATCTGATATAGTGGTAAATCTTAAAAATAGTTGGTTAGCAAACGTTAACAAAGGGGCTTTCCCTCAGAAGACTATATTCCTCTGAGTTTGTTCTGTTCCTAGGTAGATACACTGGGAGCAAGTTGAACCCCAGTGGTACTACCAGCACCTGAAGAACTCACCTCATACCTCAGCTAGCAGCTATGTGGGTCCAGGAGACAATGACAGGCAGAAGCTGCACCTGTCCCCTTCTCCCATGTTACCAGCCTTAGTGGCACTGGCAGCACCTTGGGGACTTGCCTGAGTGGCTTGGGCAGAGAACTGGCCTTGAGTGCTGAGCAAAATGGTCCGGTGTGCAGCTGTTCAGCCTGTTTGCTGGGGGTTGCCTTTCTTTGATCTTGTCCCTTTTCAAAGCAATCTAAGCCATGTTGGATAGACAGTAGAGTCTGTTTCTCCAAAGGTTCACCAACTGGCGCCAGAGGGTGGAGCCAATCACACACTGTACACCATGAGCCATACATTGGGGTATGTCCTCATACAAATATAAACTTACATCACAGATCCCAATACCAAATCCTAAAAATGTGCATAAAGACCTGGTCATAGAAAGACAATACCACCATTTTGCAGATGAGGCACACTGAGGCGGAGGGATAAATGATTGACCTGCTGTATTTATAATTATTAATCCAGCAATTTTGTGTCAGCTTTGTTATTTATGATTTTACCAGAGAGGAGGGGCTTTGATGGGGTCAAGGAGAGCTCACCCTCTACCTTTTGCCAGCCTCTGGTCTAGGGGCTTTCCCTCTAATTACCATCACTATATCTTGTTGCAATGAATTCCACAATTTAATTATGCTTTCATAGAATCATAGAGTTGGAAGGAGCCATACAGGCCATCTAGTTCAGCCCCCTGCTCAATGCAGGAACAGTCTAGACTCTAGAGCACTGGTTCCCAACCGGGGGTCCGTGGACTCCCAGGGGTCCGCAAGAACTAAATTAAGGTCCGCGAAACAAAGTTATAAACCCATAATAAATTAATATTTTCAATTAAAAGTTCTCTATTATAAAAATATATATTCAAATATTATTCTAAGTTTAATGTTTAACTAACAGTTATGATTAAAGTTTATTTTCAAATTCTCTGAATTTTTATTTTGAACCTTGGGGTCCCTGCACCGAACAAAAAAGTCCTAGTGGTCCCTGGTCAAAAAAAGGTTGGGAACCACTGCTCTAGAGCATCCCTGACAAGTGTTTGTCCAGGCTCTGCTTAAAGACTGCCAGTGAGGGGGAACTCACCACCTCCCCAGGTAGCCGATTCTGCTGTCGAACAACTCTTACTGTGAAAAGGTTTTCCTGATATCCAGCCAGCACCTTTCCACCCTCAATTTTAACCCATTATTGTGAGTCCTATCTTCTGCTGCCAACAGGAACAGCTCCCTGCCTTTCTTTAAGTGACAGCCCTTCAAATACTTAAAGAGAGCAATAATCTCCCCCCTCAGCCTCCTCTTCTCCAGACTAAACATTCCCAACTCCCTCAGCCTTTCCTCATAGGGCTTGGTCTCCAGGCCCTTGATCATCCTTGTTGCTCTCCTCTTTACCCGCTCGATTCTGTCCACATCTTTTTTGAAGTGAGGCCTCCAGAACTGCACACAGTACTCCAGGTGTGGCCTGACCAATGCAGTGTACAGTGGAACTATGACACCTTGTGATTTGGATGTTATGCCTCTGTTGATGCACCCCAATATCGCATTAGCCTGTTTTGTCACTGCATCACACTGGCTGCTCATATTTAACTTATGGTCCACCCGTACCCTAAGATCTTGTTCACACACACAGCTACCCAGAAGTGTATCCCTCATCCAGTATGTGTGTCCCTCATTTTTGTTACCCAGATGTAGAATTTGGCACTTTACATGAAGTGCTTCCTTTTGTCTGTCCTAAATCTACTGAACATTCAACACCATTCAGTGACTTTAGGGTCTAGTGTTAGGGGAGAAGAATACAAAATTCTCTTTATCCACTTGTACCGCACCATGGATAATTGTATAAGCCCCTCAGTTGATTTTTTTCTAAACTAAAAAGCCCCAAACTTGTTGTAGGCTTTCCTCACAGGGAAGCTATTTGAAGACTTTGATCATTTTGGTTGCCCTTTTCTTGTACCCATTCCAGCTCTACAAGATAATTTTTTGAAGATGGAGTGCTGAGATTTGTATAATATTCAAACACAGCTGCATCACATACATTGTGATACCTTTTTATTTTGGTATTTTTATTTTATTTTTATTTACAGTTTTATTTTATTGGATTTTTAGGCTGCTTTTCCAGACTAGTTCCTGGTCAGGCCATTTCCTAATAAGTCCCAGCATGGAATTTGCTTGTCTCACCGCTACTGCACACTGAGAAGATATTTCCATTGAGCCATACACCATGACTCAAAGATGTCCTCCCTTGTCTGGTATCACTACTAGAGCCCCGTCAATGTATATGTGAACTTGGGTTTTTTTCACCATTGTGCACCGTTTTATACTTACTGACATTGAAATTCATTAACTATGTCTCTTCATCCAGTTTGGAAAAATAGTTTTAGAGCTTTGGTTCTTGTAGGTTATCCGGGCTGTGTAACCGTGGTCTTGGAATTTTTTTTCCTGACGTTTCGCCAGCAGCTGTGGCAGGCATCTTCAGAGTAGTAACACTGAAGGACAGTGTCTCTCAGTGTCAAGTGTGTAGGAAGAGTCAGAGAGGGGTTGGGTTTGAGCTGAGTACTGTCCTGCAGACATAATGTGCTAATCATTGTCCTGTAAGTATCAAGATAATGTACTAATGAGAGAGTGGTATGTTAATATGGAAGCATTGTATCCTGAAATGATCTGGTAATGTGTGAAATCTGCATGGCTATTGTTGACTGTAGCCTTTGTTAGTCTGGAGGTTTTTCAGGGCAGGAAGCCAAGCCTTATTCATTCTTAAACTCTCTTCTTTTCTGTTAAAGTTGTGTTGATGTTTATGAATTTCAATGGCTTCTCTGTGCAATCTGACAAAATAGTTGGTAGAATTGTCCAGTCTTTCAGTGTCTTGGAATAAGACCCTGTGTCATGTTTGTGTCAGTCCATGTTCAGCCACTGCTGATTTCTCAGGTTGGCCAAGTCTGCAGTATCTTTCATGTTCTTTTATCCTTGTTTGTATGCTGCGTTTTGTGGTCCCGATGTAAACTTCTCCACAGCTGCAAGGTATACGATATACTCCTGCAGAGGTGAGGGGGTCTCTTTTGTCTTTTGCTGATCGTAGCATTTGTTGTATTTTCTTGGTGGGTTTAAACACTGTTTGTAGGTTATGTTTTTTCAAAAGTTTCTCCATCCTATCAGTGACTCCTTTAATAAATGGCAAGAATACCTTTCCTATGGGAGACTGTTTTTCCTGAGTTTTCTGATTTTTGTTTGGTTTAATGGCCCTTCTGATTTCATTCTTGGAATAGCCGTTTGCTAGCAGTACGTGATTTAAATGATTAGTTTCTTCCTTGAGAAACTGTGGTTCACAGATCCGTCTTGCACGGTCCATTAATGTTTTGATTATTCCTCTTTTCTGTCGGGGGTGGTGGTTGGAGTTTTTGTGTAAGTAGCGATCTGTGTGAGTTGGTTTCCGGTAGACCTTGTGACCTAACTGAAAGTTTGTTTTACGGATGACAAGGGTATCAAGAAATGGGAGTTTCCTGCCCTGAAAAACCTCCAGACTAACAAAGGCTACAGTCAACAATAGCCATGCAGATTTCACACATTACCAGATCATTTCAGGATACAATGCTTCCATATTAACATACCACTCTCTCATTAGTACATTATCTTGATACTTACAGGACAATGATTAGCACATTATGTCTGCAGGACAGTACTCAGCTCAAACCCAACCCCTCTCTGACTCTTCCTACACACTTGACACTGAGAGACACTGTCCTTCAGTGTTACTACTCTGAAGATGCCTGCCACAGCTGCTGGTGAAATGTCAGGAAAGAAAATTCCAAGACCACAGTTACACAGCCCGGATAACCTACAAGAACCAGTGAACTCTGACCGTGAAAGCATTCGACAATAGTTTTAGAGCTTTTTGCAACTCACTTTGGTTTTCACCATTTTCAGTAATTTGGTGTCTACCAAAAACATGGCTAATTCACCCCTAATTCCAGATTATTTTTGAACACACCCAATACAGATTGCAGGGGAATTGTCAGGCCTGTATCTCGGTTTCTATGTTTACTTTCGTTTCTCTGCTGCACTACTCAGACTCAAGGACGATTACACATACCAAAGCTGTTTGAAGCCCTGGGAACACAAATCCTGGGAACTGTTGCTCTGTTTATGTTCTATAATCTCCCGCCATTTCTATGCTTCTTAAAGCCAAATAACGGACAGCTAACTCATAGCTGTCACCCTGCCTTTCATGCACTGTATTGCCTAAATGACCAGTAAAGCCATCTTCTTGGAATCTGATTGTCTCTGTGGTGATTTCTGGTTCGATGGGTCAAGAGCTGACAGGAATCCCGCTTTTTATTTTTCTGTTACTT
This sequence comes from Euleptes europaea, assembly GCF_029931775.1. Lineage (NCBI taxonomy): Eukaryota > Metazoa > Chordata > Lepidosauria > Squamata > Sphaerodactylidae > Euleptes > Euleptes europaea. The sequence continues at coordinate 96,967,857 of NC_079316.1, read as the reverse complement.
TTTGCTTCGTATTTTTTAACCATTTACTAATCCTCTTATTGCAAAGTTAATTCAGGTGCTTTGGTGGAAGACTTTATCAAAAGCTTTCTGAAAGCGTAGTACGGGGTGGGGAACCTTTTTTCCGCCAAGGGCCTTTTGGATATTTATAACATCATTCACGGGCCATACAAAATTATCAACTCAAAAATTAGCCGACCAAGCCCCAAGCAGGCAGCTGCCCCAGATGACCCCACCCCCAGCGCAGGCAAGCAGACAGGCATCCAACCAGTGGCGCACTCGCCCACCTGTTCGCACAGAATGGTCTGTTGCACCAGCCGGGCTTAGCTGTCCAGCTACACGCCAGAGTTGCTCCTGCTCCTCATGGTTGGGGGCCAGATTCTACAGCCGGCTCCTGCTACCTCCACTTGCAGGGATGAAATGAGGACACAATGGCTAAGAACTCCTCCCCCCCACACACATTCTGGCCCTGCCTCCTTTAACCCCTCCATTGTCGCCACTTCCACTTCCAGCCCTCTTGTAGCACAGAGGGAATACGTTTCTCCATGGCCCGGGTGGGGAAGGGTTAACACAGTTTCTTGGGCGGTCCTAGCAGCTCCATAGCGAACGATTCTTCAGCAAGGGAAAAAAGGGTTTCTTTTCTCCGCAAAACAAACTTACATCTGCCTTGAATCGAGGCTATTCCTGTCCGCGGGAGGGGGCGGATCGCCAGTCTTAGATCCTTCTGAGTTAGAGATCTGCCAGGACCCACGAAGGGCCAGACCAAATGATTTTGCGGGCCTTAAATGGCCCCCAGGCCTGACGTTCCCCACCCCTGGCATAGTATATCATGTCTATTGGATCACCATCACCAAGATGCCTGTTAACACTCCCAAAGAATTCCAAAAATTTGGTGAGACATGGTTTTTCTTTTCAGAAGCCATGCTGATGTTTGCTTAGAAGGGCTTGTTTCTCTAATCCTTAATAATTCTGGGTTGGATCCAAAGGTGGTCTTCTGCTGATGTAACAGCACTTCTATTGGGTAAGGAAGGGGGCCATTTTTGCCCATTCTTCCATCCTGCTGTAATTCCTCACTTCACTCTATTGATATGAGTCTCTATAATGTTTACTGGGTGACCTTGGGCCAGTCACTCTTTCTCAGCCTAATCAGCTCACGTAGTTCTGATGATAAAATGGAGGAGATCATGTATGCCACCTTGAGCTTCTTGCAAGATGAGTGGGACCAAAATGTAATAAATAAACTCTGGGCTAGAGAGAGACTCAGGTCATTTATGCATGGGCACTTGGACTCATGTTCGGCCCGTCTGACTCAGTTGTTCCCTGGAGCTCTGCACGAGTTCTCTGTCCATTCAAAATGACTTCACTGCCAGCCCTCGCAATGTCCTGGTCTTCCCATTCCTCTGTTAATCTGCCTTTCCCCTCTAACCTGAGCTCAGCCCAGCTGAAATCTCCGTGCAGAAGGCAAAACCAGGCCACAAAAAGATTGACATCTCTCACAGCCAATCACAAAGCAGCGCGTAAAGAGGTAGGGATTCAAATACTTCTTGCTGCCTCGGAGCTCTTTCTGAGCAAAACAAAGGCGTTTTAAAACGAAGGTTTGGATTCCCCTCCCCCTTCTTTCAGATTGCTCCATTTTTTTGTTTATTGTTCTTAAAATGCTTTTTTATGCAGCAATTGGCTTGGGGGGGATCTTTTTTTACAGTGAGCAATGCAATTACAAAGCAGCATTTAAAGGGATGGGACTTGATTTGAGCTTGGAGGCTGCCAGTGCAGAGATTTCCAACAGGAAAGTGTGGGTCCAGCCAGCAACGAACCTCAGGCAAAACTCCCATGCCTAAATGACCTCAGAGTCCTTTGAGTATGATGAGATACAATGAAAATAGACTATAATTTTATGTATCACTGAATTGGTCAGTTTGGGCAGCCACGTTAAGAACTCCATCACACCAGAAAATAATTTCCAGGTTAGTTAATAGGTATGTGGCATTTAAAGATATCCTAGGACAGAACTAAACATTGTAAGGAACATGAGACTGGTACCAAAAAAGGGCCCATCTTGAGTAAAGCCTATCTGTGTCCTGACATCAGTACTTGAAGTAAGTTGTGCTACATATTGTAGAGAGGGAGAAGGGAACCCTAACACAGAGCTGCCAGTTTTATTGGCAGCCTTGAGCTTCTTACATTTCAACTCCTAGAACTGTTAATGTACAAATAAGTGGAGAGTATGCAAAATAGAGTCCTTCCCGAGCAATCCCCTTGTCTTGTACTGTCCATGACCCAAGGTCTGTAGAGGCACAAATTACAATAATGGTTTAGAAGAGCCTATTTTCCTGTCCTGCATACCAGAACGGAAAGGCATGCTAATAACCTAATTCTAATGATGTAAACATGAAAAAGAAAAGTTGCCAAAAAAAATCCTTAGTTTTCTGATAAAGTGAACTTTGTATTTTCCCCATTTTGTGATGAAAGTGACCAGCCAAGTTTTATTTTTAAATAGGTGCTAATTAAAAATATGGAAATAAGTTGGAACACATTACTTGTCCAAAGGCAAAGAATACAACCAAATTGTTCACACAGTTGTACTTGTTTGGGGATTTTTTTAAAAAAACTGTCTAAGTTTGCTGCTTGTCTCTCTGTGCTTGTTTCTACAGCAGAATGTGATCCCAGTAAAATTAGTAATTTAATTTGCAGCCCAAAGAACAAATGGTTATTTTAACCACTCTGTGTTACACACTCTGTGGTAAAGACTGAAGCTCTTTGTATGGTGTATCTAATACTAGAGGATACAACATTACGCCTTTATGTCTCCTGGTAACCCACACATTTAGCTAAATGTGTAATATTTATAAAAGAAACTCTATAGTGCTGTTTTTATATCTTGGAACAATTTCATGCCCTTCTACCTCTGGATGAAGACTCTTAAGTTTATTTTTAAATGCCAGCTTCTTTGAACTAAAAAAAATGTTCTGATACATAAGATGGAAATGAATTGAATTTTGGCAGGGTTAGTATATGTCTGCAAGGACTCAAAGGAACTTTGGCGTGCAATTTGTGAATGGCCTCTGCCCCACAGGTGGCTGCATAGCATTTTGTCTCTGAGGCATTCACTGAGTAGCTGCTGTCCTTATCTCTTCTCTCTCTCCCTCTTTGAAGTGGAGATGACTGTACTGAAAACTTGGGTGAGATGGCAAGGCTTTGGTAACTTTTATATTGGATTGCTGCAGTGCACTCTACGTGGGGCTCCCCTTCAAGATGGCTCATAAACTTCGACTTCATGGAATGTGGCTGGGCTGCCTGTTTGGGTAATGGGAGCAAACTCACATGAACACATTACACGTGTCCTAAAACAACTATATCCATTGTTTCTGGCCTAATTGAAGGTGCAGGTGTTGGCCTTCAGTAGCTCAGGAAACATCAGTCATATGCGCCCTGCCACACACACTCATTAAGATCAGTTCATCAGGCCTTGCTTCATGTTCCATCAACCAGGAGTTCAGAATGTCACCACGGAGCCTTTTCAGTGGGATTCCCCTCACCCCAGTATCAGGTTGGCACAATCTATCTCTTCACTTGCAGTCATTGATGCAGAGTGAGGGTAGGGGCGCACCATCATGATATCATTAGATCTGATAAATTAGGCTAAGGAAATAAGTGATTGGGATGGGTGTCTGTGGCTCAGGATCTGCTTTGCATGCAGAAGGTCTCAGGTTCAATCCCCGGCATCTCCAGTTAAAGGATCATGTAGTAGGTAATGTGAAAGACCTTTTACCTCAGGACCCTGAACAGTCACAGACAGTCTGACTAGACAATACAGATCTTGATACACCAACAGTCTGGTTCAGTGTAAGGCAGCTTCATGTGTTCATGTGCAGAATGAGGGAGAATTCAGCACATTCAGGATGGGGCCTTGTGTTCTTTGTAAAGTGTAGACAGCCCTTAGTGTTTCAATGATGTTTGGAATAGAGGTGGTTCGACTTAATAAAAAGTTTCTTTTCATAACAAAGATAAAATATAAACAAGAGTTACCTCCTGGAGATGTGTTATATACACCCCACCATCATTGTCCATCACCACTATTGAACTTACCCTCAAGTTTATGTTTCCTCGCATACATGGCACTCCCGGCAAATCTTTATTGTCCTCATTTCCAGTTATTGTCATCATGCTAGGCTTTACATTTTTGTCTCGCTCCCCCATAGGATTTAGTTTAAAGCCCTCCTTATCAGGTTGGCAAGGCTCTCACCAAAAACATTTTTTCCTACCCTCGTGTAAGCTCTAGCCCTGCAGCAAACCCATAAACAGATTTCAGCAGACGGCAAGTCCACGAAAGCAGTTTTATTGGTTAGAATCGACAGGTTTCAGAAGCCATATTCAAAAGGACACTAGTAAGGGTCAAAGGCAAGGCACATAGCATATATGGGAGAGTAAAAGGAGATAACCGGTTACCCAGGCAACGCCCCCCCTCCAACAGGCAGGAAGGACACTCAGCGATTCCCACAGTAAGGGAATCTATGAAGACAAAACACGGGGCTTAGACTGGCCTTAGACAGAATAGCACAACAGCACCTGGAAGCAGCACAACACTACCACATACCATCCTCATGGCCTGCTCCTGACACCTCGTGAGGTGCAAACCATCTCCCAAAAGAAGAGCTTCATCTCAAAAGCATAAGCCATGGTCCAAAAATCCAAACCTTTCTTGACGACACCATCTACACAGCCGGTTATTAATTTGTAGTATTCTTCTTTCCCTTCCTAAGCCACAACCTTTGACAGGAAGAACTGATGAAAAAACAACCTGCACCCCAATGTCCTTCATCCTCTTATCCAGAGCCGCATAGTCTCTTTTAATACGTTCTGGGCTGTGTCGGGCAATATCATTTGTTCCCACATGAATGAGCAAGAAAGGGTAATATTCTGTGGGCTTGATGAGTCTTCCTACCCTTTCTGTCACATCCTGAATGCATGCACCTGGTAGACAGCAGACCTCTTGAAACGACAAGTCCGGTCGGCACACCTTAGACTCTATCCCTCTCAGTAGGGAATCCCCAATCACCAGAACATGCCTCTTCCTTAATTGGGGAGCGGAAGATTGAGTCCTTTCCTGTGCAGGAGTCTGAGAAATTTCTTTCACGCTTTGGGGGAGTAGCCCTTGGTCCAATGGTCCAGAATCAATATCTATGGGGAGATCCTGGAACCGATTGCTGAGCAACAGAGGATCAGAATGAGTCCTGATTTTCCGGCTCCTGTGGATCACATTCTTCCATGCACCCTCCTCCTGTGTTGCTTGCGCCTCCATTTTTTGAGATTCCTTACTCTCCTCCTCCTTTTGCCCCCTAAAGTGTGCTTCATGCATTCTGTCCATGTATTCTTCACCTTCCGTTATAAAATGGAGCGTGGACAAGTGCACCTCAAGTCCCTGGATCTTCTCCTTCAGCAGGGCTACCAACTTACACTTACTGCAAGTGTAATTATTGTTACCCTCAGGTAAGAATACAAACATGCCACAGACATTGCATGTTACTGCCTCAGCTCCCTCACTAGCCATACTGCTGTGATCCATCGCTGAAGTTGTTCAGTGACTTTGCTGCACTTGCCTGATAGCTGCCCCAACAAACTGCCTCTCAAGACTCCCTGCTTGAGAAGCAAAAAACACTCAACAGATATAAAATGTAGAAAGTTGTCAGCCGCTTACAGAGCCCCCAGGCCAGACCCCCAGGTTAAGAGCCCTTGTGCTTGCGCCTCTGGCGAGAGGAGCCTTCTTAAATACTCTCAGCCCCACCCCTCACCAGCCAACAGCAAAGCAATTAATTTCAGCCAGTCCAGCTACAGCTGTCTCTAAGCTCCTCCTCTGTCTCTCACCCCAGCTGCTCCAAGTTCATTACTTACATCTGGCAGACGAACCACGGTTTAAACAAATTGTAGTTCCTCATGTCAACTGAATGCAGCTGTAGAAACAAACGTAAGGCCAACTCAGTTACCTGAATGGCCTTAAGGAGAGCTGACTTTATAAGGCCCTTCCTAAAATGTGGGGTGGGCTCCCCTTGAGTGAAATGGAACACTCAGAAGTGACATTAAATTTTACGAAGGGGTAGGAATTTGAGACCATTGATGCCTTTGTTCTCAGCTAGTTTCTGGTTGTGCGCAATTCCAACTAGCAGAGGACCCTCACTAGACGTCCTTGGATTTGTGGGTAGCAGCATACCCTCATTGCTTCATCATCCCAAGGGAAATGGGAAGAAGACCTTCTGTTTTCTTCTTAGGATATTTCCCATGCACTGTTTTAGGAAGGGGAGGTAAGAGAGCTCCTGTTCTATTTCTTCTCTGATGGTAGTATTTGTATTAGTAAAAACACCAAAAAGGTGGGGGGGGACCTGATGGAACTCAACCAAAATGCTGTTTACAAACCAAAGAGGTTGAGCTGAAGAATGCTAAAATTACAAATATATAAATTTTAATAAGGTGCACATATAGATTAAAAGCATAAAACTCCTAGTACAGACAAAAACTTACACATTCAATAAATACAAACATGAATAACTGTGATGTACATTGTTTCATTGACCAATATGAGATCCAAAAAGGACCAGATGCGTTTTGGCCTGGAAAGGCCTTCCTCAGTGGTCAGTATATAATTATAACTTATCACACATCCTAATAATATAATCATATCATAATGAGCAGTTAGAAATATCTAAAGCCCTTCTAGTATAGTGAAGCTCCCTGTAAATTTTTTTACTTCTTATATGTTAAAACCTGGCTTCCCTGTCTCACCTTCTGTTGTATGCTGGGCTCTTAAGGATGTGGATACATCAAGTAGTGTATTAGGTCAAATGGCCAGTGAGACAGTGAAGCCAGGTAAGTTTTTGTCTGCACTAGGAGTTTTATGCTTTTAATCTATATGTGCACCTTATTAAAATTTATATATTTGTAATTTTAGTATTTGTATTAGTACCACAGTTCACAGATTCTGACACATAGCAGCAGCTTATCAATGCTGAGTTATTCCGGTCTAAGCCAGTTCATTTCAATACTCCTTAGTATTGAAATGAATCCTGCATAGGATTGCTCTGTATGGGACTGTGTGCAAAAACCTCTGCATGTTCACTGGTGAAACATATACTTGGTGCTGTATTGATGTGGAGAGGTTTCAAAGAGCTCCCACCCCTGATTTTTAAAAATAGATAATTGCTAACCTAAAGCAGTTTTGGCATGAGTCTAAAGGGTGGGGTATGCCTGGGGAATGGTGATGAACCTAGAGATGCTATTAAACTAGGACTCAGATAATAGAAGCCTTTCTATTATGTAGTATTCCATTTGCTTGGTCCCTGATAGTGCTTTGGCTTAAGTTTGTGGCATGATTTTTTTAAAGGGAGGTGTCAAAATACAGGAAGATGTTGGCTGCTTTCCACCAGCAGCATTCTCTGTGATTGGCGAAGAACGTACATTGGCAGCTTTCATTAGTGTAACTTTCCCTGTTGGCCAGAAAGAGAATGTTTCAAAACTATTTATTAACTGTAACTCAAAGGAAAATATGTATTATTCTGACAGAGATTTTCCAGATCATAATTTGTGGGCAAAATGTAGAAAAGGAAAGGCAGAAACCATTAAACAATTATGCTGTTGGTAAACATGATTTAAAGATTTCATGTTGATGTTCATTAATATAGATTACCACTTTTCAGACTATTCTCATGTCCTTGAGGGCAAGGTGCCTCTAACTGATTCACAGCTTCCTGGATTGTCAATATTATACTGCTATTAAAATATGTACAAGAAATATTTTGCTTCCAGAATTACTTTTTACAGTAATAGAAGTGTCCTCTCTTGATTGGTTCGTGTATTCTGAGAAGAACACAGAATGTCAGGAAATGGTTATTCACCCAGAAATAAAATGTCCAATTAGGAACACGAGCAGCTCATAAGGCATATTTGGGGGTGGGGGGCTCATAGAGTTCTATTTAAGTCCTAGAAATCATTTTCAGTTAAAAAAAGAAACGCTTCTAGCCCTCATTGTTTTGAAAAGGTGCTTGAAAGCTGTGGAGCATCAGGAAGGATCAAGGTCTTTGGACCCCAGCCAACATACCATCTGGTGTACATCCATGGGAGGCAAAATCTGGAGATGAATTAAGAAACAATTCAGTTCAAAGAATGACATGCTTTCCGTCTATGGAACAAGAACAGCTTTTAAAATTACATGAACAACTCTTTGTAGCTTATTAGTCCTAGCACTTTACTCATCTATTGAACAAGCGTGGGCATGTCTGATGTGTTCTGTTTTTATTCCTCAAACTGAAATGTACAGCTATGAATGAGTATTTTGAATGAGCTTGGCAAAACCCTTCCTTAACTAAGCTAAGTGATTCAGTTTACAGGTTTGCTTATGTCTGAAATGAACTTGTTTGATTCTGCCTAGGGAAGGGTATGTGAGCAGAGGGGACATAACAGATTTGTTGGCACAGCAAGCAAAAAGGAAATGTACTTAGGTGAATTCTGGCTTGACCCAAACAGTGACTCCTAAATAAAATTACTAAATATTTTGATCTGTTTGTGCAGCAGAAATTTTAAATAAATTACTATTATTTCTTTTTATTGTTCAGTGCTGGCCTGACTTACAGCTGCTGTGCCTCTGGGCACCAGCTATGTATGGATTATGGCACAGCTGGTTGGTTGGGTCCATGCCATTGAAGCCCCCCACCCCCGACTGATCATTCTTTCAGGTTGAGAAGATGTAAGTATCTGTATTGCAGTTGCCTAAATACTACAGCATGGCTGTTTCCCCTGCAGACCTTGCAAAACGTCTAGCACTAGCTCATCTGAAAAGATTTCTGTGCTGTTCCTCAACAGAACCTCTAGTGATTGCTGTTGTGGCAATACCATTGATGTAACAGTGTTTATTTCAGGAACTGCAGAACCACTTGGTCCAATACTAAAGTGAATTCCATTTCATCAGGGGCCTTACTGCAACTTACTTCCTATTCATGACAGGCCTTCCTCAAGTTTATGTGAAGGGCCTAAGCTTGTGTCCTGGCTTGGCCCAGTTTCACCTTATAAGTATTTTGCCCTTTATTTTGTACTGTAGGGTAAGGATTTTGCTACATGGTGGAGGAGGATCCAGCACCAGCGTGGTGTAGTGTTTAAGAGCGGTGGACTGTACTCTGGTGAACCGGGTTGGTTTCCCCACTCCTGAAGCCTGCTGGGTGACACTGGGCTAGTCACAGTTCTCTCCAAACTCTCTCAGCCCTACCTACCTCACAAGGTGTCTGATGTGGGGAGAGGAAGGGAAGGTGATTGTAAGCCAGTTTGAGTCTCCTTTTAAAAAGGTAGAGAAAACCAAGGTATAAAAACCAACTTTTCTTCTTCATCATCATCACCAGGATGACGTTCCTTGCTTTAAAATCCCACCTCTTGGCCATCCAGTCATAGTGGGTCTTCGGGCAGCTTTGGGCCATCCGTGGTGGTTTAATACCCAGCTGAGGGTATTAAATTATTAATTATTAATACCCAGCTGTGTTTACTGTTGAGGATTCTGTAAGAGTATGCTTATCTCTTCTTTGCCCAGTGCTGTCAGCACTGTCTGTATCTTGACCAGTTCTGCTAGAGGTCCTTGAAGAGAGTGTGCAAACAAAAGCTTCAAGGGGGCTCCTCTAGGGAAGTTTGGGGGTTGCAAACAACATTCAAACAACAACTGATCCAGTAATGGATCCTTCTATTTGCTTGTGCTCCACCCTTCAAAACATGGCCCTGGGGGGTTGGTTGAGCTGCTGTGGATGGTAAAGACATGCCCTTGTCTAGTAGATTCCTAGGAGTCTACAAAGGTGTTTTGTTGACATGGAAGTACAGCCCTGATTTGTTAGGGCTGATGGAGTAGCTGAGAATGAGAGCAAAGAGCCAGCTGTGGGTATGCTGAATCATCCAAAAGTGGATGCGCAGTTTCCAGCAGTGGCATCATTGGGTGATTCTGACACAGAGGTGACCTCACTGATACTAGGGGAACATAGAAGGATACCAGCAGGCTTCTTCTAGGTCAGTCAGTCACTGGGAATGGGGCTTAGTGGTTGAAGCAAACTCCATATCCATGGCTTGGTGCCTCCTCCCTCACTTGGAGTGAAGAAGTCAGAAAGAAAGAAAAGGCCCTCAGATTGCTGTCGAAAGGTCCCTGATGAAAGGGACAAAGAGAGCATAAGTGAGGGGTAACACAGGAGAAAGGAGACTGCTGTCCAGCATCTCGTGCTTCCCCCTGCCAGACACAATTCAAGGAGTCATGGCAGAAGACATCACTGCGATGAGCGAAGGACGGCCTGGGTGCTCCATAGGCTTAATGCTAAAAGCCAGAGCTGTAATATCGAAGGCCAGGGGCAGGGGGCAAACCCATCAAAGGGTCAGATTAGGATTTCCTTGTTTGTCTGAGCTATCAAATTCACTAAAGCTCAAGCCATGTCTGGGGGTTTAGTATTTTTCCACCTGCATTCTCTACCACATGTAATATTAAGGGACATCAGAGGGTGGGGCTTCCTCAACAGAAAGGTGGATGTTCAGATTTTGCTCACCTTCTTGACTTCCCAACCGCTTCAACACTGACCCAGAAGTATATAAGGTAAGGCTTGATGTAACGTTTGTGTAGAGCAGTGGTCGGCAAACTCATTAGTCAACAGAGTCAAATATCAACAGTACAATGACGGGGGAAGGACGCCGGCGCTCCAGGAGGCAAGGCGTGCCCCCCCCAACCCCTCAGGTACGGACACCTCCAGAAGAGGGATGCTCCCTGGGAAACCCTACGGAGACACGGAGGCCCTGCACCCCAGGAGGGGAGAGGCCACCGGGAGCCGCCCAGCACCGGGGAGGTTGTCCCCAACCGGGGCACAGGGGGGCGGGACGGCACCGGCCCAGGATGGCTGGCGGGGGAGGGGCGAGGCCGGGAGTCCCCGCTCCACCAAGGCAGCGGCTCCAGGCCGGGACTGCGCCTCTGCTGAGGGCCCCCGCGCCATACAGCTGATCGGCGGGCGAGTGCAACCGGGGCAAGGGCGTGGCCCACGGCCTCAGTGGACGGGGAAAGGGAGGGGTGGAGCAAACCCCAAGGGCCCTTTATGGGCTTGGGAGGTGGAGCCGGGAGGGGAACGGGGGAAATAAAAAAGCAGGGAGAAGCGGAGGCCGGGGAGGAGAGTTGTGGCAGCAGCGACCCAATCTCTGTGAGGGAAGAGAGGGCAAGCTGGCTGCTACCGATGGGGAGGACAGTTCAGACTCCCCGTCTGACTGGTCTGAGGCCGAGGAAGCTCTCCTCGACCGTCCCCCAGTGGAGCGCGAGGGGCTGATACTGACATCTGCCAAGGCCGCGCCCCACAAAGGGACTCCAGGAGCAACCCTGGAGATGGCGAAAGGAGGCGGGCGGACGCCACTGAGCCTGCGTCGCCCGGGCTGCGGCTTGTCCCCGCCCCTTTGTAAGCTGCCGGCCCACCCATTGGCTGTAGTTCGCAGGAGCGCCGGCCGCTTTGGGAAAGGAGGCTGGGAGGACTACAAGGGCCAGCATGCCAAGCGCCGAGGGCGGCCCGGCGGGAGGGGCGGGCCCGGCATCGGCCAATCCGTGGCAGAGGCGCACTCAAAGAGCCGCATGCGGCTCGCGAGCCGCAGTTTGCCGATTGGTGGTGTAGAGGAACGGGATTACTGCCGATCCCCTTTTCCACATTTCTTCAGGTTCGGGTGGCTCCCCCAGCATCTGACATGCAACGACACTGCTTCTCCCCAGTGGCCATATCAGCAGGTCCACACTCCTTTCTGCTCTTACATAGCCCTTTGAGGGGCCTCGTTTGGCACTGCCAGGGACTCTTGTGACGGGCACACTCCTGCCTTCTGGCTGGTTCCCTTTGTCAGCTCCTCGATGAGTGAACCACTGGCTATTTTCCAGCACAGCCAGCCCAATGTTTATTTCTGAGCAACCCTGCGGCCACGCCACACGCCAGGGCATGATGTTATTCAAGAGGAGTCAAGCAATCATTAAACTGGTTCTGATTTTCTGGCAGCCTATTAGAAAGTACGTTCAAACTGACCTCGCTCTTGCTCTTCACTCCAAAAGCATGGCAGTTATTCCTTGAGTAGGATAAGCTTTCTGTGTTCTGCATATATACAGACTGCAAGGGATTCCTATGGTCCAAATTAACTGTGTAAATAAATAGTTGGTTCTGATTTCCTCAATGTTTTCAGAACTGGCATTCTGTACTGAGGCTAAAAGTTCCATAGCCATTTGTATAATGTTATATTTTCAACTCTGTGTGTTGCTGAAAAGTATGTCCATCCATCAATTCTCCATTTATATTTCCATAAATGTAGAATCACACATAGATAAATGGTACAATAATTTTCATTTCAAGCAAACTTTATCATAACATCTGGGGGAAGTGAAACTTTATATTGGTACGTTAATTTTATAATAAGTTCCACATCTGAGAAACTCATTTATTAGGACTTTTTGGCTGTCCATTTTCCTGCATTCTTCAAAATAGTTATTTATGCTATTTTAGTGTTGCTGTCGTGCCCACTTTTGTAAAAGCCAATCTGCTGTTTGTCAACCACAAAGACTGCATATGGGAGACACATGGAGGAAAGTGGATCTACTGTAGCACCTCCCTGCCCCCCTGTGCAAATGAAAAGCATATTTGAAGGCACAGAGCAATGCTTAGATTGAGGCTGCAATCTAAAGAGCTCCTTTAGGCATGCTCAAGGATTTGCATAGGCACACTGGTTGCTTCTATTTCAGCCTCTTAGGCTGCAGCTCCTCACGTGACTCTGGAAGTTGCTTGTGAACTTTCTCCAGCTGTCAGGAGGAACTTGAAGAGAGGCGAGGAAGGATGCTTCAAGTGTGCACTTCGAAGCCTCTGCATTCACGGAGCTCAGCAGAACTCTCTTTGGCTTTGGAGCTGGCCAGGCAACTTTTCCTGCTCTAAAACAGTCTTCATAGTGAGCCGGGGGGGGGGGGGGTCAAGGTGGGGCTGGAGCTATTTTGCATAATTATCATAACAGCTAACGTTTTGCAAATCATTTTCTGAAGTTGGCATATCTTAAAAATGTTTGGTAAACGTATTTCACAAACAGAATCTGCATAATTTTTTGTTCTGAAATTTCTACCCCGGTGTGAAAAACTCAGACATGGATAAGGCCGTCCTTCACCGTTGCGAATATAATTTTTAGGTGATGTTTAAAGGCTTGCAGCCATGCTTTGGCTTCAACAGAGCCTTGGCCTAACTCTAATCTTAGGCTAACTCCAGCTATTCGTCTCGGTGTTCCTGTAATACGCTGCAGAAATTGACAGAATGGGAGATCAATATTCTCTTGATGTCTAGAATTCAGACTGAACATCCATATAATAGTTGAGGGATGATTTTCATATTGAATGCATATAACCCCCCAGGTATATATTTGCCACCTTTATAAAACAGTAAGCGTTCAATTGCTGCCACCAAAGGTTTAATTTTCCTTGTTATGTAGTTAATGTGAGGTTTCCAACTTAAGATAGAACGAAAAGTCCAAGTATGAAAAACTAAAGGCTTGCTCTAAGTTGATGTTATCGATTTCCCAGATCACAGGAATATGTCTCTTGGTTTTGGTTTTGGAAAATATCAAAACTTTAGATTTTGAATAGTCAATTTTAAGTCCTTCAGTTTTGTAATAGGTTGAAAATTGGGATAATAATCTTTTCAAACCCATCTTGGTGCGGAACAAAAGTACCGCATCATCTGCGTATAAGAGCAGATTTAAAGCTTTTGAAGATAGATAAGAGGGATGGTAATCTGCTGAGGAGAGGTTGATAGAGAGGTCATTTAAATATAAGTTGAAAAGTAAGGGCAACCTTGTTTCAGTCTTCTATTCAAATAGAAACTCTGAGAGTCCGCCCTTTTTGCCACAGCATACTTGGGCCACACAAGAGGTATACAGGTTTTTAATTAACCAGAGTAATAGTCTATCAATAGAAGTGAGTTCAGGTTTTCCCCACAGCCTATTTCTGGATATGGTATCAAATGCTCACTCCAAAAAATCCATAAATGCGGCATATAGTTTGCCGTTTTTTTTGGGGGGGGGAGTATTTTTCCGCCAGATGAGGTAAGATTAGGCAGTGATCCTGGGGGGCAAAACCCTTCCTAAAACCAATTTGCTCCTATCCTAAGATGTTATTAGTGGCAATCCAACCCTCCAATTTGAAAGACAGATATGAGGAGTATAATTTTCCCACAGAGGATAGAAGGCTAATAGGGCGGTAGTTTGCCAGGTCATCTTTAAAGCCTTTCTTATAGATTGGAAATATAATGGAGTGTTTCCAGATGGAAAGAATTTTCCCCTAATAGTTTATTTCGGAGAAAACTGGGGCCAATATTTTGCCCCAACGCATTGGATTTATCTTGAATAAATCATTTGGTACCATGTCTAAACCTGGTAAGAGCCCCGTGGCACAGAGTGGTAAGCTGCAGTACTATAGTCCAAGCTCTGCTCACAACCTGAGTTCAATCCCAATGGAAGTTGGTTTCAGGTAGCCAGCTCAAGGTTGACTCAGATTTCCATCCTTCCGAGGTCGGTAAAATGAGGACCCAGCTTGCTGGGGGTAAAGGGAAGATGACTAGGGAAGGCACTGGCAAACCACCCCATAAAACAAAAGTCTGCCTAGTAAATGTCAGGATGTGACATCACCCCATAGGTCTGGAAAGACCCGGTGCTTGCACAGGGGTCCTTTACCTTTACCTAAACCTGGTGCTTTTCCAGGACTTAAATGCTTGATCATATCGATTACTTCTTGGCTATTTACTTCGGGCCAAGGGGAGAGGTCAATTAGAGTCATTATTTGGGGGTTCTTGTCCTCCAAGGAGAAAATTCTCTCAAAGAAATGTAACCATACGCTTGATAAAGTACAGCATGTTAATAAAGGGCTCCTATTCCAGCTTCTGGCAGTTAATGCCCAGAACTGTCTAGAGTCATTCTTTTTAATAGCAGATATAAGTAAGCCCCACATCCTATATGTTCCCCCCCTTCTTTTCCTATTCTTAGTATATTTTTATAATTATTTTTTAATTTAATAAGTCCCTAAGGCAGTGGTTCTCAACCTGGGGGTCGGGACCCCAAGGGGGTCGCGAAGTGTTTTCTGGGGGGTCACCGCCACTGTCCTGGGACAGCCCCCATCCCGGGCTGTCCAGGACTAACCCAGATGCCCTGTAACCCTGATCCGTCCACGAGGGCAGGGAAGACCCCAAGCAGAGAGGTGAGGAACTGGCCAACCGATAGCCAGAAGGAGCCGGGCTGCAGAGACGTGGCGGTGTGCCACCGCACACCAGCTGTAGCCCCCCTGCCCAGCTGAGAGGCAGGTGGGCCAGCCCTGGGCGCGGTCACACCTGCGCCGGGCAGATGATGCGACAGGATGTGTGGGAGGCCGAGGAAGCTCCCCTGGCTCAGCCAGTTCATGTCTAAGAGGAGAAGACGGCGGTCCCCCTTGAGGCCGTTACAGCCACGTTGTTTTTACTTTTAGCCGCGCTCGGGGGGGGGGGGCGGGAGCTTCAGCCTGGAATCCAAGTGTGCATGTCGGTAGTGTGGCTTCGCTTTTCTGCCCTGAGTCATCAGTTCCGCTCTTGCAAGGCCAAGGGGGAGAGAGTCGAGGTGCATGCGCAGTTCGGGATTTCCCTCTCGAGCGCGCAGGTTCGGTGAGGCGCAGAAGGAGCAGTGATTGGCGGAGGGGAGAAAAAGGCACAAAAAGTCCGAGCGGGATAAGCGGCCCTCGGCTCTTTCCTGGCCCTTCGCTCTCGTGAGGTGATTAAATTGAGCTCCACTTTGAGGGATAACTGCAGTTCTGTGCACAAGCAGTGTCCCAGTCACAAGAGAGGGGGTTTCCTCGCGAGAGCCCCGGCCTGCTTGGAAGAGTTTTTGGGGAGGGAGAGGAGGACAAGGAACGCATTGCATGCTCAGAGGCACTCTTTCCTCCGTGCCAGGAAAGGTTGCCGCCCCACACAGTCATAGCCGCTGCGCAACAGGTGGTAGTACTGTTTGCTTGTTTGTTTTTAACTTTAAAATTTAAAGTAATTATATATATGGATACTCTGGATTGCCAAAAAAACAAATGTATTTTCTTTATCCTATTGAAAATGTCATTTATGCAAATTTATGCAAATTTATGCAAATGCGACAAGGGTCACAGGTTACTTGGCAATTGTAAAAGGGGGTCGTGACTCGAAAAAGGTTGAGAACCACTGCCCTAAGGGCATTTGGCGCATTACTCCTTTTAAATTCACGGTGTTTACAATGGATTTTTTTCTTTAATGTCCTACACTCATCATCAAACCAGCAATTAGGTCTATTTATTTTAGGAAAATTTTGGTCAGGTTTAGTGTATAAGGGTCCAAAAACTTTGAGTAATGAATATAAAATTGTAATATAATAATTTTTTTCCTTACTCGTGAGTATCTGTTGCTCTTTCTCCTAAAACTCTATTGAGTTGAATTGGGTCATTACCGCCTCCTCAATAGCTGGGGACCATCTAAAACAAGATCACTGCAGCACTTGTTGGATGCAAGAAATCAACAAAAATTACAACTTTTTGGTTTGTCTAAGGATACCCTACTAAATATGGGGGAAAGGAAATCTATATTAACTATTAAGAGATGCATAAAAGAATTAGACCACCATAGTTCCACAATGCGTGCCCGGAGAGTATGGTCAACTCAGTTCTTTGGCATTCCTCTGAGTCCTTTGCTAACTCCACTATACTTTTACAACCTGACAGTCCCTTCCTTCCGAAGAGCCTTTATGCTCGCCCGTTTAAATGCTGCACCCTCAGCAGTATTAAACGGAAGATATGGAAATCTACCATACTCTGACAGACTGTGCTCGTGCAATTCAAAGAAAATTGACACACTATCTCATAAGATGATGGAATGCCGCCTCTTTAAACGCTACCGAGATAAATGGATCACCCCCATATTGGCGAGAATTCGTGCCCCCATAACAAGAGACAAAATAGTCCCCTTTTTGCTGATGGATAGAGATCCAAATATAACACTGGCCGTGGCCAAATATCTCTCCATCATATTTTCCTCTAAGAAATAACTGCTCAGGACCTATGGGTCATAGAAGCAAAGAAGGAAAGTGATAAAAACTCAGACATGACCACAGAACTTACATGTTTTGTATGGCATTGAAACTGAGCTTCTTGTTTACTTGTCTCCTTGATTCCAATCTATTAGCATCTCTGCTGTGACGATCTCAAGTTGTAGTAGAAGGGCTAGAAAACTCTTTAAAGAAGGAAGCTAGAATTCTGCCAGACATCCCCGGGCTGCTCAAAGGTGCTTCCTGGAGGTAGAGTAGGAGGGCTTAGGCTGCCTGAAGACTTCTTCTTGTCTGTTTTTTACTTAGATGATAAACCTGTAATTCTAAACACAGTGTGAACCACACTTCACTACACATGGTCCTGGAGTGCTGTGCTCGAACATGAACTTTGGCTCTAAAAGCAGCTGGGAGATGTCTGGATCGGTGTTGTGGTGCTGAGGAACCTGCCACTTTCAATCAGCTATTTATCCAATTGGAAACCTACCTCCCTCCCTCCCTTTCCCCAGGTCCGTTAAGCCCTGGTATGGAAAAAGACAGGCATCTGTGCTAAGGCTTGGGGAAGGCCAGCTTTTTATTAGTGAAATGACTTCAGGATTAGTTAATCCCCCCCTTCTCCATCCCCACAGCCCCAATCTAGATCAGGTCCCCTTTAGCTACTTCTAAGAGCCAAATTACAGAGTTGGTGTTTCAGTCGCGGAGGTGTATTATTGCATGTAAGCCTAGTTGTCACTGAGATGGTGAACCTGCTTGTGGTTTCTCACCGCAGACTGTAAGTCAGAACTCAGATGACTAAATGCTTCCCATGCATAGAATACCACTGCATAGAAAATTCTTGCCCAAAAATTAAGATCACAGGGAGAGGCCCTCCTGACTGTTCCATCAATCAAAGAAGCTAATTCGTTGGGTACACAAGAGAGGACCTTTTCAGTGGCAGCCCCACAATTATGGAACTATCTCTCCTCGCTTTTGACCTTTAGGGGGCAGCTGATGACAGTTTTATTTAGGAGAGCATTTGATTAAAGCAGTCCTACATTGTGATTTTAAATATTGGTTTTATGCATTTTATGTGATCTATTTTATGTATTTTCTTTATATTGTAAGCCACTGAGTGCCACAAGGCAAAAAGCCCACTAATAAATATTTTAAATAAATAAAAATAATATAAAATAATTGCCGGGGGGAGGGATGCAGCATAGCTTTCTCCTTGACGTGCTGTTTTTATGTGTGCAGGGGATTGTTGTGCATCCACAAAGGCTTCTGCCGTGTGCTTTCCTGCAGTCTGAATTGTCATAACCTAGACACAAGTTCTCAACTCACCAGTGAGAACAAGGACATAGTATCTGGACGATTCCAGCAACAGCTTGCACTAAAGCGGCAACCTATATTTAATACCATATAGCAATATTTATATTCCACTTTCCTCTCCATCGATAGAGGCTCATACATGTGCCCCAGCTAAACACAGCACAGTGAAAGCAGACAGAAAAATAAAACACGTTCCAAACAGCCCTCTCCAAATATCCCCCCAACAAAAATAGCAATCCCTGCCAGAGGCCCTCTTGAACAACACCGCTTTCAAAGACAAGCTAGGGAGGGTCCCCTCCTGACCTCCACAAAGATGGCACCATGACTCATGACTCAGCTGCAGCTGATCTAACGCACCTGGGTGTGGCAACAACCAGGAGGAATTGTGGGAGCAGATCTGAGTTAGTGCATAGATTCATACCAGGAGAGAGGGTCCTTTTATTTATTTGGGTGTGTGAGCACTGTTGTATATGGTGAGCTGCACAGACAGCCGGTGTTCGTTGTCTTGGATGGAGCTGAGCACAAGCAGGGTCATGTGCATGACTCAAGGGAGGAAACAAAGGGGGTAGGCTGAACTGTAGTAGGCTCTTTATCTGTGCAAACAAGGTTTGTTGCTTCATCAGACTAGCATCTCTCCTGCAGCGTAGTTTATTCAGCACAATGGCTTGCGTTAATCCTGGTTCAAAGTCCTTTTGCATTCCTACAGCGGAAGGGGTGGCTGTGTATTGCTAATGAGCAAAATGACAAATTGTTCAAAGACATAGATTTGCATAATCAACTGATAATAGTTATCATTTCTTTTTCAATTTGCATTTTGTTTGTGGCTCAAAAATGAGCAAATGCACTGGGATATGGAAATTTCATTTGGTTTGGCAGTAAGCAGTCCGTTGTTTGAATGGGCTATAGTGGGGGCGATGGTGGGGGCACCCCTGTGAAAAGAATGTTGTAAAGAAAATGTTGAGTTCTGAATCATGCAACCTTTGTTGTACAAGCAGAAAGTTCTGGTGTATTTTTTTTTTGGGGGGGGGAGGGCTAATTCCTTCAAAGCTTGCAGAAGCCAATTGCCCAAAATCCATTCACATGCTTAAGAAATCTGTAAATTTCTCTTGGAAAAAAACTGTAACTTAAAAAAGCAGGATTATAATTCTGAGCCTGTCTCCTCTGTTTTGAAATAGATTTTACGACATAATCATTGGTAATAGTATACATGAGGTTTTGTTTAAAGGAAATACAAAGACTTAATTGTACTTTTTAAAGGAAAGTATTGCATCAGAAGGATTCATTTAAATACATTTGGCTCTGGGCACTCTTCACAATTCACTCATTCTGATTTTCCCCTGGACTTGTTAAGAATGCAAAATATAGGAAGGAACAAGTCAAATAGTGCTTTTTAGATCAGTACATTCTGGCTTCAAAGTACAGTTCTGCTCATAAACCTCTTATTACTAAACAAAATACTTCATTTTAATTCTATGTTGCAACTGCAGGGTTTTTAAAAAAAATCCTGTTTGGCAAAATGTTAGAGCTGTTGTGAGTTACAAAAGTGAATCCTTCTGCTGTAATGTAGTTATAATTGGCTATTTGAATGGGCCACAGTGGGGGTGGAGGCTAAGCAAACAAATGAAAAGAAACCTTGGAAGAAAATGCTAAGTTCACAATCACGTACCTAGGCTTAGAAGTCCCTGTAAAGATGTGTGTATACATTAAAACATCTTAATTTCTAAAGCTGAATAATTTTGACAATTTAAATTACAACCAAATTCTAGTCCCAAGCTTCAAAATCACTGATAAAACAGTGGTTTTCAAATTACTCCAGTAAGCCTTCCAGAAACGACAGTCAGACCTCTTAAGGCAGGGTTGGTAACCTTTTTTTCGCCAAGGGCCATCATTCATGGGCCATACAAAATTATCAACTTAAAAATTAGCCAACCAAGCCCCAAGCAGGCAGCTGCCCCAGATGAGCCCCCCCCCGGCGTGGGCAAGCAGGCAGGCATTCAACCAGTGGTGCACTCACCCACCTGGTGGCACAGGATGGTCTGTTGCACCAGCTGGGCGTAACCGTCCAGCTGCATGCCGGAGTTGCTCCTGCTCCGCATGGTCAGGGCCAGATTCTACAGCCAGCTCCTGCTACCTCCGCCTGCAGGGATGAAATGAGGACACACTGGCTAAGAACTCCTTCCCCCCCCCCCGTGTGCACGCATTCTAGCCCTGCCTCCTTTAACCCCTCCACTGTCGCCACTTCCGCCTCCAGCCCTCTTGTAGTACAGAGGGAATACGTTTCTCCATGGCCCGGGTGGGAAAGGGTTAACACAGTTTCATGGGCGGTCCTAGCAGCTCCATAGCTAACAACTCTTCTGCAAGGGGGGAAAAGCTTCCTTTTCTCAGCAAAACAAACACATCTGCCTTGAATAGAGGCTATTCCTGTCAACGGGAGGGGGTGGATCACCAGTCTTAGATCCTTCTGAGCTAGACATCTGCCAGGACCCACAAAGGGCCAGACCAAATGATTTCGCAGGCCTTAAACAGCCCCCAGGCTTGACGTTCCCCACCCCTGTCTTAAGGGATGGAGCTCGATAATGGATAAGCCTGCCATGTTCTTGCTCGGTGAGCTAGGCACGGACTCAAAGGAGGAGTCCTGCACTTGAGAGGAGGGGGCTGAGATGGTGGGCCCACAGATCCTGGCCAAGCCAGCAGCTCCATCCAGGGAAGACCAGGTTGGCCAGGGAGCAGCATAATATAAAATAAATATTAAATTATTTTAATTCGAATGCCTATGATGAACTAGTAAGGAACACCAACTCAATAGCTGCTGGAGGAGGAAAAGACTAGAGCTTGTAGTTCAGTAGCAAAGCACTAAGTGGGCCTCCTTACCACAGACTGGCAAGGAGCAACTGAGGCATCAGCACCAGCTTGGTGTACCAGGGAGAGAGAATTGTAGAGTCGCCAGGTCACCACCGGCAGGAGGTTTTTGGGGCGGAGCCTGAGGAGGGCAGGGTTTGGGATTTTGGGAGGGACTTCAATGCCATAGAGTCCGATTGCTAAAGCGGCCATTTTCTCCAGGTGAACTGATGTCTATCGGCTGGAGATCAGTTGTAATATCAGGAGACCTCCAGCTAGTGCCTGGAGGTTGGCAGCCCTAGAGAACTGTCATTTTCAAATTGTTAAAATTATGCAAGATTGGATTTCTTTCCCCTTTTTAAAGAGCTATTAAATGTTGATGTTGGCCCAAGATGGCTTGGTATTGTATTGCTTCCTGCCTGTGTGTCAAGCTGCCACAGTCAATAAAATGTGCGATGAGCATCTGCTTAAGGATGAACACCTTGTCAACTTTCAGGAGGACTCCTGGCTTAAAAAAATACACATACAACTAGGAATTAAATGCAGATCCGGAAAGGAGATTTATCCAATTCACTTGGAGAGTAACAAAGTGTTGTTATGTTAAGGGCCTGAAGCATTTTATTTACTTCCTTGAAAAAACCATCAGCAAATGGTGAGTGTTAATTGCATCTCCATTACATAAGCTTGCTTTTTTTGTGTTGTTGTTTCCCCGGAGCAGAATGTTGTCGAACTGGTCAAGCCTGCGGATGCCCCTTTCCCTGCTCCTTTGGAAGAAGGTCTGCCTTGTGACATTTATTCCACGTTTATAGCTTTGATCCCAGTTGCAGAGGATGCAGTCGAGGTGAGGGGGATTTTTCGTGCTGTAGTCACATTGATTGAGAATGACTTGTTCCTTCATTCCTGGCCAACAACAAAGTGCAAGCAAAATCACTGCAGTTCTTTTAAGCCCTCTGCAGAGGGAGACGCTGCCTAAATACAGCTCATACTTACTTTGGCTTGCTTTTGCCTTGTCTCCCGCACAAGGCACTCTGCGGTATTGAACACTGCTCATCTACTCCGCCATCTGAAGCAGAATTACACCTTGAGCCCACTGACCTAGAAGTGCCGTCCTAAGCAGGAGGAAGCATCATCCTAAGCAGAGTTAAACCCTTCCAGGTCGCTTGGAGTCAATGAGCTTAGAAGGGTATAACTGTGCTTAGGATGGCATGGTCAGCTTCTCAAGCAATATGGTGGCCTTCCTTCTGTGGACCAGACCCAAATGGCAAAAGTGACCTCTTTTGCACCAACGCAATGATACCAGTTTCGCCACTGTGTTCAGACAGGCATCACTGATGTGGGATTTGTCATGTATTCTTATCAGGAAATTGAGAGAGACATACAACCAGAAGAACAGCCTGAAGCAGAACCATCTGTAGATCCTCTGACAGGTTATTGCATGGATGATGTCAAGTCAGTACTGGGCGAAGTGACCAATGAAATGATCGTCCACCTTCAGGTATTGTTACTGGAAGCATATTTGCTAAATCCAGCTCTAATGTATTTCTTCAATGACTGTAAACTGAATCTGTGTTATGCCAGTGGAATTTATCTGGATATCTGGAATTTATCTACGAAACATTATGCAAGAACATGTGTTCACTAACATAACTTTATACATTTATTAGCTGCATTGACTCTTCTTCTTCTTCTTTGCTTGCTTGCTTGCTGCTGCTGCTGTTGCTTTTTGCTGGGTGAGGAATGGGTCTATGTATCCCTGATTTAGAACAGTTATTTTTGTCATGGTAGTGGGGGGAGGGGCTGCTTCAGCCACTCCTAACCTCTTCTTTCAATTTTCATTTCATTTTTAAATTCCTAAAATTGTATCTGAAGCAATGAGAAAGCCCAACTGCATGAACAAGATTGGGGGGGGGGGGAATGCAGATCAGAGGCCTTTAAAAATGTCCTTTTGCCCTGCGTGCAGCCAAAGAGAACATTGGCAAGGAATGTGCACTCTGTGCATGATCATGCTCTTCATTTTGCTGTTACCTAAAATGGTGTGGTACAATTTCAAAGGGGCAACCAACTAGCTAATGCTTAGAGAACAAAATGAAGGGGGAAAAACCAGTGGAGTAGCACTTTCAAAACTACAGCAAATGTAGATATTTTGTGTCTTCTTCAAGCCTGTGATTTTCTGTTTGCGGAAGTGGCTGCTGGATCAGTTCCTTTTTAAAGTTAATTAATGGCACCAGCAAGACTGTTAAGCATTCTTTTTAAAATGTGAACACTCTACCGAGTTGGTCAAGTAGGTATGTATTGACAATTGTTCGCCGCCTAGGAAGCTACAGATAACATTATCTGGTTTCAAACATATAATAGTACTATTGCACTGTGGCTTACTTTGCATGGTGGTTGTTGGATAAAAAGTTATAAAACACTTTGGTAGGTTTGCATTTGTATTATTTCAAACCTTGACCCCCTTCAGGAAATCTCTGATACTATGACTAACATGGCTACCCCCTCCTATTTTGTATATGTAATTTCTCCTCCTTCAGAATCCTGATATTTTCCTTTGAATTGTTTTCAGTCCACCATTCCATTCCATTTGCCAGGGATAGATTTGTCATTGGAAAAAGCAAAGTCCTTTCTGATGCTGAAGATTCCTCTTGAACATAAAATCCTAGATGGCATAACTGTGGGTTTTCTTTGGGGTCATGGCTATGGGCACTGTTCTGAATTGCCTCAACATGTGCTTGTACTCACTTATAGGATATGAGCTTGAAGTGAGAAGATTGCTACAACTCTGAACTTTGTACATTGCTCAGAAATTGAGTGCACAGCAACTGTTTTGTATTCTGCCCTGGCTCAGAGCCTTTAACCATGCATTTATAAAATGAAGGCATCTGTGATGCCATAATTTAGTAAATTTCAGTACTGACAGCCCATTCCTGAGGGGGAGGGCTGCGCCACACTGCCTCCAAAGGAGATTTCCCCCCACACACTGAAGCCGAAACCTTGCCTTTACTTGCAAGCCCCGTGGAAGGAACTGCTCCATAGGGTTCCATGGGGCTACGCCACCTCAAAAGGTGGAGTAAGTGCAAGTAATGGCAAAGGGGGCCTTCCTGGGCTGAAAGGGCTTAGGAGGCCACCTAAATGCAGCACTTCCCTTCAACCAGTCCGGGAACGCCCCCGGAAGGACAGCGCACAGAAGTGTGCTGTCTGGACACTGGTGCGATCCCTTGGTGTGTACGCCCCCCACTGGCATCTGTGCCACTTTGGCCAGTTTAAGTGGCACGGGCACAGGCGCTGGTGCAGGGGATCCAGATCCTGGCGCAGCCCCTTCCTGGCTTCCTAAGGCCTTTGTCTTTTCGGCTCAGGAAAGGGCTGTGAGTTACCCTTATAAATAAGGCAGAAACAAGACTCCTGTATATGAATATGCAGGAAAACTTTTAAAATGTTCCCCTACAGGCTTGTTGTTGCCCACCTTAGGTCTTGAGATGCTCAGCAGAAAGGCAAGTGTATAAATATTTTAAATAAGAAAAAGAAAGAAAGAAAAGTGGACTGGCGAGTCTTACATAGTCCCTTTCTTTCTTTTTCCCCAACCAGATTTCAGATGGTCTTCTGATTATTTTAAACTATGAAACAAGAGTTCACGCTCAGAATCTCATTTCTTACCGGTGAAGGCATCTCTTGCCGGTGTTAAGTGATGCTGAGAATGTTCTCTTGCTTAAACACATAAAAAGAATCTCACTGGATGAAATTAAGCTCCGGCTACGTTTTCTACCATTCTTGTGAGAATCCTAGCCACCAGGGTCCACTGGTGGACTTCAGCTTATAACCTTGCCTTAATCTTTAAGATAACTTACTGATTGTTTTTTATGAACAGGTTTATAACAGTTCATGAAAACTTCATGAAAAATCATTATAGAACAACATATTATTTGTTCCTGAATTTTAGCATACAGCCAATATCTACATTTTCTCTCTCAAGATCCAGTGGACACGTACAGTTCTTGAAAAAGCTACATTTTTCTATTGCGATCTGTCCCTTTCAGGGTTGTTTTTGTCAAGACACACCATATGTTTCCACAAACGTACATATCTCTGCATACTGAAAGGGTTACATAAATTCCAAGGGCGCCAATATTTGTGAAATTTGATCCAGTGTTCTTCAGGCAACAAAATTTGCAGAAACATATTACCGCAGCAAGGGAAAGTTTGTTGCCACCCTTGTACCTTTGTTGATAATAACCACAATGAAATCTAAGCCTGGCATTCTGATGCGCCTTGCGTAGAATTTTTATT
Organism: Euleptes europaea; assembly: GCF_029931775.1. Classification (NCBI taxonomy): domain Eukaryota; kingdom Metazoa; phylum Chordata; class Lepidosauria; order Squamata; family Sphaerodactylidae; genus Euleptes; species Euleptes europaea. The sequence continues at coordinate 96,942,363 of NC_079316.1, read as the reverse complement.
GGCAATTACAGCTGGAGTTAAAAGAGACAAGCAACAACTAGTTCTGGGTGTTTTTTTTCAGGGGGGGAGGGAGGTTTGCTTTGTTTCATTACATTTCCAGTAAAGCAATAAAGCTTTACTAAACATTAAACATCTGCAGCAAAGGAAAGAAAAAGGGGGCAATAATCCAAATACTAGATGATTCCTCCTCTTCCCATCAATTTGGAATTTATTGGCAAAGTTTGTCTCTGAGAATAAAAGGCTATTTGGGGAGGGGACGTTGTCACCATTCTACTTCCCGTTCATGGCAAATATACAATACACTGGACCATGCTCACAGTAATATGATAAAGTGTTATCATCTAAGTGCAGGCTGGGGCATCAGAACATCTGCAAAGCAGGAAGTTGTGTGAAGGATAATGTCTGTCTTTGCTATGTCAAAACCATAAAGACAATGTACAGCAGTCGATAGCCCCATTATATTCACTTTTTAAAAAATTATCTTTACAGACCGAGATAAATGAAAAGCTACAAATGCAGGAAGAGGCCTACTCTGTGAGAATAGAAAAGCTGAAGAAAATCTGAGAAAATCTGCACATGAAGTATGTTGGTGTGGAGTTTTCCACCAGTTGTTTAAAACACACTCAACGCCGACAATGTATTTTGTTTCCGAAGCTCAGCATGATCGGGTCACTGCTGCTTCGTAGGGCAAATGTCTTTCTGAAGTCACTAATACAACATCTGTGTATTAAGTTTAGCCCTTCTGTGTGTATAAATAGTGGCGTATTCTTTGAAAACTAAATAGTGAAGGAAGAAAACTAAAATTGAACATCGATCTGTTTTGTTGTTTTTGAAATCTGAATTACATCTGATTTGTGAAGCTTTCCCTGATGTCTGTGTTTGTGAAAGGCATCTAAATTATTGAGTGGCAGGATAAATATTCTGGTAGGGATTAAAAGCCAACATCCTCTTAGCCATGATAGGCATTTCTTCCCCCTCCTTTCCTCCTGGCTCTAAGGTGGGAAGCATCCCTTCACTCTTCAGAGTTGGAGAATGCCCATAGCTGTTAAACACAGACATAAAGGGAAGGGAAATGTGCATTTATGCTATTTGTCTACCCTGAATTATCATAATATCTTTTCAAATAAGTAAACAAAATGTACAGGGTTGAGATGTAGTGATCTTTCCACCCTTACCATCTCCCAAACATACACACATCTCCCAAACATACACACACCCATTCAAAAGGTGTTTCCAGAAGTCAAGAACGCTAAAACACATGACAGAACATGCAGCAGCATAGGGACAAGAGTGGGTAAATAATGATTACCTACAAGCCAACTGAAGAAGGACACAAACCTAGAATGTTTGAAGACCACTTGTTTCGGGGTAGGCTTCTGCCTTTCTCCAGAATACAGCATCAGAAGCTTAAGGCCATGAAGTCCGTCAGTGCTTAGTTAAATACCTGTTAGCCTCCTCCCCTCCCTCTGTTTGTGCAGTGGATCAGGAAGAAGGACAATGGACAGGTTGTGGCTCAATGGTAGAGCCTCTGCTTGATATGCAGAAGATCCCAGGTTCAATCCCCACCATCTCCAGTTAAAGGGATCAGGTCGGACAGGGTCTCCAACCTTTTTCAGCCTGTGGACACCTTGGAATGCTGACAAAGTGTGGTGAGCACAGCCACAAAATGGCTGTCACGACTTACCTTCAGTCATACCATGAAGATCATTGTGTTGTGGTGGCAGCTGTTGGCAAAGCAACATTTTTAAAAATCTGCACAGCCAATCAAACCTCCAATGGCCAACAGCCCCACCTGGCCCTATCTACTTTCTAAAAACATTTGGGAGGCACAAGGAAAGGTGTTGGTGGGTGCTATGACACCTAAAGGGCTCCACGTTGGGGACCACTGAGGTAGGAAATGATGTGAGAGACATTCTGAGTAGACAATACTGATCTAAATGGACCAAAGGTCTGATTCAGTACAAGGCAGCTTCGTGTTCATGTCATGAACTCCCCCATTTGGCCTCATTACGTCACAATTGTTGAGGCTCAGCTCTGCTGTATCTCCTCCAGCCTGACTGCTGCCATCGCTGGTACCCTCTGTCCATGTCATTTATCTATCCTTATGGCCCCAACAGTGTAATCCTAGGCAAAGCCCATTGACTTTATTGGACTTGGAAGGGTGTGATGCTGTCTTTTTTGTTGTTGTTGTTGTTGTTAATTCTCGAGCCAGCTCTCTGCACCCAGGGTTTTCTGACTCCTGCTCTGGCCTTTCAGTCTAGCCCTGCTAATCTCCTTTAAGCAAGACTAACACCCTAAATTTGACCCTCTGGGTGGCTCCTACCAGCCACATATCTGCTGTCTGTTTTGTCACTCATCTCAGTTTTACTCCCTTGTCCAGAGCCTTGAATTGTCCACATGTGCCCCTTCCCAGGCAATGGCAGGTCCCTCTGATTTCAGCCTTTGTGCACGGCCTGGCTCTTGCTTTGTCTCAGTTCTGGGCTTGAAGCAGCAAAATATTGCCTATCCATTTTTCGCTAAGGAATAGGACAAATTGCCCTCTGACCATCACCACACTAAATTAAGCAGAAATAGTTTAGCCCTGTTTAATCCATACAAATGCACATCTGGATGTTGGCAGTTACGAACCATCACAAATTTATTTTCATTGGGTCGCATCAGTCTGTATCCAGCCACAAATGCCAAAGACTTAAGGGCACTTAAATTTCCTTAAAGGGGGGGGCAACATTTTACATTGCTTTCCGCCTCCCACTACAGACTCCCCCTCCTTGCTACCTATGTTGTTTCTGGGGGTCCACTGTTGCCCCTGGAATAAAATTTCACGGCATTCAATGGATGCTGCAGGAGGGGGAAACAGTGTACCCCCTCTGCCCTCTCTTAAGAAAACTGAAGTGCCCTTAAGTGCCCTTGGGAACTGAGTGGTTGGATACCGGCAACTACCAAGCCCATCACACTGTTTTCACCAGTGAACGGCAAGCCTGATTGATTTAAGAGAGTTCTACCTTGAGTGTTCTCAGACACAGGCTTCCAGATAAAATCCAAATAAAATCACAATTCAATAAATAATCAGCTCTCAGTTAATAAACATTGAAAATGAACATCAAACCAATGTGTACCATATCGCCAATAAAACCAACCAACACACATTACAGAAGAAAGGAAGAAAGAAAACAGATTCAACAATTTGGTTTTAAAACTGATTTGAGAAAAGCCTGAGTAAATAGAAAAGTTTTGGCCTGGTGGGTATTTAACAGTGCAATCCTATTCAGTAGGATGCAGGTCCATTGATTTCACTGCTAGAAGTTTTTGTTGCATCTAGGCTATACTATGCCATATTTTACAACCATAAAAAGGTCAGGCACCAGGGCTATACCGTCTGTGCCAATGAGAGGATCCAGTTAGCCATCAGTGCTGATAGCCACTAATAGAGCTATCCTACCTAAATTTGTTCAGTCCTTATAAGTAATAGACGTTTAAGGTAGTTGCTAGCTATACCATATCAGTGGTGGTACTACTTAACTATGTATTGTGTGTACTTGTGAACCTGTTGTCAGAATTTCATTGAATGATGCCCAAGCCACATTATTATGAAAGAGAGCACAAAATGTCTCTCTGTCCATTCTCTCTGCGTCATTCCTAATTTTAGAAATCTCCTTCCTGTCCTCCCTTTAGCTGTATTGTTTACAAAATAAAACTCATAACCTTTCTTTTGGGGGAAGATATTCCATCCCCTTGATCATTTTTAGTAGCCCTTTTCTGCAGCTTTTCCAGCTTTGAAGGAGCATGAGTAACGTACATGATATTCCAAATGTGGTCATACCATAAAGATTATATAATGACCTTATGATTTTCTTTTTATTTTCCTAATAATTCCTAACATCTTTAGTAGCAGAATCACCCAGTATAAATAACAGAAGTCAATTGCCTGAGACTCAAGTTTGTCTTGTTATGGAATAGGCCTGGCTTTGATTTATGCCAGTGGGCTCTGAAGATCAACCCAGACCCCCTGCCACTGCCCAGATGTTAAGGAGGGCCTGGGAGATCTATAAAGCACTTTGAAGATGAAAAAGTGCCGTATAAGTGCTAAGTGTTACAATGCTGATTTGTTAGCATGTAGACTTTGCACATATGCAGGACAGCTGTGCGTTTTTAAAATCAGTGAAATGAAGGCAAAGTCCTCCATAATGTGTTTGGCCCAAGAGCCCTGGTGAAGTGTGTATAACTTTATTATTTTATTTACTTTTGATAGAGTTCCAACAATGTGCCCGACACTTTACAGAGAACAAGAAGACAAGTCCTTGCCCCACAAGAGACTCGAATTTAAGTAAGAGGGGCAACAAAGAGAGAAGGAGGAGGTGGAGCTGGGGAAAGAACATGTCTCATTCCTGTGATGTGGACTTGCATTTAGAGCCAAACCAAAGGAGATACTGGGAGTTTCCAGTGTATTTTAAAAATTGAATTGTTAGGCTGGGAGGGCCCTGTCTGGATTGGGACCACAGTGTAAGGCTAAAAGGGAATAAGCCTTTCCCTTGTGCCATTTTGCTAATCTAAATGGCCCTGACAAGCCACTGTGCTCCCCATTGGGGCAAATATACAGTACTTATATCTGTAAGTGTATGTTTCATCAATAGTGAATGTAATGTCTCATTGGGGATAAAAGGGCATGGGGAGGAAGGTTTAACCCACCCCACCCCCAAGCTGGTGACATGTTCCCAATCTAAATTGGGTACCTGTACACATGATGGTTGAGTTTTTTAAAACCCTGGGAGCTCCAGGTATACAATGTGAGCATCTCGTCTGTAGGTGGAAGGAAGGAATCCCCTGAGATTAGCATTAGCAAAGACAGAAGAAGGTTGCAGAGGAATCTGATCTGTCCACCTTTCTAGCTCTGCCCCCTCTGGAGTATTGGTGTGCTTGGTGCAAAAAGACACATGACACAGTCCTTCAATTCCTCCCTCTTGGAGGCAGAATCTGAGGCACCTGGGCTGAGAGTCTGCAGGACCCAAAGTTTCTAAAGAGTTGCTGTTTCCTGAGTGAGGAGGGCTAGTGTGACTGGGGTTAATTGCTGGCCCTCTGCTGTTGGCTGTTGAGGTGTGGGACTGAGAGCTGTTCATTAAGAAGCCTCCTCTCGCCAGAGGCAGGAGCCTTTGGCGTGCACCGAAGGGCGAGAGCACAAGGGCTCTTGCCCTGGGGCTCTTAGCCTGGGGGTCTGGCCTGGGGGCACTGTAAGCAACTGACACGTTTCTATATTTTTAATGTGTTGAGTGTTTTTACTTCTTCAAGCAGGGAACCTTGAGAGGCAGTTTGTCATGGGAATTATCAGAGTAGTGCAGGAAAGAAACTGAACAACTTCAGCAATGGATCACAGTAGTGTGGCTAGTGAGGGAGCTGAGGCAGTAACATGCAATGTCTGTGGCATGTTTGTATTCTTACTTGAGGGTAACAATAATTACACTTGCAGCAAGTGTAAATTGGTAGCCTTGCTGGAGGAGAAGAACAGGGACTTGAGGCACGCTTGTCCACACTCCATTTTATAAAGGAAGGTGAAGAGTTCATGGACAAAACGTATGAAACACTCTTTAGGGAGCAACAGGAGGAGGAAAGTAAGGCATCTCAACGAATGGAGGCACAACCAACACAGGAGGAGGGTACATGGAAGAATGTGAGCCACAGGAGCAGGAAAATCAGGACACATTCTGATCCTCTGTTGCTCAGCAATCAGTTCCAGGATCTCACCATAAATACTGATTCTGGACCACTGGAACAAGAAGGGGGAAAAGGAGGATCCGGGTAACGACCAACCCATCAGCTTCTATACGAGAAAAGTTTTTGAAAAAATCATTAAACAGTCAGTCCTTGAGCATTAAGAAAGGATGGATCTGATTACTAAAAGCCAGCATGGGTTTCTCAAGAACATGTCATGTCAGACTAATCCTATCTCCTTTTTTGAGAAAGTTCTACCTTGCTGGATCATGGGAATGCAGTAGGCATAGTTTATCTAGATTTCAGTAAGGCTTTTGATAAGGTTCCCCATAATCTTGTTGACAAATTGGGAAAATGTGATTTAGATCTTGTTACCGTTAGGTGGATTGGTAATTGGTTGACAGATTGCACCCAAAGAGTGCTTGTTAATGGTTCCTCATCCACTTGGAGAGGAGTAACTAGTGGAGTGCCTCAGAGATCTGGCCTGGGCCCTGTGTTGTTCAATATCTTTATAAATGATTTGGATGAAGAAATAGAGGGGATGGTTATTAAATTTGCAGATGATACTAAATTGTGAGGGGTAGCAAATACGGTAAAAGACAGAGCCAGGATACAGGATGATCTTAACAGACTGGAGAATTGGGCTAAAACCAATAAAATGCATTTCAACAGAGATAAATGTAAAGTTCTGCATTTAGGTAGGAAAAATCAAATGCATAATTATAGGATGGGGAAGACTTGTCTTAGCAGTAGTGTGTGTGTGAAAAGGATCTTGGGGTCTTAGTAGACCAAACACTGAACATGAGTCAGCAGTGTGATGTGGCAGCTAAAAAGGCAAATGCGATCTTGGGCTGCATCAACAGAAGTATAGTGTCCAGATCACGCAAAGTAATGGTATCTCTTTACTCTGCTCTGGTTAGACCTCACCTGGAGTATTGTGCTCAGTTTGGGGCACCACAATATAAGAAAGATGTAGACAAGCTGGAACATGCCCAGAGGAGGGCAGCAAAGATGGTGAGGGGTCTGGAGACCAAGTCCTATGAGGAAAGGTTGAAGGAACTGGGTATGTTTAGCCTGAAGAGGAGAAGACTGAGAGGGGATATGATAACCACCTTCAAGTACTTGAAGGGCTGTCATATAGAGGATGGGTTTGGGGGAGGGGACTAAGGCTAAGCTAAAAGAGGGTTGTGGGTGGGTTGGGTTAACATCTGTTATTTTTAAACTCTTTTCATCAAATTTTATCTGCATAATTTATAGCAGTTTTCTTGGTAAACATGAGAATTGCTTTCCTGGATCAGACTTAAGATCCATCTACTCCAGTATTTTCTTCTTTTCACACACCAACAGATACCACTAGGTACTCATAAGCATGGTCTCCTGCAGCAGTTATAGCAGAGATATTCAAGGATATCTGGTGTACAGCTTCTGTATGTGGAGGTTTTATTTAGCTAATCACCACTAGTCGCCACTGAGATACCTCATTATGATGGGGATGGCTATAAAATTACTAACACTTAAGCTAAAGTGAAATTTCTGTAAGAAAGAAACTTTATAACTGATCATAAATTATGATCTTTAGTTGTATGCAAGCAACATCAAATCCTCCCCTTTGTTCTATCTGGTAGACATCAGCTCCAAATGTTCCATTCTCCCTCATGCTCAGATTCGTAATCTTCCCCAGAGCACAATATTAAAGTCAAGAATGATCAGACTACTCAAAGAGAAGAATTTTGTCCCTTGATTGAGTTCCAGGGAAATGTTTTCAATTCTCTCGTTTGCCAAATGCGCGATGTGGATCATGCTAACAATTTTTCCCAAGCCTTATTGACCCACCCTCACCATAATAAATGAATTTATGCTAATGGAGAAGGGGGGAATTTGGCAGACATTCGCAAATGAAGGGTCTACCACAAACTATGCTTCTGCTTTGCAATAGAGTCCTGTTTCTGTGAAGCAGTTGGTTATTTTTATAATTAAGGGAATACAGACAAAATACCATACAGATCATTCCTTAGTGTAATACAATCCCATCGGCATTTTCGCAATATCTCCGTGGACCCACTGTAGTTTCAACAGTTCATCTGAACATATGGCACCCATTTCCAATGTGGTCTTTGCTGGTGAATCATATTAGACAGCTGGGGTGTGTCTGCCACGGATTTTAGTAAGATATTAGTTATTCATCTGTGATGGGAATCAGCTATCTGGGTACCGACTGCTGAAGCTATGCATCACAACAAGCACTGTGGGCAGATCCATGAAGGTGAAGACAGACATAAGAGTTTAAGAACAGTGGCAGCCAGTTCTTTACCCACAAGGTAAATCTAGCTTTACAACTTTAATATACATACATATCAACAACTCAAATGCTGAAATGTGTGTTTATGTGTGTATGTATATGTCTTTACCTTACCAAAAAAACTACGTTAAGAAAAAGAAATTTAAGTTGCAACCCTGTTATGAGGACAGGTTGGTGACAGCATGAATATTAGCAAATGCATGCCTTCTAAAGGTAAAGGTCCCCTGTGCAAGCACCGGGTCATTCCTGACACGTGGGGTGACATCACATCCTGATGTTTACTAGGCAGACTATGTTACAGAGTGGTTTGCCAGTGCCTTCCCCAGTCATCTGCCCTTTACCCCCAGCAAGCTGGGTACTCATTTTACCGACCTTGGAAGGATGGAAGGCTGAGTCACCCTTGAGTCGACTACCTGAAACCAACTTCCGTCGGGATTGAACTCAGGTCATAAGCAGAGCTTGGGCTGCAATACTGCAGCTTACCGCTCTGTGCCACGGGGCTCCTTGCATGCCTTCTACCACTGCTTTTTACCCAGTTAAAGCTAAACCATGACAAAAGATCATCTTTCCAGAACTGAACCCTTGACAATACATTTTACATTTACAATGTAGCAGTGGTGCTTTCAAAACACCTAACAGTTTCAAAACTTTTATCTTCTTTCATTCTTGGGCACTATATTGCAGTGACTTTTTTTTTTTTGCTGGGGTACCTTTTCTGATACAACTCTTATTATTGCAGTGTGGACTGATGTAAAACTTGAGCGATAGAATAAACCTTGCTAAATGCCCAATTCTTCCTTCCCTCCCAAACCTCCTAGCACCCCAAAATGCATTCATAACGGGGCAGAAAACAGCAAAAAAAAATTACTATTAAGAATGAGATGTTCATATTATTTAGAAGGTTCTGGTGCACAGTTTCCACAAGCACAGGTGACATTCAGACACTGAAATCTGTTTGCTCGTGGTTTATTCAGCACATTTAATAAAGCCTGAAAAGGTGTGTTTTTTAATGAGAAAACGTCTCTTTTGATTAATCATTGAGCTTTGTTTTTTTCCTATAGAGAACCCACTGGAAAATTATATCCTTTTGCCACCTGTTACCATAAAATAATTATTGCGGTCTTTGACCAGTACAGCAGTTTCTTGGACTGCGATAAAGTAAATGCTTTTTCCCATGGTAAAAGAAGAAATCTTAACTATAGAAATCTTAACTATAGGGCTACAGCACAACACAAGCCTTTATTGGAATATAAAAGGGAGAACATACATTTGGGTAAAACTGAGTACAAATAAATAAAATTGGATAACTATCCCAAATCAGCCATTAAGGAAAGCTGCAGGCTGTAATTGATTTCATCACTGATTAATCAACAAAAAAAATTGGCTGAAATAGGGCATTCCTCCCCACCCCACCCCAAGCTGTCTTAACTCTGGGGTACTGTTGTAACTTGGCCTTGGAATACATTTCTCAGTGTCAGTGCTGGGTTTATACTTTTTCTGTTGTAACCTACATTTTCTGTTAATCCATCAGGACTAAATGAAAGAATACACACCTGAGCTACTGTAACTACAGCTGTCCTAGATGGAAGAGGGAAATAGAAGCTGTAAAATCCTTCTGTCTGCATGTCTGAAGACATTTGAAATGATACAACATTTTTAATGCAACTTTATCATGAGCCAGGATCCAAACAAACCTAAGCATTCCTACTACATTCTGTGCTCACTGACTTGGGAGTGAGCTCCTTTGAACTCTGTAGGACTTACTTCTGAGTAAACACACTTAGGATTGGATGGCTTGGATGGGAGCACAATCCTGGGCTCACTTTCAAAAAGGCAAGTTCCTTTGAAATCAGTAGAGCTTACTTCTGAGTAAAATTGCATAGTATTAGGTTGCAAGCCCTATTGATTTCTACAAGAAACATAGAGAACAATCCTAAGGACATCTACTCAGAATCTTAGACAGGGCTATTTAGTGGGGCTTTGGATGGGAGACCACCAAGGAATACCAGGGTTGCTGTGCAGAGGAAGGCACTGTCAAACCACCTCTGTTAGTCTCTTGCCATGAAAACCCCAAAAAGGGGTCGCCATAAGTCGGCTGTGACTTGACGGCACTTTACACACACACACATTCCCAGGAAAGTATTCTAAGGATTGTGCTGTTACGCATGCATGCAAGTATTGAAAAGAATGGGACTGGAAAGTGCCCGGCTTTCACGGGTTTTAGTCAATGCAGACTTGGGTGATTTTAAGTTCCTTGTAAACAGTTGGCTTAAAGTACCTCAACCTTGTCTTAGATTATAGGGACTTCTTTTTGATCATACGTGTACTCTTGGCTATGACACAAATAACAGGCAGGATAATGCTGCTGCAGTCGTCTTGTTTGTGGGCTTCCTAGAGGCTCTTGGTTGGCCACTGTGTGAACAGACTGCTGGACTTGATGGACCTTGGTCTGATCCAGCAGGGCCTTTCTTATGTTCTTATGTTCTTAAGACTCACTTTCTGAAGCAGCACTGAACTTGCTTTGTCATTTTAGCAAGACTTAGTTTCATTCAATCCTATTATGATTTCATAACTTTTCCAGTCAGACCTTACTATTGTTACATCTCTCATTCATACAGTAGCTTTTATTCCGTTTGAATATTGAAGCTTTGTCAGGAAGTGACTCTGCTGGAAAGGAGTTTACAAGATTCTCAGACAAATGGTTTTGACAAAGATCAAACTCCTTAAAAAAACATTGCTTGTTGAATTGAAAGATGGAATGGCCTAGATAGGAGTCATGAATAATTTGAAAAGATTTTTTTATTAAAACCAAAAGGCTCTTTTTTTTCCTTCTGAAGGCACTGGAAGCCGGGAAGGCTACAAAAAGAAACTGAGGTGAGAAAAGGGAGTTTAATTTTGAGAACATGGAAATGTGTTTGGGAGAGTGCTTCCAAATTTAGTTTGTAGGGTTTAATTACAATTTATTTATCACTCCCATGCTGCATTCTTCCTGGAAGAAGCTCAGTGACGCTTAGGTAAAGCCAGTTTCTAATGAAGCCACGAGGCTGACTGACCTTGGCAGTGCGGCAGGACCCTCTTATATCCTGGGCAGGTGGACATGAGGGAAGACTCCCTCGCTGCCGTCTGCTGGCCCGAGCCCCCCCACCCCCGGCCAGGATGGAGGGGGAGAATGGCCAGGGAGCCTGCGCAGCCTCAGAGGCAGGGTTCTTTGGCTGTTTGCTGGGCGGTGCCGCTGACCCCAGCGGCCAGCGAACAACACGTCGCCCTTGACCCCTTCCCCGTGGGCCAGCAAACGGAGCCCCAGATGAGTCCGGGGCCCATGCTTCCTTGAAGAAGCTCAGTGGCACTTATTTAAAACTAGTTTCTAACAACGTTTTGTGTCTTCCTTGGGGCACACCTAACACAGTGTATAACATGAGCAAGCTATGTTTCTACCCAGTCACAGAGAGGCCTGATTCATGCAATTCTTCCGTCTTGGGCGGGGGGAGGGGGCGCGGGATCGATAGCACACATTTATTTATTTATTTGTTTATTTATGTTTACTTTATTTATACCCCGCCTTTCTCTCCAGTGAAGACCCAAAACAGCTTACGCTGTTCTCCTTTCCTTCATTTTATCCTCACAACAACTACTCTGTGAGGTATGTCAAGCTGAGAGGTCACTCAGTAAGCTCCCATGGCAGATGGGTATTTGAACCTGGGTCTCCCAGGTCTTAGTCTGACACGCTGACCACTGCACTATACTATACTGGCTTAGGTGCCTGCATGGGAGGCCACCATGTCACCTGTGATATCTTCTGCATGGTTCAGGGAGAAGGACCTGCCTCTTCACCACATAGACTATCAATGACACAGTAAAATGCCTGACTCACAGTAAAAATCAGGATTATATTGTGACCTGGTAAAGTTCAGGGGCTAAGAAAAGATCCAGGAAGTTGCTGGTTCATTTCTGTATCAATATATTTCCTCTTCCTAGGTGGCTTCCTAGGTCTGATTCTAGTCAAAATAATAGCACAGGAGTCCCAGTCACAATGAGGCCATCAGAATCAGGCTCCTGCATGATTGACTGTTGAATTCAGAAAACCACTGGGAGCTTCCAGTCACAGAACTACATCTAGTTTGGGCGCCAACTCAGCAGGAGACCACTTTCGCTCAACCCCAATCCAGTATTTTGCTAATAGCACTGACTGACAGCTCATTCCTAAAGTTGGGGGCCTAATGGGCTTAGGAGGTGGGAAAGGGCTTGCACTGGTGCCAATGCCACTTGCGCCATCTAAACTGGCACAGGAAATGCCCAGGGAACTCAGGACCACCGGAGAGTGGCTAGAGTTACACTCATGACAGCAGTGCATGGCCAAGCTTGGACGACAGCGGACCCTGGACCCCTTTTAGGGGGCCTCAACTATCACTTGTTGAAAGACAGGACAGGCTGCTGGAGAGAGGCAGCCAATGCCCTAGTGCTAGCTGGAGGGGCAGTCAGGCATTGGCCCCTCTGACAGTTTCCGGGCCTGACGGCTGTTCCCCTGGGGGTGGGGTGCAACTGTTGATCGGAAACCTGCAGCGGCCCTGTCAGCCACATTGGGGGCCATGGTTGCCAGATGACTGATCCCAGCTATCCACCACCTGCCTGAGGCCAATGTTGCTGTCAAGGAGAACTTTGAAAAACCCCTCCTGAGGCTTGGTTGCCCCGCAGAACTCCCAGACATAGGAGCCGCCCATCAGTTTGCATGCGGTCATGGTGGAGCTTTGGAGCACCCCCACAGTAGCATCCCACCACCAGGAGGTGGCTGGTGGATATGGGACGGGCATTCCCCTGCCCAACTACACCCCTGGTGCCGCCACCACCCAGGCTGCCCTAATCATCCCATTGCCCTCACCCGTGCTGTCTGGGTGCGGGGTCCTGGGAAGAGGCTGCCCACTTGCGTCACAACCCAGCTCAGGCTCATGCATGGCCATGGGAACACCCATCCAATCAGGCAGGCCATGCCATTGGCCACGGCCAAAGGAGCCGGGGGCACCAGTTTCCAAGTGCAGGTGTAGAACCAAATGCCTTCTCAATTTGAGAGAAGCACAATGCACACTGGGCTGCAGAACACGAATATTTGCTGTCAACAATCGTGACACAGCCAAGCTCTAACCCCTTCGCCCCCCCCAAGCCTTGGGGGGAACCTCTCTCAGTAAACAATAGCACCATCCACAGGGTGAAACTCACCCAGCATGCCGGCCAACCTGCCAAAATGTCCAGCGTCCGCCTGGGCCTTGGCTCACAGTGGGGCTGGCCAACCCACAAAATGCACCCTTTCCCGCGAGCGCTGCTATAGCCAGACCAGGGGCGACCGAAGTGGTGGACATGGAAGGCCTAACATTCACCTTTATTTGGGGGGGCACTCCTCCCAAAATAGTTACAACACCCAGGAACCCTCGCTACTCATCTCCCCTCCCTGTCACTTGTCCCCGATCCCCTTCCCTTTTCCATCTGAGCATGATCCCAATCGCCCCCAGATAACATCCAATGGACCCCATGCCTTAGCACTCCCCCACAGCCCTTAAACCCCTCCCCCTCTGGCTGCTGTCCTACAGTGATTGTTTGGAGTCACAGCGGCCCTGGGGCAGTTCCACAGGCGGCTGCAGCTGTCAGGTGTGGCTAACCCATTGGCCTGTCCAAGACATCGAGGGACATCACCCCAACCTGCCCCCTCAAGGCATGGTTGGGTCAGCAGCCACGAGTGGAGACCAGGGCCCATGCTCCTCCCAGCTCTCCCACCATAGTGCCTCCCACACACGCTCTTGGGCCAGGTGTCCGGGGAGGTCCTGCATGGCATCACCAGCCTCCTCATCCAGGACCACGGGCCCCACCCACCATGGCCCCTCCATTGGGTCCAAGACAAGAGTGGGCAGCCCTTGACGAATGGCGAGATTGTGAAGCATGACACACACTGTGAAAAGCTTCCCAACACGCTCTGGCTGCATTGCTCTATGGCCCCCATATGATGAAGGCAGCAGAACCTCATCTTCAGTTGCCTGAATGCCCTCTCAATTATCATGTAGGTTTTTTGATGGGCCCAGTTGTAGTTGGTGCTATCAGTGAGCTCGTCGGCAGGGTAGGGGGTCAGCAAATAGGCCCTCAGATGGTAACCCCAGTCACCTGCGGGAGGGGGTTAAAGCAGTCAGGATTAGTGGATCACCTCAGGTAGAGCTCCCAACCCCTTCAGGTCCCCCACCTCACCTAGCCTTCCCCAAGAAGCCACCCCTTGCCCTCTGGCCATGTCTCCAGGAGATAGAAGAGGCCAGAGACATTGAATATCTGCGCATCATGGACACTGCCCGGGAACTTGGCCACCAGGTCAGTGAAGATGCCATGGTGATCGCACGCCCTTGAACACTGAGATTGTGGAAGTGGTAGTGATTGCAATAGATATGCTGATCCTCATGTGGGGCGGTAAGAGCAATGTGTGTGCAGTCCATGGCCCCAACGACATTGGGGAAGCTGGCCATGAACTGGAAACCTGCACTGATTGGGGTGAGTTGGGCCTCATCGATGGGGAACTCGACGTGGCACAAATGTTGGTGACCATGGCATCCAGAAAGGCGTGAAGGCAGTGACAGGCAGAGAAAGGGGAGACCTCCAGGATGTTGGCGATGACCCCTGGAAGCTCCCAACTGCCAGATATCTGAGGGACAGGAGAACCTTTTGCAGAACCGAGATGGGCTATGGCCCATGGAGCTGGCTCTGCAGGGCAGGTCCCACCTCCTCACAGAGCATCTGGATTGTGGCTCTGTCAAGACGGAAGCGGTCCACGCAATCGCTGTCCAACAGATGGTCGATTCACTCTCACTGACCAACCACAGCCTCTGGTGTCCACGCCCCGCTTCTGGGTAAGTTGAACGAGCCAGGGATAACGTTTTGGCTCCTCGAGAGCAAATCCGGGTTTGTTTTGGGTCGACACATCGCTCGGCCAGCAGCAAATCAAGTGCCGTTCGTTTACGAGGATTGGATCCTGGGTGAAATTGGGAATCAACAGGGAGGAGCCTGGGCAGAAACCGCGGTAAGTGGCCGTGCGTTTTAGGCCTCTGTCAGCTATAGAAACCTCTGACGCATGCTCAGAGAATAAGCTCCTATTGTCTTCAACTCTTTGAAGGGTTGAAGAGACCTGTATGAAGGAAGCTATAGGTTTTACAATCTCAATGTCTGTCAGGACTGGGAGGACTATACAAGGCTAGACAGATCTTAGTGAGAACTCATCAATTCCCGCTAGAATCAATGAGTTCTCAGTGTGTCCATTTCAAATATGGAAAGATCTAAACTCTTAGACCACACAAAGGTTGATGGATTCTAAGAGTCTCCATCTTATTCATAAGAATCTCCATTCATAAAATGGAGAGGTCTGCAGGCATTCAGTTCAGATATCCAGTCCTAGCAAGGGCTGGCATTCAGTTCAGATATCCAGTCCTAGCAAGGGCTGGCTATCTTGAAAAGAATCCCCCTTTTTTGGAGTTCTCCAGTCTCACAGGAAGGCTTGTAAATGTTGGAAAAATCTGCAAGTGTTCAGTCCACTGAACACTTAGAAATCCTTTAGGCAAGAAAGTTTTAACCCATATGGAAGGTCTGAGAGCCTCAATCCACGCAAGAATCAAGGTTCAAAGTCCTTACATCCCAGGTAAAGGATGGAGAGATCCATTCAGGCCAATGGGTGTCAACCTGTTAGGAACTCTAACTCCTGGCTAGGAAACTCCTCCTTATATACCTTTCATAATCAGTAGCAGGGTCCCAGACCGGTTCAGCCCAGCCCATCAACCTTCTCCTCCATGTGGGCCGTGATTGAGAGGGAGCGGCTGGTGGCCTGACTTGAGTGGTGGGAAATAACCAACCAGGCCAATCACTGCATGGAGACCTTGGCCACTGATGTGGCTGCCTCCAGGGGCCACCTGGTCACAATGCTTGGACTGACCCAGAACATCATTGAGGGGCAGGCATGGGTGCTGGGCCCACCCCCATCACCCGGCGCTCCACACCATCCTGGGCCACCTGTTTATGTTGTGGTCTTTTGCAATTTTCATTGTCATTCCGCACCACAGCAAACAACCTAGGAGGCAGCCTTGCTCCACCCTTGCTCTGCCATGCTTGCCCTTGGCGCAGCTCCCTCCCCCTCAGGAATGAGCTGTTATCTTCCAGGCCTCTTCTAAGGCTTTCCATTAAAATGTATGTGAAGCTCTTTGAACAATGAAACTACATGCTTCAAATGCTAAATACTAATTCAGCATTCTACTTCTTTGCATACTAAAAAAGAAAGAGCTTGAAGTATATAAATATTTGTCATATAATGGCTGCCATTTCAACTTGAAATCTATTGAATTCATCTTCATCAGATGTGTTAATTTAGACATCAAAGCAAAGTCAAATAGTTTGTTAATCCATTCAGCCATGTCTGGAGTGGTAGATGTTTTCCAGTAAGTTGTGTATAAAATTCTGGCAGCAGTAGTCGCGTATTGAAAGAGTTCTCTATGGGTTGAGCTCAATCGGAGGGTATTATTCCCAACAGCATGTATTTAGGATTTAACTCAAATTTCGCCTGTAACATGTCCTAAATTTCTTTGTGTATTGTCTTCCAAAATTGTTGACTTTTTTTGCATGTCCACCAATGATGATAGAAGGTTCCTTCTATTTCAGAGCATTTCCAGCAATTAGCTTGATTTGTCTTATACATCTTTTGGAGATCTTTTGGTGAAAAGTACCATCTATAAAACATCTTGTACCAATTTTCTCTTATGGCTTGCAAAGAAGAAAATTTTATTTCGGTAGTACACAGTCATTCCCATGTTTTCATTGGGATCATCTCACTAAAGTTTTGCATCGATTTAATCATGCAGATTTTTACTTGTTCCAACGCTGTTTCATATGACAATACAAGTTGGTATAATTTAGTCAGCAAATGTTCTTGCGACTTTGTTATTTGTTCAAACTCTGTTAAATCCCTCATGTTGCTTTCGACATAACAGTCCTTTCTCAAGCAGTGAACTATTTGGTGGTACACAAACCATTAAATATTTATATTTTCCTTTTGAAGTTCTTGAAGAGTCTTTATTTTGCCATTTTTTGTCAGCAGATCTTGGTAGGTAACATAGTCTTTGTTTTTTCTAGTAAAAAAGTCGAGATACTCTTCCGTAGGTGACATTAATATTGGTGGGGAAGGGCTAAGAATTGTTTTTAGTGATTCCCATATCTTCATGAGATGTCCTCTAATATTACCATCATATCCTGTGGGTTCTGTGGTCTTAACATCTTTTTCCATAGAAGGAAATGAAAACCATGATCCATGCCAACCTTTTCCAGTCTAATCTTCCTGTCTTCAGGATGGATTATCCAATCAGTTAATGATACTAGGGAGGCTGCTTGATAATAAAGTTTAAGATTTGGCAAACATCAGTCCACCTCTCTTTTTTTCATCTTGAAGCACTTTAAATCTGATTCTTGGTTTCTTCCCTTTCCACACAAATTTATTTATCTTTCGTTGCCATTTTTGGATAATTGATTCTTTTAAATAAATTGGAAGTGTTTGAAATAAAAAAATTAGTTTGGGTAACACGTTCATTTTGATAGTTGCAATCCGACCAAGCCATGATATTTGTAGCCTATTCCATCTGTCTAAATCTTGCTCTATTTTGTCCAATAGAATTTTGTTATTCAATTCATAAAACGTGTCTCCATCCGATGGAATGTGAATTCCAAGGTATTTTACTCTTTTTTTTGCCAAGGAACATTGTAGTGTATTAATTATTTCATGTTTCTCATCTACTGGAACATTATAAAGGATCATCTTGGTTTTTTATTTGTTGATTCTGTATCCAGAAAAGTAGCTGATCGATTTGGAATTTGACCGCTTGTAGCGAGCTCATTGGACATTGACAAATGAGCACCACACCATCAGTGTAGCTTCTTATCTTATACTCGTGGTCCTCAAATTTCAATCCCTTAATAGAAGAGTACAACCTTATCTTATTTGCCAGTACTTCCATGGCCACGTTAAACCACAATGGAGACAAGGGACAACCTTGCCTAGTGCCTTTTTCGGTCTTAAAACTGTCTGTAAGGGATCCATTAAGTAATAATATTGCCCTTTGGGCAGTGTATATGGCCTTAACTGCTGTTGTGAATTGCTGACCACAATTTAAATTTTGCAATATCCTGAACAAGAAGTTCCACAAGACATTATCAAATGCTTTCTCTGCATCTAAAAACAATATTGCTGCTTTTTCTTTGGTTGGCCTTATGTAATTAATGGTGCTCAAAACAACTCTAACATTATCTTTCAACTATCTCTTGGATAAGAAGCCTGTTTAGTCCAGATGAATTATTCTTGAAATACACTTCTTTAATCTTTCTGTTAAGATTGACGCAAAAATCTTATAGTCTACATTTAGTAACGAAATCAGTCTATAAGATTGAGGATAGTTACCATCTTGGTTCTCTTTTGGGATTGAGGTTATATGAGCTTCTTCCCATGAATTTGCCGTCCACGCCCACAACCACCACCTGAACCCACGCTCCTCCCCACCTCGCCAGTCCCCCCCCCCCGCATGTCTGCCTCCCTGCCCTCATACCGCTCACGCAGGCCCACTTCCATTGCTCGGTGCTGCCACGCCATCCTGTGCCACCCATTTATGTTGTGCTTTTTCCTTGCCATTCCACACCACAGCAAGCAACTTAGGAGGCAGCTCCACTGCACCATTGCTCTGTCATGCTCACCCCTGGCACGGCTACCTCCCCCTCAGGAATGAGCTGTTATCTTACAGGCCTGTTCTAAGGCTTTCCATAAAAATGTATGTGAAGGTCTTTGAACAATGAAAGTGCTATACAAATGCTATAATTTTATTTTATTTATTTATTTAGGGGTTTCAATGATGTCAGCATTGGTCCCTTTGAGAACTTTTCCAGTTCTATTGTTCTGTGATGCTAAATACTTTCCTTGCTTTTTTAGACAGATGTATGAAAACACCCTGGCTTTTCCGAATACTAAGAATAAAATTGGTGTAATACCTTTTATTAGGACCAACCAAATTGACACAAAACATATATCAGCTTTCAATCTCACCAGAACTCTTCATCAGTCTGGATGTTACAATTTTTTTTAAAAAAGGTAGAAGAGTGGAAAGCAGATTTCTCATGCCATGTTGTTATGACCTGTTAATAATTTCCCAAATACTATTCATTAATTAATTTCATTAGCTTGTTGCTTGTAGCCAGGCAGGCTTTTCTGCTGTGCTTTTTACAAACTGTGGGCTGCACAGCCCTGAGGGAAATACAAACTGTCATTGGCTCAGTTCAAACATTGTACTAGCACCACGGTATATTTTAACTATGATTAGTTTGTGAAACCAGGATTCCACTCACAGATGATCCAATTTGGCTCAACAAATGCTGGCTTCATCATCTTTGCTCTGTGACCAAAGAGGATATCACCAGAAAGCAAGCTACGGTTGGCAGGATCTCTTCATTCATATACATATGAAACCAGCATTAAAACTAACAGTTAATAAACCAGCTTCAAAACCTGGCTTCAGACCTTAGCTAGCGACAGTTAGACAGGTGGACCACATTCAGAAGATCATAGTAACATAGCTTATTGAATTAAGCCATGGTTTTGTGTGATGTCTGAATGGACCTGCTGTACCATAGCTGCCACTGAATTGGGTGAGAGTTTCTACCAGTTTTCCTAGGAAGACCAAACCTGTTCTATTCCTTTCTGCAATGCAGTATACAGCTAAGCAGCACAGAGTGCCAGAAGGAATCACTGTAGATGACAAGGATGGATTCTGCTTTTACTGAGCACAGAGAAGATGATGACCCACTTTCCAAATGGTTATTATTCAGTTTGAAAATGTTTGAGTACTGTTTCAAGAAAGTTGAAAGGAAGAAGACAAAAAATGTTTCTGGGACTAGATGTGTTGATGTGCATGTGCTCGTGGTGGCAGACTCATATGCGCTTTCATCTGGATGTTGCCCTGTCCATGATCAGAAGTCGTCTGGTGTTACATTTATTGCTGGAAAATTCAGTGGAGGTTTAGTGCTGTTTTCACATTTAGTGCTGTCTGGAAGAGATAAAAGACCAGTTCTGGTTAATCGACCTGCTATGCAAGGTGAGGAAGCAGACTGAAACCAACTTTGCCCACCCATGGTGGCAGACTCATATGTGCTTTCATCTGGATGTTGCCCTGTCCATGATCAGAAGTCGTCTGGTGTTACATTGGCGAAGATGGAGAAATCAAGCATCTACAAACATCAAACAGTAATTTTTTGACTGTTAGGTTTTATTGACCAAAGTACTGTGCAGAGGGTCTTTTCCTTATTATACTTTGAAATGCCTGGGTTGGGGGGGTTGGATTGGTTTTGTTTTTTGTCAAATTAAGCCTCTCTTTCAATCACCTCAGTTTGTTCACAGGGAGTATTGCAGTCAGTGGCAGGCCCCCGACTGTGTTCCAACATGTGGGGGGGGGAGGAGTTCCAATATGTTGGGGAGGAGGATTCAACAAAAGCACACCAATTTGGATGCAGCTTCACAACCCATGGAACACTTTCTGCCTAAGGTTGTGTTTCTGTTTTCTTCACAGGAACGGGAGATGCATACACATGAGAGCATTTTACTTGAATATGTACATTTCTGGGTACATTCAAATTAGATTAAAAACACCTTTCTTAAAACACATTAAGAGAAAAGGTGTTCTTTCCATCACTTGAGAACGAATTCCTTGTTCCCAGAGTTTCCCAATACTGGCTCATATTGTCCCAAACTGGGAGAAAACATGGTGCAGTTTTGCCCTTATTGGTGAGTAGAAGGGGGGAGCATTGCACATTGCCTTTGCACTTCAGCTGTGCTAGGTTCCTCCAGAACTGAGACACACCCCTTCCCCAAAAGCAAATACAGAATAATGAGAATGAACAACTCATGCAACAGGGGAGGCCTGAAAGCCTTCACTGGCTTCAAGACACCCACAGTTCACACATCTGAAGAGGTCCCTTGACTAGCCCAGACTAGCCAGTACTTGGATGTTAAGCAGAATCAGCTTAGTAATTGGATAGTAATGGTTAGTAATTGGATAGGAGATGGAGGAAAACCAGGGTTGATCTGCAGAGGCAGGCAATGGCAAACCACCTCTGCTCATCTCTTGCCTTGAAAACTCAATACGGGGGTTGCCATAAATTGGTTGTGCCTTGACAGCACTTAATTATTATTATGGGGTCTCTGATCCAAGGCTCTTCTGATTGATACTTCTGGTAATAAAGAAGGGAGTGATAGCTCCCTTAATTGCCAAATCCCAATTAAATCTGGCTCATACCTTATAGAGGATGGGGTAGAGCAACATCCTGGTATGTATTCACATTGTAGCCCTGACGGAGGCTTTTGGTTCCATTTCCAAAGTTTAAGCTATGCATCATCTTAGTTATTTTTTGTAATTCAGGTAGAACATTGTCCCTTAAAGTACGCTTTCATACATCACGTTGAGGATTCCTTCCTCTGCTTCACATGGATTGAAAGCTGACTTGGTTTGATGCTGCATGAACTAAAGTGAAATAGCATGAATCAAGACTTGCCAGCCATGGTGATTTCCACTCTGAATCTTAGACTAAACCACTAGTATTTGAGCTAAACTCTGTATCATGAAACTCTGATCCTGGGTTAACTGCTCTTGTGAATGTGAAGTGTGTGCCAGGGAGCAGCAGCTGAGGTTGCTGTGAGAGAGGATAGTATGTGAGAGTGGGTAGGCGCTTGTAGCCTGCTGGAGAGGGGATTCTGGGTGGTTGCCTTTGTTCTTTTGCCTAGTTGTTGCTAAGAGAAGAGGGCTTGTATAACTTAAGTTAATTGCTGGCCCCGCCCTCTGCTGGTGGCTGTCAAGGGGTGGGGTTGAGAGCCTTTAATTAACAAGGGTCCTCTTGCCAGAGGTGGGAAACTTTGGGGCGAGCCGAAGGCCTTTACATTGGTGTTTTTGTTACACCTTTTCCCTTCAGTAGACAGTGTTTAAGTCTGTTAGTTTCAGGCTAGTCCAACACACCAAGGTCTTTCTAGAGTGAAAGAGTTTACTATGAGGGCAATGATGGATGCTCCTGGACCATTCCCAGTCACCTACAGGGAGTGTGCCATGTTTGTTTTCCTCCCTGAGGACAAGATGGACTTCACCTGTCAGAAGTGTAAGTTGATAGGGCTCTTAGAGTACAAGGTTCGGAGCCTGGAGGAAAGGATTGCTACTCTCCATGACATCAAGGAAGGGGAGGATTTTATTAACAGAAGCCTGGAGGCCCTGCATAGCGAAGGGGAGATGATTCAAAGGGACAACAGTGTGGTTGCCTGCCCTAACAAGACTCCTCAGAGCTCTGCAGCATATCCCCATAGGCATTGAGCAAGATGGCACTCAGTGCCATTAGAACTCAGGAATCGATTCCAGGCCCTTACGGTGGCGGAAGAGCTGGAAACACTGCCAGTGGAAGAAACACAAACCCAAGGAAAACAGAGGGAAGAGGACAGGCAGACATGAAGAGATGGCACTGGAAGGAAAAGGAGAGTGTTGGTTATAGGTGACTCCCTGCTGAGAGGTATGGAACATCATGTGTCCAGGCCTGACCCCATGACCAGAGAGGTGTGTTGCTTGCCAGGGGCGAAAATTAAAGATATTGTAGACCAGATACCAAAACTGGTCAAACCTAGAGATCATTACCCATTTGTGATGGTCCATGGGAACCAACAATATGGCCATGAACACCACTGAAAACATTAAAGCTGACTATGAAGCTCTCAGGAGGAAGCTGAAAAGAATAGGGGCACAGGTGGTGTTCTCAATCCTTCCTGTCAAAGGAAGGGAATGCGACGGGAACAAAAGATAATGGAGGTGAACCAAGGGCTGCGTTGGTGGTGCCAGCAGAAGCAATTTGGATTCTGGGACCATGGGCTAGGTTTTCTAGATGACGACCTACTAGCATGCAATGGAATTCACCTTTCAAGGTCTGGGAATAATGTTTTTGGAAGAAACCTGGAGAGATTCATCAGGAGGGCTTTAAATTAATACCACAAAGGGAAAGAGATGACCAACACAGGGATTTAAATGAAGGTGATCAAACAGCAGAGGCCCACCTGGGGGGGCCAGGTCTAAAGGTGTCTATGTACCAATGCCCAAAGTGTGGGCAATAAGAAAGAAGAGTTTGAGCTTCTAATGCAGTCAAAGGGATATGATTTAGTAGCCATTACAGAGACTTGGTGGGACGATTCCCATGACTGGAATGTAGTAGTGGATGGATATGAGTTGTTCAAGAAAAACCAAAAAAGTTGAAGAGGTGGTGGAGTGGTACTGTATGTGAGGAGAGGGTTTGCTTGTCAAGAAATACTGGAGGATGCAGGTGACAGCCCAGTAGAAAGTATCTGGGTGAGGATAAGGGAAGGACAAACAGTATTGTGGTTGGTATTGTGGTTGGCGTCTGCTACAGACCTGACCAGGGTGAGGTGGTGGATGCTGTCCTCCTTGAGCAGCTTGACAGGGTATCCACTCAACAAGACCTGGTAGTTATAGGTGACTTCAATTTCCCTGAAGTGTGCTGGGAGACTTAACTCCGCAAAGCGACCACAGACATGCAAGTTCCTCACTTGTCTGGCTGACAACTTGCTTCATCAAATGGTGGAGGTAGCTACAAGTGCTCAGCCATACTCGACTTAATATTGACCAATAGGTAAGAGATTGTAGATGAGGTGAAGGTGATGGGGACCTTAGGGGGAAGTGACCATGACCTCCTAGAATTCCTTTTGCTGTGGGGGACCAAGGAAGTTCATAGCCACACGTGTCTGTTAGATTTTGGTAGGGCAGATTTTAGTAAACTCAGGCATGATGAGAATCATTCCATGGGCAAGACTGCTAGAAGGGAAAGGAGTAAGTGAAGGGTGGACTCTCCTAAAACAAAAGCTCTTGCAAGCTCAAGGCCTCACTATTCCAACAAGAAGGAAACATGGTAGAGGATCCAAGAAGCCAATGTGGATGAACATGATGAGCTAAGGGAGAAAAAGGAAATGTTCAAGAAATGGAGGCAAGGACATACCTCTAAAGAAGAGTATCTGTGGGTTGCTAGGCATTGGGTTCGGTGGAACACAGGCAGGATGGTGCTGCTGCAGTCGTCTTGTTTGTGGCTTCCTAGAGGCACCTGGTTTGCCACTGTGTGAACAGACTGCTGGACCTGATGGGCCTTGGTCTGATCGAGCAGGGCCTTTCTTATGTTCTTAAAGGAAATGTTCAAGAAATGGAGGCAAGGACACACCTCTGAAGAAGAGTTTCTGCAGGTTGCTAGGCACTATGGGTCAGCCATCAGAGAGGCCAAAGCTCAAAATGATCTGATGCTGACCAGGGAGACTCACTACATCAAGAAAGGTTTTTTAGATATGTGAGGAGCAAACGTATGGGAAAAGAGGCCATAGGCCCATTGCTGGGTGAAAATGGAGAAACTCTGACAGAAGACAGAGAGAAAGCAGAAAGGCTCAATGTTTATTTTGCCTCAGTTTTTCCCCTGAAAAAGAGAACGGGCTCCTAAAACAAGAGCTCTTGCAAGCTCAACCCTCACTATTCCAACAAGAAGGAAACATGGTAGAGGACCCAAGAAGCCAATGTGGATGAACAAAGAACTCCATGATGAGCTAAGGGAGAAAAAGGAAATGTTCAAGAAATGGAGGGAAGGACATACCTCTGAAGAAGAGTATCTGCGGGTTACTAGGCACTGTAGGTCAGCCATCAGAGAGGCTAAAGGTCAAAGGGAGCTGAGGCTGGCCGGGGAAACTCACTACAACAAGAAAAATGGGGTTTTTTTTAGATATGTGAGGAGCAAACGTATGGGAAAAGAGGCCATAGGCCCATTGCTGGGTGAAAATGGAGAAACTCTGACAGAAGACAGAGAGAAAGCAGAAAGGCTCAACGAGATCTGAACACACTGGAAAAGTGGGCAGATGTGAGCAAGATGCAATTCAACATGGATAAGTGCCGACTTCTACAGAAATGAGGGACATGCATACTGGATGGGGGATACACATCTGGGCAGCAGTGCGTGTGAACAAGATCTTGGGGTATGGGAGGACCGTAAGTTAAATATGAGCAGCCAGTGTGATGCAGCAACAAAAAAAGCTAATGCAGTCTTGGGGTGCATCAACAGAGACATAACATCCAAATCGCAAGATGTCATAGTTCCACTGTACACTGCATTGGTCAGGCCGCACCTGGAGTATTGTGAGCAGTTCTGGAGACCTCTCTTCAAAAATGATGTGGACAGAATCGAGCAGGTGCAGAGGAGAGCGTTGAGGATGATCAGGGGCCTGGAGACCAAACACTATGAGGAAACGCTAAGGAAGTTGGGAATGTTTAGTTTGGAGAAGAGGAGGTTCTTATATTCTGCTATCCAAGCTAAAAGTTTGCTCCGTAGATGTTTAGTTTCCCTATGATCGAAAGGAGACTGATTGGTCTAAAGTTTGATGGAATTGTATGGTCTCCCTTTTTGTGAATGGGAACCAATATCGCTCTGGTCCATGCCTCTGGCATAATGCTAGTTCTATCCACCCAAGTGAACAATTGAGCCAATAAGGGTGTCCACCAATTGGGATCTGCTTTAAGTACTTCTGAGCCTAGTACATCTGGGCCTGGGGCTTTCCTCGGTTTTAGGTGAAGAATTAACTCACTTATTTCTTCAGGAGAGACAGGCAACCATTCTGGTATATCAGCTGGAAGGGAGGGTAGCATCTCATTTCCATCTAGTCTATCCTCCTGGAATATTTCTACAAAATACTGGAACCAGGAATTAGGAGAGATGTTTGCCATATTCGGACCTCTGATATTAAGTGCCCCAGAAACTGAGGACTAGAATGCCCTTGACTTATTTGAATTTATGGCCTGCAGGAGATTTTCCCATTGCTTATTGGTATATTCCCTTCTCTTATTCCTGATAAGGTGCTGTAATGAATTTTTCAAGTTGAAGTATTCTGTCAGAAGTGGGGCATTTCTAGAGTTCCGATATTAGATTTCACGGATTTGGGTTTTTAGAGCCCTACATTCCTTATCAAACCAGGTGTTAGTAGGGATTTTCTTTTTTCAAGTCAGCCCCTCTGAATGTTGTTTAGCTGAATCAACTATACATAATATCAGAGTCTCATAGAATTCAACCGCTTCCCAAGGGTCCTTGGAGCAGATTATGGTTCCTCTATGTTCAACCATTTTTTCAATTTTAAGTAATTGATGCATCTTTTTAATTAGATCTGGAGACCAGTAAATTCTTGGGAAATTATCTGGTTTTTTCCTCCGGACTCAGAGTTGAAGAGGGTGGGATATGTGGGAGAGCTACATTAAAAGTCATAATCAGGGGGAGATGGTCACTAACAGTACAATCTCCTACCATAAAGAATTCAACACGGTCTCTAAATGCTGATGAATTTAAAATATAATCGGTCACACTGTGGCCTCTTCTTGATATAAAGGTAAATTTGCTTATATTGTCAAGGCCCACCAATCCATTAAGCGTGGCTTTACCATATTGAATGCAACATTTAGGTAGCCACACACCCGCCTGGTTTGGTACCTTATCCCTAGATTGCCTGTTATATAAGAAAAAAGGCAGTGGCAGCTCCCCATGATTCAGCCCCAACGTTCTGATTAAAGCTGAGACATCATTAGCCAATCTGGCATCATTACCCAATGTGGACAGAATCGAGCAGGTGCAGAGGAGAGCGTCGAGGATGATCAGGGGCCTGGAGGCCAAACCCTATGAGGAAAGGCTGAGGGAGTTGGGAATGTTTAGTTTGGAGAAGAGGAGGTTGATGGGGGACTTGATTGCTCTCTTTAAGTATCTGAAAGGTTGTCACTCAGAGGAGGGTGAGGGGCTGTTCCTGTTGGCAACAGAGGATAGGACTCGCAATAATTGGTTTAAATTGTGGAAGGAAACGTATCGGCTGGATATTAGGGGGAAATATTTTACAGTAAGAGTTGTTTGACAGCTACCTAGGGAGGTGGTGAGCTCCCCCTCACTGGCAGTGTATAAGCAGAGGCCGGACAAGCACTTGTCAGGGATGCTCTAGGCTGATCCTGCATTAAGCAGGGGGTTGCACTAGATGGACTGTTTGCCCCCTTCCAACTCTATGATTCTAGTTCAAATCTTGTCCCACAAGAAGGATTTAGGGTGAAGGTCAAGAGTAAAAATGCACAAAAAAAAAAAATGCACAAAATCCTCACTGCCCAGGGTAACTAGTTACCACCAGCCTCTCTAAGCTAATGCTCAGCTGAGAGACCGAGGGACCAAGTCTCCAGCCCTACTGGGTGTTAATCAAGAAGTCAGCCCTGCAAGGTAGGACACTTGCAAGTTAAGTTACACAATTACTTTAGTAGCAGTAGCCAAAATAGGCCAATGTACTAGGTTTAGATTGAAGCCCCAAAACCCAAATAACACCAAAGGAGTATAATAAGGTTTATTGAAAAAAATGTGCAAAAGTGTACTAATGTAGAAATAGGGCAAAACAGGAAAGAAAATAATAAAAGCTAAATAGCTATCCTAAAATATGTATTCAGGCTTTAGTCCTCTGACCCAGATGTTACCTAGTCAGGCTGAAGATACAAAGTCCAGATAGAACTCCCAAATCCAAAATCCCAGAAGCAGATGTTCCATCTGCACAAGGCCCACCCTACAATCAAAAGGATGGCTACAAGCATTTTTAAAGACCAGCTAAAATGAATTGCAGTTTCTAGTGGGCACCTGAAATTGCTCGGCTTCCAAGTACATACTCAGGTGCATCTGTTATTCCATGTTTGTATCCTCCAAGGAATTAAAAGTGTGTGAGTTGATTCCATTTGGTCCCATAGTAATGCCATGAAGTAGGTTAGTTGGAGAAAGTGTGACTGCCCCCAAGGGACCTAGCAAGGTTCATGGCCAAGTGAGAACTTGAAACCTCAGTGCTCAAGACAGAGACATTATCCACTGCACACCATTCTGCCTACATGAACTAAATGGAGTCTTCTATATGCAGCCCTGGCACATTTTGTTTGTTTGTTTGTTAGATATAGTTTACAGATGGGCAAATGTATAGCACTGGAAATGTCAAAGCAACGAATCAAATTAAGAATATTTGTCTTTGTTAAATACTGCTTTCTGATACAATCTGCACTTTGAAAATTATGAAAATGTGACAGATTATAATTATCCAAGTATGCCCTATTAGTTCCGCGTCCATCTAAATGAAACAATTTTACCCCCAAGCAGTTCATTTTAATGACATGCTAGCACATTAAAACAAAGGGGAAAAGCACTTTATGGAAATAATTCTACAGGGAGCTAGTAACAAAGGTAAATATTAAACCCTTGGACGTTATCCTTGAAGGGGGGAGGACATCTCAAAATTGATGCAAAACAAAAACAGAAACGGTAATAACAAAATCTTAACAGGGAATCATTTATTAGCTCTCTGTAAGAGGCAAATTGCATGAAAGGACTTAATGTATTATTGAACCACTCCCTTTCATCACCTAGCTGTGAGGATGTATGCACCACCATGGGTTCCCTTTCCTCCCTCTCTCTTTTTTTATCACAGCCAAAAGGCCAATCAGCTAGCATAATAATAGTATTTATATGATGCATTTCAAAGTGTTCAAATCACTTCACGTAGTGCCATGATTTCCAGTCTGTGGGCGCACTCATGTGCCACAAGAGGATCTGAAATGTGCATTTAAATGTAAAGCCAATGTGGTGTTTTCATCCACTGCTCTGTGCCCCTTGGAGTGAGAACACCCCATAGAGCCTTAACACCCAACAGTGGATTGATGGGCAGTGACATCATTTTAGAGGGAGGCAGACGGATGCCCTGGGATTCAGGCTACAGCCCATCTGGAGGAATCCTAGGAGTATTGCAGTTGCTCAGAAGGCATACTAACCCCATCCCTGAGGCCCTGACAACTGGACACCAAAGGGGGTGGGATGCCAAGTAGATGATGATAACAGGGCACCCTTAGCTGAGGAAGGTTGCCTGCCCTTTGCTTCGGGAGTCTTCAAGAGTATAAAAAGATTATAGAGTGAAACGTGCCTCTGATTTTAATCCAGAATAAAGTTCTTCTCCAGATACCAGAATGTTGGGGAACAGTGGCCTTTGTCCTGCTACGCCACTCAGAAAAACTGAAGACTTCCTCTGGGCTAAGGAGCCTTCCTTCCAATTCAAGTGGTTCTCAGCTGCTGAAGCTGGAGGAAGGCTTCAATCTTTGCTGAGTGGAGTTGGTGGCAGTCAAGGCGTTTTCTCAGTGACTTCAGAATGCCCACCCAATGGAGGGTTTATAGTTGGAAAGACTGGCTGTAGGTGAGTAGGTGCCTAAATTGTGGCTATTGCTCTGCAGGGCCAACCTTTTGCTTCCAGGTTCATTGGGTATGCAAGTTGGAGCCCTTTTGTTTAATGTGAGGTGTGTTGGTAGTTGAGCACGCAACTAGGTCTGAGATGAGGATGGGGATTGGTGGAATACAAAGACACAGGTGGCTCTCTAACACTAGGGGGGAAAGTAATGTGGGTCTGTGAGGGGAGGGATATTTGATTAACTTGCCCAGATGACAGTTTGTAGGTTTTCCTACACATTCCATTGCTTCCTCTCCCTTTTGGTGCATGGTTTGTTGGATCAGAACCAGAATGTTTCCTTGATTCTATTAGGACTTCATTTTAAAACTGAATCCTGACAAGATGGCTGGTCAGTAAGATTGAGGTCTTGGAGGGTATTGTACTCCCCACATTCTTGTCAATGAAAAGACTGGAGGTGGGGCTGGTTACAGTATTACTGCTGCAAAAGCAAGTTAATGCAGCTGTGAAAAATGCTTTCTTCCATCTCCACTTAGCACAGAGGCTTCCTGTCTTGATTCAGCTGATCTGGTCATGTGAATCTATGCCACAGTAATCTTGAGGCTAGACTGTTGTAATGCCCTTTACATAGAAGTGCCCTTGAAGGCAACTCAGAAACTTCAGTTGGTACAGAGCACCACAGCACGATTACTATCGGAGGCTAGGCGGAATACGGATATGACACCTATTCTGCAGTTTCTTCGTTGGTTACCAATTTGCTTCCAGGTTCAATTTGTGGTACTGGTCACCAGCAAGGGATGGGGAGGTAGGGTTTCCAGATCCAGGCTGGGAAACTCCTGGAAATTTGTGGATGGAGCCTGGGGAGGACAGGGACTCAGATGGGGTACAATGCCATGGAGTCCACCCTCCAAAGGATCCATTTTCTCCAGGGGAACTGATCTCTGCAGTCTGGAGATGAGCTGTAATTCCTAGGGATATCCAGGTCCCACCTGGGGGCTGGCATCCCTAGGACCCCTCTATCCGCAGGGCCCACTCTCCCAATGTGCTTCATTGTGACACCTTAACTCAGAGCAAATCCTTCTAAAAGTGCCACCCTGCAAGTGGGTAATAATAGCAGTCTGTATGAATCCATTCTCTGTTGTGCTCCACACCTGGTGGAATAACCTGCCTGATACAGAAAGGAAGGATCCACTAATACAGTCCGCCTTGAGCTTTCAGTAAAGAAGGCAGACTACAAATGAAATAAGTAAATAAACTCACTGAGTAATGAAAATTCAATAGAAAGTAATTGAACTTTAAAAAAGACTTCCAAATGGCAATGATTTTGTGGAAAAGTGGAGACATTTAAGAGAGTATATTCAGAGAGAGAATAATGAACTTTTAATTTAAAAGGTTAATTGCTAAAATAGCAGTCTTTTGAATACCACCCCAACAGCAGCTATCACACATGAATCAGTCGTGTGCTATTTTGGGCTGAGCGGTGCAAATGAAATTGATGAAATTGCTCTGTCACTGCTATTTATACAATGTTACGTGCCTGACTGCTCTGAGCTCTGCATCTCCTCCCCTCAACCAGGGATGTCATCAAAAAGTACAGTTATTGTTGATATTGAACAGCAAAGACAAAACACAGGGGTACGTCAGCCTGCCCTGACCCGGATGGCCCAGGCTAGCCTGATCTCATTATATCTCGGAAGCTAAGCAGGGTCAGCCCTAGTTAGTATTTGGGTGGGAGACCACCAAGGAATTCCAGGGTCACTATGCAAAGGAAGGCAATGGTAACCTTCCTCTGTTCGTCTCTTGTCTTGAAAACCCTATGGGATCGCCATAAGCAGGCTGCACCTTGTCAGCGCTTTCTTCACCACACGGTGGAAGATGGAGATCTTCTTCCCTGCCTCCTTTCTTGTGAAGATAGCATTGCCAGGACAAACAGATAAGTCTGAGATGTCAAACAGCCTCCTTTTATAATTTTTGTTAAAGGATGTAATTCAAAGAGTAGATGTTCTTAATAGCTTTGCTTGCATTAACAGAGCACAGAGGCAACATCGACTGGGAGGTTGCATAAAAAAGCCCAAAGCCATCTCACACTTGCCCCCAAATCAGAGCAAAGCGGTCTGCCACTCTGTGCTGAAGCCATGGGATGGAGCCATGCCTTGCACAGAGAAGGCTGGAGGCCCTGGAGCTGCTGCCTTGGGGTTGTGGTGCTCAGGAAAAGGGAAAGCAATCAGTTTGGCAGGTCCAGAATAAACAGAACTCCCTTATAAAGTTATACTGAACTTTATTTCCCTGGCATAAATTGACATGCCTCTTGATCCATCCCTCAGCATGGTGTAGTAGTTAAGAGCGGTGGTTTGGAGCGGTGGACTCTGATCTGGAGAGCCAGGTTTGATCCCCACTCCTCCACATGAACGGCGGAGGCTAATCAGGTGAACCGGATTGGTTTCCCTACTCCTACACGTGAAGCCTACTGGATTACCTTAGGCCAGTCATACTCTCTAAGCCCCACCTACCTCACCAAGTGTCTGTTGTGGGGAGGGGAGGGGAAGGTGATAGTAAGCCAGTCTGATTCTTCCTTAAGTGGTAGAGAAAGTCAGCATATAAAAACCAACTCTTCTTCTTCTTCAAACCCAGCTGGCACAGTGAGGGCACATTTCATCAACAACAAGCATTTCCACCCGAACTTTATGGATCCCTTAGTGCATACTTTGGTGCTCTTTGCTGCTGAGGTGGTCTGGAGCCAATCCAGATGCTTGGATTTTACCTGAGATGGGGTGGGGGGAGGAGAAAGAATGGCACCCCTTCCCAAGAGGGAGAAAATGTCCCCATCAGCTGCACAGCTACTTGGCTGAGAGTCAAAAGCCAGTGAAGATGCTTCAAGTCCCTGGGGAGTTTGCTCAATGAGTGGAAAGGTGGCAGGACGTGGAGGCGCTCAGCAAGAGATATGAAACATGATAATGAATCCATGGGACCCAGTAGACCACAAGATTCATTACAACATGGAAGCCCCTAACAGGACTGGGACAAGGCAGGAGCCCAACAGCTGGTACAGGTATGCTAGGTGCACACTGGCAAATGCAACTTCCCATTTGAAGCAGAGAGACATTCTTGGTTGCCCCTAGAAATCTGGGTGGAGTGCTAGAATAGGACCTGGGATAACTGGGTTTGAATCGCCACTCTGCCATGGAAGTTTGCCGGCCCCATCTCTCAGCCTAACCTGCCCCACAAGATTGTGGAGATAAGGTGGAAGAAGGGAGAATGATGTGTAATAATAATAATAATGTAGGCTGCGCTGGGTCCCAATTAGGGACAAAAGTGGCATTTAAATAAATAAGCAAATCCAGACTAAGGTCACAACCACTGTTCTTGGGAGCAAGGTTGCAGGGAAGGTAATAATTGCCCTCCATCTCTAACGTTAAATCGTCCAGTGCTTGCTAATGAACCTCGGGTGTGAGCAACCCCCACTTATAGGTTATAGGAGAACAACTGCTCTTCAGGATAAGCTTATTAGTACAGACTTCAGGGAACATATACCTAACACCAGCATAATTTCTGGACATTTCAGATGTGGAAAATGTGTGAATTGTCCCTTTTCCTTCCCAGTGAAGGAATTTCCTTCCCAGTGAAGGACTCATCAGATGGGATGATTCTACCACTGTGACCTTTTCCACAAACTTGAGTTCATCTTTGTGGCCTCTGTGCAGTCCCACATGGGAGCTGTGCTTGTGCAGGTCAGCCACGGGTTGTAATTGAAAAGCTTCTTGGTTAGCCTAGCAACTAGGATTGATCCCCCCTCCCCTCTGTCACGTGCCCAGAGCCAACAGCTCTTCCCGCCCTTTTGGACACGTGATGGAGGGTGGGGGGGCAGCCTTCCTTCAGTTCTCTTTCTGCCGCAGAGGTTAGAGGACGTTGGTTAACTTTGTTTGTACTTCAGACTTTTACTTTGGAATTGTTGTGGTTTTCTTGAGTAGTCTTCGGATCCTTTTGAGTTCTTGCGATGAAGTCTTAAGGATGGCTGTCTTAAAAAAATGTAAGAGATGCAGAACTAAGATAGCCAAGATTGATGACCATGATGATTGTCTGCTTTGTCTGGGTGAGGGCCATATCCTGTCCAGTTGCCAGGCATGTTCCCTGTTCACCCCTAAAGCTCACCAGAAACTTGCCTTTTGATTGAAGGTGGCACTATGGAAACGGGCAATGGAAATTCTATCTGGCTCCGAGTCGGCGTTTCAAAAAATAAAATCTCCGTCTTTGAAGTCAATGCCTTCGCTGCCTTCACATAAATCTGGGTATTGTGAGAAAAGGGCTGGATGTGAACCTCTTCTGACTTCCTCAAAGAGGAAGAAGCATTCTTCGTGTTCAAAATATTTAAAGGCTTCAGGTTCTAAACCTGCAGATAGTGGGTTGTTGGCCCCATCAACTCTGAGGGCAACTTCACTTCCGAGCGGTCCTTTGACCCATCAGGATCGACTGTCTTCCCCTTCTGAAGGGGTAGTTCCAGTGGCCCAGGGTGACTCTTGGAGGACATCACCGAGAAGATCCAACCCTCACTTGAGCCCTATTTACCTGACTCCACCTGATCTCCTCATTCAACCTACATCGTTGAACTGTCATCCGGTGTTGACAGCTTTGTCTCTGGTCTGAGATTCGGCTCCTGATCCTCATGGAGAACACAAGTCCAGGTCACGACTCAGATCGCTTCCTCCTCTTCTCGACACTGAGACCGAAGTAGAGAGGGACCAACTATCGGGAAACCTAAGACCCCTTCTCCAACTGGAAGGGAGGTGTGCTTGTTTTCATCCTGGGATGATGAGGTCATTGAAGTCCCTCTGAGCCATTCTAATGTAGACGACCTCTATGGATGTCAACGTAACACCTTCCTGACTGAACCTTCTCCACATTACCATCCTGATTACGATTTTGATCCCGGGTATTCCCAGTGGGGATTGAATCCTCCCTGGGGATGTGGCCAGTATCCTCACCACGAATTGTGTCATGGCGACCTGTGCTGTTCGTATCCCCATAATAGTCCTTTAGTGCAACGAAAGAAGGTCTTGCCTTAGACTTCAGTGTTGGAACCAAAGCATCTGCCGGAACTGAGCAACGGCATGTGGTCAGAGTCAGAAGAGAGGTACTCCGAATCTGGAATGGCTTCAATCCCTTTGAGCCCGTGGCAACGTGTCCTCTGGACTTACTGTCTTATAAGACAGCTTTGGGGGGGGCATTACCTCGGCTCGCTGGGTAAGTGACCTGAGGGCACTCCGTCACGATGTGCCCTTCATCAAATTCCACAGGGATTGGGTGGTCTTAAGACCCAGTCTACATTATTTGCCCAAAGTTGTTTTGCCCGTTTTCTATACTGACCCTCAATCACCGTCGGATAGGTCCCTACATATGTTGGATGTTAGGAGGGCTTTGCTTTTTTATCTTAATTGCACACAATAGTTTAGGGAAGACACATCTTTATCTGCTTTGCTGGTACAAACAAGGGTAAGGGTATTTTCACTCAGTCCCTTTCCCATTGGGTGCTTTCAGCTATTAAACAAGCCTATGCAGAGGCCTGGAGGTCTTGCCCACTCCCAGTCCATGCTCACTTGACTAGGGCCCACGCCTCTTCGGCGGCCTTTGCCTCACAGGTGGACTTGCGGGATGTATGCCGTGCAGCAACTTGGTCCACTCCTTCTACATTCGTCTGACACTACTCGATGGACGTCAATGCGGGAGCAGATGCAGCCGTGGGACAAGTGGTGTTATGATCCATTCTTCAGTGATCAGCCTCACACCCACCTCCACAGTAAGTGAGCATGCTATGCCCCAAGTGGGACTGCACAGAGGCCATGAGGGTGAAAACAGTGTTGCACTTACCTGTAACTGTTGTTCATCGAGTGGTCCGCTGTGCAGGCACAGATCCCTCCCTTCTTTCCCTCTGTGGACTGACTCACTGCCTTGTGGGTTTGTTCCATGGCAGCAGAAGGAGAACTGAGGGATGGTTGCTCCCCCACCCCTCCATCATGTGTCCAAAAGTGTGGGAAGAGCCATTGGCTCTTGGTGCCTGACAGAGGGGAGGGGGGAGCAACCCTAGTTCAATCAAGAACTGCAGTGGGTACAGCCATGGTCAACATAGGTATGTTTGGATCCGTTCTTTCCTTGTTGAACTTTCTTTACTAAACTCACCAGATAAAATTTAACTGGAAAAGATGAGACTTATGTCTCCAAGGGACTCTGCTATGAATCTCTGCCAGGGATCCAATGTCATGATAGTGGTTCTGGCAAAGTTCTACTGGAAACACTTTGAAGTTGTACACAATTTTACACAAGATCATGGAACAGATTTCACACTGCAGTAACACACAATTAGAATTGTCTTCCCTTTCCGGGCTGCATATTTACCCAGTGGTTCCTGGTGTCCTTCCCCAGTGCCCAGACAGTGAGACAGTGCTCTGGTCTCACTCACAATGTCTGGGCTTCTCATTCCTGAAAGCAGATTCCTCACAAGATTACACTTTCTGGAAGACCCTGAAAGTTGGGTGCTCCCTCAGCTGCGCCGCGAACCAACACCAAACCCCGCAGCCTGCCCCACTTTGACTGGAGAAGGGTACAGGGCGCTGGGAAAGGAAGTGGCATAAGAAGGAAGAGAGGCTGTTTCTTCCGGGTGGAGCTGTGGCAGATGCACAGGTGGCTGCCTCTCTTTCCCTGAGCGGATGAAAACAAACTGCAGCAATGGCGGGGTTGACAGAAGCTCCAGGTGACTGAAAGAGGCCGCTGTTGTGAAGCATCTCCAGCCCTGCGCAGCCTCCAGCAAAGAGGCATGGCTCTCTAAAACCGGAGCCCAGCAGACAGGAGGCCCGGGCCTACTGGGTCAGTGTGGACCATTGCTCAACACCCTCGAAAGAGCGCCACAGCCGATACCCACCCGCGGGCCAGCAGCAGGAAAAATTTCCTTCGTACAGCGATGCCACAAGTTGGGCCGTATCCCAGCCTTTACACCTGGGGCTGAAAGACAGCGATGTTGGTCTCCCCCCACCCCATCTTATAGTTTTCTTGGCTGAGGGATCATACCCTCGAGCTCCTCAACCCCCTGAACTGGTTGGACTGCAAATTCGCTGGCCTGAGCAGAGGCAAGAGCTGGACTGCCTTGAAGTCCAGTCTCCCCACTGCAGAAGTATCCCACTTGGGTTACTGAGGTGACTTCTGAAAGACACCGACCCAGGCTCAGCAACCCTAGTTGCTAGACTAACTATCCAAGAAGCTTTCCGATTGGAGCCCGTGGCCTGTCCTGCGCAAGTGCAGTTCCCATGTGTGCCTGCACAGAGGACCACTCAATGAACAACAATTACAGGTAAGGGCTAGTTGGATAGTTGTTTTACTCCTGGTTTTCTTGGGCGTTGATCCACAACAGGGATCGGTTTGGGTACGGTTCTGCATGTCGGCCCTCCCTGTGCATTTTCACAGTTGTGGAATCGGTTTATTATTACGTGCCTTCAGTAATGAGGATTTTCCAGGGTAGGGTGCAGTCATCAGTGGCTTCACAGCATCACCTTTTTAAAACGGCCCTAGAATATTGATATTGCTGGAGCACTGTAACAGTAGGCTTAGCAGGTTTTCCGACTACCCAGCTTGCTTGTTTTTTGTTTGTTTGTTTGTTTGTTTTAAAGCTAGCTGCTCACCTCGTGGAGAAATAAGGGGAAAGGCATATCTCAGTGAGGGAAGAAGACAGAGACTTACTTTTTAAATAAGAAAGCTGAGAATTCAGCTAAACCTTTTGTTGCAACGCTCTAGCGATATATCAGCATTTTGGTGCCCCCTTTTTTTTTTGTTTAAGAAACCACTCATCTTCAGGGTGGAGGAGAGGAGGAGCTGGTTTGACCACCACAGTCCAATAATGGAAAAGTGGGCTGGAGGGAGACGGGAGTGGGCAGGGCAAAGAAACCCGCTAGAAACATTATGCGTGAGGGAAAAGGCAACTGAAAATCAGCTTCCAGAAAAAGATCAGGGTAAAAGTGATCTCAAAATAACTGGAAAAAATGGGGGGGAGGGAGTCAAAAAAAGAAGGGAAAACTAAAGGCACAAAAATTTGTGTGGAAATCAGGATAAGCCGAAGCAGTATGGGGCCAGAACCGATGAAAAGAACCATGCAGGACAGGTCTGTGTCATCGCATTTAGTGGCAGCGTCCGTTGCAATTTGGTCATTGCTCTTTGGTTTTTTGTCAGCGCCCTTCTGGGATTCTTTTCTCTTTTCAGATTCCGCAACCTCTTTCTAATTGAAACTGGTTGGACAAAACCAAATACCGTTTTGGGTTTTTTGGGGGTTTTTTGCTTTTCATAATGTTCAGTCAGGAAGGGAAGAGGGAATCCTGTATAAACTGAAATTAATAGAATTAGCAACAGATGCTGAAGCAGCAAAAATCTAATGCCAGCCGAGCCCCCTCCCCGCGTCTCTCTCTTTCTGTCCCTGAAACAATTTAGAAAGTTAATCTAGATGCCAATTGGTATTTCTAGAAACATATGTATACAAGATGTTGCTGCCACAATCTGTTCCATTTTGGACTGATGCTCGTCATTTCTTGCAAATACGTTTGCACGCTTTGGTTAGCAAGGCACGTTTGGTGCCAGGTAAGCAATGCACCCGCCATCTGGCCTCTGCAACAGAAACCTCACACCTCTTTTGCTGGCACTGGGAGCCAGCTTAACCGCTATGTGACATCCATTCCAGCATGTCACCCCTGGCCTGTAGAAAGTGGTCCAAAGCCCACCTGATTTGGCGTAGCATCATGGGCTGAGTTTCCTGTGCTGCTGATTCTGATGCCCTGAAGTACAATCTGGCATGTTCTGTTCAGGAATACTTTCTGATGCTGCAGAGGGTTTGTGTTACTGTGTGTGAGGGTTGTTTGCTTGGTAGGGTCTTTTCTTTTACAATTAATTTTAAGTTGTGTGTTAAAAAGCTGCATTCAGGATAGAAATATTTTTTAAAAAAAATAAACACACTAGACAATCACGTTCTTTTAAGTCTTATACATTTTATTGGGAAGAATCAAATACATGTCCTATGACAGCTAAACCTAGAACAGGCTGATAATGCCCCTTACTACTTACTGAGCTCTGACTTGGATAGCCTTGGCTTGCCAGATCTCGTCAGATCTCAGAAGCTAAGCAGGGTCAGACCCTGGTTAGTACTTGGATGGGAGACCACTAAGGAAGTCCAGGGTTGCTGTGCGGAGACAGGCCGTGGCAGAGATAGGCAGTGGCAAACCACCTCTGAACGTCTCTTGCCTTGAAAGCCCTACAGGGCCATCATAGGTCAGCTGCTACTTGGCAGCATTTTCCACCATCAGTATATTGAATGCCAGCAATGTGCTAGACGTTGTATGGAACTCAGAACTGACAAGGTCCTTGCCTAGAAAGCCTACGGTTGTTGGTCCTGATAATCACGTGGAGTCGTAAACCGCTTGCACGCTGCTCCATGCAAGTACCTGCTAAACAGATTAACTTTGCCAGCGTCAAACTGTATTGGAAGGGACAGGGGAAATCTGAATCAGTGCCCCAAGTAGGCATTGTGTATCCTGGGGTGCGGCAAAAGGGTTTGTTCTTACTATGCAGCATGCTTTAGTGCTCATAGGCCCAATCCAGAGGGGCCAATCTTGGTGCAGATTCTTACACAAATGGGTTAGGACCATTTCTGAGAGCCAATCCACGTATTCAGAATCATTCTTACAATGGGAGGCCATTGTTAGAGGCAAGATGCTGGCCTCTTGGCCTGATCTAGCAGGTCTGTTCTTCTGACCTTATATTGTACAACTCTCTTTGGACTGTACTAGTTAAGATTGCATCATTATCACACTCTGGGCCCTGAGAAAATTAGCACAGCAAGGAGAAAAGACCAGGAATTTAACTCTGTTCCTTGTCTTCTGCCTTTCTTCTATTCAGTTGTTGTTGTTGTTGTTGTCATTGTCGTTGTTAAACATGGATGCACAATACTGATGTGACTCCTCGTTTACATAGAGTCCAATGGAGTAAATGAAGACCAAAAGGTTGGGTTGAGCTTCATGGCTTTCTTTATTTGGCCAAGGATGAACGAACCGGGTGATCTCAGATGCAGACTTGATGATCTCTGCTATCTGGTCACACCCAAGGGGGGGGTGGGCAATGCAAGAGGTTATATAGACAATTGACATTCCAATCACATCCGACATAGCTTGTCACTGCAGCGTCATAGTTTCTACCCCGCCTGTGTGAGCATTGCTACTTCTAGTCAATAGACCTCTATTGTTCCCTAGCAGGCTGAAGCGAGAAAGTATCAGAAAGGGGGGAATAGGTGGGAGGGAGACTGTTGGAGCGGTCCCTTATCACACATTGGAATGTGAGTTTGCCTGCTTGGTGCTAAAGAGAAGGGGGGGCACTGGGCAGCGGCCTCTGTGAGTTCAATTTGTCAGCAGTTTCCACGTGTAGCTTGCGTGTATGTCTGAACGTGATTACTCAATCACGACAATACAAACATGCAAAGCCCTCTACATGCAGTGCCAAACGGTACAGTCCAAACAAGGTTCGCCTGATTATTCTGAATGTGCAGATCAGCACTATGTTACAGTCTGATGCAGCGCCTGTGCAGTTTTGAAAGATACATATGGTTGTTTTCCAAACATTTTTAGTAAGAATAGGGCCAGTCAATCCAGTTTGAACTGATCTATGTCTCTCTAGAGACATCATAAAGATGGACTCCGGCATAAACTTGTACAAAAACACACTACTATCTTCTCTGTTTATACAACTGTGCAATGGCCCAATCCAACAAGAGGAAGAAACAAGAGATTCGGGGCTAACCTTAAGCCGCTCCTTGTCAGGGCCATTCTTGAAAGCCATAGCTCAGCCAAGTGGAGACACCTGCTGTTTGTTGTTGCAACTTCACTAAAAACGCAGCAAAGGTTGGGAAAGTTGAAAAGTGCACCTTCACACTCACTGCTGGGAGCTCAAAGATGGCATAGCAAACAACTCCAGGAAAAATAATCTCCTCCAGTGAGATTCTTATTGTGTTTTTCAGAACATGCATCAGTTGGTAATGATTCAAATTATAGTTACTTAAAATACTTTTATTTTTTCAAGGGCTGGTGATTAATCCAAGGTTTTTGTGGTGGCATAATTTGCCTTTTGGCAGGTCAACCCCTTTGCATTGAAATAAATAAGTCTATTGGCAAGACTTAGTTTAGAATAACGGATGTGGAATTTTTAGAGTAATGGATGTGAAATTTTTCCTGATGTGGTTTGATGGTGCCATATTTCAGCTCCTGACAATGAGCGGAAAGGCAACTAAGGGGCTGTAGCTCAGTGGAAGAGTTTCTGCCTTGCAGTTCAGTCTCCAGCAATCCCCCTTTAAAAAGAATCCGGTTAGGTGATGTGGTGAAAGACCTCTCTGCCTGAGACCCTGGAGAGCAGCTGTCCGTCAGAGTGATCTTGACAGACCTATTGTCCTACTCCATATAAGAGAGCTTCATGTGTGTTCATGTACATAGCTGTCAGCCCCTATTGGATCAATGCAAAAGTACATGGATCTGCACGTGCTTACATTCATCCCTTGTTTTAGGAATATCTGTGAATGGCCTTATACCATTGCCTCATCATGATCAGTGTTGTCAGCTCTGATTGTCAGCCGCTGTCCAGCCTCCAAGGCAAAGAAAGGACTTTCCTAGTACCGGCTGCTTGAGATCCTCTAACTGGAAATGCCAGGGATTGATACTGGGACTTTTGGCAAGTAAAGAAGATCCATCATGGATCCACAGTTTACTTTGCCCTTCCTTCCTTTTCGTGATTCCCAAGTGTCCAAATGGGACACAGGGGCATGGCATTTGGGGAGGTTTGAGTGCAGTATCACGGATATTGATATAGCCGTAAGAAGTAGTACTAAGAATAATAATTCAAAATTGTAGCGGTGAGACCGTCACACTAGGATCTGGAAGATCTAAGTTCAAAGCCTCACTCAGCCATGAAGCTTACTGGATGATAGTGGGCCACTCATACACACACACACGCTCTCTCTAGTCGCCCCCCCTCTCTGACAGCCCTACCTCACCGGTTTTTCCAAGGAATCATAGAATCATAGAGTTGGAAGGGACCACCAGGGTCATCTAGTCCAACCCCCTGCACAATGCAGGAAATTGACAACTACCTCCCCCCCACATCCCCAGTGACCCCAACCTTCCCCCCGCCATGAAGGATCCCACAATCAAAGCACTCCCGACAGATGGCCATCCAACCTCTGCTTAAAGACCTCCAAAGACGGGGACTCCACCACCCTCCGAGGTAGCACATTCCACCGTCGAACAGCCCTCACCATCAGAAAGTTCTTCCTAATGTTTAGGTGGAATCACTTTTCTATTAGTTTAAATCCATTACTCCGTGTCCTAGTCTCTGGAGCAACAGAGAACAAGCTCGTTCCCTCATCAACATGACATCCCTTCAAATATTTAAACATGGCTATCATGTTTCCCCTCAACCTTCTCTTCTCCAAACTAAACAAACTTAACTCCATGTATACTGCCCTGAGATACTTGGATGAAGGATGGCATAAAATATACTAGAAAGATTAATAGTAATAAATTGTGTGGGAGATTTTGCTTGTTTAACTGTAGAAAGCCAGCACTGTGTTTTGGTTAGCGTGCTGAACTAGGATCCGGGTGATCTCAGTTCAAATCCCCACTCTACCATAGAAGCTGGCTGGGTGACTTTGAGCAAGTCACTCTATCTTACCTATCTAACCTACCTCACAGGGTGGTGGTTGTGAGAATAAAACAGAGCAGAGGAGAATGATGTTGAATTAAAGCTGCTTTGGGTGCCCCGTTGAATAGAAAAGTGGGGTATAAATCTCTAAAAAAATAATTATGAGGCAAAGCTGTTCATATTTTCTAATTCCTTATCTTGCTATAATACATGGTTGCCTTGAAAAATAAGCAGTCGTGTCCTTCAGTCACCATCTCATCTTCTTCAATTAATCGACTAACTGTACAATCCTAAAAAAGTTACTCCAGTCTAAACCCATTGATTTCAGTGGGCTTAGGCTGGAGTAACTCTGCATAAGATTGCACTGTAAAACTAGTTAATTTACCATGGGTTAATTTACCACGTTAAACATGCAGGCCTAACTGGATGTTGCTCGCCAATGCAAAAAAATAATAACTGATCATTTGGTCAGGTGTTAAATCAGAGTCTTTTGTAATACTTAATAAGTAGCTTGTGTAACACAGTTCGGGGGGGTTTGCATAAGGCCAAAAAGAATATTAAAGATTGACTACAGAAGAAAATATTGCAGCTGCCAAGTCCTGATTAGTCATGAAATCCACAGTATTATCAAGCCTCGGCTTTGCCTCCTTTTTAATGGTTAATCTAAGAAGAAAGGCATCAGTGATCCCTTTTTAAACAATAAAAAGCCGAAGTAAATTCATTATCTTTAATAATTTTGATAAAACACACCAAAAGCCCTTTGAGATTTTGAAAATATCTGTTCTGTTTTGCTTTAAAATCCACCAAGTTTAGGGCTACGATCGATTATATTAACTGCTGGGCTTTTCGTGCATTCCAAAATTACCATGTAATCTTAAACCTTGTTGTGAACTGATTGGATTGGAAAGTCCCTTGAAACAATCGAGCTGATTATAGGCTAGAGCAGAGAAAGAACCTCGTCGGTATGATTGCAAAAACATCATTGTAATCTAGAACACTTCCTTCTTACCTTTTGCAAACAAAAAAAGGGAAAATGTGCTTAATTTTTTTTTCTCCCTTCACCCCTCTGCCTGTTTTATTTCAGATACTTTTTGGATTTCAAGGCAAAGCCTTTGTTTGGAGGGAGGAGCGTAAAAACATGAGAAGCCTCGATGCAGAAGTCTGTTCTTTTCCTTCCTGCAGGGACGAACTGTAAATTGTCGTGCCAAAGTTATCTCACAGAGGTTTCATTGTCGTGC
The DNA here is from genome assembly GCF_029931775.1 of Euleptes europaea. Lineage (NCBI taxonomy): Eukaryota > Metazoa > Chordata > Lepidosauria > Squamata > Sphaerodactylidae > Euleptes > Euleptes europaea. Next base: position 96,899,093 of record NC_079316.1, on the reverse strand, counting down.
CTTCTTACATCATCTTAATGTGATTTTATTTTAGTTTGTCAAAGTTGTATTGATGGAAGTGTGTTCTTGATGGCAAGCAGGCCTCCCTTTTTATGCAAAACAGGGTTCAGCTGACTCTAATAAACACAACTTGCAATCCACCAAATTGTAACTGCAATGGGATGATCTCTTTTGTTTCCTGAGTCAAGACTGTGTGTCAGAGAGCACGGAAAGGAGGTTTCTCTTGTATTTCTGCAATAATTGCTTGGGTGCATTATGATCTCTAAATGAATAGTATATCTTAGAACAAACCCGTCTTGTATCTTTTCTCTACCCCCCTCCTTCGCCGCACACAGTACTAAGCTTTTCTTTTGAAAAACACCAAAGCTACTTTTCCAGATAAGTCATCAAAATGTTTCCAAAGTATTTTAACTGCCAGATTAACTATATCTGGAAAACAAAGAAAGATTGCTTACATTCTTGAAGTGGAAAGCTTGCCAATGTGCAGCAACAAATTAATTTTCTTTTGCAGCCCTGGTCTGGGCAGCAGGCAGCAGGCGAGCTCATGCAAAAGGGTACATAAAAACGTACGGGGAGGGGGCGACTTACTTGTTCGAAAATAAAAAGGGTACATGGGAGGGTCTTAAAATCATGATAACCTGAAAAACTTGCTATTTTCTCTTATAATTTTTTTGGTAACATCTGGCCTCATGAATAAGGTTGCCAACCTCCAGGTTGCAGCTGGAGATCTCCTGCTATTACAACTGATCCCCAGCCGACAGAGGTCAGTTCACCTAGAGAAAATGGCCACTTTAGCAACTGGACTCTAAAGTCCCTCTCCTCCCCAAACCCCACCCTCCTCAGGCTCTGCCCCAACAACCTCCCGCCAGTGGTGAAGAGGGACCTGGCAACCCTACTCATGAAGAGTTCTTGGGAACGCAAAGGCTTGCCCAGTGGCCTAGGGTTGCCAGCTAGTGGTTGGTAACAGGCAGGAGCCTGGGAGGGAGCGGAGACATGAGGGCGCCATCGGCACAACAGCATTACATTGCTTGCAGGGAAAACCCTGAAGTGACATCACTCTACTCTAGGAATCAGCAAAAACTCTATGGTAAAACCATAGAATTTCTATTGATTCCTAGAGTGGAGTCACTTTTGGGTTTTCCCTGGAAGTGATGTAACACCACCATGCCAACACCAGTATTTTTGTTTTCAGGCAGCAGAAGGCAACAAGAGGTGGGGCGGGAGACCTCCTGTCCCCAGCAGATAAGTGGCATCCCTATTGTCCACTGTTATTGGTCCTAGGGTTGGACCTATTAAAAGGTATTCCATTAATAGTGTTATGTCGCGTGGGCAATACATGAAACCAGAGACGGAGTTCCACTTCCAACAACAACGCTTCATTGTGAACAGGCAGAACAGAACTGGAGAACTGTGCTCAGACCCCTGCTTATATGCTGGCTCGGCCGGCCGTGGCCACTCCCCCCAAGACCGTGATTGGGCGGTTGAACCCCGGTAGCCAATTCGGACATACAACTTAGGAGCCTGGGGAAATCCAAGCTCTACACGCACCTGGTTTCCCACGCTACATACATAACAAATAGTGTTCTTGGCTTTTGGGATTCATCTTTTCTAAGCCAGTGCTTTTCAAACCAGGATATCTGTGGGGTCCATCAGACACTTATCAATGGGAACATCCTGAAAGACACTAACCCAGCGAATAGCCAGAGGGGACTGTTGGTTCAATTCCTGAACCAAACAACATTTTACTCTGTTTTCAGGTATGTGTGCTGGAAGTTCTGTGTTGAGACCTAATTATGTGGTACATGGGGCTTGGTGTGGATTGGGACCAGATATATTGGGAGAGGGGGCTGAAGCTTCTGTGGAGTCGTTTTCCTAACTTGAAACTGCTCCAGGGAGCTGCTAGTTGCCCTGTCACAGGGAAATGCCATGTCGCCCATTACTGTGTGTGTACCCTATTACATAGAAATTTTCCCCACCAGGGAAACTAGCAGTTCCTGGGTTAGGAATACCCCCACACACCGGGGTACCTGAAAATTAAGTTTCAACATGGAACACAGACAGAGCCCCCATTCTGGACCTAGAAAGAGTGTCTAATTCATATGGGACCTTGCCCAGGACTGGCAACCTCAGCGGAACTGTAGGAGCCAAATTTGGGGGGGGGGGCTGGCATTGCACAACACTCTGCCATCACTTCCAGTCACATACTAAGGTATGACATCATGGTGGGGATTTCCTAAATGTTTATGGTAAAACCATAGAGATCTGGGAATTTCCTAGAGTGTCACTGTGATGTCATTTCCAGGTATGCAACGAGAACTAACATCCCAATATCAGCAATGCTGGCTTGCCGAGTATCAGATAAGTCCAGCCCACACTCTTTGTCTACTGAGGGTGTTCCCTAGAACGCACCCCAGAACCCTTTGCAACGCATGGGATTTTATGACCAAGAAAACAAGGGTCCCTCAACAGACTATCAATATAGGAACGGCTCCACGAAAGCAGAGTCTTGGAAAACACTGACTTAAGTAATAAACGCATTAAATTCACTTTTAAAATTTACTTTCTGTTAATGTAGTTAATTAATTAAGGGAAACATTAACCTTGCAGCAATTTTTAAAATCTAGGAATCCTAATCCACACACACACACACACACACACACACACACCCTTTCTCATTCAGCCTCTCCTGCAGAATCTACTATAATCTGTTTCAGGTCAAAGATTGTTTATGTCAGCAATGTTCAGGCTACATAACTCTAAAATGCTTTAATAAATTTATCAACTGGAAAATATTGCAAGCATTTAATTTCCTTTGATACAGATACAAGCGCCTGCCCCCACTTTCTCCCTCCTCCCCCCCAATCAGATTTCATTGCAAATTCCTGCTCTTATGAATCATTCTAAGTCATGTTTGCTTAAACTTTCCTGTGGTTCTACAAACAGCCTTTATATGGCCAGACTTCAAAGATGTAGAAATAAAAGATGGAAATGTGATAGGAGTCATCTATTATTAGGAATGAAACATTAACCACTTTGCATAATAAGCTTTAAAACACGAACAACCTTTTTTTAGAAATAAAAAGAATTGCACATTCATAGTATTTTAACTAAGTTTGGCATTTATCACAGTGGGCCGTTTAGAAGACAAATACTTTCCATGAGCCACAATTGGCTCTAATTTCCCCCAATATTTAATTTAAGGGGGTTTGTAACATTATAACAGGCTACTCATATGTCAAAACCAAAATACCCAACTTGATGTTTCTCGCTTCTAAAATTAATCTGTTACCAGGATGCTGAGTCCAAAATAGTTCTGGGGGTAAAGAAGAGGGTTGTAAAGAGGACCTGATAAAAATCTCCATTTCGAATAGCAAGAGAAAAGGGGGGAGCCGGAGGAATGTCTCTGCCCACCACTGACATCAAATGATTAAAAAAATAAACTGAATTTGTGCCTGAAAGAATTTATTAGCTTCATCCAGAGTTGCATACATGGCAGGAATGTTAATTGTAAAAACCTGCAATGTAGCATTTCTGGTAAGCACAAGAGCTGGATTTAAGAGGAGATCGCAGCTGTGCCCCCCCCCCCCCAAACACACACACATGCACATACTTTGCTTGATTTTTTGTGCATTTAGAGACCAAGAATATACCCTCCAAAATCAAATTAGTGAGATGTGAGACAGAGGTGTTTACAGAATTAAGTAACCCAGTGTTAAGCTGATATGTTCCTTTAGGCACACAATTAAACATTGGTAACATTTTGTTCTTGGGTTTCTGAGCTAAGGCAGCAGATCAAGAGCAGGTCAAAAGCCCATGAGCATCTTGAGTCAGTCCTAAAGAAGGGATGTTTCAAAACACAGAACTTGAAGTTCTTGTGAAGCTAAAGGAAAGGCAGAGCAGAAGTGAAGCCGCCTCCAAAACAAACGCCTTTTCCGTCACCGAATGTGAACATAAAAGTCTGTTGGGAAATAGTTTCCACCCATGGTATGTTTTTTATTTGCTCATGAAAGCATCATTAAAGGTTAATTGGGGTTAATTTTCCTTTTTTTTTCAAGCTGTGGTATAATCAGAATACCAACCCAGAAGTGTAACGAAAAAGTATAATTTTAGACTCTGTACAGCTTTAGTGGCGAAAGTGCTTAGGAGGCCCGCGGGGCCTACCGCCGGTGTAAAAGGCACTTATGCCGGCGCAAACGGCCTGGGCCCCGGCGTAAGTCAAGTTACTCTGGCGGCGGTAGGCAGCAAAGGGGGACAGCGCGGATGAGCCAGCGCAAGGGCCGCACCAGCACTCGAGTGGTGCAGAAGTGGCCGGAGGCGGCAACGGGGGTGTTCCCGGGGGCGTTCTACCGGCTGGGAGGCCTCCTAAGGCCCTTTCAGGCCAGGAACGCCCACTTTTGCCACCAAAAAGTTACGCCAAGTATCGACCTGGCGCAATCCATTGACCGCCATGCAAACGCTCCAGACCCTCGTCTTTCCTCCGAGCCCAAACACTCCTTAGAACAGTGGTTCCCAACCTTTTTTTGACCAGGGACCACTAGGACTTTTTTGTTCGGTGCAGGGACCCCAAGGTTCAAAATAAAAATTCCAAGAATTTGAAAATAAACTTTAATCATAACTGTTAGTTAAACATTAAACTTAGAATAATATTTGAATATATATTTTATAATAGAGAACTTTTAATTGAAAATATTAATGTATTATGGGTTTATAACTTTGTTTCGTGGACCTTAATTTAGTTCTCGCTGACCCCTGGGGATCCACGGACCCCTGGTTGGGAACCAGTGCCTTAGAATGTAATTCTGGAGAGTTGGTGTTCCATAGCAGCTAAGAGGGTAAGGTGGGAAGTCTTGGCAGCAAACCCACAAGCCTCTGTCTGCCTCAACCCTCCCGTCAATAACATGATGATTCTACTGACACCTTACAGCGTATCCCCCCAGAATCTGTTTATTAGGATCAGTCTTGTACTTGTCCCTGATAAATGCCTATTTTGTCCTGAGGGGGAGGAAGAGTTGGGGAATGCCTTTTAAAAATAGCAGTTAGAGTTGCCGATGCATACTAGCTTTTCCTATGAACGCCAACTGCCTTAGACTGAATGTTGCTGACTATCTGTGTCTTGCAGTTCCTCTACAGCAAGTGCAAATTTGATGAGATTCTATTAAGCATCTTTAGGTTTTTAAGAAGGAAACCAGTTGTGGCCAAATGAGTAAAGGGTGCCAACTTCCAGGTGAGGCCTGGAGATCTCCAGTCAAGCCCGCACAATGTGAGGTGTCAAGATGACTGTGTCTCCCACCCTGCCTATGTGTGCCCCCCCCCCGCCCTGGTGAATCACAAATTTTCACTGCTTGCAGCTGCCTTCAGTGTCTTTGTGGGAACATCTTAAGAACTGCCCAAGTTCATCAAAAGTGGGAGTGGGGCTGGGAGAATGCCTGTCCGTTGTCCGTGCTCCTTCTCTTCCTGGGCTTAGAGGGGCCTGGTGGAATGGTGTTTCTCGCCTGTTGCAGCCAACCAGCCATTCTGTAAAGTCCATCGACCTGACCTGAATGGCCGGGGGAGTGAAAGCCTTGTGAGCTCTTGTCGTGGAAGACAGCAAAGGGGAGTGGACAGTGGCAGAAATAGAACCCCAAAAAAGGCGCTTGAAGGATGAAGCAGGGGGCAGAGAGAGGATTTCAGGAAAACCCATGGTACGGGGAAAGGTCAAAAGATTAGGGCAATGGAGCTGAGGCTGCCAAAAGACAGCAGAGGGTGTCATGTGGCGGAAAGTTAGCAGATAATGCATTTAAAAGAAAACACAAGGTTAAATTTTTTAGGTAAAAATATAAGAGTCGGTCTTGGCATGCACTGTGCATCCCTGCTTTATAAATGCTGCATCCTGATGCCTGGAATCATTCTATGATGCACCCCCCCCCCCATTATACAGCACCCTAAACCAGAAGTCCCCGGCAGATTTCTAGTGAGCTTATGATAGCTCGTGTAGACCCTGAAAAAGACCCAGGCGAAGATCACAAGGCAGAGCAAGAATGCTCTCATGAAACTCAAAGACCTAGGAAGGCTCACTTAATCAGCTGACCTGAGGTGTATCTCTGTGTGAACCAGTTCTGATGTTAGCTGTTTCCCTTTCCAATGTTGAGAGTGGCCGCACAGGAAGAGTGAAAGCGAATGGGAAACGAGAGGGCATTTCTTCAAGTGAGTGTGAGGAAGGGGTGCACATCTGCTCCAGCAGGGGCCACAGGGCTCCACTGCTTGAATGTGCGACCTCATGGGGAAGGAGAAGTGTCTCAGGATAGAAGCTCTGCTGCTCATTAAAGGTTGGCTAACCCTGCTGTCAACCGGTGAGCACGGCTGTCCACAGCTCTCTGTCACCTTATTAATGGATTCTTAGATGATTCACTGTAAATGCTTTAATGGGATTACTATGAGCTAAATCTGCATACGTTTTGCAAATGAATAAAAACAATACCTCTGAAGAAAAAAAGCGCACCTTTTTTGTTTCTGGATGATGCATTCATCAGTCAAAGGAAGCACCATCTTGAAAGAAGCAATTTCCCTTCTCTCATACAGAAGAAGTAATGCTTTTTCTAAGAGGGTGCCTGCCTCTTGCAGTTTTTATTAGTATTACAAATTATTTTTTAAAGAAATTCCTGCTGCTTCATTAAATGCAGGCACCTTTTTAGTTAATCATAAGGTTTGTTAGCTGATTAACAAAAATATTGCAATCCCATTAGTTGTCTGCGTGAAATGGCTTCCAGCATCCCCCCTCCCTGTTCAGTTGCTGATGTGGGCAGGGAGGCTTAAGTGTGAGTTCACCCCTCCTGGCCAGCAACATCCCATTTGGCCAAATTGTGTGCCAAGGAGCCACACTACCAGTGTATCAGGTTGGCATCCTACAGGAGGTGGCTGGTGATCTCCTGGGATTACAACTCCAGGCAACAAAGATCAGTTCACCTGGAGAGAATGGCTGGTTTGGCAGGTGGACTCTATGGCAATTTACCCCATTGAAGTCCCTCCCCTCCTCAAACCCTCCACCCCCCCCCCCAAATCTCCAGGAATTTCCCAAACCAGAGCTTGCAACCTTACCAATGTAACACCAACAGGAGGCCCCAGACAGTTTAAAGCCATTAGCCTTTCCTGTGTGGTTTGTGTTCTTGAAACAGGCCTGAGCATCAATAAGTCCAGTGGGAAAATCCCATTATACAGGAGCTCACAGGCTGGCCTTGAGTAAATTAGTTTCTTTCAGGAAAATGGTAATCAAACAGACTTGGTTCCTAGAAGTATCATGAGGATAATAAGGTGAAAATTTTTAATATTAAATGGTTTGCTTTATATTTAGTATTAGTTTGTACATCTGTAACCTCGCACAGATTGGCAATATTCAATCTACATTCCAGTTCCGAAAAAAGGAGACGTGAAAGTTGAACCATCGCATTAATTTCTCACACAAGTAAAGTGATGCTCAAAATCTTACAACAAAGACTGTTACCCTATATGGAACAAGAAATGCCAGATGTTCAAGCTGAATTCAGAAAAAGAAGAGGCACTAGAGATCATATTGCAAATTTACGTTTATTACTAGAGCAGTTGAGAGAATGTCAGAAGAAAATCATCTTGTGTTTCATAAATTACAGCATAAATTTTGATTGGGTGGATCATGAAAAGTTATTGTTGGTTTTAAAAGAAATGGGTGTGCCACATCTGATGGTTCTGATGCGCAACCTGTACTCTGGCCAAGAGGCTACTGTTAGGACAGAATATGGAGAAACAGAATGGTTTCCAGTTGGCAAAGGTGTCAGACAAGGATGTATTTTATCTCCCTATCTCTTCAATCTATATGCATAAGGAAAACTGGATTAGATTTAGATTAAGGTGAGGCCAAAATTGGTGGAAGGAACATTAACCATTTGAGATACGCCGATGATACTACATTACTGCCAGAAAATAGCGAAGACTTGAAACAACTACTGATGAAGGTTAAAGCTGAAAGTGCCAAGCAGGCTTACAGCTAACATCAAGAAGACTAATGACTATTGTTAACAGATTTTCTATTCCTTGGCTCCAGCATCAACCAAAAGGGAGACCACAACCAAGGAATCAGAAGGAGATTGAGACTGGGAAAGGCAGCCATGAAAGAGCTAGAAAAGATGCTTGTGTGCTTGCACAGGGGACCTTTACCTTTAAGGATGTCTCTGGCTACCAAGATCAAGATAATTTATATTAAACTATTCCCTATGACTGTATGGGTGTGAAAGTTGGCCAGTGAAGAAAGCTGACAGGAAGAAAGTTGATTCCTTTGAAATGTAGTGTTGGAGGAGGTTTTATGGATACCGTTCACTGCCAAAGAGGCGAGTAATTGGGTTGTAGATCAAACCAAGCCTGAACTCCCCCAAGATGCTAGAATGACTAAACTGAGGCTATTGTACTTTGGTCACGTTATGAGAAGACGAAAGTCACTAGAAAAGACAATAATGCTAGGAAAAGGTGAAGGGAGCAGGAAAAGAGGAAGACCCAACATGTGAGGGATTGATTCAGTAGAGGAAGCCACGGCTTTCACTTTGTATGGCCTGAGCAAGGCTGTTAATGGTAGGACGTTTTGGAGGACAGTAATTCATAGGGTTGCCTTAAGTCAGAAATGACTTGATGGCACAACACGCATACAGCCTCCTAGGATTGCGAACTCTGGGTTGGGAATTTCCTGAAAATCTGGAGGTGGACTAGGGTTGCCAGCCTGAGCTTGTCAACCAGTGGGAAGGTTGGGGGCAGGGACACTGTGTGGGGGCATAGTGTTTCCAGGAATTTCTAGATCAACCTGACAACACTTGTCGGTTTTCCCCGGAAGTGACATTGTCACACCGATGAAACTGCCAGTTTTTCCCCCCTGCCACCACTTGGAGCAGTGGTGGGCAACAAGAGCTCAGGGTGTGGGGTCCCCCACCGGGGGCTTGTCATCCCTGTGCAGAGCCTGGGCAGGGAGGGTCTTGAAGAGGGGAGGAGAGGGACCTCAGCAGGGTATTCAGGCCATAGAGTTCACTCTCCAAAGTAGCCATTTTCTCCAGGGGAACTGATCTCTGTATTTTGGGAGATCTCCTGGTCCCTCATGAACGTTGCAACCCTACCTTTGGCTCACGAGATTTCTTCAGTATATGGTGGTGGAGGTGGAAAAAGTAACAATTATATTCATCCTCATCATTCCTTTGGGGTCTTCAGGGTCGTACATTACCTCAGTAATCCTTACAACAGCCTTATAAGGTAGGCTAGTAGTATTGTCTCCATAATTTGCTTCAATAAGCAATTTGAAGCATCAAAAATTAAGTGTGCATAGTGCAAATGGACAAATAAATATATCTCTTTCTGTAACAAGTCCTGAAAATCACTATCGGTATTTATTTAGCACAGCATTTTGAGGCACACTCAACTATTTTACACATTTTATAGCTGTGGCTAATTCCCCTTCCCTCCCATTCGTCCTTGCTCGTTCTTTTCTGGTTTTGGGCCAATCTAGTTGCAAACTAGCTGTCAGCCTACAGAGGCTGTGGGACTTTGTCCAGGTCTGAGGCTCGAGCCCTTGTAGAAAAATAATGTTTATGCACCAAGCTGTAACCATCCAGGCAATAATAGCATTCACCAGCCACTTGGAAGGGTGCGACTGCTGGGGGTGGGGGCAGGGAACAGAACACAAAATTGAAATAGTTTATTCTGAAGCATGTTGGACTGAATAAGATGATCGTTTCTGGGCAACGGATGTCAGTAACTCAGTTGCCAAGTCAGGGTCTTATATAACTTTAATTCATTCTACAAATTAGGTTAGTCAAAGGAAGTGTAAACATCAAACAACACTCCCGGGTGAGCTATTAAACATTAACTTTTTGCAGATTTTAAAAATCTGGTTTACAATCTCGCACAAGACATGCAAGAAGAAAAATAATGTTAGAATCATTGAGGAAACCAGAGTGATGGCTCAGGATGAAAAAGAGAGTGGAATATGACAGCCAGACTATGTTGTTGTTGTTTTCAAAAGACCATTTGGAAATATTAATCTAATTTTTATATATTTAGAATATTTATATGCCCCCTTTCCTCCTGAACAGCATGCAATAAAACCATGTAAAATCACATAATTAAAAACACAATATTAAAACAATAAATAAAATACACTGCAACAACATACAAAGTCACCAGTTTAAAAAATACAGTATGCTTGTATTCATATTTGGACCAAAGTCAGATTGCCCCTAAAGCTCTGTAAAATAATTCAGTTTTACTGCCTCATTGGAAATCCAGTGGTTTGGGAGCTGTTTTGGTCCTTGATCCGTGTAGGCTAGATTTTGGCACAATTTACCCATATCCATATATATACAGGGAAGGGAAAGACAGAGAGATACCATTTGAGCCATGGCTCTGCTTGAATTGTGGCTCCCTTAGCGTTGCTAGTTTTTTATTTCACAAATACTAGAACCTGCCGTGGTTAGTATTTGGATGGGAGACCACCAAGAAATACCAGGGTTGCTGTGCAGAGGAAGGCACTGGCAAACCACCTCTGTTAGTCTCTTGCCATGAAAACCCCCCCAAAAAGGGGTCGCCATAAGTCGGCTGCGACTTGACGGCACTTTACACACACACACAGAACCTGGGCAAACTTGTCCAATCAGGAGTGTATCCTGGTGGGTCCATGCATGCAGAGATTGACTGTGGGAACAAAATACTAGGGTCCCTACTCACTATGGTTACCACATCCAGTTTAGCAAATTCCTAGAGATTTGGGGGAGGAGCTTGGAAGGGTGGAATTTGGGGAAGAAAAGGAGCTCAGTGGTGATGTGATACCATACTGTCTATCCTCTGAAGCTGCCATTTCCTCCAGGGGAACTGATCTCTGTAGTGTGGAAATCAGTTGTAATTTCCAGGAGATCTCCAGCCTCCATCTGGAAACTGGCAATCACTATGGCTATTTATAACAAACCAATGATAACAGAAGCTTATAAATATGTCTAGTTTATCTTGTTATTGCTTCACAAGGATAGAAATTATACAAATTATTATATAGCAAACAATAAACAAAACAAAACAGGCTTCCGGTAATTTTCCTGTTTCATATAATCTTTCATCAGTTGGTAAGTGTAGTTTTAAAACAATTATAGTTCATTAATCCTCCGTTTCTTCTTTTTTCAGATTCTTTACTGAAGAATTGCTGAGGACTATTTATTGCCCAGTGGCGATCCCACGTTGTATCTTCTTAATGCTAAATAAAATATTTTTCCAAAAAGCTATCATTGGAATTCATTATACATTATACATCAGAAAATGCCACAAAACAAAGTTAGTTAAATTATACTTACAGACAACTTTTTATCACGTCTTACATCCTCAAATATATCAATCATATGATGAGTATTCTTATATCATGTTGGGATATGATAGAGGGAGAGGGTGCGATATTTATACAAGACGCTCCTATGCAGCGTTTACAATGAAAAATCACAGAAAGGCAGAGTAGTCGCACGCCGAGTTCAATCCATTGGGGGCCATTGTATTAAACATTGTAATAAAGTGAGCCTCTCTTTGGTGGAGAATCCTATCTATATTTTCCTTATGAAACCGTTTTTTCCGATATTGCCATAAGGCAAAAAACCTGAGGTCAGTGTCACTATGTTTTGCCTGTTTAAAGTGCGCTACGATCGGAGCCTCTAACACGGAATTGCGTATCCTCGATCGGTGCTCACCGATCCGTATTTTCAGGGATCGACTCGTCTTGCCTATGTACATAAATTCGCAAGAACATAGAACGGCGTAAATAACATTTTCTGAGGTGCAATTCGTACATGACTTAATTTCAAATGTAAATCCAGTTTTCACATAAGTAAAGCTCTTAACAGGGAGCGCATATGGACACATAGTGCAAGATCCACATCGATAGTGGCCAGTCCTATTAGTTACAATGGGCCGATCTATTCTATCGGTGTGCACAAGTTGGTCCTTAAGGGACATGGTTCTTCTATAACCTAATAGGGGTGGTTCGGAGCAATCAGGCAAGGAAGCAATAATGTGCCAATGTTTATGGATAATTTTCCGAATGCCACTCACCAAAGAAGTGTACTGAAAGGATGAAGTCAATTTAGGAATAACTTTCTTGGAATGAATGAACATTTGTTCCCGTGGCTGTGCATCTGCTCTTTTTTTGGCTGAGTCAATTAAAGTCATAGGATACCCCCTTCTCATGAGAGCACTTTTTAATAAAGAGGCAGCCATGTCAAAATCTCTACTATTAGTTGAGTTTCTTTTCAATCTCAACATTTGGCTATATGGCAAATTACATTTCAAATGCCCTGGATGATTAGAATTAAAGTGTAAAAGGGCCATTCGATCCATGGGTTTCTTATACGGGGATAGCCAAATCTTCCCATCAGGATTCTTATGTATATTGACATCCAAGAAATTAATACAATTACAATGATATTTACATTCAAATTTGATATTGGAATCAGCATGGTTAAGTTTATCAACCATAATATCATAATTATCCTTACTGTCTATACACATTACCAAATCATCCACAAATCTTGAATAAAAAGAAACATGTTGTTTAAAAAAAACATCTGAGAGTAAATATTTCTGTTCAAAAGCTACCATATAAATATTTGCCACCGAGGGGGCTACAGCCGAGCCCATAGCCACCCCCTTAATTTGTTTGTAGATTTGTTCCTTAAACCTAAAATAATTGTTCTCAAATAATAAATCAATTAAATTCATTAGGAAATGGGTAGGTGGATGTTTGTCTTCTCGTGATTCCAACTTGGCTTCAATAATTGCTCTAACCTCAGGGAGAGGAATATTTGTATACAAGGAGACCACATCAAAGGTAGCTAAAATAGTGTCTCCAGGTACCACAGCACCTTCAATCTTCCTTATAAAATCCCCAGTATCTAAAATATATGATGGGGTATCTATGGCATAGGCATGTAGAAAATGTTCTAAATATTTCGAAATTGGATCCAGAACTCCATTAATGCCTGATATGATTGGTCTCCCTGGGGGGTGATGTAATGTCTTATGGATCTTAGGCAGAATATAAAATATAGGCATTCTTGGATACTGATTGTAAAGATAGTCCGCCTCTTTTTTAGTAATATAATCTAAGGATAATGCTTCAAAAATTACTGTTCTTACAATATTCAGTACACTTTTGGTGGGGTCCCTGGTTGTTTCCTCATAAAAATCTGTTTGCGCAAGCTGGCGAAGGCATTCGTTATCATAATCCTCAGCTGAGAGAATGACGATCGCCCCGCCCTTATCGGCAGGCTGAATTACAATGGAGGAGTCCTGAGTCAAAGCTTCTAAGGCCTTTCGTTCCTCTAGTGTCAAATTATTTCGGCGAAAAATTTTTTTCTTTTCCAGACTTTGAATGTCTCGTAAGACACAATGGTGAAAAGTATCAATCAGCGGGTTTTGAACGGGCGGGATAAATGCTGATTTGATTCTAAAATCCAAGCGGTCTGTTTCCCGTCCTTTAAAAAAATCTTTAAGCCTAATTAATCTAATTAATTTAAAAAGATCAATTCGTGTTTGTATGCTGGAATATTTAGGGCACGGGACATATCCTAAACCAAGGTTTAAAACCTTGTTCTCAACCTCTGTAAGTGGTCGACCAGATAAATTGACTACTAAGTTTTGATATTTCTCCTCCGTCTCCGGGGAAAATAACCCCCCCGCGTATAATAATTGGGGTAATTTCTGGGTCTTAAAAAATATTCCCGGCTTGATGCCCTACTAGATAAACTTGAAGACTCAGTATTATCCAATAAACTCTCATCACCTCCCCTATTGAATCGCTGTTCATCCGAGCGATACTTTGGATTCAACCAAACATAAACCGTCTTACTCTTATAATCCTGTGTGTCCCTGTCAAGCTTTTTAATTTTATATTGTCTTATTTGTTCAGTGTATTCTTCCAATTCAGCTGTCATTTGTGCAATTTTATGTGAAAAAGTATCAGCCTCCATGTTCCTTTCAAGCTCTCTTTTTTCTTTTTCTATTTCTTTTTTAAGCTTGTCATTTTCCTCATTCGCTTTCTCTATAATAAGTAACATAAGGTCACTTGAGCATTTATTCAAAATTTCCACCCATCTCTCTCTAAAATTATCATCATTCTTAAACAAAGTTGGGGCTTTTTGTATTCTTAAGCCACGTGGTATCATGTCCTCTTTGACATATTCAGCTAATGACGTGGCATGCATGTTATATCTCACACTTTTTTTACTTTGAAACATCAATTGTTCAAAATTATTTTTCCGTTTATCTGGTTTCTTACGTAAGGAGTCCATTGAACCCACAATTCTTTCTCTATCTTCATTCGAATATGCAAATTTGCCTTGAAAATTCTGCGCCATGATATGATAGGTTACAATTTACAAGTAAAACTTGGATTGCAATAATAGTTAGTCAAGAATATGGCAATCACTATGGCTATTTATAACAAACCAATGATAACAGAAGCTTGGATTTTAGAATCAAATCAGCATTTATCCCGCCCGTTCAAAACCCGCTGATTGATACTTTTCACCATTGTGTCTTACGAGACATTCAAAGTCTGGAAAAGAAAAAAAATTTTCGCCGAAATAATTTGACACTAGAGGAACGAAAGGCCTTAGAAGCTTTGACTCAGGACTCCTCCATTGTAATTCAGCCCGCCGATAAGGGCGGGGCGATCGTCATTCTCTCAGCTGAGGATTATGATAACGAATGCCTTCGCCAGCTTGCGCAAACAGATTTTTATGAGGAAACAACCAGGGACCCCACCAAAAGTGTACTGAATATTGTAAGAACAGTAATTTTTGAAGCATTATCCTTAGATTATATTACTAAAAAAGAGGCGGACTATCTTTACAATCAGTATCCAAGAATGCCTATATTTTATATTCTGCCTAAGATCCATAAGACATTACATCACCCCCCAGGGAGACCAATCATATCAGGCATTAATGGAGTTCTGGATCCAATTTCGAAATATTTAGAACATTTTCTACATGCCTATGCCATAGATACCCCATCATATATTTTAGATACTGGGGATTTTATAAGGAAGATTGAAGGTGCTGTGGTACCTGGAGACACTATTTTAGCTACCTTTGATGTGGTCTCCTTGTATACAAATATTCCTCTCCCTGAGGTTAGAGCAATTATTGAAGCCAAGTTGGAATCACGAGAAGACAAACATCCACCTACCCATTTCCTAATGAATTTAATTGATTTATTATTTGAGAACAATTATTTTAGGTTTAAGGAACAAATCTACAAACAAATTAAGGGGGTGGCTATGGGCTCGGCTGTAGCCCCCTCGGTGGCAAATATTTATATGGTAGCTTTTGAACAGAAATATTTACTCTCAGATGTTTTTTTTAAACAACATGTTTCTTTTTATTCAAGATTTGTGGATGATTTGGTAATGTGTATAGACAGTAAGGATAATTATGATATTATGGTTGATAAACTTAACCATGCTGATTCCAATATCAAATTTGAATGTAAATATCATTGTAATTGTATTAATTTCTTGGATGTCAATATACATAAGAATCCTGATGGGAAGATTTGGCTATCCCCGTATAAGAAACCCATGGATCGAATGGCCCTTTTACACTTTAATTCTAATCATCCAGGGCATTTGAAATGTAATTTGCCATATAGCCAAATGTTGAGATTGAAAAGAAACTCAACTAATAGTAGAGATTTTGACATGGCTGCCTCTTTATTAAAAAGTGCTCTCATGAGAAGGGGGTATCCTATGACTTTAATTGACTCAGCCAAAAAAAGAGCAGATGCACAGCCACGGGAACAAATGTTCATTCATTCCAAGAAAGTTATTCCTAAATTGACTTCATCCTTTCAGTACACTTCTTTGGTGAGTGGCATTCGGAAAATTATCCATAAACATTGGCACATTATTGCTTCCTTGCCTGATTGCTCCGAACCACCCCTATTAGGTTATAGAAGAACCATGTCCCTTAAGGACCAACTTGTGCACACCGATAGAATAGATCGGCCCATTGTAACTAATAGGACTGGCCACTATCGATGTGGATCTTGCACTATGTGTCCATATGCGCTCCCTGTTAAGAGCTTTACTTATGTGAAAACTGGATTTACATTTGAAATTAAGTCATGTACGAATTGCACCTCAGAAAATGTTATTTACGCCGTTCTATGTTCTTGCGAATTTATGTACATAGGCAAGACGAGTCGATCCCTGAAAATACGGATCGGTGAGCACCGATCGAGGATACGCAATTCCGTGTTAGAGGCTCCGATCGTAGCGCACTTTAAACAGGCAAAACATAGTGACACTGACCTCAGGTTTTTTGCCTTATGGCAATATCGGAAAAAACGGTTTCATAAGGAAAATATAGATAGGATTCTCCACCAAAGAGAGGCTCACTTTATTACAATGTTTAATACAATGGCCCCCAATGGATTGAACTCGGCGTGCGACTACTCTGCCTTTCTGTGATTTTTCATTGTAAACGCTGCATAGGAGCGTCTTGTATAAATATCGCACCCTCTCCCTCTATCATATCCCAACATGATATAAGAATACTCATCATATGATTGATATATTTGAGGATGTAAGACGTGATAAAAAGTTGTCTGTAAGTATAATTTAACTAACTTTGTTTTGTGGCATTTTCTGATGTATAATGTATAATGAATTCCAATGATAGCTTTTTGGAAAAATATTTTATTTAGCATTAAGAAGATACAACGTGGGATCGCCACTGGGCAATAAATAGTCCTCAGCAATTCTTCAGTAAAGAATCTGAAAAAAGAAGAAACGGAGGATTAATGAACTATAATTGTTTTAAAACTACACTTACCAACTGATGAAAGATTATATGAAACAGGAAAATTACCGGAAGCCTGTTTTGTTTTGTTTATTGTTTGCTATATAATAATTTGTATAATTTCTATCCTTGTGAAGCAATAACAAGATAAACTAGACATATTTATAAGCTTCTGTTATCATTGGTTTGTTATAAATAGCCATAGTGATTGCCATATTCTTGACTAACTATTATTGCAATCCAAGTTTTACTTGTAAATTGTAATCCATCTGGAAACTGGCAACCCTACATGCTTGCCCGGCCCCACACAGCCAGACAAGCCAGCCTTTCTCCTTGACCAATATAATAATATAGTTCTTTAGAGTATTCATGTTTCGCGTACTGTATCTCAGGGATCCTTCTGATGGCTCTACCAGATAGGCCCAACCAACATTCTTGTATTGGAGATGCAAGGTTGAGCCCAGGAGGGAGAAGGGAAGAGGGGGAAGAGATGCTTTTCTAGCACTATTGAATGAGATCATGGCACAGGCTCTTGGTTTTCTCCATTCTGCTTTGATTTTGAGGTGCTGCCCACAGCCAGGTGCCTACTTTGCATCTTTGCCTCTGGTTTGTGGGCCAGGATTTTGTCCAGTCAACCAGAGGTTTAGTGCCATGGTGGGGGGGGGGAGATTTGAAATATTTCTCTAGTCCTTCAAAAAAGCTCTACCCATTGGCCAAAGATTTTAAAAACCCCAACCTGGCAATTGGATTTGAACAGTGTTTCTCGTTACAATCTTTGTTGCTTCATTGAATGACTGTGTTTACCTTTGTGTTGCCCATAATTAAATTCCTGATAGTACTTAGCAGGGAAATAAATAACCTATCAATGAAGACGGAAATAATTATGTGCATGCAAACAACAAAGCCATTACCCATCAAGCAACAGCTGTGAGCATTAGTTTTTTAATCAATAATGTTACACAATAGTTGAATGGATGCTGGTCGGGCCCCCAGGGTAATCACCTACGCTTTTCTAAACAACTGTGTGCCATGTTTAGCCAAGCTTTTCAGCAGGAACTTCAATTAAATGTGATGCCCAAAAGCTCCTTCCTCAACACTGGGCTACGCTTTCCAAAGAGTATGTCAATCTAATCAGGCATAAATCAGTAAAAGTCATGTTGAAAACCAAATATATATTATTGCCTGAAATACAGCTTCATGGTGAGACAGCTAAATCTGCATTGCAAAATGAAAATGGGCTCATTTTACCACACGAAGGAGCTTGTGTTTAAAACAGCCTTTCATGAATTGACACTGTAGGGTGTTTAGAGCTTGGGTTGAATATCCTTTATGCACAGGTGGGGTTGTGGCTTAGTGGTAAAACATCTGTTTTGAATTCAGGTGGTCACAGGTTCAAGCCCCGACATCTCCAGTTAAAAAAATAATCAGGTAGTAGGTGATATAAAAGACATCTACCTGAGACCCTGAACAGCAGCTGCTGGTCAGAGAACAAGCATTGACCTTAACAAACTAAGGATCTGACTCCATGTAAGGGAGCTTAATTTGTTCGTGCAGGGGGAGGGCTGCAGCTCATTGGCAGAGCATCAGTTTTGCATGCAGAAGGTCCGAGGTGGAGTCCTTGGCAGTTGAAAGAATCGAGTAGTAAGTGATTTAAAAAAACCTACTCTACCCATCAGAGTGGATAGGGCTGAGCTTGATAGACCTGACTCAGCAGAAGGCATCTTCATGTGTTCATATCAGGTGGGCATTCCAGTCAATGAAGCATTCATATTTTCAGTTGACCACCCGCTGTCTCATCATAGTCTAATCGTTCCACTGTATAGGTGGCAACTTTTAACATTAAATTGTGATGTTGTCTCCTGTTTGCAAGGTCAGGCATCAGGGCTGTTTGCAACAGTCACCCTTATCAAGGTATTGGACATCATTCCCCTCTCCACCATTTTATTCTCATAACACGCCTGTGAGGTAGGTTAGTTTGAGACAAAGAGAGCAACTGGCCCAAGATTACCCAGTGAGCTTCATGGCAGAAATGGGATTTGACCCCAAATCTCCCTGCTCCTAGTCGAATCATTGCACCACCACTGTAATCCAAGCTCAGAGAAGGTAACAACAGTTCCCTTGTTTCATGCATGCTTTCATTCATCTTAAAAGTTCCCAGTTTCTTTTCAACATCTTTGGATAGCAGTTCACTATTGTTCCCATTTTACAGAAAGAGAAGGCTGAAGCTGCAAGATGTTTGCCTGTGAATCTGAATACCTGGAGTTCGTTCTTTTTCATACCCATATTTTTAAAGGTAGTCCACAATTAGTACCAAATATCATTTTGAAATTGCAAAACCCGTAAGGTGCTTTGTTCAAGGTGGGTTATGATAGACGTGAACATAAGAATAAGCGATGATGGAGCTGATCGGTGGCCTATCTCGTTTCTACCAGCAAACAGTCAGATGCCACAGGGAGGCCAGCAAGCAAGGCTCACAGACAACAGCCCTCCGCTGCTGACCTCTCGCCAGTATTTGACCATCAGGGGCATTCTGCCTCTCATCCCACAGGCCCCATTTCAGCTATCATGATAACCCTGTTCTCTATAGATCTGTCCATCCCCCATTATAAATTGTGTAGCCTGGAACAGAAAAAGATAGTGTGAGAGGTGAACAGTCTAATCACTAGAATGATTGTTTCTGTGAATGTAACACTGTTATCCACCTGGAATGCTTGGGCATCTGGGATGGGATATGCTATAAATCATATAAATAAACAGTGAGCCTAATAGAGATTCAGTGGTGAGAGGAAAGTTTCATCTTTGCCAGCCAGCCTGGAGTTTGGTTCCTGATGTAATCATTTTTAAAATGCTCAGTAACGTTAACAGCCTGTTAATATTAGTAGTCCGTGGGCTATCTCTCCATCCTCTGAAGATAAAATCTGGATACACGAACCCCAAACTTGATATACACTTACACTTAGGAGTCTCAATTTAGAAATATCCTACCCAATCTCTTTTTCAAGGGAAAAAATCATTTGCTTTTTCCTGTTATTTTCCTGTGGTTAAGCCTTCTTGCAAGAATTCCCCCATGTGGTAAGATATATATTTAAACACATTTTGAAGCAGCTAATTTTCGAAAATCCATGTGGGAGAGCTGGTTACATGAGAGAGCCTAAATGAGAAAGAAAGCTTGCGCACAGACAAGAAATTATTTATGATCACACCCAATACCAGTATTCTAAAAGAAGCTGTGTCTGTCTTTGTGTGTGTGTATACTTATTTAAATATTTTATCCCACTGCTCTCCCATACAGGGATTCAAAACAGCTTTCAAAGGAAAATATGGATCAAAGTAAAAAAAAAATTAAACAGGCTCCCAGTCAACCTTAAAACAAGATATGAGCCACAAAAATGTCCCAAGCTGGGGATGGGTCTGCTAGCGTAGGTCGCACAGGGGCACAAGCTGCAAGCCACGGGCTCCCACCAACGTCTCATACCTTTGGCCGCACTCAGGCACCCATAAAAAGGGAGGGGCCGATAAACTTATTTATTTAGATAGTTATACCCTTCTAGCCTCTTGGTGCAGAGTGGTAAGCCTCAGTACTGCAATCTAAGCTCTGCTCACGATCTGAGTTTGATCCAGGTGGAAGTCGGTTTCAGGTAGCCGGCTCAAGATTGACTCAGCCTTCCAGCCTTCCGAGGTCGGTAAAATGAGTACCCGACTTGCTGGGGGTAAAGTGTAGATGACTTGGGTAGGCAATGGCAAACCACCCTGTAGACATAGTCTGCCTAGGAAACAACATGATGTGACGTCACCCAGTGGGTCAGTAATGACCCGGCGCTTGCACAGGGGACTACCTTTACCTTTCCCCCCCTCCCAATGGGGACGCAAAGTGGCTTACAACATCATTTTCCTCACCTCCATTTTATCCTCCTAAGAGCCACCCAGTGAGGAAGTTTGTGCTGAGAGATGGGGACCGACCCAAGCAGCTGCTGTGGCAGAGTAGTGATTCTAACCATGTTTCAGAGTTGCCTGCCTGACCTCATGCTGGGTTAGTGTTCCTGTGGTTCTGGGGTTAATTAGTTTTGCAAAAATAATCCATAATCTTGCTGAATAGTTGCTCCGCCCTGATGAATGGCATGTACCCAAATTGAGTGAGATATCTGCTCGAAAAGAAAATGAAAATGTCTTAACGTATCAGAGAAACCTCTTGGCTAGGGACACGACCAAGATCTGCAAGAGCCAACAAGAACATTTGTGCCTCTTTTCAATGGTCGGTGTGTCTCATTCATTTCCCCCAAATTGCATGTAATATCTTCCATAACGTTCATAACACTGTGAAAACAAAGAGGGCATAAAAAAGGGATCTGGATTAAATTTAACTGGGGGCGTTTCAGTACATCCAATCCCCACAGCATATAGACATACAAGCCTGCTGACAGGATTTTCTGGGCCTCACAGTCTTTCTCTTCAGGCCTTCTTTCTTTTGGGCATGCCGGATTCTTAGAATCTCTTGTTAGTAAGGAAATACCGCCCTATGACCAACAGTAGAGGAATTGTAGACCCTTCATCCACAGTTGTCTTACAACATCTCTCACCAATCATTCCTCTCTCATAATGTACAGTAACAAAAAGGGAAGAGGCTCCAGCTTTCCAGTTTCTTTTTCTGGCATCTGGTAGGAGCAGAAAAACTCAGAGGTGCTTTCTCTAGCCTCAGCTTCAGAACCTACACAAGATGTTCTCCTGTCCCGTATCACCTATGTCCCTACAGACAACAGTTGATGCAGCAGGCTGTTGACAGGATACTACTGGACTGTCTGCTCCCATATAAGCCTGCCGTAGTTTTAAGGAGCTTTCTCTGTGTTCTCCTACCTTAATTAGTCAGGTAGTTGAGGTGGCCAATAAGGATGGGACCTTTTCAGTTGTAGCAACTTCAGGAATTTGCCATTTGGAAGTGCCATGAAATGGCTGGATTCCAAAACAACCCACTCCACCCCAGCAAGATTTGAGGGGGTTTTTTTATCAAGCAACTGGTCTATCTATGGGAAGATTAGGTAGGGATGCCTGCCTCCAGGTGAGAGCTGGGGATCCCCTGGAATTACAGTTCATCTCCAGACTACAGAGATCAGATCCCCTGGACAAAAAGCTTTGGAGGATGGACTCTATGGTCGCTTACGCAAGGTTGGTTTGTCTCTCCATTCTCCCACGAATGTCTCGGTTCTCCATGGGGATTATGCATGATGTTCTCCTCCCTGAGGGCTCAGCTCACTTCCGTCCTGTGACTTCCCTGGTTTTTCCAATTCCTGTTTTATCCCGACATTAAGCTTACTTCCGTGTCAATCACAATTCTTTTGTAGGTGCACAGTTGATTTTTCCATGGCCCAACATGCCCTCATTCTACTTTTCCCCTCCTCCTCTTCCTCCTCCCATTTCCCCTCCTTCCATGATCTCGAAAAAATTCCACCATATTCCACCACTGCTCGCCTGCTGCATCCGGCTTAAAAAACAACAACAATTCGTTGGTATATCAGTATTTCAACCCTTCATTGGAATAAGAGAGCCTTTCTTGCTCTCCCTCCCTAGCCACTCCAGCTTTCATCAAAAACACCAAATAATGCACAAAAACATCAACTGCTTTCACTTTGCACTTTGTGCTTTCGCTGTTAAATTTGGAGGTTTAGGGGGCAAGGGTGGCCAGGTTTCATTTTTTAGTCGGCCGTTTTATTCCTTCCTGAAATGGCATCCATGAGCGCCACCATTTTCCATTCCCTGAGACGAGTTCATGTGGGTGGCAACCACGAGGGGGCATGGGAACAGCCTTCCTGCAACTGGAAAGCAAAGAATCCAGCCATTTCCCAGCCGGCACGCTTGGCATGCAGGCCTCGGCAGCACGAGGCTCCAAATCTCCACAGCAAAACCTCTCCTCGTTTTTGGATGCTTCTTTTATCTGAACTATGGCGGGAAGTAGCTATAGCCAGGGTGCTCGGGGGGTGTCCTGGAGAGAGCAAGAAATACTTGATCTCATCTCCATCTGGGGAGAGGCCAAGGTACAGGAGGCTTTGGGCTCTTCCCACTGAAAGATCGATGCATTTGAAAAAATTGAGGAGTAGATGAGGTGGCGTGGTCATAAGAGATCGGCTGTGTAGTGCAGAACCAAATCAAAACTGCTTCGCAAGGAATACAAGAAGTCTGTGGGCCACAACAGCATTTCTGGGAATTCCCCACACTATTGCCCCTTCTTTAAGCTTCTAGACTGTATTTTCTGTGGGGATCCAGCCATACAACCAAGGACCCGGTCAAGCAGCATTAATATGGTTGTGGTCACAGATCACCCTGCAGCGGCAACGGTTGTGACCAAGGGATCAGAGGAGCTTTCCCCTCATGATCTTACAACCATTGATCCTGCACAGATTTGCTCATCTTTCCTGGAGCTGGCTGGTGAGCGCCCAACTTCATCCCCCCCTTTAATCTCATCTTCTTATGTGCCTCTGACCCTGGCTATCATTTTGCTTGTGGTCCCTCCCCTCCCCCGGGGTTTCTGCATGAGGCTTTCCATGTTTGGGAGGATAGACCATATCCACCATTGATTTTTTTCCCACCATTCCTTCCAATATGAGACTCAAAATTCCCTTTTGGAGTCTTTGGAGGAAGTTCTTGCTTGGTTCCTTAAAGGAAGACCCCAATGATGCCCCACAATGCCACAAGGCATCCCACCTTTTCACATACACACACACCCCTTAGCGTGGTTTTTATCCCCTGTTTACCAAAGGAACACGCACAGGAACAGGCCTTGGAAATGCAACCTCAACCAACCCTCCCAGCACAGGGGAAACACACTGGGACCCTGATGTCACGGTGCTCTCCTTCCATGGTGCGCCCCATTCCCCTGTAAGAGCAAACCCCAGTAAGTGATTTTCTGGTCTCAGCCTAGGTGGTGGCCATCTTATGCATGATGGGGGGTACATGTGCATTCACAACCTGGACTTTTAAAGGCTGTGAATGCATGCTCCACTAATGGACATGGTGGTGTGAACTTCTCACTAGCAGCAGGCCATCTTTGGGTTCCCCAGGCAACAGTTAACATCCCAAGAGAACATGGGAGAGCCAGAGACTAAATTTCTCATGTGGTTGTGTGTTTTAACAAGGTGCTGGACATGTGTTGAAAAGTCCCTCTCCTCCAACATTCATCCCTGTGCCTGCATTCCCATACCGCTACAGATGACCAAGAGGGAAACTTGCCTGGGACTACATGTCTCCACCCCGCCACAAAACACTGGAGGTAAGAACAACCAGAGCTTCATTGCCATGCTGTGCTTGGCCTTGGGGTTTGTGATGGTTGCTAATCAATGACAGAAATGAAGTTGCGAAACAATATGAACCTTTGGAGCATGGTGAGAAGCCAATGTGTGATAACACTAGATTAAAGAATGGATGGCTGTTGAAAACAAACATCTATTGAGATGATGGAGTCCTGGTCAATTAACATGGTTTGTTAATGTCCTGTCTCAGTCATGTCCATTTTGGAAAGCTAATTAAAGCTCTGTCTATGGTGATGATTTGCTTGCAGGTGAGCCCAGCGACTGCCAGCTAGAGCAGATGGCAGGTGTGGACTCTCCTGCCAGAAGGTTGGCCAATGCCAGGAACAGGACAAGGCGTGTTGCAGTCATGGCCGACGTTGCCAATCAGCTTCTGCGTAAGGATGACAGGGAGGAGGAGAGAGCAGCGCAACGCCACACAGAATTGTGGATGGACAACCACAAGTCCATTATGGTCTGGAAGATCAATTAACAAAACCCATTCCCCTGTTAAAAGGAGTTAAACAAGGTTGTCTATTAGCCCCATTACTCTTCAATCTTTATTTGAACGATATGATCCCTCATTTACAAAAACCATCTTTCCATGCACCTATATTGGCCGGCCATGAAATCTCGGTACTGCTTTATGCAGATGACACAGTCTTACTATTAAGAACCGAAATTGGACTCCATAGACCTCTAAACGTATTCATTGACTATTGCTTCCAAGAAGGCCTATCGATAAATTACGATAAATCTAAAGTGATGGTTTTTTCTGGATCCAGAATGGGGCAGAAAAGTTGGAAACTCAAGGGAGGGAAAACTGAGCAAGTGCAAAGTTTTAAATATCCAGGGCTTACGTTCAGCTATAACCTAAAGTGGAAACCCCATACCCGCCTAGTAACTGAAGTGGCTAAGATAAGCGCAAATGCACTCTTACGGTTTTTCCACTCTAAAGGTGGGCAATATATACCCGCAGCGTTGGAGGCCTTCAATGCCAAAATAATCCCCCAGGTTTTGTTTGGGGCAGGTGTGTGGATAACCGGAGTCACTGAAAACCTGGATAGTACACTCATACAGTTCTTACCAAAGCTGGCTGGGGTACCGAACTGCATGGCAGGAACTGCCCTTAGGGTGGAGCTTCCGCAGCGCTCATTGGAGTCTAGGGCTTGGGCTGCTGGATAGTACACTGGATAGTACCTGGATAGTACACTCATACAGTTCTTACCAAAGCTGGCTGGGGTACCGAACTGCATGGCAGGAACTGCCCTTAGGGTGGAGCTTCCGCAGCGCTCATTGGAGTCTAGGGCTTGGGCTGCTGCTTTCAAACTGAGAACGAAGGTCTTATTTGCAGCATCAAATTTACAGCGTGGGTTCCTACATCTCCTAAAAGAAGACAACGTTAGGAGTGAATGGATGAGATGTGTGGATAGCAGGATTGAAACCCTGGGCCTTTCTCTCACAAATCTCAGTAATATGGGTACCCAGGAAGCGACAAAGCTACTCAGCACAAGGATGGCGGACCTTGATCGAGTGAGCACACTGAGGAGGGCAAGGCGAGTGTGCTCCACCGCTGCCCTAGGAATCTCCCCACCTACCACCCTCCCGTCATAACTAAAACTTCTCACAACTCCCAGCCACAGGCGAGCATTTATGATAGGTGCAAATAACAAAAGGTGGTCTATTGACTCAATTGCTCCTGATACACAGGAGCAGAGCCTATCTGAAAACGGGATTTTATTAAATCGGCTGCTCAGTTCGTCCTTCCAACAGCTGAACTGAGTGGCCGATTTAGTAAAATCCCATTTTCAGATAGGCTGTGCTCCTGTGTATCAGGAGCAATTGAGTCAATAGACCACCTTTTGTTATTCAGTGATCTGTGGGCTATACCCAGGGACACCTGGATCGCACCTATCTTATCAAGATACCATCTTCCTGCTGAATCCTGGGTGGCCTCATATCTGATGAGTGATGTTGATCCAGGAATAACTAAATTAGTCGTGAAATATTTGGTAACAGTAATTTCTCTAAAGGGACGACAAGATTAAAACCATTGTGACCAGTGTCATGTTTACCATTGTAGTTGCTGTTGTATCTGTTGTATTTGTAGAGCGACATGAGTACTATTACAGTTCCTGCTGTGTCTATAGAGCAATTTAAAAGTTTTGGTCAAATGATCTTTATTTTAATGTTAAGCATTTTAAGAAGCCCAAGTTACTCCTGTTGTCTATTTTAAATTTGTATACTAAAGTATTTTAACTTATTTTAATTTATGTATTTGTGCTTAAGACCTTTGGTCAAAAGAGCTTGACATAAAGGGAAATAGAAGGAAAAGAAGGATGGACAACGAGTGGCGCAGTGAGAGGTTTTTTGCGGAGGCAAGAGAGGATTGCATCGTGTTCAGGGAAGCAATCCACCAGAACACAGAGGTGATGCTGGCTGCGGTCAATGCCATCAAATCAATTGGGGAACCTTCATCAGGGAGCTGCGAGTGGTGGAAGCAAATCCATGGTGTCATGTCAACACCCAGCCAGCAGTGCATTCAAGGGTCCTCACACAACATAATGAAAATGACATTGTTCCTTCCCTTCCTTGAAGGGAATGCAAGTGGTTCACCCAACCCCAATGGCAATGTCCGGGCTACTGCACAGACTGACAAGAATGTTCCTGAGCATCAGAAATGTTCATGCGTGGGCAAAAAGAGGCCGTGCGTGGACATGTAGTGTGATTGTGGGCCACCACAGTGTAGTGCACTGTGTTGCTAGGTTTACTAGTATTTGTAAAATTCATTGCACTCTTGCAACTTGCATTCATCCACATAGTTACATACAGTTGTTATGTTTATTCCTGTTTGTTGATCATCCTAGGCATCTTTTGCACAGTCCTACTGGACAGGGCAGTCGGGATTTTCTCCCCAGCCGCCAAAACCATTTTTTAAAAAAATGAGGTGTTGAAATGTCGGCATTTCGAATGGCTGGGTAAAGTAATGTAATGTTTGCTATCTGCCCAGTGCCGCAATGCATGAGAGGTTTGGGTGTTTAGGGAGAGATTATTAAGGTAAGTGTGGTTACTAGTTTTGGGATAGTCCAGGTGTGGACAAATGAGAGTGAAATCTATGCTCGTTTTCCCCCTTAGGTGAGCGAATGAACCGCTCACCTCCCCTTTCTCGTATTGTGTCTTGCCCTGGACTTTCTGGAAGGAGGAGCAGAATCGGCCACCAAACACTCTTACTGATGTGTGTGGAATCCCACTGAAATAAGACACTGCGCCCCAGACCCCAGGATATTTAGGATTATTTCCATGCTTCCATTTTGTTTCATGCTTCCATTTTGTTTCATGCTTCCATTTTGTTCCATGCCCCATTTTGTTAAAGTGAAAGCCTATCTGAAGAAAACAAAATGGTTTCCTATCAGACCCTCTGCCCCAGTGCTTTTGTTTGCTCTTAGACAAGCAGGGGCCCCTTTTGGCTTTCTTAAGGGGGGAAATGGTAAAAATGACAAATGCAGGTAGAGAATCTGAAAGTTTTATTCAAGCGAAGGTAATACAAATATAAAAGAAAGATAGATACCAATCAACTCCATGTCTTCCATAGCATGTCATTTGCTAAGACCTCCCTAACTGCCTTGCCCTCGGTTAAGTGGCTCTCTTCATGGGGGTTGTAATTCTCATCCAGCCATCTATTTCCTTACGATTTGTGGGGCATCCACCCACTGTACAAGCTCCAGTCCATGGTTTTCCCCAGTTCTCCACTCATGCCCCTCCTGCTTGCAAATGCTGTGGAGTATAAGACATGCAGTTATGATTGGGGTGACATTTACCTCTTCAACACAAAGAGGACCATAAAGGCAGCACCAGCACGCTTTCAGTAGGCCAGATGCTCGCTCAACCACATTTCTGAAATCCAAGCAGAATTGCAAAGGAATCTCAATAGCAATTAGGTTCGATGAAATACTGACCCTTCAAAATATCAACACAATAAATTAAAAGAAAAAGAGACAGGAGGCCCACACATATTCGCTCACAAAACACACCAAACAAAATCTTCAACATCTGCTATGAAATCACTGGGAAATGGCTAAAGATAAGGAGGAGTGGAGAAGGCAATTACCTGTGGGATGTCAGTGCCTAGGCGGATGGTCCTGCAGGACAGATAGAGCTGCATGCACAAGCTGGCCTCACGGACGATCTCGCCAACCATTGGGAGTCCAATTCCAAACTGGTGGGCCAACAGCCTGTAGGTAGTCCCAGTAGTGAAGTACCACAGGGCGACCGCCACACGCTTCTCCACCGTGATCGGCACCCGCATGACCGTTCTGTCCCACTCCAGCCTTCCTCTCAGAGCATCCACAATTTCCATGAATGTGGCCCTGGGTCAACCAAAAGTTGGACATCCACTGCTCATCTCCCCATATCCCGTTCATCAATCACTCCCACCAGTTGTTGCTTTTGGGGTACTCCCAATAGCAGCAGGGCACTGGGACATGGGCAAGGGCATACTATTTCCTACACAAACTCCAGGCATGACAACGGCGAGCAACTCCGCACCCAAGAGAGGATGGCAGCAGTGATTCTCTGGCAGCCCTGCGTTGCTGTCCCCATCATTGAAGAAAAGCTGAAGAAATGGCAGCGGCGTTTGTGATACACTGGCAGAGAACCTGGAAAGCCATCAGTATCTGTGCCATTAGAACAGCCATGGCTCTTCTCGTAGGCAGTCTAGCGGGTGGCATGCCACAGAGAACTGTTTCACAGACGAGCTTGAGATTCTCAGCTCACCTTTTCTCTGCATGTAGTGAAAATGGCCACTAGGTGAATATCAAATCAAATCAAAGATTCCCGCTGTGATGCTCATGGGGGTGGCCTGCGACGACACTCAAATTGCACAGAACGGTGTAGCCAATCCAATCCAATCCGTGGAGTCAAGAGTTGCTGTGGAGATGGTGATAATTTAGCTATTTTTAATTTTCAGGGTTTTTTAATTACATGATGATGCGACAGCATCCCAGGATACCGGTATATCAACAAGCAGGGGGGGGAAACCACAAAAACCCAGGGTAGCCAACAACAGCCAATAACAATGGGGAGACAAAAAAGGCAGGGGTGGGCGAAAGGCCAACCACTCCCAGACTAACTCGCATTAAGCAGAAGGGCACTATGGATGAGGACATTCCTCCCTGTTTCATTGCATGATTAAAGCAGGGCAGGGATCACCATGCATAAGGTTTTCAGATATTGGGATATGATAGTATGAGAAATGAGAGGGATGAACCAGGGATATCCAACCCATGCATAAGCAATTTGTGGCATTGTACCCTACTGAGGTCCCTGTCTTCCCCAGGCTCCACCCCCAAATCTCTAGGAGTTTCCCAAACTGGATCTGGCAACCCAACCCCCCCCCCCACGTGATCATGGGGGACCTGGAAACCCTAGATAAGAGCCACTTTACAAATTCAAAAGAAAGAACACATGATAGCCTTTCTGGGATTGTACCAATTCAGAACTCATGAAAGAAATTGCATTATCAAACATTTATCTAATTTAAAAATTAGATAATTTTTAAAAAATATATCTAATTTAAAAATTAATTACTCCCTGAGCATGGAAAACTATGACAAGGAATAGGGATTTTTCCTAGCCTGCTTCCTAGTTACCTCCTCATAGTGAATATTTCATATGGGGAGGCATCCAATCACATGTGTTCCCCCCTTCCTGAATACTGAAGTAGCACAGGCTATACCAGCCAGTTGTTCTGAGCAGATAGGTCAGCCCAGAATTTATCCCTGTTGCAGTCCTGAAATGCAATTTTGTTGGTCTCTAAGAAAGAAGATACTGGAACAGGCTGCCTCCATTTGACTGAAGGGGACTAAATTCATTTCATAAGCTGTTGCTCTCAGAAGTAGGTAAGGTGATACCTTTTCATTGGACAAATGTGTGCTGATGTGAGAGCTTGTGCGCTGTCCCCAGCAAGGATTGGTCCAGTGAAAGGAATCATTGTGCCTACTTGAACATGCTGGAGGTGATGATAGGTTGGCAAGATCCTAGCCAAATAGCTCTTCGGAGCGTGTCTACGGGTTGTTGCGAAATACTGAGTGACACAGGATTTCCAGGGATACACTGGTTTATAATCCCAGAAAATCAATATATTTTTACATTGAGATAAGGGCAGTTAGAGCCAAGTGACACACAAAGGATCTAAAACAAACAAACACGTATCTGCTTTTTTTGAAGCTGTGCTCAATACAAGCAATGGCATTCCCATGTTGAGTTCATCCACACTCCCCCATCATTGATTGGCAGAGAAGGGACCCGCATGAGGTAAGTGACTGTATTTTTTTAAAATAAATTTTTATTTATTTATAACATAAAAGAAAAAAGAAAAATACAAACGGATACTTACAAAATTTTAAAACATCATTATGTAGTAAATTGAAAATATTCAAAGTACCCTTAAAACCCACCACCCACCATAACAAGTGTCCCTCCACCATAGCGATGGACTTCCGGAGAAGTGTCTCGACAGTTTAAAATTAAACAGTATAACAATATTTTCAAATTTTTAAATTATATCTATAACTCGTTCACTATATTAGTAAAATGAGGTAAGTGACTGTACACTGTTCTTCTACACATGATGAGGGAAGAGCAAATTGGCCACTCGGATTCTATTTTCAGTGGCAGCTCCATGTTGAGTGTAATGTGTAGTTCATCCCTGTAGTATAGTGACTCGGTGTGAACTGTTCAAGCCTCACCTCAGCCGCAAACACACTCGTTGAACTTAGGCAGACCTTTTTTATTCTCAGCCCCACATCATACAAAAGGTGGGGTCACAATATTGACTTCCATCTAAGGATAAATATTAAATATTTTGAATACTCTAAAGTGCTATAAAAATGCTAGGTATTTTTTTCCCCCACTCCAGTGAATATTCTCCTAACTGACATTGTGTCTGACATGCTTTCAAGGCCTTGGTTTCCAAGGCAACCAGCGTGTTAGGACATTGTTCGGCCTGAATCTCTAACCATTTTTGTAACAGGTGGTGAGTCTTTTTTTCCTGTAACTTTTCTTTGGTGGAAATGACTATCTCTTGGGATGGTGGTGGTATCTTCTTTAATTTCATATGCACTGAATTTAACGGTCCCTGGACCAGCCCAGTTACAACCTAGTCCTGAATTTGCAAATACATAGCATCAGTATGTTAAAATTGCCTTTTTACTCATTTATTTGTTTACTTTCAGTATTTCTTACCTGACTCTTTTTTTACAGCAGTGAGGAATAACAACGTATTATATAATATGTTATTTTCTATAGTGGGGGAAATGTGTGTGTGTGTGTATACACTCCCCCCCCCCCACTTTCCCATTATAAAGTTTTTCATGGAGTTTCACAACTGCTAAAACACAAACATGGATGGGCAAGTGTGGTAGGAAGGAGAAACACAAGAAGGTTATCTTTCCTTTGCTGGTTCAATTTCACCTCCAAAGTCCCCCTGGGGTACATTCGCACACAAATTTGGCACATGGACACACTCATTCACAAACAAAGGGAGGCGGAATCTCTCTCAAGCCGCTATTCTCCCTCCCATCTGCGTCCTCTGCTCCCTCCTTTCCCCATGCTATCCTCTTGTCCTGGTGGTGGAAAATCCCGTGAAGTCGCAGCTGCCTTATGTGGCCCAGTGGGGTTTTCAGGGCAAGAGACGTTCAGAGGAGGTTTGCCATTGCCTGCCTCTGCGTAGTGATCTTGCGCTTCCTTGGTGGTCTCCCATCCAAATACTAACCAGGGCTGACCCTGCTCAGCTTCCGAGATCTGATGAGATTGGGCTGACCTGGGCCACCATGGCCACCTCTTGTTTTAGAATATAGTAAATATTGGGGAAGGTGTAGTTTCCTTCTTGAAACTAGTATGACTGACAAATCCCACCCTCTGCTGACCAAAGGTCTCCAGTTGTTTTCAATGACTCCACCCATTTGCTCCTGCTGCCTGGACCTCCATCACAGAATAACTGTGGTCTTCTAAATCCTTCCCCAAAACTCAGATTTCTACAAAGCCTTTTGCTTACCCCGTGGTAGCCAGTTTGTTGTGGTCCTAATATATGTTCTTATTGAGAGCCAGTGTGACATTGTAGTTAAGAGTGTTGGACTAGTGTCTGGGAGACTTGGGTTTGGAACACACACCCCTTGTGCCATGGAAGCTTGGTGGGTGACCTTGGGCCAATCATACTCTCTCAACCTAACCTACCTCACAGGGTTGTTGTGAGGATAAAACAGAGGAGAGGGGAATGGTGTAAGCCACTTTGGGTCCCCATTGGGGAGAAATGAATTAAATAAATAATAAATTCCAAAAGTGCTCAACAAGGACGGGAACCCCTGGCTTAACTCCTTAGTTTTCATCCCCAACCAAAACTAAGCCTAAAAATATCCCTCTCTACTTACCCTTACCTCTTCCTACCCTCCTTCTTTTCCTCCCCATACACGCTTACAGCTGCTGATAAAGATGTTCTTTCTACTCACTAGAGAGCACATGAGATGCATGATTAGAATAAGTACCTACACTTTGCCTGGTTTCCTGGTCCCCCAGAAGTTTGTAACCTCAGTCCCTGCCTCTTGGCAGCCCTGCACACACATAGTTATAAGTTAAGCTTCTTAGGTACAGGCACCTGTTCTCTTTCTCATGTTGCTGTGTAATGCATCATGTATATGGATGGTGTTGCGCAAGTTATTGTAATTAATTATTTCCCTAATGCTCCCAGTGCAGGCAATGCGGGTTAGAAGCATAGTACAGGCATCTCAAATTTACACATATTGCAGTAAAAATCCGTTGCAGTTAAGGCCAGTGTTTCTAAATAAATAAGGGTGCTATACCCCCCCTCCCAACCCCAAGGGAGTAATTGGAAGAGACATTAGTTGCCCTGTTCATCATTTAAGTACAACCTCATCTACAGCTCCCTTCGAAATGAATGTGTGCAACACAATTACACAACGGAAGGGCTGTAGGCTATTCAGTGCAGTTAAAAATAATCAGGCTAGGTATATAATGAAGAAGGAGCGCGAGAGCATCTGTCTCTCCAGAGGATTAAAATAAATACCGTCATCCCTGGAGGCGCAGTTGCTTAATGGTTAGAACTCAAGGATCCTTATGTCCCTGGGAAATTAGCCAAAGTCCTCTTTAGTCAGAACAGAATATGCTACAAAGCTAGGGGGGAAGGGAGGTAGAAGACACAATTTATGTTAGAGGAGGTTCTCCACCCTACAGAAGTGGTTTTCATGCTGTGTTCCAGTGAATGCTGCATTTCCTCAGAAGCAATCAGTGTTCCTCCATCAGAAGAGCATACTTTGTTGTGAAACACTGATTTCCTGTCACCACCAAGAGGCAGGGGACTGTTCAGTCATGTGGGAGAAATCATGAGGGCCAACAGGCCTGGCTGGCTAGCACCTCACATGAACTGAGAGTGCGTTCTAGAGCATGACCCTGAATCCTCTGCTACGTGTCAGGGGTTCCAAGCAGAAGTCCAGGAGATCCTCAGAAGAGAAGCTGAACTTCCATGAAGTTTGAAAGTTTGAGGGCCTAACTAGACAATACACTTTGTTCAGGTACATCCTCAGGTTGGGTCAGCAGATGTGCTCTGGGAGTTCTGTGCCTCCCAGGCACATGTGAGCCCAATTGGGAGCAGGATTTAAGTCTCTCCCCTCTATTGTTTTCTACTCCTGAAATGGCCCCAGAGAACCGCGGTTTCCCTGGTTTGGAAAACTTGCCTTTACTAATGGACTACACATGAAGTTTCTTTGAAACAGCAAATAGTGGCTCCCTGGGACTGTTTTAGAAAAGGAAATTGGTGTAGAGGGGAAGACTTAAGTCCCTTCTCCCCACCTGCCATGATCCTCTAAACTAGGCCCCCAAACACTTTGGGAAGCACATAACTCCAACACTCAGAATCAGAAACATTTATTGCGGCATTGCGCCAATAAAATTAAGAACATAACAGCAATATTACAGCGGATACATTGATATTGTTTAAAAGTTGTGTCATGTTAATTTAAAAGAATATATATAAATTAAAATGTTTCACGATTTGGAAACTCCAACACTCCATCTTTCAACCTAACCCAGGGAACATCCCTGGAAAAAAGTCTTCCATGTATTTAAGCCCTCTGAATTCTATAGGGCTTTTTTTTTTTTAGACTGTCAACAGGATTATGTACAGTTCTATAGGAGAGCAGAGTAGATCATTTTACTGTAGCTATTTGCAGGTATGGTTGCCAGGTCCCCCCCCCCCCCCACAATCACTGGCAGGGGATGGGAGTAGGATTGCTAGACCCAGGTGGGGAAAGTTCTGGAAATTTGGGGGACAGCACTACTTTCTGTGCTCACCGCGTTTGTTCATCTCAGTTTTTCAGAATACCACCACCATGTCAAATGGGAAGTTATAGGAAGTGAAAAGCAAAATCTGTCTGGGGTGGCTGATTTGGAATGATTCTTTCATTCATAGAGGTTACTATTCGATAATACAGTCATCAAAAACATGCTGGTCATGGGAGAAAGCAAGAGATTCTTCCAAGGTTGTATTTTATGAGGGGTGGCAGAGAATCACCCTGGGTCAGCCCTTCCTTTATGGTCCCTTGTAGACCCTAAATGGCCCAATTGCACCACTAACCACAGCAGCCTAGGGCTGGCTCATCAGGTTTAACACGGAATGATCTATTACCTTTCATAACTGTATGCCTAAGATATGACGTGTGAACCGCAAAACAGGTATTTGTGGGGGGGGATGTGTCCTATGGAGACACTCTGCACAGTCTAGGGTTGCCAACCTCCAAGGTAATGGCTGGCGATTTCCTGGGGTTACAACTGCTCTTCAGGCAACAGAGATCATGTGGAGAAAATGGTTGCTTTGGCAATTGGACTATGGCATTGAAGTCCCGCCCCTCCCCAAATCCTGCCCTCCTCAGGCTCCGCCCCAAAAACCTCCAGGTATTTCCCAACCCAGAACTGGCAACCCTAGCACAGTCATAGGGTTGTCCATGGCTTGTTGACGAATGTCAGATGCAACTCAGATGCAAACCTAGATGGTCGTTGTATAATATGTAAACAAGGCACATGGTTGTACATCAGTGTGTTTCATCGTCAGCTCATAATACTTAGTATTTATGTAATGGATTTCAAGGTCTCCATTTACTTGATGTACAGTATCACTTGGGACACTGTTCATAAACAGCAGCAAACCATGCAAGTTTTACCAGCCTCCTGCAAATCTCCCTCCCTCTCGCCCCTCTGACATTTTCAGTGGCATTGGGAAACAATCTGCATACATGGCAAGCTTGCCAGACAGATTGCTCAAGATGTGGTGTAGTGCTGTGTCTATGAGCACGGCCTGTGAGATGGTTTCACACTTACTTTAGTCACAAACTCACTAACAGGGCTATCCTAAGCAGAGTTATACCCTTCTCAGACCATTGACTTCATTCTGCTTAGGATGGCACTGCAAACTGCTTTCAGTGTATTACTCGCTGTTTGCCCCAACTCGCTCTCTGCAACATGGAGACAACAATACTGGCCTACCTTATAGGGTTGTTGTAAGAATGATTTCTGAATGCATGCAAAGTGCTTGTACATAAATGCCCCCTATTCTCGCCATGTGTCATAATTTAAAGCAGCCTCCATGAGATGCTTGTAGCATATAATCCATCTTTCAATAAGCCTTTGCCCAGAATTCATCCACCTTGGATGCAAAAATTTTAAGAATACAAGAACCTGGGCTTAGATCGTCAGCACCAATATCTTTCTTGGGATTCAGGAATGCACAGTCCTCCCACACTTGAGAGTTTAGACACATAGATGACTTGGAGATACAGTGCATGGTATAGTGTAGGGTTGCTGCCAACACCTGGTTGGGAAATACCTGGAGATTTTGGGAGTGGAGCCTGGGGAGGGCAGGGGGAGGGACCTCTGCAGAGTATAATGCCATAGAGTCCACTCTCCAAAGCAGCCATTTCCACCAGGTGAACTGATCTCAATCGGCTGGAGTTAAGTTGTAATGGCAGGAGATCTCCAGACCCCACCTGGAGGTTGGCAACCGTAGTGTAGTGGCTACAGTGTCCAATCAGGATGTGAGAGAACTGGATCTGAATCTCTACTCTGCCAAGCAAGCTTATCAGGTGAGCTGGGGCCCATCACTCTCTCTCAGACTCACATAGGGTGGTGGTTGTGAGGATAAAGTAGTGGAGGACAGAATGATGAGAAGGGAATACCTTAAACGTTACAAAAACAGCTCTGACTATTGCCGAGGGGGAGGGACCCAACTTTGAGCCCAAGTTCGGGCCTTTGTCTCTAAAGTAAGGCCTGACTTATACTTTGTATGGGCCAAGATTATATACTGACCAGTGCATGCATGCACCATGCCAGTGCAAGCAATTTGTCACATTTAAACACAGCATCATCATCTATATACTAATAGCAAAGTCAGCCAAATCTGAGGATACTTACAACCAGTGACTGGAGCTGTTAATTGGCAAGATGGATCTTTGTACAAACCTGAACAGGGCCCCAGGTTTGCAGAAAAATGTGAAATCTAAAATATATATATACATTGGCAGGTTTAAAAAACCTGAAAATGATAAAAGGAGCACCTGTAGCTTTAAGCAATGGATTCCTTCAGTGGCAGTTACTAGACAACCACAGTATTCCAGACTGGGTTCTGTGAGTAAAAAGGCAGGGGAAGGGAGCAGGGTCCTTTCCAGGCTATTTTGGTCTTTGAAGGAGGACTCATTGGGGCCAAGCTTGACAAGGGTTGCCAGCTCCAGGTTGGGAAATTCCTGGAGATTTTGTACTGGAATCTGAAAATGGCAGGCTTTGAGGAGGGGAGAGGTGTCAGCCAAATATAATGCCATAGAGTCCACTTTCCAAAGCAGCCATTTTCTCCAGGGCGACAGATCTCTGTCGTCTGGGGTTCAGTGGTAATTATGGGAGATCTCCAGCTCCCACCTGGAGACTGGCAACCTGGAAGCATTCTATGGGTGACTTGATACCACCCGACTTACATGACTCTAGGCCTGGCTGCTTGCTACTGTTCAAAAGCAGCCACCCTATGAAAGCCAGTGTGATGTAGTGGTTAGAGCTTCAGAGTAGGGTCTGGTAGACCCAGGTTTGAATCCTCATCTTGCTGTGGAAGCTCACTGGACAGTTTTGGTTGAGTCACATACTTTCAGCTTAGCTTACCTCACAAAGTTGTACAGATAAAAAGGAGGAAAGGAGAATAATGTAAGCTGCTTTGGTCCCCACTAGGGTTGTGCATATCAACAAACCCAAACCAAAAATAAACCCCAAACTAGCCATTTTGGCAATATTCGGGTTTCGGGTTTACTGAACGCCAGTAAACCTGGAGATCTCCCCAAAGCCGAATAGGCAATTACCAAAAAGGCTGAATAAATATCCGCCTTTTTCTGGTTCAGCTATTCGCCTTTGCTCAGAGGCACGGCTCTGTGCTTTCTCCCATTTTTCTATCTTTTTTTGACTGATTCTCTCACAGTGAGCACTGCAAAGTAAGCCAATTACAGAGCGGCATTTAAAGAGGCGGGACTTGATTTGAGCTTGGGAGACGGCCGGTGCAGAGATTTCCAACAGAAAAGTGTGAGTCCAGCCAGCAACGAACCTCAGGTAAAACTCCCATGCATAAATGACTAAAGATGACCTATGGTGCAATCTTAAGAACACTTTCCTGGCTTAACAGCAAGCCCTTTTAAACAGACCTAAATAGGATTCTGAGTAGACCTGTTTGGGGTTGCTTTCTTTACATACAAGGAGAACAGTGGCTGTCGTGGTTCAGAACGCTCCAAGCTTAGCGCCTCTAGCTGTTTGTTTTTAAGGACCTTGGAACTGGGAAAGAGCCTTGGATGAGACCTGGGAGAGCCACTGCCAGCCAGGAACAACAGCACAGATTTATGGGCCAAGATTTATAGGAATGCCAACTTCAGGTTGGGAAATTCCTGGAGATTTGGGGGTGGAGCCTGTGGAGGGCAGGGATTGGGAAGGGGAGGAACCTCAGGAAGGTATAATGTTTATTCTATTTATTAAAACATTTATGCTTCACCTTTTCTTGTGGTTTATGGAATCCAACCTCTAAAGCTGCCATTTTTGCCAGGGAAACTGATCTCAGTTGTAATTCCAGGAGAATTCCAGCCCCCACCTGGAGGTTGGCAACCTTAGCCAAGAACCAGACTCAGTATCGCATTAAAATTTGAACTCTTGAGTATAATGCATTCGAAGTGAAATTGGGTTCATAGTAAAAAATCTCAACCACCAGATTTTCTGGTTTAATTTAATTCATTCATTTGCAACATTCAGTTAATTTCTTTTATAAAAATGAAGCATCCTTTATGGCTTGCAGGAGGGATAGGATTGAAGGAGGGATAGGTTCCTTTATTGACTAATGCATAGTTAAACTGTAGAACTCCCTGCCCCAGGCTGCCAACCTGGAAGGCTTTAAGCGGGGAGTGGACATGTTCATGGAGGAGAGGAGTATTCATGGCTACTAGTTAAAATGGATGTCATGATGCATGCCTAGTCTATCCAGGATCAGAGGAGCATGCTGAATATATTAGGTGCTGTGGAACACAGGCAGGACAATGCTGCTGCAGTTACCTTGTTTGGGGGCTTCCTAGAGGCACCTGGTTGGCCATTGTGTGAACAGATGGCTGGATTTGAAGGGCCTTGGTCTGATCCAGCACGGCTTTTCTTATGTTCCTACGTTCTTATGACTAAAATGTTGATTTTTTTTTTGTCTCCATGTGTTCACAGCTACCTCTGGTACTCATTCCAAAACTTACAACTTCAACTGTGGCTTCAGGTTGTCAGCATTGCGGGCCTTTCCCCTTCACTTGCCTCCCCCTAACCCCAGATCGTAATATTGCTACTAAAAGCAGTTTGAGGTAAATGATTTGATGTGGATCAAATGTGGAAAAGGCTGGACTTCTCATTTCCTGTGCATTGTTTTGGGGGAGGGGGAAGGAATGACCTTTGAGAGCCACTAGCAGTCCCACTTCCTTACTGCAAATCATGAATAAAAACGTCAGCTTGCCTCTTGTTGTTTCCATAAAACCAATTTGTTTTAAAGTTATTTTTTAAATAAAAACTATGATTCAGAAGGGGAAGTTAACTTCTTCTTTTTTTATTTTCATGTTTCTCTAAGGAACGGTAGACAGAAAGCGTGCTGGAGATAACCAAGTCTATTGCTTTCAAGTCACAATTAAGTTCTCGATGTGAAAGATAAAAAGCACTCTGTGTCCTTCGGTCTCTTGATTCTTTCTCAGGTGTATGCTCTAATCTCAGACATAACAGGGCATAATTTTGTGTAACTAGCAGACTGAGCCCTGAGCCCATACACAAATCGTATCTGATTGAATATCACCATTCCCGAACTGCTGTTTAATCACGTTTCTTGTCAGGTTCCATAAGCAAAAAATAACGTTCATTTTTAATTAAACGGATGCACCGGGATGACATTTGAGACGATGATGCTGTTTCTTCTATTACTGTTAGAGTACTAACAAGGCATGACAGGGCATTATTGGATACTGCCTCATCTGTTTTTTCCCCCTCCTCGCCCATCTACTAAGTAATTTGGGGACTTGATTTTTATGAGTTGCAGTTGTGACGTCACTTGTTTTCACCAATAATGGGTCTCTTTGGAGCAAAAAAATAATCATCCCAAATTGCTAACATCTAAAGTGTACACTTTGGTTAATTGCGGGTCAGATGGGAATCGGATGAATTTGATTTGAGTCGATCCAACTTCCTGTAGTATTTGAGGGTAAGAACAATATTGACTTTATTGGTTTTAGAGCAACTTAGTTGCACTTAAGTTCTGTTGAAATCAGTGGCCACTTTGAGAGCTTTATGGTAGCAGCGTATAAATGCATTGATTTCAAGGGGGCTTGAAGCATGACTGACTTTTTAAAAATCAGGGCCAGTAAAATATTTTGGCCTCACCATATTAAAATTCATGTTTTCATATAAGAAATAAGTGCAAAAACCGTGAATACAAAAATGTGAGTACAAACGTTACAAACGGAACAACAACACATGAATGACACAGCTCTTATCGGCTGCTCAGAACGTATACAATTCGCGAACTTCTCACAATCAGTCAGTCTTTGACTCCAACTTGTTAACAATTAAACAACAAAGTAAACAAGAGACAAGACGAGGGAACGCGGCCCGGATGAACTTCGCGCTTTCCCTGCTGCAGACGCAGCTTCTTCAGCCATTCGTCTTAAGCCTCATGCAAACTCATTTCTGATAGGAGAATAACGATAGACAAAATTCTTTGAGAGCAGCCTTGCAGCGCAGAGAGAGTGGTGAAAACTTTTTTTAAAAGAATTTTGTCTATTGTTATTCTCATATCAGAAACGAGTTTGCATGAGGCTTAAGACGAATGGCTGAAGAAGCTGCATCTGCAGCAGCGAAAGCGCGAAGTTCATCCGGACCGCGTTCCCTCGTCTTGTCTCTTGTTTACTTTGTTTAATTGTTAACAAGTTGGAGTCAAAGACTGACTGATTGTGAGAAGTTCGCGAATTGTATACATACTGAGCAGCCGATAAGAGCTGTATCATTTATGTGTTGTTGTTCCGTTTGTACTCACATTTTTGTATTCACGATTTTGCACTTATTTCATATATGAATATAGCTCCTATTGCATTACAAGAGCCTAGTGCTATTTATTCTCTCAGCCTTGCCTTTTGGTACTTGTGCATATTTCTTTAGCCAGTACCTGGAGGTTGGCAACCCTAGGCTAGGTGGCAGTGGAAGATCATTGATACTTGAGATTAATTTACGTGGATAGGGCTGGGGGAAGAAAAAAATGGGGGAGGAAGGAAAAAATAAGGAAAACTATACTGATGGAATGATGTAAAGGGGCATAACATTCTGTTATGAGAAATGAAGGATCGGTATCTCTCTAGACTTGAACTCAAGAAGCTGCCTCACACTGAATCGGATCCTTGGTCCATCAAGGTCAGGACTGTTTACTCTGACTGGCAGCAGCTCTCCAGAGTCTAAGGCAGAGGTTTTCATATCACCTACTACAGGCCAAACTAGATATGAATTTTTAAATGAGCTGGGATGACAGCAGCAGGAAGGTAATTTTTGAAGCTTCACAGGGCCCCAATTCGGATTGGGACTGGTGGAGAGGGAGGAGGGGTTTCTGCCTCTACCCCACACCTTTTTGTGAGCAAAAATGGCCTTCGGGGACATAATTTGCCCTGCAGCTCTAAAATGGGCCAAATAACCCCCAGTAGATATTTTGGCTCCAGAAAATGGCATGGGGTAGTTCTTCTGCCTCACTGCTGTAGTTAGGGTTGCCAACCTCCAGGTTCTAGCTGGAGATCTCCTGTTATTACAACTGATCTCCAGCCAATAGAGATCAGTTCACCTGGAGAAAATGGCCGTATTGGCCATTAGACTCTATGGCACTGAAGTCCCTCTCCTCCCCAAACACTGCCCTCCTCAGGCTCCACCCAAAAAACTTCCTGCTGGTGGCGATGAGGGACCTGGCAATGGCAACCCTACCTGGGATTGAATTTGGGACTTTTTATATGCCAAGCAGATGCTCTACCACTGAGTCAAAGCCCTTCTCCTGTTTTTGCATAGGTGTTTTCTTAGGTGTCTACTAGAGTTGCCAACTCTGGGTAGGAAAATTTCTAGAGATTTGGGGGATGGAGCCTGGAAACGGTGGGGTTTGGGTAGAGGAGGGACCTCAGCAGGGTATAATAATGCCATAGAATTCACTCTCCAAACCTGCCTTTTTCTCCAGGGAAACTGATCTCCATAGGCAGTTGTAATTCCTGTAGATCTCAGGTCCCACATAGCTGTTGGCAACCCTAGATTGCTAATGACTGCTCCAGGTCATTGAA
The DNA here is from genome assembly GCF_029931775.1 of Euleptes europaea. Lineage (NCBI taxonomy): Eukaryota > Metazoa > Chordata > Lepidosauria > Squamata > Sphaerodactylidae > Euleptes > Euleptes europaea. The sequence goes on along the minus strand of NC_079316.1, from coordinate 96,857,102 downwards.
GCACAGGTCAATGCCTGCGTGACATGAGGCTGAAGGAAACAGCTCTGCCATTTGAACTGGGCCAGAAAACAAGACCCATGTTTTGGAGCAAGAATTAGCCTTGGAGAAATTCAAGAATATGTTGTTGCTGTGTGTGTGTGTGTGTGTGTTTGGAGGAGGGGTGCTGCTACTCCCCGTTGCTTAGTTTGTGTATTTGTAAACACATCTTGAAACATCCCAAGACTTCAGCACTCTTCCCTCAATCAGAAAGTGGCTCTGTAGAAACCTAACCTGAATTTCGCAAGGTCCGATGGGAAGGATGGGGCGGGGGGGGGGCAGGGAGAATGTGAGATGGAAACGGCCGCGGTCTGGCACTGCGTCTCTCCTTAAAGCACAACAGTAGGCTGCAAACAGGCTTCATGCAAGCACCAGCAGCAGTCAGTGTGCAAATTGGCTCCTGCACCCTGCCACACACACCTTCACGTTGGCAACCCTAATGAGCGTAACATCCTATTTTTATTCCTGGATTATGGTGGGCTTCATTTCTATTGTTTAAGAAAATAGATTTCGAAGACTTCAGTTTAAATGGTTTCCGGTCTCTTAGGTATATTTAACCACAAATGTTTCTCACTGTAAGCCATCAAAACAGCTTGACTTTATAAATTAACACTTTCAGTTCTTGGGGGGTGTGGGGAGAAAATTTTGCCTTTTAAAAACCACATTTGGCTCATGTATAAACTGAGCTGTGTCTTAGCTACATTTTCTTTTTTTGCGTGTAATCTACTGCTTTTCTCGTCATTGATGCGTTTTATGGTTTTACTTTGCTTTATTGACTTGTTAAACTGCAATATCCCCCCCCCACCGCCTTCTCCTTTGAAAATAGCTTTTTTATTATAAGCGTAAGTAAAAACCTTGGAATGTTGAAAAGGAAAGCACAGAAACATTACAACATTGTGCAATTTTTTTTTTCTGGCCAGCAAAAAAGCCAAAAATGTTAACACAAAGAAACACAGCCAGCGTTTGCAGGGTAAAGTCCACCTTACCATTAAACTAGAATTTAAATTCCTCTGTGTGTGTTTAACAAAGCCAGGATTTGCGGGGGTTAGTCAGGATAATTATATTGACAGAACCGTTGTAAATGACTACAGCAAAATATAGCAAGGCCTTTGCTTGAGAAGGTACACCATGAGTTCTCCTGGAATTACAACTGATGTCCACACTACGGAGATCAGTTCCCCTGGAGAAAATGGCAGGGTCAGAGGGTGGGATTCTATGGTGTCATATCCCTGCTGAGCTCCCTCTCCTCCTCAGGCTCTGACATCGTATGAACACAAGAAGCTGCCTTATACTGAAACAGACCCCTGGTCCATATGGTTGCCAGGTATCCCCCTCCCCCCGGCAACTGGCGGGGGATGAGTGGGTGGGTAGGGGACTTACTAGCTGCAAAGAGAGGCCGGTGTTGATACGTCAATGCCACTTCCAGAAGTGATGTCATCACAATGGCAGGGACGTTCTGGTATTTGGGCAAAAACTCTGTGGTACAGGCCATTTTTACCACAGAGTTTTGCCCAAATACTAGAGCATCCCCATGATTGTCAATGACCTCTGGGAGTGACATTAGCACATCAACTCTGGCCTCCCTTTACCACTAGTAGGGGTCCACCCCACCCCCTGCCACTGAACGGCACCGGGTGGAGGAGGATCGGAGCGGGGAATCCCCCACCACCAGTGGGGCAATGGCAACCCTACTAGTCCATCAAAGTCAGTATCATCTAGTCAGACTAGCGGCAGCTCTCCAGGGTCTTAGGGGTCCCGGGCATTGCCCTAGGACTTCCCCAGATCAGAATTGGCAACCTGGTGGGAAGAAGGTCTTCCTCAGGCCTGCCAGGCCCCACTTGTTACCCAAAAGTCTATAACGTGCCAAAAGAGTATTTTAGCTACACTGCAGTTCTTTCACTGACGTTTCAGCCTTGTTCAATCTAAGCTCATGTCACATGTGTCACATGGGCCTTCCAGGCCCCATGGGCAACTTGCATCATGGCAGGTGGGAGGTTTGTGGGGTGAGGGCTTTTACAATATGAGGCTCCAATGGGAGGTCACATTACCCTCTATGGAAACTCTTTTGGAGACTTCTGGTACGTATATTGTCAAGGGTTGGAAGCATCCTTAACTGCCACTCCTGACTTTCTGCCCACAGGAGTGAGTGGAAACCATTTGAAGATAAAGGGGGAAAGTGAGCAGGGTAAGCTTAGGAATGCCACTGTTCTGAGTTTAAAGCCGATTCCCTGCTTCTGACAACTGTATCTCACTTCCATCTGCCCCGTTCCATCGTGGGTTTGTTTCCTGGTCCAGAACAGCGTAAGGGAATGTTGGGAACTTCATATGTCTTAAAAAACCTTTTCACTAAGAGCAAATATCCTACTGAACTGTTGACCAATGTAACTGACAGCATTGAAAATATTCCTTAAAGAGGAACTATAGATATAAAAGACTAACATAAACAATTTAATGGATATTGTGACTAAGGAGGGCTATATATGAGCTCCTCCCTCATGTCCTGCTTCTAACCAACCTCCTTCCCAAACTCACCTGATCATCGACAATTTTTGTACTAATTTTGAGTGGCTAAGGTGGATTTGCTCTTGAAGCACCCATCCATCAGTATAAGCTTTGAATGCCTTCACATCAATTCTCAACGTGGCTGTGACGTTTCCTCTAAAAGCACATATTTGTGGGTAAATCATATAGTAGTGTTCGCAGATGTTGACTTGAATTGTAAAGTAGGAAAGATGGGTTGGAGACTCTGACCAGCTCAGGAGCAAATGAATGGTTTGGAACAGAAAGGTGATTCACCACAACGTGGCCCTGCCTTCCACTGAGTCAGACCAGTCAACGTTATCCCCTCAGACTAGCAGCAGCTCTCTGAGGTCTCAGGCAGAGGGTCTTCTGCATTACCACTTAACCCGAGCCTTTTAAGCAATAATCCTGGAGATTGAACTTGAGACCTTCTGTATGCAGTACAACTGAGCCATAGCCTCTTCATAATTTGAGAAAGATTTTTAGAATGTTATACATAGCAAGCTAACTACAGGTTGTGTCAGTTCCCCCTAGAATGGTAAGTAGAAATGGGGATTCATATCATCATGATGATAAGAATTATCACCTCTATCTGTGTGACAGAACCCAAAAGCCAAGCAAATGTTATAAGCAATAATACTAGGGTTGCCAGGTCCCTCTTTGCTATTGGCGGGAGGTTTTTGGGGTGGAGCCTGAGTAGGATGGGGTTTGGGGAGGGGAGGGACTGCAATGCCATAGAGTCCAATTGCCAAAGTGGCCATTTGCTCCAGGGGAACTGCTCTCTATTGGCTGGAGATCAGTTGTAATAGCAGGAGATCTCCAGCTACTACCTGGAGGTTGGCAACCCTAAATAATAGGCATGAAGTTGGTCCATGAAAAGGGTAAGAGCCTTGAGTCAAGCAAAACTCTATTCTTATCAAGGGGAGGCTTCATTTGGAAGTTGGAATTATCTCACATTTCTTCACTGGATAAAATAATCTTCAAACTTCTTTGGCTAAAATCGGCACATGTGCAAGACCTGAACGCTAAGGGTGTCCCAGAAAAGGTAAGTTCTGATTTGCCACCCTACTGAGTCCTCCTTTTCCTTATTTCAGACTTACATTCTTTGTTTTCTCTTCATGTATGACAGATCTTACAATATACATTCAGAACAAAAGCTACCAGGTCTAAAGGTGCAACCTTCTGACCCCAATGCAGGTATTACAATCAAATAAGATGAAATGCAGTCCAGGGTTGAAACCAAGGTACTATATAGGTTGTGTGTGTGTGTGTTAAGTCACTTCTGACTCATGGCACCCCTATGACTCAATGTCCTCCAAAACGTCCTATCATTAACAGCCTTGCACAGGTCTTGCAGACTGAGGCCCGTGGCTTCCTTTACTGAGTCAGTCCATCTCATATTGGGTCTTCCTCGTTCCTGCTGCCTTCAACTTTTCTTAGCATTATTGTCTTTTCCAGTGAGTCTTGTCTTCTTATAATATGACCAAAGTATGATAGCCTCCGTTTAGTCATTTTAGCTTCGAGGGACAGTGAGAATATGCATATGCAAGTGCCATCAAGCCACAACTGCCTTATGATGACCCCAGCAAATGGGCTTTCAAGGCAAGCAAAGCAGGGGTGGTTTGCCATTGCCTTTCTCTGCAGAGTCTTCCTTGGTGGTCTCCCATCCCAATACCAACCCTGCTTACCTTCCAAGGTCTGACAAGACCAGGCTATCTCAGATATAGGAAGATATAGATGCATGTTATTTTGAACAGAGTAAGTTTGAAGGCTTGTCCAGTAATGGGTTGTATGATGGTTCACTGGAAGATTACCAGCTTATTTATTTATTTGCACTTTTCTCCCCATTGGAAACTCAAAACAGCTTACAAAAAAAAACAACCTCAGAAAAATACAACGTAAGCAAAGAAACAAAGAAAAACTATACAGCACAACTCTGAGCTGTTCCTGGATTCACTGGACTGCTGACTTACGGCCCCAGCCTGCTAGCCAAGGGCCAAGAGCCTTAGCCTCTTGCCTTTTGTCCCATGCCAAAAAGGCAAGCCTCTGAGCATGCCATTGCAACAGAGGTGGAAAAAAAGCTCAGCCCAGATCTCACACAGCTGGCCCAAATCTTCTGCTGCTGCTCATTGCTGAATGGGAGGGGGGATCTGAAGGACCTTCAAGTCAGAGCAGAGACACGGTGGCTATTTCAGCACTGTGTACGCAAGGCTACAAAGTGGGTAGCAGCACTCAGCTCCAGATGCTGATGTCATCACCAGCTTTGTGCTGCAAATCACTCAGCTGCTGTGGACATGCATGTTGCTGAAGTGCCAGCCCCTGCTCCTCCACCACTGTCTTGAGATACCCTCTGGTCAAGGCGCGCACACCTCCATTCAGCAGCACTCAGTGGGGGAAACTGGCAGTCCTCTGGTAAACTGCCACATCAAGACCATCCCATTATTCTAACTATCCTGCAACTGTGGAATCTGTTCCATGATTGGGGTGGGTGGGTTTGACTTGGACTTTCCTTTGAGAGACCCGGCTGGCCTTGAATCCTGACAACACACATGCTCTGCAATGTAGAATCACCATCCTTGCTTAAGTGGAGTGAAGACTGTTAGCATTCTCCCAGCCCTTTTGGAACTTGCCCACTGGTATGAAGAGCATCTGCAGTGTGCCTTTGCCTTTACCACGAAGTAGCTGTGACTTCCCTCTGCAACGAGGAGGCAGCTAATCCAAGGCAAGTTTTACATTCGTACCTCTCGCCTTTTACAAATGCAACCCTGGCTGCTACTTTATCAGTAGTTGACTACTGTACAACCAGAGAAATTCAACACTTGTGCAGAGCTGAGGTTTTCCTCCATTTACAGAAAACGTTGCTTCCTTCTTGTAAAACTGGATCCAAAAAAGAGCAATCCTCTCTGCCTAAAGCAGAAAGAACCAGTCGGCAAATGTAAACCACTTTCAGCCCAATTGCCTGAAGTAGAGCACAAATTATTTTGAGATTGTTTTTATCAGTGTGTGGAAATACAGTCCCCAATAAATCTTCCAGGGTCAATAAGCCCAAAAGGTGAATGGCTGTGGGCATAATAAACTCACGTACTTTGGGCCTTAAGGTGATAGATCATCTATAAATAAAGGTGACTGGAGCTCATTCGCTCACCAATAGGGGTATCAAATGGTGGGAAATACTTCTGCAACACATACAACATAGCGCAAGCAGGCATCTCCAGGCCTGTATTTAAGTCTGGGAATTAGAGGTGGTTATTTCCCTTCCTGAAAATGCAAAGATATGATACCTGCATTATAAGAGCCATCAGCCCATCAGCTCACAGCATAAGGCACAGATAGGTAAGAAGAAAAGAAGGCTTGGGGGGTTTTCCCAATGTACACTGGAAACACTAGGATGCCTATGCAGTGTACAAGTTACATTGAACACCTGCATGTATATGTGTACATCTGTTTGTAAGAACGAGCCAATGCAAGTTAACTTTGTGGTTGAAAGTGGACTAGTACCAGGATAAATGTGGGAGTTAAATCGCACTTTGAGCTGTCTATGTGTTGAATGTAACATTGAACTCAACACATGTATAAAGAAAAATCATGTGTACTTTATACACAGATTGTATTCAATGTAACGTGAACTGGGCTAGTACGGAAGGGAAGGGGGTGGTTGCAGCAGAAGCCAGGAACATAACTGAACAAAAGACAAGCCCAGTATCATGGGGCTTTCCACTACATATGTCTGAACAATCCTTAGACTGAAAGGAGATTGGCATTTCCACTAGCAGCCAGGTGCCTACCTGTGCTTACAAATGCAGCTTGTGGGTGGTCCTGATCCAGCTCTTGTCATATGAAACAACATGATGCTGGCTGGAGACCGGCCTCCTCTTCTGCAGCAAAAGACACACACGAATCAGTTGGATGGGCATCAGTTTATATGGGCCTCCGCATGGTTATTTGGAGGGCAGCTTTCTTGGGTTGGTCTCCCTTTTTCTGTGTCAAGGCAGATGTTTAACCAGAGTTATGGAGAGCTATTTCTAAGCATGGAGAAAAGGCCAAAATTGTGGCTTCCATATGCGGGCTGTGATGTTTGAATTGCCCCCATAAGAATGCACTTATCAAGTTTCCAAAGAAGAATGGTATACTCCTTCTATCTGGGATGATCGTCCTCTTCCACGGAGCGCGCAGCTTCAGGAGGGATGCACATGGAGCGGTGAGGGAGGTAGGGGACACCTGTCTAGCCAGACCAGCCAAATCAACCCTGGCGATCAATGGGGTGACAGATGTCGCAGCCAGATCGCCCTCACATCCACTTATCGAGATTGCAGTCCTGCACACATTTACTGCCCTGACCTGGATAGTTCAGGCTGGCCTGATCTTGTCAGATTTCAGAAGCTAAGCAGGGTGGGACCTGGTTAGTATTTGAATTGGAAACCAGCAAGGAAGTCCAGCGTCGCTACACAATGCCAGGCAATGGCAAACCACTTCTGAACATTTCATTGCCTTGCAAATCCTATGGGGTCACCATAAGACGGCTGCCACTTGACAGCACTTTCCACACCACCACACATTTACTAAGGAACAAGCCCTGTCGCACAATTATGCCTTTTTTGGAGGGGTGGAGACACAGTGGTGGGAAAGGCAGTATTTACTCCTTTTGTGGCTATTAATGGAATGGGCGTTATGCTAGCAACTTATCGTATGAGTTGTGGCTAAGAAATTCCAGGGTTCAAATCGTAGCTAGGCCATGTTCTCACATGTTCTTAGGCAAACCACCACCTTCTCCTCCATCCATCTGCACTATGGTTATAATAGTACCCGCTTACTTTATAGGGCTGCCATAAGGATTCTTGAGACAATGAAACACGATAATATAAATGGTCTTATAGTATTGTTAATATTGTTATTGTGGTTAGTCTTTAAAGTGCAACAAATTGTGGAACTGACCACCAGTAGACATAGTGATGACCCCTGATTTAGCCTTAAAAGATGATTAGACAGGTTCATGGAAGTGAGTGCTTACTAGACATGATGTAGAAGCCATTATCTCCTGCAGGGCACCTTTTATATTCACAAGACCCCTGACGACCCCTGACTTATTTTTTTCCCCTTCCGGATATGTGATCTGTTGACTCCAGAACAGTCAGTGAAAAGGCTCATTCCATTCACTTAACGGAAGCCAGCAATTTATTCTCAGTCTGTTGAATATACACTCCCAGGCTCACACGAATATTTACCCTGAAAACAAGCCGCTTAATTGGAAACCCTGAAAACAAGCCGCTTAATTGGAAACCCACCGAGGTGCTAAATGCGCTTTGAACACTAGAGGTCGCAGGGAAAAAGCGATGACCCGGGACCTGAATCAGCAGACTTGTTGCTTGTTTCTGGTCCTGCCGGGCGGATCTGGGGTTATAGGCCATTTATTCATGGAAGGTTTTGCATTGGCTTTGTCACTCTATAGATGCACATTTTCCCCATCCTAGTTCTCAAAACTCTGCATGGGGGTTTATTGTTGAGTTTTGAGAATAGGGATGGAGGTAAAGTGCACCTGGAGAGCGGCAAATCCAAGGCAAAACCTCCCATGCATAAATGGCACTGAGCGAGGCTTACGCACCTCCATGACAATGAAGAAAGGCTGACATTTCAGGAATGTTCTTAGTCTGCTGGGGGGTGGCGGGGGGGTGGAGAATACATTCCCCACTAATGACAGAGCTTTGCAATTTCCTCGTCATTTTAATCCCCCTCCCCGCAATTTTCCCTGCATTGGGCCGAGACGGGATGGGTGGAGTTAAAATCATGACTACTGGTCTCCTGTGTCCAGCCGGGGGAGGGGGGAAGCAGCTGGAAAGCCTTAAAAAGGACGGTAAAAGGTACAGGTCCCCTTTGCAAGCACCAGTCATTCCTGACCCATGGGGTGACGTCACATCCCAACGTTTCCTATAGGGTTGCCAACCTCCAGGTACTAAGTGCAAGAATAGTATTCAGCTCACACTGATAATGCAAAAGTGTGATGTTGTATTTACAAGTGCAAGAAGCCAACAACAATAGAGATACATGCAACAAAATGTATACAAAGTTACAATGTAGCTAAAAAGCTACCATACAGATGGTCAGTTTCAACCTCAAAAGTCCTTTTAAAGGTAAGTACAATGACTTGTCCTTTAAAAGGACTTTTGAGGTTGAAACTGACCATTTGTATTGGTAGCTTTTTAGCTACATTGTATCTTTGTATACATTTTGTTGCATGTATCTCTATTATTGTTGGCTTCTTGCACTTGTAAATACAACATCGCACTTTTGCATTATCAGTGTGAGCTGAATACTATTCTTGCACTTAGCTAGTCTATTTAGTATTTGGTGCTTATTTTTGCTAAACCTCCAGGTACTAGCTGGAGATCTCCTGCTATTACAACTGATCTCCAGCTGATAGAGATCAAGAAAAGGGCCGCTTTGGCAATTGGAATTTATGGCATTGAACTCCATCCCCAAACCCTGCCCTCCTCAGGCTCCGCCCCAAAAAACTCCCCCTGGTGGCAAAGAGGGACCCGGCACCCCTAGCTTCCAAGGCAGGCTTTACGGGGTGCTTTGCCAGCGCCTTCCCCAGGCATCTCCCCTTCGCCCCCAGCAAGCTGGGTCCTCATTTGACCGACCTCGGAAGGATGGAAGGCTGAGTCAACCTTGAGCCGGCTACCTGAAACCGACTTCTGTTGGGATCGAACTCAGGTCGTGAGCAGAGCTTTTGACTGCAATACTCCAGCTTACCACTCTGCGCCATGGGGCTCCTAAAAAAGGAGGGAGGGGGGGGCTTTAAATAAATAAATAAAATAAATAAATGACTGGAGGGGGCGCTGCCCGACCGTGGCCCCCCACCCTGGGAGAAAACGCATGGTCGCTTGAGCCTCCTTTCTTCCCTGTTCCAGCCAGGATTCAGCCGGGATCCGGCTGAATCCTGGCTGGAACAGGGAAGAAAGGAGGCTCAAGCGACCATGCGTTTTCGCCCCTGCTCGAGGAACCCGGTTTTGCATTGGATTTGTCACTCTCTAGATGCACATTTTCCCCATCTGAATTCTTAAAACTCTGCATGGCGGCTTATGGTTGAGTTTTGAGAATATGGATAGGGAAAAAGCGCATCGAAAGAGTACCAAATCCAATGCAAAACCTGCCATGAATAAATGGCCTGACGCCCACTGAAGCGGGAGCTGCAGTTGCAGAGTGGCGCCGCTGGGGGCGCCGCGCAGCAATGAGCAGCCAAATTTGCTGACTCAAGAAGTCGGGGGAGGGATTAGGGGGGGGGTTTGCAGCGGAGGGGAGATTCCTCTCCGTCTTGGCACCAGGCGCTCACCTGCCCCTAGCAAGCGAGTGCCCTAACCCCTGCCTTGTTCTTAATCCGAGACCTCATAAAATTTTAAACATACCCTGCCATCATTTTCTTGGGGCAGACAGGCCATTTATTCACGGAAGGTGTTGCGTTGGATTTGCCCCTCTTTAGATGCACTTTCCATCCATATTCCCCCCATCCATATTCTCAAAACTCAACAATAAGCCGCCATGCAGAGTTTTGAGAATTCAGATGGGGGGAAAGTGCATCCCAACCGGGGGTCCGCGAGAACTAAATTAAGGTCCGCGAAACAAAGTTATAAATAATATATAATATTATATATTATTTATATAAATAATATAAATATAATAATAATAAATATTTTTATTAATTTATTAATTTATTAAAATATAACAAATTAATGTTTTCAATTAAAAGTTCTCTATTATAAAAATATATATCCAAATATTATTCTAAGTCGAATGTTTAACTAACAGTTATGATTCAAGTTTATTTGCGAATTCTCGGAATTTTTATTTTGAGCCTTGGGGTCCCTGCACCGAACAAAAAAGCCCTAGTGGTCCCTGGTCAAAAAAAGGTTGGGAACCACTGGAAATCCAATGCAAAACCTCCCATGAAATAACAGAGCTGCACCCAGACAGAAGGGAAAGGACATTTTATATAGGTAAATAAACCCATGGGCGCAGGGGTCTGGTCTCCTAGACCCCGTTCCCACGAGCAAACCCGGGCCTGAGGGTCCACGCGAGAGGGCGCCGGATTCAAGCCTGAGCGTCATTTCTGCAGATGGGAGAGGTATGGGCTCGCCTTATTGGGTTCATGGAGATGGGTTCGCCTCATTGGGACGAGCATCTCTTAGATACACGCTTTCACGAAGTCACGTGTGAACCCTCCCGGACACACCCAAATGCCTCTCCGGCCAGTACAAAAGCCCCCGCGATCGTCTGTCTAGCTTTAGCAAATCTTTTTGGGAGGAAGCGCGCTTCCCCCCTCCTCGGGATTAGGAGTATTTATTTTGCATTAGCCGACAGAGGCCCCGCACTGCGGGAGGACGACTCCCCTCCCCCGGCGTCGGTGTCTGGAGCCTCACATCTGCTGGGGTGATTGATAGAGCCTGGAATCCAGCGTTATTACTCTCTCGCAAGCCGCAATCAAACAGGCTATTAACTGCATTACTTCAAAGGACACAGTTCTCAATACAATCTACTTATCTTAATTGAAACTTTCTCTGCACGGGTATTTGCAGAGGAGATAATGTACAGGTGCGTGGCCGCGGCGGGCGTCTCGATTCAGGGAAGGAGTGGCTACCTTCCCCCCCCCACCCACCCCCCCACCCCCCCCGGGAAATATCCATTTTTAAAAGGGGGTGTGAGAATCTGGACATGGGGTCGCGGGAAAGCAAAGCAATGTTCTTGGGTCTCTGCAGCCGGAAACTGATTATTCCTAGAATTGCAATCTCCCCCCCCCCAAAAAAAAGTAACCAGTTGGGGGCAACACATGGGGGGGAGATTTTTCTATTCCCCCTATTGAGGATGACGTAGCAGCCCCTGGTTTGTACCTTTAAAAAGAGGCCGGCAATGATGCAACGCGTCCAATTAGCTACAGTCACTTTAAGAATGCAGTGCAATCCGAAATTGGTCCTCTGCTATGTAAACCGTTCTGCATTAGGATGGGGGGGGGGCGGTGGTAGCGGGGTGGGGTGTTAATACTATGCAATCGACGGCGAGCCAGTGGAGCTTTTTTTTTTTTGCTCGAGGTTCCCTGAATAAATTCTGCTCCTGCAGCACTGCTTATACAGGAAACTGACTCCGAGTCAGTCTTCTAGGCGGTCTCGTAAAAAAGAAGTCGGCAACAGAACTCCAGATCCTTAAAAACCTGCCGCTGAGATATTTACCAGAATAATGCAGAAACTGAAGGAGATCCACATATTAATCATAAGCCTCGGCAGGGGAGAGGGTAGAAACACCCTGGCTCCTTCGAATGCCCTGGTTCACGTCCACACCCCTCGCTTGCACCAAAGTAGACCTACTGACGTCAATGGGGTTACTCTCGTGTAAGTGGATCCCGCCCTGCCCGTGTGTTTCGGGCAGACCCCGACGGCTTTATCAGGGGACGCCCCTTAACTCCGAAGTAAGGTGCAAGGAACGGGGCTAAAGACGGGATGAAGCCCCCCCTAAAACGATCAGCCGCTTACTCCCGTGTAAACACGCGCAGGATCGGCGTGGAAGCGTGTCTAGGATGGCTGCTTCACAGCATGGCCCCGGATACCCAAGCGTGCCTTGGATGAATCGGGTTCAAGGCGCGCCCGAGTCCGCATTGGAATAGGCTGTTGCATCGGCCTAAATGCACGCATTCCGGCTTAACTGGTTTGGGGGCAATTAGTGCCGCTGCAGCGACTTGAAGGGCCGGGAGAGGAGGAGGAGGAGGAGGATGTAAATAGCGCCGGGCGGAGGGGGGGGACACCCGCTCAATCGTCTGCATTTGGCGGGGCTGCTCCTGTCCCTTTAAATTATTAAAATACTTTTCGACGGCTCGCCGCTCTTTGGTGGTGGTGGGGGGCGGGGACAGAGACTTTTCTGACTTTTTGCAATTGGAGGCTCAGCCTTGTTGTCTCTCCTTTCATCTCTGTGCCTGCGTGAGAACAGGCGGGAGCCCTCGTTTGGCTGCCGCGGCCCTTAAAAAGAGAGCGGGAGAGAAATGCGGATTAGATCCGGTTAACGCGCCTCATTCGCACCGTGGTCTGAACAAGCGCTCGTGGACCCGGGGGGGGGGAAGGATCCCCGCTGTAACCCAGGAGTCACCGGAGATCGCCGCCCCCCCTCCCCCGCTTGCATTAACTTCAGCCACGTGAATACCATTTGCATTCAAACTTAACCCCGTTCCAACGAGACGCCGCGGTGTGGAGGTGCAGCGTTGCGGCAGCGTTAAAAATAGCTCGCCCGTCATTGCGACATCCTGTAATTTTATCACGGCTCAGATTGCAACTGTCATACTGTACAGACCTTTTATTTCCCTGTATAGTGCAACATGTTTACTTTTATTTATTTATTTATTTTACTGTGTGTGCGGGGGGTGGGGTGGAGGGTGGGGATGAACGCCGCGAGCTTCAGTGCAGCGGTGTAAAATCCGGAGAGAGACAAAAATGCACCATTTTCGATCAACACTGCGAGAAAAAAAAAGGGCCGTCCTGGTGGGAAAGCAGCGATTGCTGCCGCCGGATCCCTTTCGCTCTTTGATTGGCGTGGCCTCGCTGGTCCCCCCCCCCCGCCCCCGGTTCGGTCGGGGGCTCTGAAGTTTCTCGGGGGCTTGCATGACAACCCCGCATGCAGAAAGCAGAGCCGTCAGTAAAGAAACCGCCTCGCTGCAATGCCACTAGTCGTCTTCCACCTCGGCGGCCCTCCCTTCCCGGCCCCGAGTCGGATCCCGGATTGCATTCGCACCGGGTGACGAGTGGATTACACACGCGCCTCCCGCCCCCGCCGTATTATTAAGAAAGGGGCACACTCTGTGCTTTTCGAAAAGTCCGTGCCCCTCCGGCTCTTGGGTTATATAAACGCATTAGTCTCGCAGCACGCCCTTAACCCCCAAGATCTGCATTGTCAACACGCAACTCCCCTGCGCGTGTGGATGTGCCTCCGAATTAACAGGACGCGTTGCGCCGATCCGCGCCCGAGCAGCCCCTCTATATTGATTTCATTGTTCTCTCCTAAATGCAATCGCTGCCTTGTTGCTTGCACGGTCCCGTGATCCGTGTGCTCGTGTGTTCTCTCGCCGCTCCTTGTGTGTGTGTGCGCGTTGCAAAAGAGAACAAATGCATTAATATTTATATGTTTATATAATCGATAACCGACTTTCTCCTCCCCTCCTCGACCGTGTTAAAATGCCAGCGCCAGGCAGCTAATCTACCCGATTAAGTTCCAGAGGGAGGGGGGGGGGAAGAGAAACATGGCAGTAAGGGAACGTAATTTAACTATCAAACAAATCTACATGTCTAATAAAAGCAAATCTGCTAAAGAGAATTAGAGAGAAGAACAGCGCCTCCGACTCTCTGCAGGAAATGTTCTTTATATTAGACATATACAAGCAGGTCCTGTCAGATGAGCAGCTCAGCGAGGGCGCCTTTCAGCCTGGCAAAAATGGAGCGACCCCTTTTTGCGGCGTTTGGGGGGCTCCGGGGGGACGCGGCCGAGTCCGGGCAGCGATCCGGGCGTCGACAGATTTTTACAAGGGCTCGCGATCCCGGTTTTGCCTTGATCTGTGCGCCTCTCGGCCGTGCATTGCTTAGGCACTGACCTGTACCGCCTGTGCACACGGGCAGCAACCGGGAGGGAAGCCGGGCGTTTGGGGCACGGTTGGGAAGCCGGGGGTCGCGAGAAGAGCGGAGCGGGGTTCGGGGCTATTTTGGGGGGGCCTGCGGCGTCAGGGTCGGGCTTTATATTGCGCCCGGGCGCCGGCGGTGGGGGAGAGATCGCTTTTCCCTGCCAGGACCTGATGCAATCCATTCAAGCCAACAAGTTTGGAGAGAATGTTGAGTTCAATCAATTCAGAACGTCGCGATGGAGTCCAATTCAGTCCAGGTATTCGGTTCTCCTCTCCCCCCCGCCTCTGCGCCCCAGACCCCGGCACCCCGGGCCCCTTGGACACCCACCTCCGCCTCCCCCAAACTTTTCAAGAACTTTCCCCCTCTGATTTCCATTCTCCCCCTTTTTTTAAAAAAAAAATATGCCCTTGCTGATTACATAGCGACACAAATTATTATCATGGTGCCTATGATCGGAATTTCCCCCCCCCTCCGGAGAAAAACCGGCCAGTCTCCCAAGACAAGCTCTCTCTCTCACTCTCCCCCCCCCTTTTTTCATTTTGATATTATTTCCACCTTAGCCTGGGTCTCTTGTGGAAAGGTGCCTCTCCAATATGTCCCGGTCAGATTTGGGGTGGTTATTATTTATTTTTAATTGACTGATCCGCAATGGCTGATATGCATCCCCCGACCCTCCCCTTCATTTATTTATTATGATTACTACCACCACCACCATTATTATTATTATCATTAATATTATTATTAATATTATTATTTTCCAGTGGGTCGGCTCCCCGTGCGGTTTACACGGTCCTTACATTTTCTACAAGGCTTTTCAGTTCCACCTTGAAGGCAGACCAAGGATTTTGTCCCTGGGCGATTTTTTCTTTGTACGCTGTAAGCCAGAGGACCCGATGTGCATAGCGGAGCTGCAGCTGCTGTGGGAAGAGAGGACTAGCAGGCAACTTTTATCCAGCTCCAAACTTTATTTTCTACCCGAAGATACCCCCCAGGGCAGAAGCAGCGACCATGGCGAGGTGGTAAACATAACCTTTCGGTGTCGGTGTGTCATTGTTGTGCATGTGCCTGTATGTGTGTGTAGGGCTGCTGGGGTGGGAGCCCCCCCCCTTTCCTCCCTCCCTCCGGCTTGTAATGTTGATTAAAGGACAAGTCTTGAAATGTTCCCTGCTGCCGGCAACGTGAGCCTCGGTGCTTTTAAAGGGCCAGGCGCCCTTCGCCTTTGCCAGGCTGGGCTGTCATTTTAAAAAGAGGGCTCAGCCAGGGCAGGCATGTTTTAAAGCCGCGATCCAACAACTTGGTATCTCTGTGCTGAAGGTGATCTTTACTTACATCACCCCCCCTTTCTTCCTCCTCCTCCTCCTCCTCCTCTTCCTCCTCCCCTCCCCTTTGCTGTGTAAACGGCGTCACATGCTTTGTTGCTTCGCTTCATTTTCAGAGCTTGGTTTTTTTTCCTCTCCCTCCCTCTCTCCCTCCCTAAGTGGATTTAAATATTGTTCGCCTGGAAGGATCTGTGTGCGTTTTAAATGGAGGTTTATGCCTGTGCTCTCTTTTTTGGGGGGGATGGGGAGGTGCTCGTGGAGTATTTTGATCTGTTGGGGAAAGCAGGCGGAAATTGCGCAATGGAGGCGAGCGGAGCGAGAGATCAAAAGCGATCTCGCTGGCAAAAGACGTGTCGACTAAAGTGATAAATGACAGGTGCTGGGAATAAGGCATTGGGATAACTTGCTAGCTCCGCCTGGGCGTCTTGCAAAAAGCACTCCGGTGTGCAATAGCCAAGCACAAACACGTTTAAGCGTTCGCAGCCAGCTCGCTCTGCCGATCGACTCTGTGTGATGCCTTCAACACAATGACTGTTTAAAAAGTGGGTAGCCGGGTTAGTCTGTCTACAGTAGTAGAAAAGGGCAAGAGTCCAGTAGCGCCTTAAAGACGAACAAGAATATTTTCTGGCAGGGTAGGAGCTTTCGTGAGCCACAGCTCACTTCTGCAGTAGTAGAAAAGAGCAAGAGTCCAGTAGCACCTTAAAGACTAGCAAAAATATTTTCTGGCAGGGTAGGAGCTTTCGTGAGCCACAGCTCACTTCTGCAGTAGTAGAAAAGAGCAAGAGTCCAGTAGCACCTTAAAGACTAACAAAAATATTTTCTGGCAGGGTAGGAGCTTTCGTGAGCCACAGCTCACTTCTGCAGTAGTAGAAAAGAGCAAGAGTCCAGTAGCACCTTAAAGACTAACAAAAATATTTTTCTGGCAGGGTATGAGCAAAATATTTTTGTTAGTCTTTAAGGTGCTGCTGGACTCTTGCTCTTTTCTACTCCTGTTTAAAAAGAGAGAGAAAGAAAGCTGGGCATTTTCCAGAATGCAAAAGAGTGAATGCCCTGGCTGAAGACAACGCCTGTAGCGTTGATCTTCCCCCTAAAGCTGCCATAGATCTTGCTGTGTAGGCGGATTTGGGAGCCGGCGGGGCTTACTCCAGAGCAGCCCAGGCTTGGCTGCAGTCCCAAGCGAGTCGAAAGCGGTGGGTCCGGGTGGTTTGAAGAGCCAGCTTGCGTGTTGCATTCTTGCTCCTGGGGAGGGAGAGAGAGAGAGAGGGCACCTTGTTAGTTGTGCATTCAGGAAAAGTTTGGGGGTCTTGGAAAGTGCAGCGAGAGGCAGAAGCAGAGCCCGCATGGATGGGGGTGGGGGGCTTATTCTCCCCCCCACCTGTAATTTCGTGCCTGCCCGCAATCCTGCTGGCGAGTCGAGTCAGCTGACTGCGAGCCGTGCTCTTGAGCAGGAACTATTTTAAGGGACGCTGTGTTTATGCGGAGAGAGGTGGGCGAGAGTTGTGGGTTTGGTTTTTTGTGTGTGTGTGGTTTTTTTTTGCAAGGGCGCATCATCCTCGGCATGATAAAAGCAACGCCAGCCAGATGCAGGGGCGATCCGAGAGGAGCCGGCCTGCGATCCACAAAGAGGCCCCCCACCCATCTTTGCCACCCCAGCTGCCAGACCCTTCAACGATCGATAGGCTGATGGAGTTAATTGTACTGCCCCCCCCCTTCAGCCTCCTTCTCTCCCCGCCCGGACAGCGAGTCATTAATGCGGATTAATGGGCGAAAATGCACGGTCGCTTTAGCCCTTTCTTCCCTGTTCCAGCCAGGATTCAGCCAGGATCGAACGCACGAATGTGCGTTCGATCCCGGCTGAATCCTGGCTGGAAGAAAGGAGGCTCAAGCGACCGTGCGTTTTGCCCATTGTCTCTACCCTGTGTCATAGGAGCGGATACCTCTTTAAACAAAATGTTAACTTTGATCTTCCGCAAGCCTTGTGTTCACCTGCGGATGGGGTTCTGTCCATTCTCATCCAAGATGTGGGTTTTCATGGCCCTTCCCCTTCCCACCCACCCACCCACCCCCCAAAAAAAATCTTTCCTGAATTGACATTTGGGAATATGGATAAATTATAGAAAGAGGGCAGCAGGGAAGTTGAGGGCAGCAGGAAAAGAGGAAGACCCAACAAGAGATGGATGGACTCAATGAAGGAAGCCACGGCCTTCAATTTGCAAGATCTGAGCAAGGCTGTCAAAGATAGGACATTTTGGAGGACTTTCATTCATAGGGTCGCCATGAGTCGGAAGCGACTTGAGGGCACTTAACACACACACATAGAAAGAGGGGGACTGGCTCCACTGGGCAACCTCTCTCTTTCAACTCCCCTCCCCACTTTGCCCTGCAGCTGTCTCTCCCCTCCCCCCTTTCAGGAATACTTATTATTTGCTTTTCAAATTTATTGCTTCAACATGGTCTGTGATCTGGAAAGGAGGAAGGATTAAATATCCTCCCCCCCCCCCATTAAAAAGGCTACAGGAATACTAGAAGGGGGCACTAAACCAGACAGGAAATGATTGAAAATGCTATTAAATCATTTGGGGTGACTTTGGTTTTGGTTAAGATGTTGGGAAAGTAAATGATATACATGGCTGACTTTTCAGCCTGATCCTCTGTGTGCTACTCTAAAGTAAGGTGTACTGTCTGTAATGGGGCTGACTCCCAAAGAGGTGTGCCTAGTATTTTGTATTCCTGGTCACTTATTTTTTTTAACATGTTTATGAATGATGGTTACCCTGCCTCTGTAGAGCAGGTATTGATGAGTAATCATATTGTTTACAGTGAGACTACAGGCTGAAATGCTTAGATGTGTTCTGTAATCCTAAACATCGTTATGCCCTTTTAAATCCCTTTAAGTTAATGGGCTCATAAAGGTGTAACTCTTTTTAGGATTGCTCTGCTAGCATTTCAGTTGACAAAAAATAACTGCCCCTGGGGTAGCTGGTCACCTGGTCTTGTATACACTTACATGTGAGCAAAGAGGGACTTACTTCTGAGTAATTATGCATCGGATCAGGCTGCAGGATTAAGCAACAGGATTAAAAATATGTTGAAATCTCTCATGGTGAATATTTATAAGCCAGTCAAGTTCTGTGCCTGTTTTTTTAATGAAAGGGTTTAGAAAGGGTGTGGGGGATGGGCCACAAATCATTTTAATATGCTTTAATGACCATCTCATGTTGTTGTGGTATGAACATCAGAGAAAAATTAATCTTGCCCTTACAAGCCCAGAATGTTCCTTGGATAAACTCATCTGCATATACATTTATACATTCCTAATAATTACGCATGATTTTAATTATTTTCTTTTTTAAAAAAATGCAAACCGCCAACAATTAGCTGAATGACTGCAGCGGTATGTTTCATTCGGTTTAAACCGACGTGTCTCTGAATGATTCAGCCTGTATGAAAATCAATTTTTTTTCCTTTTAATGGAGACAGAAGAGGTGCGTCTCGAAACAATGCAAATGCCTCCTGTTGGAATGTGGGTGACAAAACCCTGGAGCAGGTAGAAAGTTTTTTTCCCCCCCTGATGCAGTTCAGTTGTACACCCCAATGATGTCATTTCCCCTGCTGGCCCCAGCTAGTCATTCATTAGCAGAGTAGCAGCAGCAGGAATGGTACACACAGTGATACTTCTCTGGCACCAAGCTTACAGAAACTCGCACTTAGAGCCAGGGCCTAGAGAGGGCAACATAACACTCCCATTAAGAACTGTACTCCGTTTTCACTTACTCCATTAACTTGTTTATAGTTGCCTAAATGTTTTTTTTTTTTTAAAGCATTGATTTTAAATTGTTTTGGATGATAAATTCGGTTCAGAAATGCGCAGGGCAGAAACCAAAACAGAATGGAAGGGCTTCTCTGATTGGCAGTTGGCTACTTAAGGGAAAGGTTTCAGCATTTTTTCTCGGTACACAGAGCAGTTATTTCAAGTAACCACAGTAATAATTCTTTCATGTAAATTACATCAACAGCTATTTCTGAACCTGAGCGCGAGAGGCGGCTGTTTTTAACTGAGAAAAATCTCCTGTAACCCTTCGTACATCTGTGTCCTCCTGTCTGCGAAAATAGCACTGGAAATAATCTATAGAGAAAATAACAGAGGTGGCTTAGAAATTTAATTATGCACAGAGGACAGTGGGGTGAAGTGTGGTTGAACCCTTTTTAAAAAAATAGGGATTGTAAATCTTGTAGTGTCAGAGGTTTTTGGTGAGGTCAGGGGTCAACAGAGGCACTTGCTGTGAGTAAAACTGATCATTAGCAGAACACTGGATCTTATCAGGAGCTGGGGATCAGCTGCATCAAAGACTTGCTCTTTGTTGCTTGTAGGTATCTTGGCTTGTCTGGTGAAGGCTGTGACAACTTCTCAGAATTGTAATGTCCTAGAAGGGGCTACCAATTGATTGAAGCAACGAAAATAAATGTGTTAAGGGAACTGTGTACTCAGCAAATGGGATGCATTGTTAGTTGCGTTGGATAAAATGATGCCTACGAAACGAACGTGGAATCAGTCATGTGTGACAAATGCATGCAAATCCACACTGCCCATGCGTATGCGTGGGGAAAGGAACACATGCGCATTCATTGCATTCTTGTGTTATGTGTTGCTGTGCATTTATTCAGGAGTAAATCCCGCTGAGTTCACTGGGTCATGTCCTGGTAAAGGAGCTGGCAGCCTGATCTTTTTTTACTTGGTGGTCAGTTGTTCCAGGGGCTTGGCCGTGGGATCTGCAGCCTTAACAGTGCTTCTGATTATATGCGTTTCAACAGGTTGCTGTGCGTTTTCTTGGATCAGGGGCTTTTGAGGTGGTTCTCTTTATATTTAATATGTAACCCATTGAACTTGTATGTAACCAGTTAATGGCTGGTATAGTGTCAGACCTGGGAGACCTGGGTTCGAATCCCCATAGACTATCATTGGGTAACCTTGGGCCACTCGCACACTCTCAGACTAACAGTCTAGGAGGATGGTTGTGGGGCTAAAATGGAAGGGAGGAGAATGGTGTTAGCCGCTTTGGGTCCCCATTGGGGAGAAAGCTGGGGTATGAATGAAGTAAATAAATAATACTTGTAAAGGAAGAACAGCCCTATTTCAGTATAAATGCCGAACTGCATGATTGTAATAAGAGCTGGTGTTTCTAAGAAAAGCACTTGTAAGGAGAAATGGATTAGGGGAGGGGGTAAATTGTCTCAGAGAATCAGTGAATACAGAAAGGACTATGCATCTTCTCCCCTCCTCTACCACGGCTCCACACCAAACTGGTTCTTTTTGGCACTTTGTGTGTGTTTGCATGTAACATGGAGTTAGGCCTGAAAGTTCAAGTCTGTATTGCTAGGTGTAGTTGCACTGGCACTTACAAGAACATAAAGAAAAGCCATGCTGGATCAGACCAAGGCCTAACTAGTCCAGCAGTCTGTTCACACTGTGGCCAGCCAGGTGCCTCTAGGAAGCCCCCAAACAAGACGACTGCAGCAGCACCATCCTGCATGTGTTCCACAGCACCTAAGATAATAGGCATGCTCCTCTGATCCTGGAGAGAATCGGTATGCATCATGACTAGTATCCATTTTGACTAGTAGCCATGGATAGCCCTGTCCTCCATGAACACGTTCACTCCCCTCTTAAAGCCTTCCAAGTTGGCAGCTATCACCACATCCACGGACAGGGAGTTCCACAGTTTAACTCCATGTTGTGTGAAGATCTACTTCCCTTTGTCTGTTTTGAACCTCTCATCCTTCACTTGAGTGCAGGATCTGTTCCACTTTGGCTTGTTGTGTGAGTTGGTTGTTAAGCTTCCTTTTTTAAAGATCTAGCCATGAATCGCTCAGAGATGCTACCGGGGCTTCTTTGGCCATCAACCTCAGCTTACAGCGGAGGCCTCAGGACTTGCACAGAATTCTTCCTGGATCCTTCTTGGCATTGCCTGCATTCCAATCCATATGGGGGAGAGGCCATGGCTCAGTGAGAGACCATCTGCCTCACATACAGAAAGTCCCAGGTTCAATCCCCGGCATCTCCAGTTAAAGCATTTGGCAGCAGGCGATGTAAAAAAAACCCTGCCTGAGACCCTGGAGAGCTGCTGCCAGTCTGAGTAGAAAATACTGACTTTGATGGACCAAGGGTCTGATTCAGTATTAAGGCAGCTTCATGTGTTCATTGGGCCATTGGGATGGGATGGAATTTGGTGTCATTCCGAGATGCTGGTATTGGCAGAAGTCTAGAGGTCTAGCCAAAGGTTCAGAAGACACACATCCTCCCTTAGACTGCTGTCTAATAAAAGAAGTACTACTGAATTTATTACAGTACATAAATCAAGCCACTCTCCTATGTAGCAGCTGGGTGGAATGGAAAATAGAAGTGTGATACACTTGATACTCTAGATCGGACAGTGAGTTGGCCTTCCTGCATAGTGAAAGAAGTTACTACTCTCATCCTTGGGTCAAAAGTTCTAAGACGCTTGGTGAATCCATCAAGATCTCAAATGATAACAGATTATATGAGAATCTATAGTAGCAGTCAATTTTTTGGCAAACGGTGCTATTTCGAGCACATGTCACTAGCTTCTTTTAACAGGGCTTTTCTTTAATGTTTAGCCAGACACTAAATGTGCCGTTCCATAAGAACATTAATGCAGTTTTAAAAATTCAGGGCATGCAACAATGTGCATTATGTTAACTGATGTAAAATGTGACCACAACATGAAGAGTAAAGTCAAAGTAAATGGCTGATGTCAATTTGCTTTTCAGGGTAGTTGTAAGAATGACACCATCATGAGATATATGTGATTTGCTTTGTATAGTCTAAAGTGCTATACAAATGCTAAACTCAGTATGGAGTCTAGATAAGGTACTACCGGTCAAGGTTTACCTGGCTTGGTGCTTCTAGATTTTAGGGGAAGGTGGTTGCAACCCTAAGAAAACTTACTAGAGAGCAAGTATTTGCTTCTGAGTATGTTTAGGATTGCTGCTCTGGCCTGTAATTGACATGAGTCAATATTTGCATTTTAAAGCAGGCTTTTCAGGATTACTCAGTGTCCAGTTATCCACACTCATTCCAGCAATTCCTTTAGAAGCAACCTGTCTCAGCTTTGCAAGCGTGTTATTTTTACATGAGTAACGTGATGTGTAAAAGTAGTTGGCTGATTTTCCAGAATTACTGTTAAAATACCTTGGGCTGGCTTGTGCTCCATGTTCCCACCACTGGAAATGTTTTTGATGCTATCGTTCCTTCCCGCCCCCCCCAGTGCACTGCTATGGGTTTCCCCATGGAACCCGAGGAGCGTACTGAGAATTCCAGGGTAGAGTCCCTAGAGCCTGAAGGGTTACTATAGCACCATGCTACTCCAGACTCTCTCCTCCATGGCTGTGATTGCATCAGGGCCGGCACAAGCCAGGTTGGGGTGGGGGACATCACCGCAAGGATTAGTCCTGCACCAGTGATTTAGTGCATTAACCCCAAGCTGGGAATTTGGTAACAGCTCCCTGAGAAAGAAAGTGCAGTATAGTGCAGGAGAGTCCTGTAGCCGGTGCCGTTCACGCTGCCTTTCTTCTGGTGTAAAGGTGACCACGAACATATGAAGCTGCCTTATATTGTCAGACCATTGGTCTGCCCATATCAATGCTGTTTGGCAGCAGGTCTCTAGGGTCTCAGGCAGAGAGGTCTTTCACATCACCTACAGCTAGAGTTGCTAACAGGCCTGGGGGTGAAGGTCCTGGCCCCTTAACAGAGGCTTAAAATGGCAGTTGAAGTTTTTCGTGGAATGGAAATAAATAACATCACCTAGTGAACAGCATCCCATTCTCTATTAAAGGGATGGGATTTCCCCCCCGGTGGTTGCCAGATCTCCTGCTATGGCAGGAGACTTACCGCAGGTAACCCTATCTGAGTGGCATGTAGAGAAAAATAAACCCAAAAAAATTACCATTGGCTGCTGGCGTGATGCTACTTTTGGGGAAACCCTAGAACTGACATCAGTCTTCTCTTGGCATCGACAGAAACGTTATGGATTTGTATAGAGTTTCCATTGATTCCTAGAGGCATGTCGTCACTTCCACGTTTTCCCTGGAAGTGACATCGTGGTGTCACTGACAACACCTGCCCCCCATGCCCCTGCCCACCCGGACTCCTGCAGGTTCCCAGGCCATGCCTGACAACCCTTGTTGGTAACTGTTCCTTTACTCAGGAATACCTTGGAAAGTGCCTTCTCCGAAATGTAAACCTCCCCTTCGGAGTGAGATCGTTTATGCCCTGCATAAAGAACCTAGTTGCTCTGCCAAGCTTTTCAAATTCCAGGAATTCATTTGCTGCTGTGTTATTTGCTACTAGTTTTATGACTAAGTGTATTCATTCTTTTTTTAATGAATTATTTATGGTGATGTGATGCTTTTAATCATTTTACTGTCATCCACTTTGAATACCATGTGACAGAAAGGCAGCGTATAAATTGAAACAGAAAGAAAATGGTACACCAACGTATCTGCCGGTTACTCTGCAAGACTGGGTGATAAGAAATGTCAAGGGTCTGAGAGGACACAGAGAGGCTGGTAGGGTTGCCAACTCAAGGTTGGGAAATTCATGGAGATTTGGGGGTGGATCCTGGGGAGGTCAGGGTTAGGGAAGAGAAAGGACCTGGGGTATAATACCGTACCCTCCAATGCAGCTGTTTTCTCCAGGGGAGCTGATCTCTGTGATCATTTGGAATTCTGGGTGATCTCCAGGCACAGCTTGGAGGTTGTCAACCCTAATGGTTTGGGATGTAGTCCTGTTGGAAACCAGCCCTTGCCCTTGTTTGCTGGAATGGCAAGTTTTAGATTCATCATCATCTTAGAGCACCTATTTCAGGAGCATTAGTGATGCTAAGGAGGTATGGACCAAATCAGTGGGGGTTACCACACTTTGTATGCCCAGCGATGTATTAAGAGTTTGAAAATGTTATAAAAAACATCGCTTTAAAAGGGTTTTTGGATACCACGGCTTATAAATGGTTGGAAAACGTCTCCACAGCTAAAGGGGCCAAACAAATTGCGAACAGTATTTTTTATAACGTTTTCAAACTCTTAATACATCGGTGGGAATACACAGAAAGTGCGAACAGTATTTTTTATAACATTTTCAAACTCTTAATACATCGCTGGGAATACAAGTGCGGTAACAGCCATGGTCTGGATGGAAGAAAACAAAAGGGCGTCATGTAAACTGCTCTGAGCAGTCTTGGTGATTTAATGTAATCTACTCAAGAGGAGAACTATTTACCCCCTTTTGGAATGTGTTGCCATCTTGTGTATGCAAGAGGGGCTGTAACTCAGCTCTGGAGTGTGTCCTTCGACATTCAAAGTATAAGGTATCACTTTCACTCTCAGGTTGAGAGGGCTGGGGGAAGAAGAGAATAGAAGAGCTGGATTTTAAATCCCCCTTTTCTCTACCGTAAGAAGTCTCAAAGCAGTTTACAATTGCCTCCCCCCCCCCAACAGGCACCGTGTGAGGTAGGTGGGGCTGAGAGAGTTCTGAGAGAACTGTGATTGGCCCAGAGCCACCCAGTGTGGAGGAGTGGGGAATCGA
The DNA here is from genome assembly GCF_029931775.1 of Euleptes europaea. NCBI lineage: Eukaryota > Metazoa > Chordata > Lepidosauria > Squamata > Sphaerodactylidae > Euleptes > Euleptes europaea. Next base: position 96,831,984 of record NC_079316.1, on the reverse strand, counting down.
ACCTGGTTCTCCAGATTAGAGTCTGCCGCTCGTAACCACTACACCACACTGGTTCTCAACCTCAGTGAGACTTTGGAGAGATGTCGCCAGTAAGAACAGGTTACCTTCTGGGCTTCAGGAGAGCTGGGCCCTCTCTTGTTGTGCATGAAAAACAGGCACTTTTGAGTGAGATTGCACCACTCTTCTGAATCAGGTGGTGGCCATGTAGGAAGAAGGCTTTGCAATGCATTTCAGCCTCCCTGTGTTTTGCAAGTCAAATGTGATTGTAGTCATAGAATCATAGAGTTGGGAGGGACCACCAGGGTCATCTAGTCCAACCCCCTGCACAATGCAGGAAATTGACCCCAACCCTCCCCCCCACATCCCCAGTGACCCCAATCCTCCCCCTCCCCGCCATGCAGGATCCCACAATCCAAGCACTCCCAACAGATGGCCATCCAGCCTCTGCTTAAAGACCTCCAAAGATGGGGACTCCACCACCCTCCGAGCCAGCACATTCCACAGTCCTCACCGTCAGGAAGTTCTTCCTAATGTTTAGGTGGAATCGCTTTTCTATTAGTTTAAATCCATTACTCCGTGTCCTAGTTTCTAGAGCAACAGTGAACAAGCTAGTTCCCTCATCCACATGACATCCCTATCATGTCTCCCCTCAACCTTCTCTTCTCCAGACTAAACAAACCCAACTCCCTAAGTCTCTCCTCATAGTCTAAGAGGATGAGCTGGGCCAAAGCTCAACCTGGCCAAGAACCCACTACAAGCCAGAGGCTTGGATCCAATGGGCCGTTTCTGCAGACAGGTGGAAGGATTTCTGCTCATGGAGTATGACTTTCTCATTGCCCTTCTCACCCCCTGCAGCCCCAAATCCCCCCCCCCCATATACTGCAAAGAAATGCTTCATTGGATTCAAGCCACTCTTTCCTGGCTGCACTCTCCCCATATGCAATTTCAAATAATAACAATAACATTGGCCTGCTTTACAGGGTTGTTGTAAGAAGTACCAAGATAATGTATGTGCTGGGAAAGCTCTTAAAAGCACAGGATAAAATGCTGATTTGTTTTTTGTTGTTGCACAGGGGTCAGTGCTTTGACATGGCATAATGTAGCTCTTTGGACCAGAGTCCCTTTTACTGTGTTCGTGGAAACATTCTGCTTTCTCTTTACATGGGAGCTTGAGTGTTTGAGGTTACCCCCCCAAACCCACACACACACAAAGATATTCAGGAGTTTGCACTCTTGTTTTAAATTGGACCTCTCCTCTCCACTTGAAAAGTGTTCCTCCTTCACTCATCTGTCACCATCCGCAACGGCAACACATTTCAGACATGCAGATTACACTTATTAAAGGGAGACTGAAAACAATCTTGCTAATGTAGCATCCATCTCCAGTAGGCATTTGCTCAAATTAATTCCCATTTGGAAATCAGGCAGACTCGTAATTGCAATATTAGAGATGCATGTTTGACATTTATCGTCAGCTATTCCTGAAGTTGATAATGCATAATCACTCCTTGCAACTTTCTCTTGGAGCCTGCCTTTTTGCCAGCCGTAGCCACTGGGGTTGAACAGCGGTGTTACCCGATCGCTCCCACCGTCTCCCAATTCTGAGTTGTTAATTTCCTGCCCTTGTGTATTTTTACTCCAAAGTAAGCCCCGTTGAGTGCCCGTACTGCAACTGGTCTTTCTCCACTCATTGCTGGCTGTCAGTTGAAACCCCTCCCTCTGGAAGGAGGAAAAGATAGTGTGGTGCGGCGGTTAGATGCATAGGCTGGGCTCTGGGAGACCTGGGTTTGAATCTCCACGCTGCCCATGGAAGCTTGCTGGCAGTCTCAGCCTAACCTACCTCAGGTTGTTGCTGTGGGGAAAAATGCAGGGGAGGAGAATTATGCTATAAGCTGCTTCGGATCCCTGTTGGGGAGAAAAATGGGTTGAAAATATGAAATAAATAAGCGTTGGAGCAAGGCCCAGGGGACTCCGCTATCAAGTTCACAGGTAACCTTGGTCTAGTCGCTCTTCCTGAACCTGAGAGCCAGTGTGATTTAGTGGTTCGTTTCAGACTAGGATCTGAGACCCAGGCTCGAATTTCCACTCTGCCATGGAAGCTTGCTGGGTGACTTTTGGCCAGTTACCTTCTTTCAGCCTAACCAACCTCACAGGGTGGTTGTTGTAAGGGTAAAATGGAGGAAACGAGAACGATGTAAGCCACTTTGGGTCCCCATTGAGGAGAAAGTGGAGGTATAAATGAAGTAATAATTAAATAAATTAACCTAATGCACCATACTGGGCTCTTGGGAGGTGAAAATGTGGAAGGCGTATACTGTACTAGTTCCATCCTTTTTATTATGCAAACCTTTGACTCTGAATTGTGTTTGTTTGCATACTGTACCTAACTGAATGTTTGTATTAGGTCCAGCCTGAGTAAGCTGTTGTGCTTTATGGACTATTTTATTGAGAATAAAGTGGTTTGACACAGTGTACTCCATTCCAAGCTTCCGAGAGAGAGAGAGAATATCATTAAATTATAAAAGTGAGACTAACCCCTCACTGAAATATTAGTACTACATCGATTAAAAATGGTACGTTAAACAGGTAAACTGCTCTTGATCAGCAAGTGTGGTGGAGAAAGCCTGCGGGCTGCTTCCATCCCAGTGTCACAAGCCTCCAGTTTTTCTCTCCCCCCCCCCCGCCACTAGTGGTATTCCATGACTAAAAGAGCTTTCAAAAGTTGGGCTTTGGCCAGTTGGATGCTACTCTGTCTGACATGCTGCCCTCACTAAGCCTCTGAGAAAGGTGATGGCCGGTTTTCCCCACACTTGCCTAATTAAAAACCCATAACATAAAAAAATAGATAATGTGACATGATTTTTACACCTGGCACTTTAACACAAGTGTTTCGGTGCTTTTGCCTGCTCTTTCTCCTTGTACAGATGTCCTGGTCGCCCTGTCCTGGGTATACTTCTTGCTCTTATGTGTGCCTCTGAGTCTTTTGTACGCCCTTTGTTTTCCAGAGTTGCTGTTCCAAGCCTGATCAGTGGCTTTCCAAGTTAAACTCCTGCCTTTGAAGAATAAAAAGGCTTTTACATGTTACACCCTCAAGCATGTTAAGATACTGAGCAAGATGGAAAATAAAAAAAGAATGTTCTAATTGAGTGTTTTAAATAAGCATGGGGTGAATTAATTAGGCTATACTTTATTTTTAGTTGCTTAGTTACACAGTAGTATATTCCTGAGCCCAAGTGAGATAAATTGGCTCTTTTTCCCCCCTCTGCTACTTATCCCTTAATCATACTTACTGAATTGCTCAGGAGGCTACAGCATATATAGATTTTGTGTTTCTTAATAATGCACGTACAAAATGCATAAGATGCAGAATGGGTACTTCAGCTCTGCCCTCTCGGTATCTTTAATTCAGGCGGTTCTTTAGGAGGGAATAGTTTAGAAGCAGAGTTGATGGAAATCTGTCATTGAAATATTCCTGCTCATTCGGTCCCTTGGATCAGTGTTCAACCCGACAATGTGCTGAACATATCGGACAGTCACACACTTAAATGTGTTCTCTCTGTGTGTTTGATTTGACTTCCCACCCAGTTTTAACTCTGGAGACTAAGGGTACATTGGATAGGCATTTCTTGTTTTGTGGTTATGTTGTCGAAAAGTGTGGAGACACTGCTGTTTGATGGGAGTCAGTGTTTGTCTAATACACTGGTTCCCAACCAGGGGTCCGTGGACCCCCAGGGGTCCGCGAGAACTAAGTTAAGGTCCGCGAAACAAAGTTATACACCCATAATAAATTAATATTTCCAATTAAAAGTTCTCTATTATAAACATATATATTCAAATATTATTCTGTTTAATGTTTAACTAACAGTTATGATTAAAGTTTATTTTCAAATTCTCGGAATTTTTATTTTGAACCTTGGGGTCCCTGCACCGAACAAAAAAGTCCTAGTGGTCCCTGGTCAAAAAAAGGTTGGGAACCACTGGTCTAATAGTACTCGGTGCTGAGGGCCAAATTATATATGGCAGCCATTTTTTATATACACCTGTGCCCCATTCAGGTGTGAAGCAGGAGGGTGCGTGTGGATGTTTTACAGCCCAAAAGTATGTGTGGATGAAGGGAGCTCGAATCCTCCTTACTTCCCCACGTTCCTTTAGCGCACACTCTTTTATTACAGTAGATGTTTGCCAGTGGGGAAGAAAGAAGCTAAAGTGGAGTGGGGGGAGGTAGTTTCAAACCCCCTCACCTGTGTTAAAATGAGAGATTACCCATTGCCAGCTTTATATGTAAACATGGCAGGCACATGAGTAAGATACGTGGTGTCTACGCATCAGGGCTACTTTGGCCCTTGGAGAGACTGAGCTGCAAACCAGGAAATCCCAGGTTCAGTTCTTCGCCTTTCAACTTGCTAGGTAGCCATTTTTTTTCTTGGTCTTCCAGTCTGCAGAAACTGGGCTAATAATACTGACCTGTCTTACGGGGAAAGATTACTGAAAAGAAAACAGTATATGAAATATTTGAAACAATCCAAAGTGCCATATAAATGCTAAGTATTGTCCCTGTAAGGGCATGCAAGCTTTAATCAGTAGGTTAATCAACTAAACCTCCATTGTTTAGGCTTCCTCGGGAGGTGGTAAGTGCTCCTTCCCTGGAGGTTTTTAAGCAGAGGCTAGATGGCCATCTGTCAGCAATGCTGATTCTATGACTTTAGGCAGATCATGAGAGGGAGGGCATCTTGGCCATCTTCTGGGCACGGAGTATGGGTCACTGGGGTGTGTGGGGGAGGTAGTTGTGAATTTCCTGCATTGTGCAGGGGGTTGGACTAGATGACCCTGGTGGTCCCTTCCAACTCTGTGATTCTATGATTAATTGGTGTGGGACAGTTGTGATCAGTTATTTTGATTCAGGTGTTTGTTTTTGAATGAAGGTGCTGGAGTTATAGATAGTCAGTAAGCTTGTTTTCCTTTTAAAAATTACTTTGGGAGGAGGTTACATGTTCTTTAAGAGTGGGCACTGGCTGTATTGGGGCTGCTAGTGTGAAAACTCACAGCCTGAGATGCTTTTCCCCTGCACATTTTAATGTTGGCTGTGAATGATGCCCTGATTGATAGAGATATTGAACAATAGAAGATTATGGCAAGAAACTCAGTGTTCAGGCTCAGTGGATGTATGTGAAAACTGCCCCCATTGTTCTGTTGAGTGGAGAAGCTAGTGAATTATTTACAGATATTTGCTAATTAAAGCACAGATTGTTTTTCTCAGCACAATGGGACACAATGCAAACAAAAGCCAAAAAAGAAACCAGCTAGCATCATTTCATTCTGCTAATGCAGTCTATGTGACTCCTCAGGAAGCAAAAAAAATATTTATGTAATCTGCACAATAAAGCTTTTCTCAGGGAAACCCGAGAAGGCAAAAGTGGCAATAAATTGCTTGTCAACTTGCCGAACCTAAAAACGGTTCCTGGAGTTCAGTAGGCCATCCTGATAGGAAAACATTGTGTCTGAACCTTATTTTCTCCCTTGCTCCCATCTTTTGTCTGTACTGGCAGATAGAAGTTTAATTAAAAACTGAGTGTTTTGCGTGGTTTTATTTCTAACAAAGAGAAGAAGAGGAGACGCTATAAATTTCCGAAAAACAAATGTTTGTGCTCACCTTTCCAAGCTCCTCCCTTGCAGCCATACAAGATTTTACGAATAACCCAGAAAAAATGCAACACTAAACAGTTTGGGTTAGATCTCTTGCGTCAGCAGAAAGCTCTGTGCTCTGGAGGAAGGCACCACTGCAAATAGTACAAATCTGCAGGATCTGGCCTTTGGAAAGCTCCTGTAGTAGAATAGCTAACAGACTGACCTGTGAACTGGAATGCATCTGGAGTGACACCTCTGCCAGGGACTTACTGGAAGCCTGCTCCTACCTGTGGCTAAACACCATCTATTTCAGTGTGTATCTGAAGGATTGCAGTTTAGGTGGCTTTAGGCAAGCCCCTATAAGCCCCAGTCCCTCTGCAACATGGGAATAATAATACCTACCTTACAGGGTTGTTGTAATGATTGCTGAGGCCTGATTAAAATGGGATGCTGGGCAGGGGAGAAAAAGTCCTACCTCCACAATGTTTATACTTCAGGGTGCTTGGTGTCATGTTTAAACTGGTACTGTTAGTAGGGTTGTCAATTCTGGGTTGGAAAATTCCAGGAGACTTTGGAGGTGAAGCCTGGAAAGGGCAGGGTTTGCGTAGAGAAGGGAGCTCAGCAGTGTGTAATGCCATAGAGTCCACCCTCCAAAGCTGTCATTTTCTCTAGGGGAACTGATCTCTGTCGTCTGGAGATCAGTTGTAATTCTTGGACATCTCCAGGTAGGGTTCCCAGGTGCCTGCTAATGGCTGGCAATCTCCTGGTGCTTCCTGCCTCTGCCCGACACTCAGCTGTTGGGCGGGCAGAAGCAGGTTGGCCAGAAAGGGGAGGCGGGAGATCTGCGTCCCTGCACAATGATGTCACTTTTGGCACGGTGAGGAAGGGCCGACATTGTACCAGGGGGTGTTGTCACTCTCCCCAAAACACTATGGAAACCATATGGAAAACTCTAGAGCAGGGGTGTCAGATATACAACCTAGGGGCCAGATCTGGCCCCTTGAGAGCTCTTATCTGACCCGCAAGGCAGTCATCTCCCCCAGTCCCAATCTGGGCTGGCAAGGCGTGGCCTGGCCCCCCCAACCAAGTGACATTTATGTCATATCCGGCCCTCTTAACAACTGAGTTCGACACCCCTGCCAGCGCTTCTGCATTGCTCTGGAAGTGACATCATAGCACTAGGATGCAGATCGCCCCCCCCCCCCGTGCTTTAGTTTGGGCCAATTCAGTGGTAGTGGTCGTCATCAACTATTGTCCAGGAAAATTAGGTACTGAGTAAAAGATTTTTAAAAATTCTCTGTTTCCTCATAATGTGTGTGTGTGTAAAGTGCCTTCAAGTCGCAGCCAACTTATGGTGACCCCTTTTGGGGGTTTTCATGGCAAGAGACTAACAGAGGTGTGCCAGTGCCTTCCTCTGCACAGCAACCCTGGACTTCCTTGGTGGTCTCCCATCCAAATACTAACCAGGGCTGACCCTGCTTAGTTTCCGAGATCTTACGAGATCAGGCTAGCCTGGGCTATCCAGGTCAGGGCCTCATAATATACTGCATGTATTTTCAGCAAAATCCTGAGGGCTTTCCATTTCAACAAGCACTGTGTAGGTCTTCACCTAAACATTTTTTGGGATAGTTGTTTAGACTGAAAGGTAGTTTGTTCAAATATTTGCCAGAGGTTGAAATGCTGAAAACTCCAGTGGGGTGGAGGTGGGTCAGTAAAAATTATTTGTGAGTGACGATGTGTTTCGATAAGGGATTTAGGTTTTTAAACAGCAAAGCAGAATTACCTGTAATATATAGAAGAGCAAGGCCTTGTCTCTACTTGCACTAAAATTAGGTGGTAGGATCCTGGGGAGGAGGGATAGAATGGACTGGAGGAGAGATGCACAATTGTTGAATGCTTTCCTGTGTGTAAACCCTTACCTTTTTCTAAGCCTAGCATATCACAGAGGGAAAGATGTTGCCCAGCGTACTCCCTGATGAGCTAACTTTCTATATAGAAGGAGCATTAAAAAATGCAGTCTTCTTCCTGTAGTCTGAAATGGTGCCGTCAGAACTGCACTCCTCCAATCCCTAGCATGTTCGGTGGTGCCCTTCCCCTTCAGGTTGCATTGGTATGCCCCAAATCTGTTAGCAGTTTGGCTAGTTGGAAAAAAAAGTGAACTAATATCTTCTGTGGACTTCCCTGAAATGCTACATGTCTATCACAGGCCTTTCTGTTGTCATTACTGAGCCAGGTTTGCCAGTATTTTCTTACATGTGTTTATTAACCCCCCCCCAAAAAAACTAACAAGTCTGATATTTCGTTATTTGTACCCTTCTTTTCTCCCCAACGTTGCAGCCTTCTCCCCTCCTCCTTTTTATCCCCACAACAACAACCCTTGGAGGTAGGCTAGGCTGACCGAAAGTGACTGGACAAAGGGTCCCCCTTTGAGCTTCCATGGCAGAAAAGGGATTTGAACCTGGATTTCTTTGTGAGAATACCTCTAAACCTTTGTGTCTGATACATACCTTTGGCCTGATTTCTGAAAGGTGCTGCCTTTCCTGGAAAGCCCACAGCAATTCATACCAGTGTCCACATTGCCAAAAGTTCCAAGTCTTAAGCAAATGAAATGTTTATGAAAAAGGAAGGGTCTTGTCAGAATTGAATATACTCTTCTATTCTCCATAACAGCAATCTATAGTAGATTAATATTCATTTTATTCAATGTGTGTGTTGAGAGAGGGGGGGCAATATATCTTCAGTGACAGCACACAAGGAACTAAAATACTATACGCTGTCCCATTTTACCTTCTGTATCAAAGCTTATTCCAAAAACTGGAAGTGTGGGGGAATGAAGATATTTTTATTGATATTTTTACTGATCAACCAAATGGCAGCCAGCGTGGCTTGTAATTCTCAGCCAGAGGTTTCCGCTGTGTCTCCTTTTTTTTGCATCAGCCCATATGTTTGATGTTAGTAGTGTAGAAGCTGAGCAACAAGTAATGAGCAGGTGTTCAAATCATTCCCGCCCCCCAGAATTCCTTAAATGACCCCTGGATGTAAGGGATGGGAAATATTTTCAGCCTGTCACATTTGCCCTCTATGTATTGTGATCCTTTTATATAAAAGTCTCCTCCTGCGGCTTGTTTTCATTTTTTAAAAAAACACGTAATATGCTGAATCGTCTCAATCCCAATTAAGTCATACACAGTTGTGCTAAACTGTGTTGTGATGGTTCAGCTCTTAAGTTTCCTTCATCTTCTCTTTCTTATTAAATATAACAACCTGACCTCCTCTCTCTTGGAGGGTGGGGGACATAAAAATTCCAGCCATTTGCTGAGTCAGACGATCTATATTTCTTTGCATTCAGAAGTTGGAGCTGGTGGTTGCTTAGACAACAGGGACATAATATTTGCAGGATAATGACTCTAAGAGAAAGGGCTGACCACTGAGTTTTGCTTGTGATCATTGTTTCAAGCTTGCAGGATACATGTTCTGACCTTTTTTTCCTTTTGGTACACACCCCAACAATGCACTTACTTGAGTCAATTTGTGAGAAATTTGAATGGTTGGACATCACACATGTGCGTTAGAGGTGCCAACTGACCAGACAACAATGGGCTGCCCTGCTCTGATGCCTTTCCGTTTCCTTTTATCCCTTAGAAGCTCCTTGATCAATTGATCTTGAGCAGCATACTCTGATGCCTTTTGCAGGAGTTGCTATAGTTCAATGGGTGGCTTCGATCTCCAGGGAAAGGATGTCAGGTAGATGGAGTTAGGAAAGCCCTTTCCCTGAGATCCCGGAGAACCACAGCCAATCAGAGCCAACATTACTGAGCTACATTGCCAGTAATTTAACTGAACATAAGGCAGCTTCGTATGTCCATATATATATATTCTGCAGCAGATTAAGCTGTGGACGGATGAGCACTGTTGCTTACTAAGGCTTATTAATGTCAGTGGGTCATGTCCCTGTGAAAGGCAGGAAATACCCTAATTGGGCTTGGGTGGAACTAGACTCTTCTGGGTGATTCATTATGAAAGTGATGTTGTTTTATGTATAATTTTTGTGTGGGGGCAATGCCTTCAGCTGTTAAAATAATATTTAGTTTTTATATAGGTTTTTTTGGGATCTTGATTTAAGATTATAGAAAGTAGATTGCGGGTATAATTGCCAGAAGGTTAAATAAATAAAGTACTTAATCTGTTGTTGGTGTTTTAAATACATAGAGTAAGCAGGCAGCCTGGGTGGCTTTTCATGTCTGTGTAGATCTATAATTATAGATGACATCAGTGTAATACAGCCAATTCCTTTAATCTTCTAAAGATCTGTGTAAGTCGTCTGTTAACAATATACCAAGTTCCTGTGTGTTCCAATATCTCTGTTGGTTGATTTAAAGTGAGCCACTACAGAAAATTGATCATTTTGAATTGAAAAATATTGCCCCTCCCCCAGATAGTTCTTGGGGCAGAGGTGGGGAAATCAGGGACCAAGCTAGGGAGAATGTGACAGATGAGTAGGGTTGCTGGAGATGTCCTGGAATTACTACTATTTTCCAGATGACGGAGATCAGTTCCTCTGCAGAAGACGGCTGCTTTGGAGGGTGGACTCTAGGGCATTATACCTTGCTGAGGTCCCCTCCCCAAACCCCACCGTCCCCAGCACTGGTTCCCAACCAGGGGTCCATGGACCCCCAGGGGTCCGCGAGAACTAAATTAAGTTCCCCGAAACAAAGTTATAAACCCATAATAAATTAATATTTTCAATTAAAAGTTCTCTATTATAATATATATATATTCAAATATAATTCTAAGTTTAATGTCTAACTAACAGTTATGATTAAAGTTTATTTTCAAATTCCCGGAATTTTTATTTTGAACCTTGGGGTCCCTGCACCGAACAAAAAAGTCCTAGTGGTCCCTGGTCAAAAAAAGGTTGGGAACCACTGGTCCCCAGGCTCTATCTCCAAAATCTCCAGGAATTTCCGAACCTGGAGTTGGCAGCCCTGTGAGGATGGAGCCGGGGAGATTGGCAAACCGGGTAGAATTATGATGGAACATGGAAGCTTATGTATATTAGTATGCCGAGTCACAATGAAAAAATCAAAAGATGAAGCGACTATGTATGATGTTATGCATGATGCTTTTCTACCTGAATGTGGTCAGGACTGTTTGTGGATACCGAAAAGGAGTTTGTATTCCATGTAGTATGCCCTGTTGCTACATTTATTTCGCTGAAATCGTGCTAGTGACACAGCAGTGGTAAAACAAGTTCCTTAAATGACTTTTGAAAACGTTCTGCCTGGAATACATATTTCTGTGCATACTAATTCCAACTGGGGTCAGTTTGGATTAGACCATAAAATCCTTAATTAGCAGCAGGAGACCTGAGTCAGTCCTCCAAGTGCACGTCTGGCAGTGGTGGTAACAGGGTGCCTAGCCCATCATGAAGAATGACCCTTTTTTCCTGCCATCTTTGTATTCATGTTCATGCGGATAAACACAATGTGTGAACTGGGAAATCATGGGTATAGTCAGCTGCAATTTGAACAAACTTGTCTGCTGAAGGGGGGGGTTGCTTCAAACCACGACACAAATCTGTAAAAGACCTGCCATTTTTTTGTATTGAGTTCCCGCAAATCAAGTGGAAAAACTTTGGGGAACTTTGAGAGGTACAAATCAAATATGGTTGCGGCAGTTGCCCCAGGATCCCATTTCAGGACGTGTTTCAATAAGGGTCCCATTTCAGGGTTGTGGCTTCACCAATATGAGTTTGATACCCAGCTCTACTTTTCTTTTTCCATCTAAATCTAAGGAAGCTACTGATGCTTGGAACTGGTGTTTGGAGTCAGTGATGAGCTGGATGAGGGTGAGCAAGCTGAAAACCAGTCCTTACAAGACAGTGGTTCTCTGCGATGGTAGAAAGGCAGATCAGGAACTTAAGAGCTCTTCTGTCTTGGATGGGGTTATACTCCTTTTGAAAAGCTTGGGAGTCTTGTGTGACACAACTTCGGCTGGTGCGTCAGCTGTATCTGTTCCTGGGTCAGTCAGATCTAGCCACAGTGATCCATTCCTTAGTTTCATCTAGACTGGACTTTTGCAATGTGCTCTACTTGGGGCTACCCATGGAGAGTTTTTGGAGGTTGCAACTAGTACAGAACACTTTTGCCAGACTCCTGGTCAGGACCAGATATCGGGAACGTGTGACCCTGCTATTACCGCAATTACACTGGCTACCAGTCTGCTCCCAAGCCCAATTCAAAGTGTTGGTTTGACCTTTGAAGTCCTACATAGCTTGGCACAGGGGTGTCTGAAGGACCGTCTGCTCCCATATGTTTCTGCCCGATAATTAAGATCGCGGGGAGAGGCCCTCCTAACTGACCCATCAATCAAAGAAGTTTGTTTGGTGGGTACATGAGAGAGGGCCTTGTCAATGGCAGCCCCACAATTGTGGAACAACCTCCCTAGGGAGGTGCTGCTGGCCCCCTCACTTTCAGTCTCTAGGAAGCAGTTGAAGACAGTTTTATTGTGGAATGTGTTTGATTAAAGGAGTCCTAAACTGTGATTTTAAATTTTGTTTTTAAGTTTTGTATATAATCTATTCTATGTATTTTATTAATATGGAAAAGTTGCCTTGAGCTCTATACGGAATTGCAGCTAATAAATATTTAAAATAAATAAATGTTTTTAAAATACTGTTATTTAAGGCAGCAGAATAAATAATTGTACGTTTAGGAGTTGTCACCTTAACGATTCTCCTGCTGCATTTTGTCCCAGTATTGCAAACATTTTAAAAATAACAGTTTCGCTGGATTTATCATTCCCCCCACAAAAAGTTACAAACCTGAAAAACTTTATTTTGTTCTTTCAACAAAAGGAATAGTATATTTAGTTTTATCAACCCCCAAAACATACAATTTGACACCAATATGAGCATCCTATAAGCAGTGAAAAAAGATCCGCCATCTTGCAAAGTGGCAGCCACAGGAAAAATGGCAGTTACAACTACTATAGTGGTGTATGTGGCTTTATTGACCTCAAAAACATATATTTGGCTTTACTGACCTCAAAAACATATATTTTGACACCAAGATGAGCGTCCTATGTGAATTTTAAATATCAACATAACCATATCAGCCATCTTGGAAAATGGTGGCTACAGGAAATAAAAAATAAGGCCAAGGCTGATGGTGCAAAATAGGTAAAAATATTTTTTATTACTCAGGTAAAATTCCCTACGTGTTTCGCCAAAGAGGCTTCTTCAGGGGAATCTGTTAGTCTTGCAGTGGTTTTTCAAAGAAGAATATAAGTTCAGTAGCTACTGAGCTGTGACTGGTGCGGCCCTTTTATTTCTCCTAGCTATAGGAAAAACATCCCAACGTTGGAATGGCTTCCGAAGTAAATTTTAACGCAATAGTGTCCTGAAACACACACGAACAATAAAATTATCTGTACATATATTGTTTTGCGTGAGTCTGTTGAGGATCCAGGACTATCAGGACGCTCAGGGTTAAAAAAAAACTTAATTAATGGGAAAAAAATGGCATTTTGATTGCCGCATCCTGTCAGCTGGTCAGGTATGGGTGAAGCCAGTCTTCCTGACATTTTGAATGTAATGGAAGTGGGGATGAACATGCATTCAGTGTGTGTTCAGAACCAGTGTGATGTAGTGGTCACAATGTCAGACATAATCTATTTCAATGGATTGTTGTGAGGACAAAACGGAGGAGGAGAGAACCCTGTTCATTGCCCCAAACTCCATGGAGGAGAAGGATGAGCTGGAAATGAAGAGAAGGAGATAGAGGCAGAGAGAGATTCTCTGCCCTGGAAACATAGGCTGTTACCGCACTAGGTATTCCCAGTGATGTATCAAGAGTTCTCGTAGGTTATCCGGGCTGTGTGACCGTGGTCTTGGAATTTTCTTTCCTGACGTTTCGCCAGCAGCTGTCGCCGGCATCTTCAGAGGAGTAACACTGAAGGACCGTGTCTCTCAGTGTCAAGTGTGTAGGAAGAGTCAGAGAGGGGTTGGGTTTGAGCTGAGTACTGTCCTGCAGACGTAATGTGCTAATCATTGTCCTGAAAGTATCAAGATAATGTACTAATGGGAGTGTGGTATGTTAATATGGAACCATTGTATCCTGAAGTGATCTGTTAATGTGTGAAATCCAAAGCTAATCCACATGGCTATTGTTGACTGTAGCCTTTGTTAGTCTGGAGGTTTTTCAGGGCAGGAAGCCAAGCCTTATTCATTCTTAAACTCTCTTCTTTTCTGTTAAAGTTGTGCTGATGTTTATGAATTTCAATGGCTTCTCTGTGCAATCTGACAAAATAGTTGGTAGAATTGTCCAGTCTTTCAGTGTCTTGGAATAAGACCCTGTGTCCTGTTTGGGTCAGTCCATGTTCAGCCACGGCTGATTTCTCAGGTTGGCCAAGTCTGCAGTATCTTTCATGTTCTTTTATCCTTGTTTGTATGCTGCGTTTTGTGGTCCCGATGTAAACTTCTCCACAGCTGCAAGCTGTATCAAGAGTTTGGAAATGTTATAAAAAACATCGCTTTAAAAGGGTTTTGGGATGCCACGGTTAAAAAATGGTTGGAAGACGTCTTCACAGCTAAAGGGGCCAAACAAAGCGCGGACAGTATTTTTTATGACAGTTTCAAACTCTTAATACATCAGTGTCAAACTCTTAATACATCAGTGGGAATACATAGAAAGTGTGAACAGTATTTTTTATAACATTTCCAAACTCTTAATACATCGCTGGGAATACCTAGTGTGGTAACAGCCATAGAATGTAGACTGTGTGTGTCAAACTGAACATCCCTCACACAGTTTAGAGCAGGGGTGTCGAACTCATTTATTACGAGGGCTGGATATGACAAAAATGTCACTTGGTTGGGCTGGAGTGGGGGAATGGCTGCCTCAGCTGGCAAGCTCGCAGGGGGCTTGCCAGTCCAGATCAAGAGTTGGAGGGTGGCTGCCTCGCCAGTCCAGATTGGGCTTGGGGGGTGGCAATGGGCTTGCCAGCCTAGATCAAGAGTGGGGGGTGGCTGCCTCGGCTGGAGAGCCCGCAGCGGGCTCCCCAGCCTAGATCAAGATGGGGGTGGCTGCCTTGGCTGGTTTGCAGGTCGGATAATAGCTCTTAAGGGGCTGGATCCGGCCCCTGGGCCGTATGTTTGACACCCCTGCTTTAGAGTGTTTTAGCCTGATGAGTCAATCTCATCAGGATTGTAGGCCTGCTGAAATGCATACCCTCTGAGTATTTCAGGGATTAAAACAGGGATGCAGAGGGAGCGTACGACACCCATTTTCATACCCTGGAGATCACCACTGTGGCTAAATGGGCACTGCAGAAAATTTTGTTTTGCTTGCTACACACTTTGTTAATTTAGTCTACAGTAGCCCATTGTGAGTTGGCTTTGTTCCAAAGCCAAGTGTGTTAGTAAACTGACCATTGCAATATCCTTTAAAAAAAAACTTTGGGATATTTAAAGGCTCCCAAGGGATCTGGTTGTAATTGTAGGATAGATGCAGCTAAAACATATTCTGTGAAATTTGTTATCTGTTATGATGTGGGGTAGACTAGAAGCAATGAAATGGTGTGTTGTGGTCTACAGGTAACAAAAAAAATCAACAGCCACAGATGGGCTCTGGTCATATGATTTAAGTGCAAAGGCAGGTATCTGAAGAGACACCCCTACAAATCTTTCTCTTATAATATATGTTGATTAGTGCATTAGTATGAAGCTGCCTTATACTGAATTAGACCCTTGGTCCATCAAAGTTGGTATTGTCTACTCAGACTGGCAGCGGCTCTCCAGGGTCTCAGGCAGAGGTCTTTCACATCACCTACTTGCCTAGTCCCTTTAACTGGAGATGCCGGGGATTGAACCTGGGACCTTCTGCAATGAATGTGAAATCACATTCATCCCTTGTTAACAGAGCCAGTATGGTGTAGTGGTAGCATGTTGGCTAGGGTATGGGAGGCCCAGCCACTCTGCCATGGGAACTCTTTGGGTGATTTTAGACCAGTCATTTTCCCTTAGCCTAACCTCCCTCACACAGTGGTTATTGTGATGATAAAACGGAGTGGTGTAGAACCGTGTTCTTAGCTGCTTTGGGTCTAACTTGGGGGAGAAAAAGGGTGCAGATACCTAAATAAATGCATAAATTGATTTAGCCTCTACAGACCCAGGGGGTCAGTGGCAGAAATAAGGGGGGGGGGGCTCACACTAAAAGCATTGTGAATGTTCATCTTTTAAAAGGGAAAACAGGCACAGTGATTTGACATGAAAGATAAGAAACTATCCCTTGATAATTGGTGATTGGAATGTGTGGGGATTATTTTAGTTTATTTCAGTAGACCTCGAAGTCAAGGCCGAGGTGAGTCGAGAATACACACACACACACACAGAGAGTGAGTATACATATACACGGCAAGAGCTGTTGTGCCCAAGTTATACGGTTGTATTTACAGAGAAGTTTTGCGAAAGAGTTGATTTGCATTTCCTCGTTGCCGGTAGGTGATTTTGGAACAGAAGTGCAGTGCTGATTGCTGGCTTAGTACCACTCTTGTCAAATAATCCACAATAAGGGGCTCCTCTTTGTACCCAGTGTGTTTTGTCTTGTGCATTAAAGCTTGTGGAAGTGATCCATCATTTGTATTTCACTCCTGACCAATTGTAAAAATCCTGACCAACTCTGGAGTAGCCAATGAGTAACCGCCTCAAAGCACCTATACATTTTTCCTTCGGCAATTTTGGTTGGAGGGTGATCATCCCCCCCTTCCCCATGTAAAGCTTTTGCACCTTTGTATGGACCCATCAGAGGCGAAACTAAATTGGGCTTAGCTGTCTGTTTTATGGTTCTCTTAATGACTCCAGCTGAGTGTTTTGTATTTAAGGCAGTTTTAATTGCACAACATTCAAATGGTCACACACAGGCTTTGAAGTTAACACCCCATTAAGCTAAGTGTGGCAAGTTCACGGCTCCGTTGGTGCCATGCTGTCGAGCTGGATATGACTGCAAAGCTCGCAACAAAAATCCTCCGTAATGCACAACGGTCACATTTCTGCTCCGTTGCCACAGGTAACATGCAGACTTGTAGCTGCGCTAAGGTATAGATATTTCGGGCTCTAAAAAGCCTAGAATCAGTGACCAAAATAGATTATGCAAACTGAGAAATTTTGTATAGGTGAACATCATTTTCCTCAGTTATTCGTTGCAAAATCTGGTGTTCAAGAAGAATTCCAGATAGGGGTATGCATATCGATATACCAGAACTGAAAATAAAATCAAAATTAGATGTTTTTAGGAGTCCCTTGCAGCCATGCTGCTAATTTGGTGACTCTACCTCCAAAAATGCCCCCACAGGAGCTTAACCCCCCCCCCCGATAGACTATAGTGGGCCTGAACTTTTTGGTAAACCTGGAAATAAAGCCGAACTACACCTTTACCGGTATGGGTATTCAGCTTATTCTGGGTTTACTGAAAAAAATCGGGCCCAATACTCCCAAACCTGAAATTTACTGAATTTTTTTTTTTGGTACAACCCTAATTCCAGATGGTAACCAAGTTAGTCTGAAAGCAGCAAAACTAAACAGAGGTCCAGCGGCACCTTAAAGACTAACACATTTCATTCCAGAGCTCACTTCATCGGATGAATCTCTTTTTCTCAAGAGAAAGCCTGCCCATAGCTCTGAATATGCTCCCATCTGGTGAAGTGAGCTCTGACTCATTAAAGTTGATGCTAGAATAAATGTTGTTAGTCTTTTAGGTGTCACTGGGAAAGTTGCCAGCTCTGGCTTGGGAAACACCTGGAGATTTTGGGGGTGGAGCCTGGGGAGGGTGGGGTTTGGGGAATGGAGGGACCTCAAGAGAGTATAATGCCACCTTCCATCTTCCAAAGCAGCCCTTTTTCCCCAGGAAACTGATCTCTGTCATCTGGAGACAATTTGTAATTCCAAAAGATCTCCAGCTGCCACCTAGAGATTGCAACCCTAGTCACTGGACGCTCATTGTGGTGTTTAAAAGTGCTTTATTTAAAAGTGTAAAATGCAGGGGGAAATCTCATGAAATTTAGTACACACAAACACAGGGGGTTCTAAAATCAACTTCATGGCAAATAAAAATTCACAACCATATTTCTAACAAAGTCACCCTTCACTTATTGATTGATGAGCCCATTGGCAAGCTGCATTTCAGCAGACCACGTTGTTGCACTGTGTTACAGCCAGGACTTCTAGATTCAGATAAGATTAGGGCAGAGACAAATGTTGCCATCTTTTTACTTGAATAAAACTTCCCAAAGATTTATATTGGAATTCCCCCTAAAATGGGGTTGAGATTAGCAAGTTATATGCTTTGTCAAACACAGGATGGGCTGAATATCTTGACATATGAATTCATATTATTGTTTTTCAGTGTGTTGACCTGCCTTCAGGTATAGACTGGGGTTAGAAAATGAAATACTGGAGCAACATGAGATTTGAAAGCTACGTAGGGGCTGTGTGTATTTTACAATTCTGCACAGATGCAGAATAAATGAACTGGATACATAATTTAGCTTGTCAAGAGTCCCTGCTTTCATTTTACATCATCATGCTTCTTTTCTTTAAAAAAAAGGGACATTTCTAGCCCTTATGACTACAGATAAATTTTTTGACGCACATGAGCTACACCTGGTGAAATTTCAGACTTCAGAGGTTTGACCTAAGTTTGAATCCCCACTCTGCCATGAATGCTTGTTGGATGACCTTGACACAGTCACACACTCTCAGACTAAGCTACCTCACAGGGTTGTTGTGAGGATAAAATGGAGGAGAGAAGAATGACATAAGCCACTTTGGGTTAGGGTTGCCAGGTCCCTCTTCACCACCAGTGGGAGGTTTTTGGGGCGGAGCCTGAGGAGGGTGGGGTTTACAGGGGGGAGGGACTTCAGTGCCATAGGGTCCAATTGCCAAAGCGGCCATTTTTTCCAGGCGAACTGCTCTCTTTCGGCTGGAGATCAGTTGTAATAGCAGGAGATCTCCAGCAAGTACCTGGCAGTTGACCTAGTCAAATAAACAAACCTATGCTGTAAAGAGCATTATCAAATATAAGAACATCAGCATGAAGGCTCAAAGGTATACAATCTCTTAATTTATTATACAATACAGATACACAATGTCAGTAACACTGCATGTGTAATATGTCACACTGTCTAGCCATAAAAGTTGTTACCCATATATGGCCAGTGTAAACCAACAGCCAAAAGTCCATCCAAATTTCAGCTGTACAAATAAGCCAATACTTAATGCGTGTCCAGAAACATCTGTGTACAGTCCCAGTCAATCTTCTTTCAGATTGATAACATAGCAGGAAATGTGACCTCCGGATTAGGTTCAACATTTTCACCAGATCACAGCTTCATCAGCCTGATATATACAAGATGAATAAGCGCTCATAGTCACATGAACGACAATAACATATACTTATGACCTTACTATACAGGAAAAACAAATTATAATCAACATGACAAAAATGACATACCTTTTTCATTCAAAGTTATGCAACACTGAGGGTTCCTGCATATCATATGTCTTACCAAGCCTCTTAGTGTAAACGCCAATGCAACCTAGCTGAAATAGCCTGCAGGTGCGATGTGGTGTAATTGACACAATGTCTGGGCAGCTTCTCATTTAAAGAGAAACGGTACATTTAAAAGAGGTTGCCACATACAAACAGCAATTTAACGTTCAATCGGGACCTTACATAGCACGAAGTGCATGGTGGATAAATAAATTACAACATGAGGCACTTAAATAAACAAGAACACTAGAGGCTTTAAATGAAACATGAAAGATCGAGGTTGTGTGTATTTCTGTATTAAGCCCCACCTAGGATTGCGAACTCCAGGTTTGGAAATTCCTGCATATTTGTGGGGTGGGGTCTGGGGAGGGCATGGGTTGCAGAGGGAGGGACCTCAGTGGGGCTTAATATCATATAGCCCACCTTCCAAAGCAGTTATTCTCTCTGTAGACTGGAGATCAGTTATACGTCTGGGAAATCTCCAGGCCCACCTGGAGGTTGGCCACCCTAGTCCCACCAAATGTCCAATCTGTCTTTCAGTGTTACTGCTAACTGGCCAGACTTCCCCCCCATGTCACTAGTCTAATGCTTGCAAACCTTTGCTATAGCTACATGTGCTAGTTTTAGAATCGATGTATTCCTTTAGGAACCCCATCCCCAGCAGTTATCAACATCCTCAAAAGCACACCTCCTCTTCCACACTTTGAATTTTTAAGAAGAACCTCAAGGAGAATGTGTCCCAAGTTTCTTTGCTTTGCCAGATATCCTGTATTCGTATACTTTGGTTTGAACCACCCTCCACTCCGCCCAGTGATGTAGAAAATTACTCATAAACCCATCCGTTGGACTTTGTATCATATGCATGGCTTAACGTTGACTGGATTTTACCCACAGTTTGCAAGTGTTGCTAATATCACATGATTATTATTTTTTGCAAAGACTCTTCATTGTGGTCCTGTGTGCTGATATAAATTATATAATTATAATAAGGCCTGATCACAATGATTATTGCTTTGTAGTGAACTTGCAAAAAAATAATAATTCCACCTTGGTTGGGCCCTCAAGGTATCTTGCGGACTAGAAATTCCATTTACAAACAAATTAAAACCCATAATTTAAATAATACCAAAGAAAAGATCCTTGCTCCTCCAGGAGTTTACAGTCTAAATTCAGACCATAAGGAGATGACAAAGGGTGATACCGACCAGATTTCCTGCTTGATCTTGCCTATTTCTCCTCTTGACTGTGGCCCATCTCACGTGGCTTTTGTCTGCACAAGTCCTGTGACTCCCCCATCTTTCAGTCATCATAAGAGGTTCTTCTACCAATGGAAAAGTGTGTAGGTTTAGGGTTGCCAACTCTAGCTTGGAAAATTCCTTGAGATTTTGGGGAGGTACCTGAGGAAGGTGGAGTTTGGGAAGAGGAGGGGGTTCAGCAGGGAGTAGGATGCCATAGAGTCCACCCTCCGAAGCTGCTGTTTCCTCCTGGAGAACTGATCCTGTCACCTGAATATCAGTTGGAATTCTGGGAGAACTCCGGGCCCCACATGAAGGTTGGCAACCCTAGGTAGGATGCAAATCAAAGGGAAGGAAGGGGTGATGTAAGCATGGGGTTTGTACCACTTGTGGAGTTTCTGATATTTCAAGCTTTATAAGCTCTGGGGTTATTTTTAAAACAAAACTATCAGTGTACTGTGAAATAAATTGGCAGGAAGGCTTAGTGCACCATTGATTTTAGGAGAAGGGAAATAGTCACTTGCACAGCATATCAGTAAACAGTGTATGGTCTCTGTGTGTACCTTGAAATACCTCTGGTCAGAATACGAAGGCTGCATTCTCAACAACAGGATTATTCATTGATGATGTAGTAATGATTGTACTTCTCTTTTGGTTATTAAATTGTTTGCTTTGCTCTCTGTGAATGCCAACCAAAAGTTAGTCATCGCAATTCTTGGAAAGGATGTGAACAAACTGGTAATGAAAGTAATAATCGTTTAGTCATAACAGCTACTTTGGGAAAACAGCACTTTAACCAAGGCCATATCTGATCTGAGGCTCTGATAAATATGAAAACTAACCTTTGTCTTGCTGAGCATTGGGGGAAGGTTTAAATTCTGCACAAACAGGTTTGTGCCTCAAAACAATTTGTGGGCCATACGTTTTGCTTCATACATTACAGCAGGGATGGGGAACCTTTTTTCTGCCATGGGCCATTTGGATATTTATAGCATCATTCGTGGGCCACACAAAATTATCAACTTAAAAATTAGCCGACCAATACATTTCTCCACTGCCCAGGTGGGAAAGGGTTAACACAGTTTCTTGGGCGGTCCTAGCAGCTCCATAGCTAATGACTCTTCTGCAAGGGGGGGGGAAGGTTCCTTTTCTCGGCAAAACAAACACACATCTGCCTTGAATAGAGGCTATTCCTGTCCACAATAGGGTGCGGATCACCAATCTTAGATCCTTCTGAGCTAGAGATCTGCCAGGACCCATGAAGGGCCAGACCAAATGATTTTGCGGGCCTTAAAAGGCCCCCGGGCCTGACGTTCCCCACCCCTGCATTACAGGGTCAGTATACTGTTTGTGTGGGAAAGCTGAGGGCTTCCCCCCCTTCTTTCCCCCCAACACATGCACACTGTGCATAAAAGTGGTAATTTAATTGGCCGGTTAAACATTGGTCAGATAGTGGTCAACTATATAAAGCAGTAACGGACTAGAACTGTGACAAAGAGAGATTTATGCTAATTACCCAGAATCAAGTTATTTAGCATTTATAGTGCCTTTTGAACGTTCAAAGCACTTCGCTGTGACTTTGCCGGAGATAACCCTTGCAACAAGCCTATAAAACAGGCCAGATGAGGAGGGGTCTGGGCCTGACCGAATGGTGGCTCGCCTCAGGCCAACTAGTGAGTTTGTGCCCGCAGTGAGATTTGAATCGGAGCCTTCCTACCTCGTGCCAGCCGCACTAGCCTTAACAGCTCTTCACTTTGCATTTGACTCTGTTTCGGAGAAAGTTAAGACTCTGTTGCTGCTCTTTTGTTATTTGGTTGGAGGCCATAAAAGATTCTAATCTTTAAAAAAATTGACCAGCCTACAAACTTGCCTTTAGTTTTTTTAGTATCTTTCTAAATAGTATAAGAGTCTTACTCTCTGAATCATACAAGAAAGAAAATAGTTGTTAACAGAGCCAACCTAAGCAGAGGTATACCTTCCATCGATTGAGTTTAGGAGGGTGTAACTCTGCATTGGTTTGTACTGGTGATCGCCGGCTTTTTTTCAAAGCAACTGCAGGCTCTTTCTATTGTGTGTAACTTGTCACCAAATTGACTCTTCCCCACTTTGATTTGTTTTATGTTACTATTTGAGCAAATTGTTCATTAAAAAAGAGGCACCTATATCCTAATTGAATTACTTCAAACATTTATTTCCCCCCCCTTAATTAGTAGGGTTGCCAGCCTCCAGGTGATGGCTGGAGATCTCCCGCTATTACAAGTGATCGCTTTCCGATAGAGATCAGTTCACCTGGAGAAAATGGCTGCTCTGGCCATTGGACCCTATGGCCATTGGTCCCTATGGCCATTGGACCCTATGGCCATTGGTCCCTCCCCTCCCCAAACCCCGCCCTCCTCAGGCTCCACCCCCCCAAATCTCCAGGTATTTCCCAACCCCGAGCTGGCAACCCTATTAATTAGGGACTGGTTCACACAAGGTTCTTCATCATTCATACTTGCTTGTATGAAAGAACCTACCTAGATATGAGACCCATGGTTTTCAAGGGAATCAGTTCACATGTTCAGCAGTGGAATCATGAAAGAAGTAAACAGGGTGGTTGTGAGGACAATATGCAGGAATGGTCTTAATACTTCTGGGGCATGGGGTAAAAGTTCAGGATGGGGCCCTGGAATCACTGCTGCCACCCTCCGGGGTCAGTCAGTGGGCGGCCCTCACTTCAAGCACGCCAAGCCGTGGAAGCAGTCGGAGCCGGTTTTTCTTCTTTTCTTCCCTCCGTTGGGGGTGGGGGGTGGTCAGTGCCCATACGTTCCGGCCTGGATAGCTGCCCCGGTTGCCCACTGGCTAAGACCTTCCCTGACAATAGGATATAATGCAAGTTTATGCCTTCCAGAGCTTTTGACAGGAAGGACGGGATAAAAAAGTGTGGAGGAAATTGGTTAGAAGCGCTTTACAGAGCTCAGCGTTCTTTACATGAGTGCAGCGGCAGCTTGGGAGCAGCTGCAGCGGTCGTGGCCACACCACTGACGCAAAAGAGGCGCCGCTGGTCCTTCTGTATGGATGTGGCACAGTGGGAAGTAAGAACACACGGCCCTCCTCCGCAAGGCAACAGGCAGCACTCCAGAGCCCATAGCAACCTCGGCAGCCCCCACCGATCAGCCAGTGACACCCCTGAGAGTGGTGCACACAGGTGCAGCCAATCCCTGCCAGCCTATTTGGCTACTCCACGACACCCTGCCCTGCCCTCTCTACACCGAGCCTTGGCAAATATTCTTTCCACTTTCCCCTTTCCACTGGCCATTTATTCATGGAAGGTTTTGCATTGGATTTGTCATTCTATAGATGCACATTTCCCCCATCTGAATTCTCAAAACTCTGCATGGCGGCTTATTGTTGAGTTTTGAGAATATGGATGGAGGAAAAGTGCATCTAAAGAGTGGCAAATCCAATGCAAAACCTTCCATCAATAAACTGATTATCTGAAGCTGATTTTCTTGTTTTCCGATATTGACCCTTCTATTTCCCGGAAAATGGCACTTGATGGTCTTGCAGCCAGGAAAACCAGGGCAAAGAAAGCCATCGAATGAGGAAAGGAGCCAAATTGGTGTATTTTAATCTTACGACTTTTAATGGTTTTATATGTATTTTAAGTTGTTGTAATATTGTCTTGATTGTAAAGGCCTATGACCATGCACAGTAAACAGGACTGATTGACTATTTGGCTACTGCTCCTTGATGCCACTCCCACCCCTGGAGAGCCCGTGGATAGGAAGGACAGACCCAGCAACAGCTCAACCCCAACAGAAAGGGTTTGGCCATCACTTCGGAGGGGGTGATTGGTTGTGGCCGTGCTCCATTGGGGTATGTGTGTGGGACTGTACCTCGGGCGGGGGGGGGGAATGCTTGGCCTGCCCTGTTACATGGGGGCCTTTGGGCTATGCTGTATTTTTTGATGGAGGAACTTTCCGCTGGTTTGGTGGGGGGCATTGCTGAACTGGGGCAGTTTAGGGAGCCAACTAACTCCTCCCATTCCCTTGAGCCTACTGGTTTTCCCCACTGGTTCAGTGGCTGGCGCCAGCGTTGCTTCATGACAGTGCCCCACCGGCACATCTCAGAGATACACTGGTGGAGCACCTCGTCATCTTTCTGGGTGCCCCCCCCCAGAATTGTGCTGTCAGTGTAAGTTATTTGTATACAGCGGGGTGGGGAACGTCAGGCCCGGGAGCCGTTTAAGGCCCGCGAAATCATTTGGTTGGGCCCTTCGTGGGTCCTGGCAGATCTCTAGCTCAGAAGGATCTAAGACTGGCGACCATCCTCTGCCACCAGGTGGGTGAGTGCACCACCGGTTGGATACCTGCCTGCTTGCCCGCACTTGGGGGGGTCATCTGGGGCAGCTGCCTGCTTGGGGCTTGGTCGGCTAATTTTTAAGTTGATAATTTTGTGCGGCCCATGAATGATGTTATAAATATCCAAATAGCCCTTGGCGGAAAAAAGGTTCCCCACCCCTGGTGTATAGGCTATAGACAACCTTAACTCTTTTGTGTTGTGAAGCTGTGTTTTTTAACTTGAAAATTTGTGCTTTTTAGAAAGTAGTCCTATTTATCTGAAGGGGTCATTTTGACCTCCTTTGTTAGGTTTTTGCAGCAGTTGGCTCATCTGGGACAGCTAAAGTATCCGCTGCTTGCAGACTGAACTGGAGGGGTTGGAGGGGTGTCACCTTTCGGTCACTCTGAAAATTGTTATCTGCCGGTAAGCCAAGGTTTGTTTTGCAGCCATAATTTTGCAAGGGCGGTAGGAGAAAGATAACATTTCAGAAGTGAAGCCTCCTGCATAAACAGCTGTGTTGTTTGAATGTAGCTGGCTTTTTAAAAGCTGCTAGAATTGTTATGGTCTTAAGCTGTTGTCAGGCTTATTATGTAGTTATGGTTTTAACAGATGTTATGATAAAAAATGGGGAAGGGGTCATTTTGACCCCATTAACATGTCTGTTGGGATTGTTTACATACTGGAGTACTACTAACCTCAATGTTAAAACTTTTCTCAACAGTAAAATGTACTTCTTTAATATTCGAGTCTATCCATTTTCAAATATAATTTTTCCACCAGTTGTAATTTAGTTGGGGTATATCCTACCCTGGTAGCTAATTAATACACTAGGTTTTTAAGGGGAAAGAGGGTTGGGAAAGACTGTTCTAATTCGTACAATTGAAAAACTAAACTCTTCTACTGCTTTCATGAATTTTGTAAAATGTGCTTCTGCTTATTCATCATCTGTGAGATTAGTCGATTGTTTCCTGGAAGAATACACTTTTAGAAGTGCTTATTTCATGTTTTATGTTGTAAGGGGATCTGTGTTGTTAATTAGGAAACCCACAACAAAAAAGAGAAGTGCATATTTAATGTTTATTCTCTGCAAACCCAGCTACATTTCAGTTGCATTTCTGTAGTGCCTGTGGGGGGGTGGGGGAGAGGAAGAGGGGTACTGTTAGTTTTGATCTTGAAAACATTTGCTGGAAACCTGAGAATGTGCAAGATGCTTTTCGTAGGAAACTTGTAGAATTTCTATCGTATTTCTTTGGGGATTACATCACAGCTTTGGTTAATTTTTAGGATAAAACTTAAATTCAACATTTGTGTATAAGCCAGGGAAGCTGTACCATAAACAGAGGAATTTTCTGGTGAGTCAGAGTTCCAGGAATCCCAGATTTACTTAGATCATTTATGTGAGAACTAGCTACAAGCATTAGTCATCTGGCTATGGATTTTTTTACATTTGCAGCTTAATTGCATTTTCAGAATGTGCACTTTTCATTTGGCAATGAATAGAATGTTACGGTATTTA
Source organism: Euleptes europaea (assembly GCF_029931775.1). Taxonomy (NCBI): domain Eukaryota; kingdom Metazoa; phylum Chordata; class Lepidosauria; order Squamata; family Sphaerodactylidae; genus Euleptes; species Euleptes europaea. The sequence continues at coordinate 96,805,738 of NC_079316.1, read as the reverse complement.
CTCAAGCCTACTTGCTTTCATGATATCAGCCTTGATATTCTTGGTAATTTCTTATCATGTAGAAAGCTGACTTAAGACAAAGACAAAAGACACAGAAGGCTTGATGTGATATCGCTGTATCTATTTGTGGTCAAAGCCATCTTAATCTTTTAAGGCACACCATAGGCATAGATACCGGTAAATGAGGTAGCATATTAAAGCACAAAACATGTAGATATGCAGAGACATGACAGTTTTGCCAATTTACATCCAAAAGAAAGGGGTACAGTTTGGTAAATACAGGTTGCAGACTTTGAAACTACTGTCGCTTTTAGTTGTAAGGAGCTCTTATCCTTTGTAGCCATTGGTTCAGCTACTGAGGAATATCATGGATGTTTATGAACATTCCCTTTGCTCACAACATAGAAATTAAAAACAGTATCAGTGTACTCAGCAAATGGAGCTGACGGGAAGGAGTTTAGCTGAGAAGGGCTAACCGTAATGATTGAAGTGTTGATCAACTGTTAAACTATGGGTGAAAACGCATGGTCGCTTTATCCTCCTTTAATCCCTGTTTTAACCAGGATCGAACACACATTAAGCGAAACGCATTAATCAGATCCTGGCTGAATCCTGGCTGAAACAGGGATTAACGGAGGATAAAGTTACCATGCGTTTTCACCTTATGTGTATGACTGTTGTCTATATGTGAGTAGCATGCATATATAAAATATATATCGCCGTTAATATATATGCCCTCTACTTGGTTAAAATATTTTGCATTAGTGGCAGGGAAAATAAACGTTCCCAACAAGATGTGAGAAAGCAAGAACGGTTTGGTATTACCGCAAATCATGGAACCAGACGTGACTCTCTCTCTCTCTTCTTGCTTACCTTTGATAGGATGAAGTTATTGCTGCCTCAGAGAAAGTAACGGTGAAGCTTGAAGATTTGGCAAAATGGGCCCAGGCAGATTTCTCAAAATGGAAACGTGGCCTTCGAGTTGAAGCCCTCAGACCTGCAGAACTGGGCAAGAATGGACAGAAAGAAGCCTTGACGAGGTTCAGGCAATCCACACACAACAGCGGCCTCAACTTTAAAGACATTTTGAAAGAAAAGGCTGATCTGGGTAAGTACCAATTCCTCTTCTGCACTTGACCGGCTGCCATCTCCTCTGGTGCTAGTCATCTGCGGGATGACGAATTCTGGGTCTGCAACCTGAATCCCTACAGAAGTGGTTCTAGACGCTCAAGGGGGTCTTTTATCTCCCTTACAGTAACACCACCCCACTATTTTGGAAACGGAGGGAACTTTCATAAACAATGTGTAGATGGCCGGAGGGGAGGAAGAATCTGATGTTAATGGAACAAAAAATGGAATTGTTCAATCTGTATACTCATTTTCCCTCTTGTGTTTTCTGACTCACAATGGTAACAACAACAATAACTACCCTGTCTCTAAAAGAGCTGGAGTGGAAGTTCCAAATGGCACTTGCCCGTCTCCTGGGGCACAGCCCAGTGGAAGGCTCTCTGCCACCATGCCTTATCACCATTTGCTTAAGAAAGCTTCAAAAGCAGTTTGCCGTATGTTACTGGGGTTGCCAACCTCCAGAAGGGGCCTAGAGAGCTCCTCAAACTACAACTGATCTCCAGACAACAGAGATCAGTTCCCCTGTAAAGAATTATTTCATGTGGTGGGGGTGGAGGGTAGACTCTATGGCACTGTACCCAGCTGAGGTCCCTCCCCTCCCCAAACTGCTCCCTCTGCAGAGTTGGCAACCCTATTTGGCTCTGGGGACTGCTGTTCCACAGACAGAAGCTGAAATCTCCCTTGAGTGTGCAGAATGAATGGCCCCACTCTTTGGATTGTGGCCATGTAATTTACTTTTCTTTCTGTTACTGGGTGTTGGCCTGTGTGTTAGTTGAGATAATGTTCTTTGTAGTTGCACTGCAAGGTGATATGCCCGCCTTGTGCATTTTTTTAGATGATGTTTAAATAGCTCCAAGGGTAAGCCATAAATAGAAGGATTAAAACAAAAATTCAAAGTGAAAACTGAAACTTTGCCAACTTTATACTGGTAGGACAATTGCCTTTGGCATACGCTGCGTGCAAGGTTAGGTTGTTACCTGGTATAAATCGGTGTAGCAGTGTTGGCTGAAAGTTGCTTCCTCCCCACCATGCTCAACTTTATATCAGAAGTAACAATTTATTTAACTGTCTCCAGATCACTTGCTGCCTGGATTTGACTTTACAGCATTTTACGGGCCGGGCCAAAGAGTTAGGGGGATGACCTTATGTCAGTCACATATGTCAGAGCACATGCTCGGTGGAAGGCTATGAGAATACTAGTGTTCAATACACCCAGCCCAATAGGTTAGGTTCTGTGAAGTAAAAGACAAAGAGAAGTCACAAAAAATGGTTAAAAGAGAGTGTAAAAATAACATGGAATCCCATCTCATCCAGCCCTTTATGGTTGAGACTCAAGCCAGCAGTGGCTCCTGAATCGGGGACTTGAGGGATGTCAAGGTGGGAGTTCAGTTTTTGTGCTGTTGCCCATCTCCAGTTGAAGGAGGGAAACAACCTAACTAGCAAGGGAGCCTAGCACCTCAGTAGGGTTGCCAACCTCCAGGTACTAGCTGGAGATCTCCCATTACAGCTGATCTCCAGCTGATAGAGATCAGTTCACCTGGAGAAAATGGCTGCGTTGGCAATTGGTCTCTATGGCATTGAAGTCCCCCCATCTCCAAACTCTGTCTTCCTCAGGCTCTGCCCCAAAAATCTCCAGGTATTTCCCAACCCAGAGCTGGCAACCCTACACCTCCATGCAACAGGCGAGCTCAGGTCACATTATCTTACAGGTCATGTTTGCTTGTTGATCTAAGCAACAAGGGGAAACTGTTATTGTGTACTGTGATGGGAGCATCCTTCTCCTTCACATGTCTTCTCCTCCTTTTCACTTGACATCTGTCCTTCGTATTGTCACAGGTGGGTAGACGTGAAGGTCTGTAGTAATAGAACAAAGTTTGTGTCTGGTAGCACCTTACAGGCCCTGACCTGGATGGCCCAGGGTAGCCTGATCTCATCAGTTCTAGAAAGCTAATCAGAGTCAACTCTGGTTAGTACTTGGATGGTATACCACCAAGAAAGTCTAGGGTTGCCATGCAGAGGCAGACAATGGCAAACCACTTCTGTTAGTCTGCTGCCTTGAAAATGCCATGGGGGTTTCCGTAAGTCAGGTGCAACTTGACAGGGGAAGAAAGCACCTTAAAGGCCAACAACAACAACAAAAAATCTGATGAACTGAGCTTTGACTCACAAAAGCTTATACTGTGGAAATGTTTGTTGATCTTTAAGGTGTTACTAGATTTTAATATTGTTAACCCAGTCTTTTTCAAGGAACTCGCAGTGGCATGCATCGTTCTTCCCTTCTCCATTTTATCTTCATGATAATCCTGTGACTAGGCTGAGGCCACTCCTCAAGTTGTGTGCCTACGGTTACCATGTCCCTCTTCACAATCGGCAGGAGGTTTTTGGGGCGGAGCCTGAGGAGGGCGGAGTTTGGGGAGGGTAGGGACTTCAATGCCATAGAGTCCAATTGTTAAAGCGGCCATTTTCTCCAGGTGAACTGATCTCTGTCTGCTGGAGATCAGTTGTAATGGAAATCAGTTGTAATAGCAGGAGATCTCCTGCTAATACCTGGAGGTTTGGGAAACAGTATGTGCTGTTTTCCAAACCTACATGGTACAGGCACAGAGGTGCCTTTTTTGTTTGATTTACTAGAAGACCTGGAGGTTGGCAACCCTATGTGTGCCTGAGTGGGAATATGAACCTGGGTCTCTCACCAGTCCTAATTTAACCTTCTAATGACTACACCACAGTGGCTTTCAAGAGCCCTGGCTCTCCCGTCTCCAGATCAAAACCATATTTTAATGTTGTTGTCATCTTTATGTGGTTAGAAATAATATTGGGATAGTGTCCTTAGTGGCGCTGGTAGTTTTTCGTTTTACAGTTCATTTCCTAGCATGTTGAGCATCTCAGAAGAAAGTTCATGTTTCAAAGAACGTCATTTTATTTTTAATGCATTCTGGTTTTATTTTCTCCCAGTAAACAAATAATCCTTCGCAGGAAGCTGACAACCATCCAGGAATGTCTATTCCGCAGCCAAAGAAAATGATCACAAATCTTGTATTACAAAATTCCCATTTTGTATATTAAAGAGAAAAATTAGGGGAATATAATGGGATCTGAACTTGGACAGCACACTCATGCTACTGAGAGCAGAAGAAATTTGGCTCCTGACCCTAAAGAGTTTGTTCTTAAAAATTTTTTTTAAAAAAGCTTCCTCGGGTGACTGATTAGACTGTCAGTAACAAAACTAGGCCTGTATGAAGCCCAAGGGTACAGCTGGACCTTCTGTTAATTAAACTCCTAGCTTTAGGTAATGGGCCCATTCTGTAAAAGGGAGACAAAGAAGCCTGTTATGGCTTTAAAAAATCAAATATTATTATTTTTTTACTCTGAAATTACTGGAGCTGAGCAACCAAGGGATTTTATATATTTTGCTTTCCTCATCAATAAATAACCCCAAGGACCCAGTTCCTCATTATGGAAGCCGTTTTGTCTAGCAAAGCAAGGAAAACAATTTGTGAATGTTGTCAGGTTGTCCAAATAGAAATAGAAATAAGGCTTTAATCAAAAGTAGCTGAAAGCACAGCTTAATTTCTTGTAAATGTCGCTTTCTTTTCTTCATTCCCTGTGCAAAGGGACGGAAGTGATCATGTCCTGGAATGTAAAACATGATTTCATTGTAATCGATGGGGTTGCCAGGTGCCCGGTGGAGAAACCCCCGGCAATTTGCCCCTTTGCCCGCCGACCAGCTGACGGTCAGCGGGCAAACGTGTACGCGTGTACACGCCGCTTCACTTTGAGTGGCATAATGCCTCTCGCGCGGCGGGACTTCCGGTTGTAAACAGGAATTGACGCGTGCGTGCGTTGGCGCGTCCACGCATTGCTGCGCGATCCCGAGATGTGCTTTAAAAGTCTCCCACCGGAGGAGAGGTAGGACCTGGCAATCCTAGTAATCGATAATCCCAAGAACCTCTGCTTTAATTTAGGGTTTATGCATACATGCATTCCCCCACTTTTTGAGAAAGAACAAATTGTAAAAATTAGGCACTCGTGTACAGAGCTGTACACGTGAAGCTTTCACATAGAATGTTACAGGAGATGCTTGGGGAGTGCCCCCAGCTCTCCATCACAGGATGGGACTTGACTGCCTAGTATTTTGTCCCCAAGATCTTTTCAGGCATAATAACAACAATAGCATATTGTAGTCTGGTATTTCTGGCAGGCATTGTGTATAGCATGGTTCTCATCGTTCAAAGTTATTTTAAAAAGGGGGTTATTTTTTAAAAAGAACCCCCCTTTACCACTATCTTTATTGTTTGTACTTTTCACATGTTTAAATGGAATGTAGCTCATGGTTTTGCTCACTGTTGTGATGAGTAAATCTAAAATGAACAATAAATCTATTTTCAACATTAAAAAAAACATTTCTCCTTTGGAAAAATGAATATTGTTGAATTGAAAATGATAGTGTTGGTGCAAGATTTTTATTTTTTTGAATTTCACAGAACGTTGCTGTCGGAGAGGCTTTTAACTTTCCTGCAGAATTCAGTATATCCCCAATAAAGAAATATAAAGGGGAAAAAATCCTAAAATTACTTCAGAGAGAGTATTCCCACCCCCACCCCCAGTAAATGGGTTTAGAACTGGAGAAGCTGAAAAGATATTCTGCCTGAAACTGAATACGGTAGCATTTTGGAATAAGTTTGTAGTCCCTTTTGAATTCTGTTTTTTCATCCCAATTAAACTCTGTGATACTTTTCTGTTAAAAGCCAGGGCACTGCAAAATGCTGCAGCTCTCAGACCAGTGTGATGATTTGGGCCTGTTTATCTCTTGGTGCTGCTTCATGGCACCTAAATTCCTCTGGATCATTTTCACAGACTGGTGTCAAGCCCAGCTGCATATGCTCTTATGGGGGATGTTCTCACTTGCATTGTGTTATGCATGGCTATGATGTCCTTGGTTTGTCCCTCTCATGTCTCACGCTTTGCTATTCTGAGTTCAGAAAACCCGGAAATGGGTTAACCTTACGCTGAGTGTCCCCCCCCCCCAATAATTTTTTTAATACTGGAATGCTGGTATACTGTGTCACCAGCATAACACACAAAACATCCTTTTCCCCCCTGCAAGCATGGTTTCATATTTCCCCCCTGCTCTTGAATCTGTTTTTATCTGCCTGCGCAACCCCCCCCCCCCCGCCTGGCATCATGACTTTTAGAGTGCAGCGAGGCGGCAGGGTGGTGAAAGAGCTCTGAGGGTGGAGGGGAGGCCGTGGAGGAGGGCTACTTCTTCGTTCTTGGCGGGGAGGGGAGCAGATCTACTTTCATTCCTTCCCGCATTTTTCCTTCCCATGGATGCGTGTTGGGACACAGAGGAGTCGACCCGCATGCTGAGAAACGCATCAGCAAGCACCTGCAATTGCAGCAAAACATATTTTCGCTGCAAAGGTGGGATGGGAAAACCAGGGGAAGTTGCATGACAGAAGTAGGTTGGACCTGCAGGCTGGAGACGATCATGCGTTTCGACAACGGAGATTCGCTACATTCGTGGGAGAATCGCAAGACAAAACAGCAATGCATTTTCTACCTTAATTTATGTAGAAGCAAGTCCTAAGCCCAAAAACTCTATTTCTAAGTCAGCATGTGCTTTACAGCTAGGATAGCCAACATCCAGGTGGCCCTAGAGATCTGGAATTACAAGTGATCTCCAGATAACAGAGATCAGTTCTTCTTTCCTTTCTTTTATACCTTAGAAGCTCCTTGATCCATTGATCTTGAGCAGCGTAATTTTAAATCTAATGTTTGAGGGATATAAGGACTAAAATAAATCTTGCCAATGACAATATAGCCTTGGGATCCCTGTCCCTTAATAAAAAAGGCATTATGTCAGACACAGAGGCATTAGATTTATATATTAAAAGGGGAGATATATAATGTGATCTAAGTTTCTCATAAAAGCAGCATTCCAAGAGGGCATGAGCTAATGAATCAATAGAGCCAGAAGAGCAAGGACAGGTCCTGTCTGGGTATGGTATATTCAGAATTCTGCCTTACATAACCATAGAGGGGTTAGCATTCAGTCTACCTAAACAGAGGGCTCTAGAAAGACAAGGAGTTGTCAAATAATAAGTGTAAGTGGGCAAACTGCGTGGTGGTGGTATTCCGAAAAACTGAGATGAACAAACGCGGCGAGCATGAAAAGTGCTAATCTAAGATTTTTTGCCATGAGGATTTAAAAGAGTCATGGATCAGTTCTTCTAGGGGATAGAAACAAAAACCGCTGCTTTGGAAGATGGACTCTATGACTTTATATCCTGCTGAGGTCCTTCCCCTCCCCAAACTCCATCCTCCTAAGCTCTGTTCCCCAAATCTCCAGAATGTCCCAGCCCAGAGTTGGCAACCCTACTTACAGCTGTAGTGACGAGGGTTGCCAACTGCCTCTTGGGAAATTCCTGGAGATTTAGGGGTGGAGCCTGGGAGGTGAAGTTTGGGAAGGGGAGAGGCTTCAACAGGGTATAATGCGATGGAGTCCACCCTCGAAAGCAGCCATTTTCTCCAAGGGAACTGATCTCTATTGTCTGGAGATCAGATGAAATTCGGGAGATCGCCAACCCCTACCTGGAGGTTGGCAACCCTAGCAGTGACAGATAGGAGGGGTGGAGCTTGCACAAGCACCCATCCCCCCTCTCTCTGATGCTGTCTTCTGGATTCTCATGGTATTATGCAACTGGCATAAACTGTTTCTCTGTTATCTCAGATGTATGACACGCTTTGTATATAGCTCTGTAGATGTATGGCTCTGCTTCCGGTACCAATATAAATATGTTTTGCTAGACCTGGAGGCAATACAGAAGAACAGGGAGCGGAAGGAGTTAAGGTGAGGCAAAGAGGCAGACAGCAGGGGGAGAGAAGGTGGTGTTGGTGTTACAACAGATGCTGTCCTTGGAGTTCGTTGCAAATGATTTAGGGAATAAGGCAGATACTGGCCTGTAGGGGTTTATTGGGTTTGGTTTCGGGCAAAGGACAACTGGAGGTATAGGGTAGCCCCGTTCTTGCATTATCCATGCCAGGCTGGCAAAGGAAGGCTCAACCTTTTGGCCTCCCATCTTGAACCCATTTTCTTCCAAGGAATTGCATCCGAATGCAAGGTGCTACTCCTTCTTTTGAGGGCTGTGGACTGCAGCCATCATCCTGTTTATATAATTAAGGTTATTTATTTCAGATGTTTATCAAAATAACAGAAGAGCCACAATGCCGTACATATAAAAATAGAATTGGTTGTGGAAGGTATTATTCATAATGAGCATGAGAACCTGTTTTTCCAGAAGAATTGGTCTGATTAAATCATTCAGTTGTAGGGCCTCTAGTTATTTTTTTGTTTTTGTCTTCTGAATTATTGAAGGGATTTTTTTTAAGCAAATGGACTTGCATGCCCATATTTGGTAAGCCAGATGAAAATAGCTGAATGAGTGGTTATTCATTTTACAGATTTTTTAGCAACCATAACACTGTAAACATGTCCATTAAACATGGGAAAGTTGCAGTTTTAAAATATATATCTATATTCCTTGGGCTACAATCTGCAAGGGGAAAAATTAAATTATTTTATATAACACTGCTTCTTACAGAGTTCCTTTAAGTGAAGTATGAAAGCTGTAGTGTATGCTTTATTGGCCTATAAATATGTCGTTATACGTGGACTACGTTTATATGCTCCAGATTGGCGTTTAAGCCAAGAAAATATGTCTCTACAGGTAGACTTTTTATTGAAACCCTTTGAGGCATGCAACAGAATGTGTTTTAGGATAAGGTTATTAAAACAGCATTTTCGTTTTGTTGCAGCGGGCTCATTGTCAATTATGCCGCCACAAACTGTCTGTGGATAGGCGGTTATGAATGGCCTTATCTCCAAATGTGTCTTTAGAAAAGGAAGAGAAAGAGAGGAGTCAGAGCTGAGATTGAGCGAAGAGGCTGGGGGGGGGGATCGGGGGGCGGGCGTGGGATTTCTTAATTCATTGCTTAAGGGCACTGTTTGTTGGGGTGGGGTGGTACAGCCGGCCTCCCACTCTTCCCTTTATTTACGTACTGTTTTAAATTCATGTGGCTTTATTGTATTTGGAAATGGTTTCAAACAGGGGGGTGTTGTTGATAGTTAAGTAATGGAGGGACTGTTTGCGTAGTGGTTTCTCTTGTGCCTGGCCTGCTGCTTTCTGCTTAAACGGTACTGCGGAGGAGAGGGCTGTTGTAAGGGAAAGTGGTTTCTCCTTCCTTGTTCCCCAACCCTGGCATCACCAGTTTGTTAGGGCACTTGCAGTGGGCAGTGAGTATTGCCCCATCTGTAAAGGGTTGCCAACCTCCAGGTGGTGGAGAAAACAAAGGCTCAGTGCTGTAGAAGTATTGGAGAACCAAAACAGCACAGAAACAATATATGCAATGCTTAATTTTATAAGTGAATAAAGTGCAAAAGTGACAATAAATATATACAATATAATACAATACATATATACAATTGAATAAAGTGCAAAAGTGTATCTTGTTGTATTATATTGTATATATTTATTGTCACTTTTGCACTTTATTCACTTATAAAATTAAGCATTGCATATATTGTTTCTGTGCTGTTTTGGTTCTCCAACCTCCAGGTGGTGGCTGGAGATCTCCGCTATTACAACTGATCTCCAGATGACAGAGATTAGTTCACCCGGAGAAAATTTACACTTTGGAAGGGGGACTCTAGGGCATCATTCCCCATTGAAGTACCTCCCCTCCCCATTGAAGTCCCTCCTCAGGCTCCGCCCCCAAAATCTATAGGTATTTCCCAACCCGAAGCTGGCAACCCTACATCTGTGGCATGGAATTTTTACAGAGTCAGAATGTAAGGTTGTGGTATGTCACCATTGTCGGTGTGTTTGACAAGTAGAGATGGTAAGTCCCTGGTTTGTTTGGAAGGCAAATGAGCCAGGAACTTTGCTAAACAGATACGGGTCTTGTTAGTGCATGGATGGGAGACCCTTGGGAAGAGCTATAGCTCAGTGGCAGAGCATTTGCTTGGCATGCAAAAAGTCCCAGGTTCAATTGCCGGCATCTTGAGTTGAACAGGTAAAAAGATCTCTGCCTGAGGCTCTGGAGAGCCACTGCCAGTCAAAGGTAGACAGTGGTGACTTTGATGGAGCAATGGTCTGATTCAGTATAAGGCAGATCCATGTGTGATCATGTGTGAACTCATGGGATCCCTACACTATTAAGACTTCTGTAATGGAAAGAAGCACCATATGCATGCAAATAAAAGTCATGGGACTCCTACCAAGTCTTTCACTGATGAATGAGGGAGGAGGGGGCCTTTTTTACCACAGAGAAGGCTATGTAGGGGATCAGGGGATGTTGGCTACTGTCAGGGGGAATCAGGCCTATCATGCTTTTTCAAGACCTCTGTACGGCTTGCTTGTTCTGCAGAGAAGTGTTCATTTTTTCCCATGCCTCTTGATTGGTATGTTCATGCTGAGAACTTGTAAATTGTTTGGTTTCACTGGGTAAGGTTGCCCACCTCCAGGAGGGGCCTGGCATTCTGGAATTACAGCTGATCTCCAGACAACAGGTATCAGTTCCCCTGGAGAAAAGTAATGTTAATTAATGATGTTGAAAATGACTTTTCGTAGAGTGGTTTGGCTTTTTAATTATATTTTTTGGTTTGTTGTTGTTTTTACTGCTGTCACCTCACCTGAGCTTTCGGGAAGTCCCAGAACTGCTATTAGCTTAAGTAAAATAAATAAATATTTGTCACAACACTGTACAGTTTGAAGGGGAGGTGTGTCTATGCAAACGTTCATTGGGCATCTGCCAAGCATCAGTTTTGCATAGCTGCACCTCACTAATTATTTGGTGGTGTGTTTTACCTGTCTTCTGGGGTCTCCTGCCTAGTCTTACAGCATCCATCTCCAAACTGTTAGCATTACTGCTTGCACTTAAAGATATCTCCGTTCTGGTTGAGGTAAAGAGTGGTTCTTCTCAGGGATGGGGTTACTGCTGGTTGGAAAAATGGCGCCGATAGACTTGCTTGAAAATGCAATGTCTGCGAAGCACAATAAAGCAATGCGCAATAAACTGGGTATGCCTGTACGAGTGGATTCAGAAAAGAAAGATGGACTGTATCAATGAGGCCTAAAGTTACAGGGTGGTGGGGCAGTTCGATTAGAAGTCCTTTGCAGGGGCTGCAGCTCAGTGGTGGAGCACACACTCTGCAGGTCTCAGGTTCCATCTTCAGTTTGTGTGGCATGAAGATCTTGGAAAACCCTTAGGCCATTAAGACTAGACGGCTCTTGGCTAGATAGCTGACTGGTCTGACTGTCATGTAAGGCTGCTTCATATGTATAAATGATACAATCCCATGAGATGGTTGATGGTCTGTGAAACCCCATAGAAATTTAGTTAATGTAGCACCTTGTTACTTTTCTTTGTAATCCAAGCAATATTACCTGTTTTTTCAATATTATCTTGAGTAAGAATAGTCAAGCCTTTTACAGAAGTCATTTTAAGGTCAGTACTGTATATCTCTCTGAATGCCTGTTGTCCATTTCTCCCCTCCCTCAATCTTTCACTTGTCCCAGTTTTGTCCAGCTATTAAATCCCACCCCGGGGAACTTTTTTTAAGGCCACAACTGTGGCTTCAATCTAGACAACCGAAAGGGTTCATTGGGGGCTATGTATTCTGTGAATCCTCTGGGGCCACCCAGCTGCCCAGTGAGAATTTGGATGATTCAAGCCCTGTTGGTTTTCCCTTTTCTCCAGGGATGGCCGTTCCATTAGTCTTGACACATACGGCAGCGACAATGTATTTAAACCGGCTGAAAGGCTGCATTTGACCAGCTCTTTTTAAACGAGTGGCTTGGCGGCAAGAGCTGCTTCTCAATTTGGGGTCAGACGTTACAGAGGAAAAGAGCTGAGCCCTACTTCATTGTGTTCATCGAGGCTAGCTTATCAAAGCAACACAGTCAGTATTTCATCTCTGATTCTGATGCTCTTCCAACCATTCCCAGGCTATAAATATATCTATATCTATATCTATATCTATATCTATATCTATATCTATCTATCTATCTATCTATCTATCTATCTATCTATCTATCTATCTATCTATCTATCTATCTATCTATCTATAGATATATAGATATATAGATATAGATATAGATATAGGTATATATATATCAAGACTTTCCTCTCTCAGAGTGGATAACAAAGGAATGAAACATGCCACAAACCAGCATAAAGGTCTGTCTTATTAAGACACCTTTTGAATATCTTTTCCCCGACCCAGAGCTGTCGTGTGACCATAGCCACTCTAATGCTATATCAGTAGCCATTGCGGATTAATGCAGAATATCAAAAGCCAAGTGGACTCCAATCCTAAGCACACTTTCTAAGGAGTAAGCCTCATTGAACTCAATGAAACTTACTTCCAGAGTAAATGTGTGTAGGATTGCACTGCATGTCTGTTCCATTCCAAGTTATTTTGTTCAATGTATAATGAATTGTTTGAATTGCAGTTGGGGGGGAATCAACAGGCCACATGTTAATTGTTAATGAACCTTTGAATTATTTCATTGTCAAGCTCTGTGTTCTGTTCTGCTCCTGGCCTACACAAGACCTTTATTACGTCTAGTGTTTACGTCATTGTTTTTCTGTACTGCACTTTGCATGTTCCTGTGCCTGTGTATATTGTTGGGCTATAAAGAAGACAATGAGGAGTGCTTCAATAGTGTGATTCTCAGCAGAGTTGAAAACCCTTCTAAGTCCATTTCAAGAACGTAACTGTGTTTAGGATTGTATTATAAATCTCATTAATTTCAGTGGGCAACCTGAGTGTTTGATTAGCTCTTTCCCATTGCTGGCATTTAAAATTCCTTAACTTTGGCAGGATTCCACCTAGGGTTGCCAACCTCCAGGTGGGGCCTAGAGATTTCCCGGAATTACAACTGCAGACTACAGAAATCAGTTCCCTTGCAGAAAATGGCAGGTTTGGAAGGTAGATCCCCCCACCCTTCCCAGGCTCCACTCCCAAATCTCCAGGATTTTCCCAACCTGGAGTTGGCAACCCTATTCCCACTCTTACTCTATCTTAGAGGATAGGCATTTCCATTCCATGTCCGTAACAATCAGTAGAAGAAAACTGGTTTTGCTAGAGGGCAGGATGGTAGTTGTATGAACTGGTCATAGACTGGAATTGTCTAAATATTCCCGATTACACAGGTATGTGAAGTATTCCTGCAATGCCAGTGTTGATAACGTTTGCTTTCAATTTGAATGAAGGCAGCATAAATGAAAAATTTCAACCTTTGTGTATTATCGTACCCTTGTGAAATCATTCTAAAATGCATTGGAAAAACAAGAAATTAAAAACTTCACTGGTGGTTTGTGAAAATAGTTTGACAAGTTGTAGTTTGGATGGTTCCTTCCCCCCCCCCATTGTAGCATTAAGATTGACCTTGGTTAGCACAGGACTGTGTTGTTGCAAGTGCTATCCAGACTGCCTCCTCCCCCTGTATAGCCAGTGCCATTTATTTGATCCTTACTTGTCACAACATTTTCTTCCAACAATTTAGATACTGTCTCAGGCAAAGACATTTGGAAGTGCATGGAGAACAGGAAGCATGTATAGATAAATAGCCAACGTGGTATATAGGGTTGCCAGCTCTGGGGTGGGAAATACCAGGAGATTTTTAGGGTGGAGCCTGAGGAGGGCAGGGTTTGGAGAGGGGAGGGGACTTCAATGCCATAGAGTCCAATTGCCAAAGTGGCCATTTTCTCCAGGTGAAGTGATCTCTAGCAGCTGGAGATCAGTTGTAATAGTGGGAGATCTCCAACCACCACCAGGAGGTGGTATAGTGGTTAGGGTGTTGGACTGGAGTCCGGGAGACCAAAGTTCAAATCCCCATTCTGCCAAGGAGCCTGGTGTGTGATCCTTTGGGCCTAACCCAGCTTACAAGGTTGTTGTGAGGATAAACTGGAGAAGCAGAAAATTATATACATTGGTCTGAGCTCTTTCAAGGAAAGGGCAGGTAAATATGTATGCTGTACGCATGCACACATGTGCAGCAACTGAAACAGAGCTGTTGCACGATCTTCCCTCAGCACTGGAGGGAAACACAGTCTGTTGGTCGCCACATGGAAGTGCCTGCACCACACAAGTAGGAGGGATATGAAAGTCTTGTTTTGGGCATTGTGGAGAAAGATGGGAAACGTTCCTGAGATTCAGATGCTCTGAGGCTGAGCACAGTACTAAAATGATATTCGGAGTAGAAAAGAGCAAGAGCCCAGTAGTGCCTTAGAGACTAATGAAATTTCTGGCAGGGTATGAGCTTTTGTGAGCCACAGCTCACTTCTTCAGAAAGCTCATACCCTGCTAGAAATTTTGTTAGTCTTTAAGGTGCTACAGGACTCTTGCTCTTTTCTACTGCTATTGACAGACGAACACGGCTACCCATCATGATATTAGGAGTCTGGAAGTTTGCCTAGAGGCCGTTAAAGAGGCATCTTGAACCTGATCATATAGTGTTTAAACCAGCTTCTACCTACCATCCGACCAAATCAGAGCCCAGTCCAAAAGTATGAGCAACCTCATCAAAAACTGACCATTTGGGTGCAAGTCAGTGCTTGGAGACCACCTTTATACTTCCATCCTGAGCTCTCTGGTAAAAACAGAGAATGATTGCTTGTCTTGTCGAAGCAGATAGGAACAATAGTTTGCTTTATAGAAGCACTATATGTCCACCTGGCCCCCATAGCCAACAAAACCCTCTTTAATGAGTCGGCAAGGTGTGTTGCCTAGTAGCCAATAACCCTGGTTTGCCGCTTGCTACTAATATTGTTGTTACACCTCCTGTTTCTGTTGTAAACTGTACTAAACAAGAATTGTTTAATTGATTCTGTCCTATATTGAGACTTTAGGTTTTATGGAATATTGGCATGAGGATTGTACATTCCTGTTTCACCGAATTTTTATCTTCTAAACCCCTTGCCCAAAATTTTATACATATCTTTTACTCCAGCTTTCTCTTTTGCTGTGGTTCTTTCGGCTGTCCTGTCTTCACTCCAAAGGATTTTCAGACTTTACGCAGTATATTTTCTGCAAAGACTCGGAAGTAGAAAGAGTTTCCCCCACATTGCATAGTTCATGATGATAACGTGTAATCTTGCTGTAGATTTAATAACAGCAACTACTTTGGCATCGAGATGTTTTAATAATGACTCTGCTAACACTGGTGGATTATAAATGGATAAACGCACGTGGAAGGCATGTAGCATTGGAACAGTATGGTAATATAGTCCATATGTGGGGGCATTTTGTTGTGGTTTCCCTCCTCCTTTTCTCCTGTTGAATGCTTTCCCCTGACAGATATATTTTGTGCCTCTCATTGATATTTCTGTTGCTGCTTTATTATATATGACGCTCCTGTGCTATCTGTTGGAGTTCATTTAAATGGCTTGATACTGTCTCTTCTGCAGATTGATTTTATAAGCCTTGCTGGTTTTGAGACTTCTATGAGTTTGTTAGGTTTCTATTGTATTGTATTTACACTTTTATGTATTGATTGTGCATGTTTAATTGCCTTGTTAACTGCCTCAAAGATTCAAGTTTGGGGCACGGACGTGGCTCAGAGGCAATCTGTTCGGCAAGCACAGATTCCCGGTTTCAGTCTCTGACATTTCCAGTTGAAATGATCAGGTAGCAGGAGATGTGAAAGTCCCTCTGCCTGAGGCTCTGGAGAGCTGCTGCCAGCCTGAGTAGACAATATGGATTTTGATTGACCAAGGTTCTGTGTCACTAGGAGGCACCTTCATGTGTTCATCAGAATATGGGGTTTAAATATCTACAACAAACAAATAATACAAGATTTCCAGCTCAGCAAGGTCTTTCGTAGGTGGAGTGCCTATTACTCTCTTGCCTGTGGACTAAGTGGACATGGTTCAACAGAAGCAAGTCCCTTCAAGTTTAATGAGGGAGAATTAAGCACAGCTTTCTCATTGACACTGGTTATATGTGACCTGCTTTTTCACACACTAGAAAACTGGGATAGTGATAATACTCATTCAGGGAAAATTTGCCGGAACAGAGTGGCCTTACATAACAGATGAAGCCTTATCAGAGAAGGCTGAACTTCCTTTGGTTGTATGTGTTTTTATGCCATCAAGTCTCAACTGACTTATGATGACCCCATGGGGCTTTCAAGGCAAGAGACATTCAGAGGTGGCTTGCCATTGCCTGCCTCTGCATAGTAACCCTGGACTTACTTGGTGATTTCCCATCCAAGTACTAATCAGAGCCAACCCTGCTTATTTTCTGAGATTTGGCAAGATCAGGCTAGCCCAGGCTATCCAGGTCAGGTCCTCATTTGGTGGGCCATCCTAATAATGGCGAGGTATAGAAACAGAGAAAGCTGTTGATATAACGGAGACCAAATGATCCTCTTAGGCTAGGGACAGGGCACCTCCAGAAGATCCTGCTAGGCACACTTCAGTTGAAGGCAGCTGTTTATAGGAAGAGTCTTAAAAGTGCTTGGCTTGATTGTGTCCAGTATCTAAAGTTGAACGAGTAATAAAACAACAACTGTACAGCCAGAACATTTTAAAAGTCTGTTGCTGGGAATAAGCTATTGCAAGTTGAATGGCATCTGTAGAACTTTGTTACACAATTGTGTTGTGTGTTGACTTTCTGGGGGTTTGCAATTTGTTTGATTTTATTTTCAGCAGCTGGCTCTGGATTGAGAGAAATTGGAGGCAAGTTGTGGGAGAGGTTGTGTTGCCTGTTCGACTAAAAGATAAAGTGGATCAAACACTGGTGGGGGATGAATTGTCCAATTACATTAAAGAGAATTTTGATGGGCTGTTTTGGCCTTGAAAGACATGCCTCAGAAAGTCGATCCTGTCCACTAGTAGTAACACAAAAGATTGGCCTCAGATAAAGCAGACTGAATCGCTTTTCTGAAGATGAAAGCATTTTAAAAAGGGGAAGAAAAACTACTATCTGTGAATTGTGATAATCACAAATTATATATAGCAAATCAATGTGGTAAGTATACCACTACAGAAACAAGCTCACTGAATCAATCAGTGTATCTGCCCATATGCTTTGGTTGGGTGGCAAAAAATGCATGTGTTTCATGGTATGGTTAGAAATAATGGTGGGCTCTAACGTTGCTCAGATAATGTAGAGTTGACCGTAGTACAAACATCATCTACTCCTATTATCCATCAATTGTGCTTCTATTTGCATGCAATTTTATTTTTTACTTTCTTAAGATCAATAGTCTGTTGAGATTTAAGCAATTTTTATGGGGCACAAGCTTGGAAACAGATGCTTTTCCTAGTTGCTGGCAGTGAGGAAAATCAGATCCTGTTGATCAGGCAGAGAAGTTTTAGAAAAATTAAAGAAAATTGCTTCTGCCAGTCAGTATGGTGTGGTGTCTAGAGTATCAGACCTGGTGTAGACATGCTGCAGAATGAGGTGGTCATGAGATAGCAGAATGATAAGATGGTAGTCAGGAGTGGTCTTGGTGATTCTGGAGGCCTAGGCAAAAGTTAAGGATGGGGATCCATCAGCCCCTTTATTCCCTTTCAATCCACTCAGTTTCGACTGATGAATTACTAGCTGGACTGATCGTGAGTGGGCCTCATTAAAAATGCTACCCACAAATGCAAGTGCAATAGCTCATTAGCAATGGACAGGTATGTATGTGTTGTCCAGTCCCAACTGACTTATGGTGACCCCAGCCAGGGGTTTTTTTGAAAGCACGTGAGAAACAGAGGCAAATTTGACATTGCCTTCTTCTGCAGAGTCTTCCATCCAAGTACTTCCATCCAAGTATCGACTCTGCTTAGCTTCCGAGATCTGATGAGATCGGGCTATACCATACCATTCCACATCCCCAAAGGGCAGGTAAACACCTGGAATTACTTGTTTTGGGGACTTTTTGCTATCAGAGAAAACTAAATGAAAACACTATCACATTTTTCATTCTATACACTGTGCGATGTTGCTGACAGAATCTTCCGTAGGTGATGTAGTATATCACTCCAGCTGGCCTTTAGGACTCCTCTAGTGTGAGACCCTCAGCAATTGCCCAGGCAGTTGTAAGGCTGCCCTTGGTGGTAGGGTGGACTGTGTCAGTACCTACTGCAGGGGAGGGATTAAACTTTTCACACTTGCCCTACATTACTAATTCCCTGTAAGAGTTAAAACTAGCACAGCATGCAGTGTTAGGCTGGAAACTTTCACTCTGAAGTACAGTAGACCCTCAACATTCATGGATTTCTGATTTGCAGTTTCACTTCTCCGATCACATGATGCAATTGCCAGCCAGTTTTTACTCTCACTTTGCCATCATCATAATCATTGCATTGTTAATTTTTTTTAGGAAATTTGGTTATTTTGCTACTGGAAGGCAGCCAAACCTTGCCTCTCAGTATGTGTGGATTTTGCCATTCACAGTTATCCTGGGAATGGATCCCCCATGGATGGCAATGGTCTACGGTGCTGTTTTTTTATTATTATTTGCAGGGAATTTGCACATGAGGGAACAAAAAAAATTAGACTCACCCACATACATTCTGAAGTAGTACAACACCATTTTGTCACCTTAAACTTCTCATTCTGATGGACATGTAAACCAAGGCGCATTCCTGAGGGGGGGAGCCGAAGCTCCTTAGGAGCCAGCGTGACCCTGTGCCAGTGCAAGTGCCCACTTATCCTGTGATAAGGGGCACTTACGCTGGCGTGGAGGGCATTTACACCAGTGCTGGGACAGAGCAGAGCTGCGCCAGCCTCCCCCACCAATGCCACCACTCGGGAAACTAAATCCCAGAAGAGGCAGTATACACTGGCATGAGGGTCCTGGAGCGTTCCAGTGGTGGCCACTTATCCTGTGATAAGGGGCAGTTACGCTGGCGTGGAGGGCATTTACACCAGTGCTGGAACAGAGCAGAGCTGCGCCAGCCTCCCCCACCAGTGCCACCACTCCGGGAACTAAATCCCAGAAGAGGCAGTATACACTGGCATGGATGTCCTGGAGCGTTCCAGTGGTGGAGCTGCCTTTAGGCAGCTTCCTCACCCCTTTCAGCCCAGGCAGCGCCACCTTTTTTGGTGGCATAGCCCTGCTAAAGGCAATGGGGCTTTTTGCCCTTCTTCTATTTTTTATTATTTAAAAATGGGATTTTAATCTCCAGAGCGGCTTGGCAACGGCATGGCTATGCCAGTCCTGGCCACGTCACAACCTCCCCCCCCCCCAGGAATGGGCTGCCTGCCTCAAACTAATCTACTTCCCAGGATAGTTGCTGTATAAAGTGGAGGACAGGAAACCCATGTATATCACTTGAGCTCCTTGGAGGAGGAGGAGGAGGAGGAGGAGGAGGGATTAAAATGTAGTTGGTAGAATTCCCCCCTCTCCCTTGCTATGCCACAAGTGGCTTCTTTTTTTAGAAGAACACATGTGAAGCTGCCTTATACTGAATCAGACCCTGGGTTCCATCAAAGTCAGTATTGTCTGCTCAGACCAGCAGCGGCTCTCCAGGGTCTCAGGCTGAGGTCTTTCCCATCACCTACTTGCCTAGTCCCTTTAACTGGAGATGCCAGGGATTGAACCTGGGACCTTCTGCATGCCAAGCAGATGCTCTATCACTGAGCCACGGCCCCTCCCCTAAGAAGTTTTAAATCTTTACATACGTATACTCAAACTTCCAACAATAGGGAAATACCTTTCCTTTTATCCCTTAGAAGCTCCTTGATCAATTGATCTTGAGCAGCATATATCTAGTGTTGGAGGGATATAAGGACTGAAACAAATCTTGCCACTGACAGTATAGGGAAATACTACATAAAATATAATCTCCTCAATTCCTTTCCATGGTATATATTTGCAAGACCACGGAAAGGAGGTGATTATATATTTTTTATTTCCTTATATGTAGTCATCTTCCATATGGGCAGACGAGCTAGTGAAGACTAGTAATTTTTAGGATTTACAAGGCTGACGTGCCATGGCATACTATGTCATATGGAGGAGAAAAATGTAATCGCATTTTTTAAACATACTTAAATTTACTAGCAATATCCGGCAATATAAAGTCAATGAAATTGCTGTTGCATCAGTCTTTGCCTACGAAGATCTACTCTGCTAAATAAACTCCTCCTTAATTTAATCTGCACTGATAATCTATCCATAGCCCTACATATATGAAGATGAAATCCTTCTGTCAGCGGTAGGCAGTATAGAAGATCACTGGAAGATGCCTCAACTTGTTATGAAATAAGAATGTTGAAATTTCCACCTCAAACTCGTATTTCATAAATGGGTCATGTGGAAACCTAAATGGGAAAGAGTTTCCCTATCAAAGCTTGAATTACAGGATATCTCCCCCCCCCCCCGTCAAACACATATGTATATCACCCTAATTTTGGGATTGCAGGTTGAATGACTTAGTGGGCACACATGTGGCTTGCAAAGTGCGTCTGGATATGCTTGGTAAACGGTATTATTCTGACAGTGTTCCAAAGGCCATCTTCAATTTTACTGTGCTCTACTCAGTTATGCTGTGAAAGGCAAAAGGGGGGGGAGAGGGGAGAAAAAGATAATTCAGCAGACCATTGTGCTGTCTGCTAGAGACATCACACTTTAGAGTATAAATATTGCTGAGGATAAATGAATAATTAGCAGAACAGTAGCATGAAATAGCTGATGAATGAACTCCAGGAGCCTGCATGGGAATAAATTCAGCATCCCTAGGCAGCACCATAATACACGAACCAACAGTATTGGTGCTATTTTGAGATGTGTAAAAAAGAAAAAAGCACCCTACATTTATAGCCTATAATTGTGAATTATAAGTGTACATTGATATAGGGAGAGAGATTTGGTATGTAAAAAGAACAGGAAGAGAGATTTAAAAAAATTAGCGGTATCTGCAACTACATTTACACCTTTATAAATAAAGTCTCATTAATTGTAGAAGGGGTACATGTGAGTGTGGGGGTGTCCTTGAGAAGCTTGTGAATCCGAGTGGCACCAAAGGGGGGAGTGTAGAGGAGTGTATCTAGGGTAGGCTAATAATACTGTGCTGTATAAAATTATACAGGTTTTAGAATCCATCCAAAATACAATTGAAAAGAGCACTCGCTCTTCTTGCCCTTCTAGCTCTCTTCAGTCCCCTTCTTTTCTCTTTGAACAATGCTAGTGAAAGGAACACAAGGATAGCTTGACAATGTCTGCCGCCCCCCCCCCCCCGCATTTCATTCACTGTTGCCCTATCTTTTCACACTTTATTATGAAAGAAGAGAACAGGCAAAAGCCTGAATGTTCTGATCCTGCTTATTTCTCTCTGAGGACACCCATAAAACAAAACAAAAAAGTGTTAGAGAGGCCATTGTGAAAGCGTTTGTTAAGCAGAGCCCTGAAATTAGGGTTGCCAACCTCCAGGTGATGACTAGTGGTCTCCCACTATTACGTGTGATCTCCAGGCGGTAGAGATCAGTTCACCTGGAGAAAATGGTTACTTTGGAAGGTGAACTGTATGGCATCATACTCCATTGAAGTCCCTCTCCTCCCCAAACTCCACCCCCAAAATCTATAGATACCCCCCCCCCAAGCTGGCAACCCTACCTGTAATGGATGTAGGACACAAAATATACTGAAGTCTCACTAAGGGTTTCAATGTGATCTCAGGCCCACTTTGTGTGATACAGTGTCCATGTGACAACAGACAACAGATGTGCACTTGGAGTTCTGTTCTGAAAACTCAGATCTCAAGTCCATGAGGTTGGGTATAAGATTAGAACTGTAGTGGATGGAAAGATGAGGCTTTCATCTACCGCCATGTGTCATTCTCCCAACTTGAAATGGGCAGGAGAGCCGCTATTTGCCCTATTAGAAAACTTACATGTAACCATCAGTAGGCGTAAGTGTCCCCAAAGAGGCACCTGACAGCTCCCCTGGGCCTTTGAAGGTCAGGAAAATGGCAGGGGAGGGGGATTAAGCCCCTTCTCCCAGTGCACCACTGTACCAATCCAAATCACACACCCCCACACGCACATCTAAGATTTGGGTTTCCACCATGAAACTGTACATATGATCCAAAGTCCATGTGGTGGACATCTTTGCCACGTGGACTTTGAGATCTGTGAATTGGCCCTCAGTGGGATGGCCCAGGCTAGCCCAATTCATTAGATCTCAGAAACTAAGCAGGGTTGACCCTGGTTAGTACTTGGATGGGAAACCACCAAGGAAGTCCAGGGTTGCTACACAGAGGCAGGCAATGGCAAACTACCTCTGTTTGCCTCTTGCCTTGAAAACCGTGTCACCATGAGTCAGATGTGACCTAACAGCACTTTCCACCACCAAAATGACCGGGGGCAGACTGGTTGCTGGTATAAAATGCATAAGTGGCTTATTGAGGGTGTCAACATGATAGGAGTGCATAGAGATGGCTGTGCTTGTCATTTCCTGACTCCTCATCCCTCCTATTCCTTCAACTGGGAAATGCACATCTGGCCAACTCTGAAGGACTCTTTGGTAACCCCCCCCCCACTTTCTCTTCAGATGCTTCAATATCAAATGCAGATCTGAAGTGTTTCCTATTGGCTGTTTTCCACTTCGGCCCACTTAGACTGCATCAACATCCACATTTACAAAAATGAAATTGCCCTTCTTTCACTGGCCTCTAAGTTTTTTTTTTTTTTTTTTGGTTTTTTTTTTTTTTGACAGCTTTGTTTTATAAGTTGGCAAAAGTGGGAGTGGGAGGAAAAACCAGTAGAGGTATTTTTTCTGGAGGAAAGGGGTTGTGGGTTCAGCCTGTATGTTTGAAAATCCTGCCAGAGTTTGTGCCCAGAAGCAAATGTGTGGGGTGAGCAGGAAACTGCAATTATTAAATGGTGAGGGAAAGGCATTCTGTACATGCTCAGGTACTTTTTCCTTCCAGGATTCAGCCCTAACAAAGAAACTCCTGGATGAGGCTTTGCCAGAAATTAAGTATTAATTCCAGAAGATCAGCCATTCAAGATTCAAATCCATTAGTACCTTAAAGACCATCAAGATTTCCAGGGTATACAGTTTCGAGAGTCAGGAGTTTTGACTCTCAAAAGCTTATACCCTGGCAATCTTGGTGGTCTTTAAGGTGCTACTGGATTCGAATTTTGCTTTTCTACTGCAGATCAACACGGCTACCCACCTGAAGTGGGTTGACCATGTTAATCTGTTGTAGCAAAACTAAAAAAAAATCTTGTGCTGCTCTGAAAACTAACAAGTTTATTGTAGCATAAGTTTTGCTGGATGCATGAAGTGAATCTTTAATCAGCACATATACCTGCACTCATGGGAGGAAAAATGAAGGGAACCAATGTGAACAAACGGGTTGGGCCATGAAATACAAGAAGCATGGTTTGTGACATTTTCATGCTAAAAGCTTCAAAAGTAAACTTCAAAAGCAAACACGGTGCCCGTTCACAATGGCTATGGTGGGTGATAACACAATCTCCTAGTTATATGAAGATCATTTAACAGTGAGTGTAAAATGCATTGTCTCGGTTTAAACCCTGGTTAATACTGTTGAATTAGAAGGTAACAATAGATTTAGCAGTTCTGTATGCTACAGTAAAACTGTTAGTCTTCGAGGTGCCACAAAACTAAAAGGGAAGAGTCATTATAACCTCCATTACATTGCATGATTCCTTGCAATGGATTACTGCATAGTATATTTAATGTTAATGGAATTTAACGTTAAATTCTATCTCACTTCATGCTTTTTAGGAACTAGCTGGGGAGGGCAGGAATGGAATCAGACCTTGCTTGAGATGAAAACATACTTTGAGCTGGCCCTGGCTGGGGGACTGATCTTTGCAGGACAGGAAGGAAGGAAGACTTGGGACAGATTAGGAACTGGAGATGTTCTTCAGGTCAAAAGTCTTAAGTTAGAGCAGGCTTGTACAGGTTCTCAGTGTGACCTACCCCAAACCAAGCACTAAGTGCCAAACGCTCACCGGAAGCTTAGTAAATTTTGTGCTGTCTGCCTGGTATGCAAAACAAAGGAGTTGTGAAACACCTCCAGTGTACAGTTGGTGAACTGTGTTTGGCTTGGCAGGTCATCAGTTGTGCAGGATTGAGCAAGAGAGATAAATGTACTCCTCTAGTTGAAGCATATGTAGCTTCTCTTATGGTGTGCATCCTTCTTGACTCCTGGGAAGTCAAACAAGGGTGCTGTGCAGGGGTTGAGCATCTCTGCGGGTGCCAGTGCCTTGGTCCTAGCTAGAGTTGCCAGCTTCCAGGTGAGTCGCATCAACAACCACAAAAATAGTGCTGTGTAAGTTAGAGCATACAAGCAAAAGAACAACAGCACAAGCTCTTAGGTAATGAAATACAATGATGTATTCAAAAAGTATGTACAAACACACCAACAAGAATATTATACTGT
Source organism: Euleptes europaea (assembly GCF_029931775.1). NCBI lineage: Eukaryota > Metazoa > Chordata > Lepidosauria > Squamata > Sphaerodactylidae > Euleptes > Euleptes europaea. Next base: position 96,781,186 of record NC_079316.1, on the reverse strand, counting down.
ACTAACGGCACAGATTTTGTAGAATATGCAGTTCAATGAACTAAATATAAACACCAAAGTAATCTTTTTTAACTATTCACAAAAAAGCGCAGAAGAAAACAACTCCAGCAGGCCGGTAAGTTGGTCATGCGCAGTAAGAATATGTAGGTGACTCCAATGATTGAGATGATGGCAGTCATGCGCAGTGAAGATAATGAAGGCAACTCCAAAGTCTGGAGGGAAAGGTCATGCGCAGTACGGAAAAGGACGTGTAGACCGAAGTCCGTCCATCATTCATCAATGAAGATAACCATAATGATGTTATAATAACATATAACCGTAGTGCAGGTAAAAATTGCAGCTGATCTACAGACTACATAGATCAAGTCCCCACAGAGAAAATGGCTGCTTTGGAGGGTGGACTCTATGGTATTATATCCTGCCTTCCCCAGGCTTCACCCCAGGAATTTCCCAACCTGGAGTTGACCTAGCAGGTCTTTGTTGATTTGTCGCACCAGAGATAAAATCCTTAGGCTGGATACCAAAGAGCTTCTTTGGATGGGACCAAAGGTTTGCGTACTGCTGCAGGGGTTAGGGGTACCTTCCAAGAACAGATTCTGTGGCATATTACAACCTGCTTCTGCCAGTTGGTGAAGTCAATGCCCATGCAGCATGGCTGGAGGTGTGGGGCCACTAGGCCCTTATTCAAGACGCACAAATGCTAAAGGAGCCTTTGGCACGTGGAAGAAGTTCAATCCCCCCCCCCCAAGCCCTGTTCTTAGTCCAGATGATTAGAACTTCTTCCTGTGCAATCTTGGAACGATGCTGTGAAGCATACAAATCTTGGCAGGAGGGGTGAGTGCTCTCTCTGTAGGCTCTAGTAATGTGTTTGTTCAAATGCAGAAACTAAAAATACCTTTTATTTTGTAGCGCGAGCTTAGTTTCATATTTATACTAGCATCTGGCCTGAGGATCTGAATACTCCATTCTTTAAATAGCTTCATTCCAGCGCTCAAATACTTTCAGACTAGAACATTACCCTACAGTCATACACCTTGTTTACATATCCACATTAAAAGACAGTAAGAACTTGCAGTTCTTTAAAATGGGAATGCAAAGGGGTAGGGGTTTTTTAACCTTAAAAAAAAAACACCTCTGAAATATAGCGAGGGTGGAATATGCTGAAGTTCTTTTTTTTTTAATTTCATTTGTTATTTTCTGGGCACATATTTTATAATGACGGATACCATGTTTCAGACACGAAGGAAATTCTTTATGGGAAATATGTGCAGTTCCAGATGCTCGACAAATAACAGAAAGCCAAAACCTTCATCCTCTGGAGCTCCGCAAATGTCTTTGGCCCTGGTATTGCATGCCTTTGGGCGGTGGATACGTTTCGTTATCCATAGGGAGGAAATAATGGCCAGACCACATAAAGAAAAGCATTAACATAATGTACTAAATGTGTAAACACTATAAACAGGTGGATAATGATTAGCTGTTTCAGTCCAAAGGGACAGAGGGTTTTTTTTAAAGGTCTTGTGATCTTTGCCCAACTTTCTTTCAAAGGAGTTGTAATTTCCAAATGGCTTATTGGGAACTTCCAACTAGTTTGGCAAGTGTAGTTAATGATCTCTCATAGAGTTCCCAGTACTTCCATCCCAGGATTCTTTGGGTGGGGGATCTGTGAATGAAACAGATACATTTATAGTGTGGATGGGTTAACACCGCTGACAACCTGAAGCAAAGGCTGTGATCACTTGTTGGACTGAAAGGCAGAAGTAATTTGGCACCAGTGGTATTGTCTATGGTATTTCCCCTTTGCTACTGATTATCTGCTGTTAGTAATTATTTGCTGCTTTGGAGCATCGGTATGCATACAATTGTAGCAGAAACCAACATTACTGGAAATAAAACAGAGGTCTGTTTCCATGGTCATAATCCCTGTACGAAACCTGTTTTGATGAGACCAAAGTGGGTCAGTAATAGTGTAGAAGAACAAAAGAGGCATCATGTTGGATCATACCGGTGGTCCCTCTAGTCCAGCATCATGTTTTACACAGCAGTCAACCAGTTTCCCTAGAGTAGGGGTCTCCAACCTTTTTGAGCCTGCTGACCGGCACATTTTGAATTCTGATATAGCATGGTGGGTGCACCAATAAAATGGCTGCCACAAAATGGCAGCCACAGGAGGCGGAGCCAGCCACAGAATGATCGCCACAGCTTAATTTCAGTAACACAGTGCAGATTCTTGTGCTGTGATAGCAGCTGATGCCAAAGCAACATTTTTAAAAATTTGCAGAGCAAATCAGATCACCAGTAGTCAATCAGAAGCCTTGTTGGACAAAAGCCCACTTGCTAAAAACACTTCGCAGACATCAGAAGAGGTGTTGGTGGGCGCCACGGTGCTCATGGATTCCACACTGAGGACCCCTGCCCTAGAGAGCCAACAATAAGACCTATGGGCCAAGGCCTTCCCTTGATGTGGCCTCCTAGCATCAGTATTGAGAGGTATACTGCCTTTGGGTGCTGAGGTTCCCTTCAGTTATTGTGGTGAGTATCCACTGATGAACCTCTCCTCCATGAATCTAATTCCCTTTAAAAGCCATCTGTGCTTGTGGCCATCCCTACATCCCCTAGCAGTGAATTCCACAATTTAATTACTCATTGACTGAAAAATTATTTCCTTTTCTCTCTCCATAATCTATTGCTCTTCCACTTTTCTTGGATGTCCCCAAGATCTGGTGTTAACAGAGAGGCAGAAAATGTTCTATCTACTTTCTCCAGTCTGAGCATAATTTATAAAGGCTGTCATGTCCCCCTTCCCAGTTGTCCTCTCCCTAAATTGAAAAGCCCGACACTTTTTAGCTTTACCTTGTAGGAATGATCCTGTAACCCCGTTATTATCTTGGTTGCCGTCTAGCTGTATAATTGTGAACATTCTCTTGAGACACCCAGTACAACTGCCTTTGGATTTTCCAAGATAGGCTACTTTTACAGGGAAAGGGGCTGTGTGTGGTGGTGAACAAGCTCATTGCTTCTACTTTCTAGGAAAAACAACACTGTAATAAATTCTCCTAAGAGAAGAAAGAACTGATTATAACCACAGTATTTTTAAATAAAATGGCCTGACATGCCCAGAACATGTAAAAAATTTTTAGTGGGCATGTCAAAGGCTGTTCTGCATACCTGATATGGCAGGTAATAATAATTCCAGGCATTTAAGAAGTAATCTGGGCAGCAGAAGTTTGGAGCTGGGCACGTACTAGTGTTTTGCTCCAAGTGCTCAATTGTTTTGCTCCAAGAGCTCAATTGAGCAAGAAGTGATTTAGGGGGGGTGGATTCTGTGTCCTTTCAGCTGAAGTTCCATTATTTGATAACCGTTCCAAGGTGTCTGCTATCCATACATCCACTGTTGGATCTGTTCCTTCCAAGAGCTGCTTTCCCTATTGTTGGCACCGGATGCAAAGTTGTTTATAGGAAGCATTCCGAAGAACTTCACAGGAGCAGCTAAGCACCAGGTAGATCAAACTGCCATTACAGCCATTTTTATACATGTTGGTGCTTGTCCGCCTTGCACTCTGCGTGGGCGCTGTTTGAATTGTGTGCATTTGGGATACTTAGTGAATTAATGTGCATTTAGCACATGACTGCCAAGAACTGACGTAACCTCAGAGTTAGTGCATTGAGGGTGTGGCAAGGGTTCCGTAGAATATCTTGGTGTAGGCATACTGAATAAAGCAACCAGTGTATGGTTGTAGAACCAGCAGGACACCATGCTTAAATTCTGCAAAGCACTCAGAAAGCATGCAGCTGCTGTAACTCCTACCCTATTCCTCCACTTGTGCTCCCACTGTAAGGTGTGTATGCCAACATCCAAGTGGGGCCTGGAGATCAGTTTCCCTGGAGAAAACTTTGGAGGGTGGATTCGATGGCATTATACCCTGCTGCAGCTGAGGTTTCTCCCCTCCAAGCCATGCTCTCCCCAGGCTCTGCCCCCAAATCACCAGGAATTCCCAAACCCAGAGTTGGCAACTCTATAGCAAGGATTCGTTTAATTTAATTTAATTTATTTAGATATTTATATTCTGCTTCAAATTGGCTTATTAAAAATAGAAAATATAATTTAAGTGAGGAAAGCCAGAAAGAACAACTCCAGCTTCTGACCAGGTCCTGGATTCTCTTTGCCAGCTAACTTGTGGTCGTGGGCTGCAAGCTGTGCACTAGGATTCAAGGGCCAAGAGACCTTTGGCATTTGCCCTTCAGGCCATGCCAACGACTCATTCATGTCTTTGGCCAGGCCCAAGCAAAATGCCTGCAACATAGGATGAACAGAAGCTTAGCCCAGATCTCATATGGTTGGCCCCAAAACATTTCCAACCTTCCTTTCCATTAATTTTTTATTCTTGCTAAGTTTTCATGATCAGTGATTCTTACGAAGCACATGCTTGCTCACTATGTGGGAGCACCCATCTACTTGGTTGGCAACTTGGGCACTGAAACGGATCCCTAAATCAGTTTTATCTGACCCTTTTGAGGGTACAATCTATTTTTTTATAGAATTTAGGAGCCCCGTGGCGCAGAGTGTTAAGCTGCAGTACTGCAGTCAAAAGCTCTGCTCACGACCTGAGTTCGATCCCGACGGAAGTCGGTTTCAGGTAGCCGGCTCAAGGTTGACTCAGCCTTCCATCCTTCCGAGGTCGGTCAAATGAGTACCCAGCTTGCTGGGGGTAAAGGGAAGATGACTGGGGAAGGCACTGGCAAACCACCCCGCAAACAAAGTCTGCCTAGAAAACGTCGGGATGTGACGTCTCCCCATGGGTCAGGAATGACCCGGTGCTTGCACAGGGGACCTTTACCTTTACCTTTTTTATACCCAGCCTTTCTGCCAATATTGGCACCCAAGCCAGCCACTATCGAGCCAATAGTGGTGTGGATCCCGCCTTCCTCCAAGGAGCCTTCCCCTGGCCTAAGGAGACTTCCTCTAACTTCCGTGGCTCTTCCACTGGAAGGAGAGCCTTTTAAGGTGGAAGAAGAGTCAGGATGGAAGAAGTCCTCAAAGTTTGCTCAGTGGCATGGAAGGGTAGTGGTAAGATTCATGCAAATGTATTGAAAGTTTCACTTTCAAGAAAACTAGCACACAGTTTCACTTCCAAGAATGTGAAGGATGGTGAGGTAGAGAGAAGGCATCCATGTTTAGTATTATATTTGGGGCTCTTAAGTGTTATCCTGGAGATTCTGGGGGTGGGTACTGTGGAGGGTGGGGTTTGGTGAGGGGAGGGACTTCATTGGGGTATAATGCCATAGAGTCCACCTTCCAAAGTGGCCATTTTCTCCAGGTGAACTGATCTCTGTTGCCTGGAGATCAGTTGTGATAGTGGGAGATCTCCAGCTATCACCTGGAGGTTGGCAACCCTAGTGAGGGTTGAACATGGTTGCCAACCTCTGGGTGGGGCCTGGAGTTCTCCTGGGATTTCAGCCGATCGCCAAACACCAGAGATCAGCTCCCTTAAAGAAAATGGCTCCATGGCATTACATCCCCAGTGAGCTCCCTCCCCTCCCCAAACTCCACCCTCCCCAGGCCCCACATGCAAATCTCCAGGAATTTCCCAGGCTGAAATTAGCAACCCTAGGAATCAGCCTACAACCTACAGATTGTGTGGGTCTTTCCCACAGGATTGGGTCATTTCAGTTATACCCCCGTTACCTTGGAGCCACTAACATGGCAATCGTGTGACTGACATAATTTTTTAGTGTAATTATCTGGCATCACAGTTTTAAGACACTGGCTTAAATTCACTGATTTTTATAAACTGTACACAGGAAGGGGAAAGGGATGGGGGGAAACCCTGAATATTCTGCAAGGTGAATTTAAATCAAGTCATTCCACAAACTTTTTATATATATAACCATTGACTTCTAAAGCAGGCCAATCTAGACAAAGGAAATGTTATTTTAGTGCAGATTAAATTTATGTCTGAGATACAGAAAGATTATTGTGTCTGCTTCAGATGTAATTTCATGCCTGAGAATTTACATTGTAGGAAAACTGGTCTGGATCACATTAGCCTGCGCTCTGTTTTGCTGTCAGTTTAATTAAATGGAAACTACTGGCAAGGAGACAGGGAGAGGTTTATAGAAGCAGTGCTGTTTTGTACATTGGAGGTGGGGTGCCGGGAGGAGGAGAGAGCTCAGGTCTTCCAGTGGAGAAAGGACACAAAAACAAAACCTGTGATTCACTGTTGTTTACAAGGAACTTAGTGATGTTAACCTCCGTTAAAGCATTTAATACACAGACTGCTTTACAACAGCTGTCGCCTTTCCAAGTTTTGAAAGCCCTGACCTCCGACAAAGAGGTTATTACTCCAAAAAAAAAAAGTTTTTCCAGACTAGAGAAGTGATCTTCCAAAATATATCCATCCCCTTTTCCCTTCCTGTTCGATCTGAATAAGTTTGACACCATGTGTAATAACCTGTGGGTGTCCTGTTTGTGTATGGCAACTTTTATTGTCAAGGGAGTGTACACAGGTGGGGGGGGGAAGTCTTTTATAACCAGGAACACTGATTTATCTGTTAACATTGTTTGGAAAGCCGGCTTTTGGCTTTGATTTTTGACAGGAGGCGATTTGGTTATTTTTACAGTCAAAAGTACCAAATTTGCCTGTAGGAAAATAGTGGGGTGGGGGGCGGAAGAAAGGACATGTTTTCTTTCTCTCTGCTCCTTTTTCAAGTTAGTTTATGGCATTATGACGTTTTATGCTGTACGTTTTCTCATGTTTCTCCACCAGCGTGAAGAACAGGAATCTAGACCTGCTCTTCAAATCTGAATCTCTGCTCCACATGACTCAGAAGAGGAACTGAAAATAAATGTTTAGGTCTTTTGATAACCGCCCTTTTTTGCACAGCCCAAAATTATATCAAGCGATTTATGTTCCACTCCTGTTTATAGAATTAGCTGGTATCTACTCTGAACTTGTTTTTATTTCATTTTATTTTTAAAGCTTTGTGGACACTTTCGACAGAAGTTGTGACTTTCGAGGTGACCTACAAAACCATATTTGCGTCTGTTTTCCCCTCCCCTTCCGTTTCTTGAAGATGTACAAAGAATATCACGCAAACACACACAGGGCGAAAACGCATGGTCTCTTGATCCTCCTTTAATCCCTGTTTCAGCCAGGATTCAGCCAGGATCGAACGCATGCGTTTCGCCTAATGTGCGTTTGATCCGGGCTGAAACAGGGATTAAAGGAGGATAAAGCGACCATGGGTTTTCGCCCACATTGTTTTTTCTCTGGCTACATTCCCCCTTACCTTGATTAGGTTATTACATTCAAAGTCACATCTTTCTGTCTTTGTAAGCTGTAGAACATAGGAAATGATGTCACAGAAATGAAAGATGAGCAACTGAGAAATGAAGTCAATGTGTTTTTTCTCTGTTTGCTTTGTTTTGGCCTGAACATATTGCTTGTTGGCCTCTGCAGGAAATGATATTTCAGTTGGCCCATGAGAAACTGGGAAATTGGCCCAGGGCCAGCAGGTATGGCTGGAGAGGTGGCAGGTCCCTTTCCACGTTAGCTGGAGATTTGCTCTTTCTCGTGAAGTCTTTTGGGCCTATTTGGATGTAGGGTTGCCAGTGCTCAGTGGAAGGTTTAGGGGGAAGGGCATGCAAATAGCCATCATGCTAACACTGCAACATCGTTTCTGCTGCAACCCTGGAAGTGGTACCATCACATCAGCACAACACTCTTTGGGGGAATCCTAGAGCTTCACATTGACATCACTTCCAGGTTTATTGCATGACATCAGACATTGGTGTGACACCTACTCTACCTGTTCTTTTGCAGAGCAGTGGTAAACAACTGGGACTGCAGGGCAACTTGGCTACCCTATTTGGATGCTGCTTGGCCCTATGCATGGTTAAAATTGGGCAGGAGAGAGACTGCATTTTACCTCCCTGCCCATCCGATGCACCAGTCCTTCCTCCAGTGCTGCTAGCTAAAGACTTGATAGTTTATTCTCTCAACACAGATAAATAGGTTCAGATCTTAATAATGTGCCAGATAAAATCGGTGAGTTAACCACATCATCTGAACCTACACACACAGGATTTGGGCCTGTTGAGCCATTGTATGGATGGGCAGCTGGTAATATCAGGTGTAGAGCTGGCTCACTGGATCACCGGGTAGGTAAGGCGTGCTCTCAAGGCCAGTTCACATGTTTTACCCAATGACACGGTTCTTGTGTTCGCCACAGGTCCTGTTGACAAGACACATGGAATTCTGCACTTGGAACTTAATTCTACACATGCACATGCTTGATTCAGATCAGGTCTGATGAGGTACATTATTCCAAACAAGGCAAATAACAGTTCTCTGGGGAAAATTCAAGTCGGGAATAAGGCACAAGGGGGAGGCATAAGCTCATTTTCCCACATTCTCTACTGTTTTGATACAAATCATGCCTATGTGCACTTGGGATAAGTTCTGAGCATGGGACTCCCAGAGCACATCTGTTGACAGGACCTGTGGAGGATATAAAGACTTTGTAATGTTTGAATTTGCCCTTATTCGCTTCCTGTGCCCTATCATGCGTAATGCCGACTGTCTCTGAAGAATTAATACTTTCAAGTCCCACTGATTTCACTATGAAGGAATGGAGCATTTTCCTAACTCTCACTGAAATTAGTGTGTCTGGAAAGTGCCTAGCTTTGGTTAAAATGCCCCGGTTTTTCCATGTAATTTTCCATTTTTTAAAATTAGGATGAATTCACACATGTGTGCTCATCGCTCAATGACTGTGACACCAAGCAGTGCCCTTCAGGTATGAGAAATACCTCTTCTACCATAGAGAGGGCTGTCACAATCATCCATTGCTTCACATACCTATAGCAGATGTTGTTTCTACATGTGTGGATTACTTTTTACAGACTCTATTTGTGTGAATGTCCTTTTTTGTTGTCTGACGCTATCTTAGGCTTACGTTGTTTAATGTTTGCATGAAGTATCTGTTAAATCTTGATTTGTAAAACTTGGCTGTTAAAGTCCAGTTGGCCTCTCTCCAAGAGGATGTAAAGTTGGTTTAGCTAGCATGTTCACTTCTGAAGAATTCTTTTTCTTTTTCCTTATTGAGGAAAGACATTACTCATCCTTTCAAAATGGTCGTTTAACTATGATTTACAGGTCAGATATCTCATGATAAAAATTGAACTTTTAATGTCAGGTTGAAATAATGTCCCTTAAGAATTGCTTTCTTTTGTTTTTGTGGTGCCCTAGAGAAACTCAAATTTAGGGATGGTCAGGGAAATTAAAATGGCCCCAGTGCAAGCCAAGCAGAGTTGTCCTCTCAGTGGGAAAAGCAAGCGCTTCAGGTGCCACTCAGCTCAGACCTTTGCCAGCAGCACTGGTGATAGGAATTGGTTCACTTTTTGCATCCTTCTGCGCCACTGCCAACCTGCGGAGATGCAGGAGGCCAGGAGTGAGCTGAATCATGTCTTTGGCACTGCTAGCCAGGTCTGAGCTGAGTAGGGTTGCCAGGCCTGGCAAACAATGGGAGACCAGGGTGGGGTTGGGGGACGGGTAGTGGTGGCTGCCAGCAATTCTGCGACATCACTTCTGAGAGCCAGCATGGTTTAGTGATTAAGAGCGGTGGTTTGGAGCAGTAGTCTGATCTGGAGAACCAGGTTTGATTCCCCACTCCTCCACATGAGTGGCAGAGGCTAATCTGGTGAACTGGATGTGTTTCCCCACTCCTACACACGAAGCCAGCTGGGTGACCTTGGGCGAGTCACACTCTCTCAGCCCCACCTACCTCACAGGAGGGAGGGGAAGGGAAGGTGATTGTAAGCTGGTTTGATTCTGCCTTAAGTCGTAGAGAAAAACCAACTCTTCCTCCTCCTCCTCCCAGAAGTGATGTCAAGCCTCTCTAGGAATCACTGGAAACTCTGGTTTTACCATAGAGTTTCTGGCAATTCCTAGAGAGCTGTGACATCACCTCTGGGGATTTTCCTAGAAGTGACATCATGACATTTTCTTTAAATTTTCCTCCTGCCTAGGGGACGGGCAGCTTAGTAGCCCCTGCAGTGTTGGCAGAGCAACTGGGGCTTGGCTCAGCCTGCTCCTGGCTGCCGTTGACCCTTAGAACAGTGGCCCACCAGGAACTTTTCCTGTAAGTTAAATGTTCAGATCTCTCCCGACTTTTTGTTATATAAAGAAAGCCTCACTAAGCTCACATCTTGTTTTTAAAAAACTGCGGCCCTTTACGTTGTTCCTCCAAGTTTCAGATCTTTTACCAAGAAAGGAGAAAGGATCTCCCAGTCATAATGGCGCTGAGAACCTCTGCCAATAAAACGATTTATTCTCTAGACAGCAAAGAGCAGTCTTTTGTTCAGCAAGTTTATTTATTTTTTATTGTTTCCCTCTTCATGACAAGTGTTTCAAATACTGATAGTGATTTGCAGAACTTCAAAGTCATGAGATGTTAACACAAAGCATGGTCAGTGTACTGTTCTGGCCTTATCCAATTATACAGTTCACTTTAGGCATGTAATACCACTGTACCTGCAATTCCAGTTGTCTGAATTGTATTTGAGAAAGGCTCTGTTTTTGCTACAATGTTTAAGTCCCCATTTTGGTATTCTTGCACATAACTCGTTTTTGCCATTTAAAGGAAAGCAACTAAATATTCGAGATTGTGCCAACTCCAGTGGCAGTCCTGAGTCAGGAGACCGTGTCTCACAATAAAAAGGACTTTGTGATAAAAGGAGGCATAATCCAGCCAATGTTATGCCTTTTTAGACCGGTCTGTTTTCAGAGGGAGCTTTGAGCATGTGCTAACCTCTCTCACATTGAGGTTAATGGGATTTAAAGATCTAGACTTGGTCTAGATCTTATGTATAGTAATTTTTTTACCAGAAAATGAGGATTCGCAAAACACTTGTGCAGTACTGCCCTTGTGTTTCAGTCCCCCCCCCACCCGCTTTTGGATCAGCTGTGCGTTTGATATTATTAATTCTGCAGTCCTGTGCACACTTACCTGGGATTAAGCACCATCGAACATATTGCCTTGGAACATATTGCCTTGGGCAAGGAAGTGTGTGATGCAAGTTTTTTCCCCACCACAACCCCTCTCCTCCATAGCTCCTTAAGACCTCCTGAATGCTGGGGATGAAGGTTGTGAACAAATGTGGACCAAGAGCCATTTGGTCCAGGGGGTCTGTGATGAAGAGGGGTAAGTGGTTGAAATTGCCCTCCGCTTCCAACAGTGATGCATTGCTTGATTTGAGAAATTCCGCTGGTGTAAGAACAGTGCTCACCTGATGATTCTGTCACCTCACTGCAGCCTCCAGGACAGTGCAGCTTTTTGTTCATGTAGGTCCAGCATGAAGTTTTTGGAGATTTCATGAGGTTGCTGGACGAACGGCGGGGGGACACTACACGGACGAGTGCCCTTGTCCTTGCTGTGCATTGGATCTAAACCAGTGGGACCTACTTCTGAGTTAACATGTATAGAATTATACCGTATAAGCACTGATTGAACTAGCGTTTTACAATATTTTAAAAATTATTTTTGGTTTAAGCCCCATTGGCTTCCATCCAGCTATAGTGTAGTTGTGCATGCTATTTGTTGGTTCCTGAGATATGCCCTGACCTAGATGGCCCAGGCTAGCCCAGTCTCATCAGATCTTGAAAGCTAAGCAGGATCAACCTTGATTTGTATTTGGATGGGAGACCACCAAGGAAGTCCAGGGTCCTTACGCAGAGACAGGCAATGGCAAACCACCTCTGTTCCTCTCTTGCCTTGAAAACCCTGCTGGGTTGCCATATTTTGGCTGCTGCTTGACGGCCCTTTCCACCACAAGTGGGGATACAAATTGCCATGCTCATCAAAAGATACCTCTGGTGATGAGTAGCACAATGTGCGTGGTGAGGTACATTCAAGTTGCACATCTGTAGCCACATCAGTTTTGTGCTCAGGAAGATGTTTCCATGCACACATTTCCCTTGCTGGGTTTGAGGCAATTAGGATTTTGTTCTAGTCATTAGATTGCTATTAAGGTCAGGTTATTTATCGATAATGCATTGCCTACAGAAATATTTAATCGCATCTCTGCTGGGTTGTCTCCTGATGAAGGTCCCCCCCACCAACACCTTACGCTAAACCGTTTGCAGGGTTGCTTGGCTTTAAAGACTTTTGAATCTTCACTCTTTTCAATTATTGTTTGTTTTCCTAGGTTGTTGTAGTACAATGCAGCCAGTCTGCTGTCTGCCGCCTGTATTGGAAACATGATTATCTTAATTTATTTAAACTTATTGTCTTTCATGGGGTTTTTATTTCTTTGAAGCATTTGAAGGTAATTCTGGGTACCCTTTTTGAACAGAAAGAAGTGTGGACAGTCCTTTCCCCTCTTGGTTGCATATGTTTGGATCCCACAAACCTTGACCTTCTTTGTAAGCAATGGCCGCTCTTTGCTGTAATGCACTATGAAACATTTCTTTGTGTTCGGTTTTTTTTTTTTAATTTCATGAGCTAGCCAGCTTAATGTTTCACGTAAGCTTGATGAGGGAGTGATCTGCTAAAGATAGAAACGCTGACGCCAGCTGGCTATTGTGATCTTTGTTAACATGTTGTTTGGATAATAGTTTACTTGGGATAAAATTTGAGCAATCTTAGAGTGCTTTTTAAAAGCGCTCTCTCCTGCTCTATCTCGCTCTCCCCCCCCCTTCTTTGGCCCAGATTAAAAGTGCAGCTTTAAGATATTTCTCCTAAAATAAATTTCAGGCATTCTCATGTATAGTCAGCATGGCCTGATTACTTGCAGACATACTGGAAATTTACATGCGCTTTTCTCCATTATAAAACACTGATCTGTTCATATCATTAGTTCCCCCGTGACTGGAAATTGGCAGGACGCCAAGGGCAGTCTAAATCTGTCGCTGTAAATCGTGAGTTGAAATAGCAGAAAGTGGGTTTGCAACTTTGAAAGTGTAAACAGTTTGGAAAATGAAGTAATTTTAGCCTGTGATTGATTGCCTTGCGATTCTACTTTAAATTAGCCCAGGGGCTCCAATGAAAATATATGCTTATTATACATATTTTTCCCCTTTCAGATTTATTTTCTGGAGGAATAATAGCCTCCTTGGGTAGGCTGCCGAACAATGTATGCGTCTCCTAGTGTGACCTTTTGCGAAAAGAATAGCTTTATTATGTGTCCATTAGTTTGCCTGGAACAACATTTTGTTGTTATTAAATTGACTTGTTCTGTGTATAAATAAAGAACAATGTAGGAAGTAAACGGATTGGGGAGGCACAGCAGCCGCGCAGAATGGTGCCAGAGTTGTGCTTAAACAACGCTATTTGAGAAAGGTACATTCTTCGCTCATATATTATGACGCTGCCATATGCTGAGTCAAACCAATGCTCTGCCTAGCCTGTTATTATTTTCCCTAGAGCAGTGGTTCCCAACCTTTTTTTGACCAGGGACCACTAGGACTTTTTTGTTCGGTGCAGGGACCCCAAGGTTCAAAATAAAAATGCCGGGAATTTGAAAATAAACTTTAATCATAACTGTTAGTTAAACATTAAACTTAGAATTATATTTGAATATATATATTTTATAATAGAGAGCTTTTAATTGAAAATGTTAATTTATTATGGGTTTATAACTTTGTTTTGCGGACCTTAATTTAGTTCTCGCGGACCCCTGGGGGTCCGTGGACCCCTGGTTGGGAACCAGTGCTCTAGAGGCTGTCCAAGATCTCAGGCAGAAATCTTCCCCAGCCTTGCTACCTGGGCATGAAGACACTTTAAGAGCGGTGGAGCCATTCTGGAAACTTCTTAGACTGAGTCAGACCCCTGGTGCACCAAGGTCAATATTGTCTGTTCTGACCGGCAGCAGTTCTCCAGAGTCTCCAGCTGCAACCTTTTACTTTCCCTGCTGCTTGATCCATAACTGGAGATGCTGGGGGTTGCATTTGGGACCTTCTGCATGTGAAGCGGCTGCTCCACCACTGAGCCACCCCCCTTCGCATTGCAATCAGTCCCAATGTATCTTTCCTCTCCAAGGCTGAGCTGTGTGTGTGTGTGGGGGGGGGATTTCCACAAGGGTTGCAACGCAAGCTAGTTGCATGTGGCAGAATGTAGTTGTTCTTTTTAAATTGATAAGGCAATTAATTTACGTGGCACTTTTAATTTTTCTTCATGGTCGAAGGAGGGGTAAGAAGACAGATGGCTACATAGGGTTGCCAGGTCCCACCTTGCAACTGGCGGGAGATTTAGGGAGGTGGGGTTGGGGGCGGCACCAGCATCATCTACGCAATGACGTCACTTACAGTGTAACCAGAAGTGACGGGGTGAGGCTTTCCCTGCCCCCTCCTGTTCCTATCTTAAGTTTCCCTGGTTGCTTCCCCCCGCCGTTTCTCGCGAGAAACCAGCCAGTTTCGCTCTCCCCCACCACTCAGCTGTTTGTCGGAAGTAAGAAACGGACGTGGTTTGCCATTGCCTTCCTCTGCAGAGCCTTCCTTGGTGGTCTGCCATCCAAGTACCAACCCTGCTTACTCTCCAAGATCTGACAAGATCAGGCTATGCCATACCATTTAATATCTACTTTGGAATTTTAGCCCCCCACTTATTTGTGAGAAAGTATATACTCTTGACACAGTTGTCAGGGGAGGAGCCCCAGTGGAGGTTGGCTGACTACTGAAGTTGGTGAGCATCTAGATTCGAGTCTAGTAGCACCTTAGAGACCAGCAAGATTTTCGGGGTTTGAGCTACCCGAAGGAGGGACCTTTGACTCTCAAAAGCTTATACCCTGAAAATGTTGTTGGTCTTTAAGGTGCCACTGGACTCAAATCTAGTTGTTCTACTGCAGACACCATCACGGCTGCCCTCTGAAACGACTGAAGTTGGTGGTGCATCAGAAAACTGTCTACTGCGTTGTGGGTTAGTAGAAAAACAGGATTAGTAGGAGGAGTCAGTGGCGGACTGGCCAGGGTGTCCGTTTGCCCGATGGCAAGTGGGCCCCTGATGAAGTGGGGGCCCTTAAACAATAGACAATACGTTAAACATGTTAATGACCTTTTAGTAGCTTGAAAATATAATAGAAGTTCCAATATTATTAATGTATGCAACCAAAATTACATTGTATTACTATTTAAATTTTTAAAATTTAATAAAATAATTTTTGAGGATACTTTATATTTAAGAATATAATAAATAACTCTGAAAAAATAATTCTGATTTGGGTTAGGTGAGGCTGACACATATGTTATATAGGCTCGAATCTTTTCCTATTGCAACTGAGCAGTGAAGCTTAACTGGGAATTTTAATTGTATCTTTTTTCCACTTATGGTATGTATTTTTGAAAATTTTATGTATTTCTTATACAAATTAAATGATTGCCTTTTAACTGTGGGTGGGCCCCCTTTGTCTCCTGGCAGCCAATATTTTTAGACCCAGTCCGCCACTGGGAGGAGTTGATATTCATACCTACTGACTTGGCTTCTTCCACTGACAGACAGCTTCAAGGGCAGGTCTTGGATGTAAAGTATGGAAACAAACCTGGAGGTAGAAATTCTAGAGTAGCATTTGAGCCCGGGGGGTGGGGGGCAGCACAGTACGGAGGGTGGAGGAGGCTGCGATTGGTGGTGCATGCTATGAACCTTGTCATGTGAGGACACTGCCCTGTGTTATTGATTCTATACCTGTACTGGAGTCCATAGTTTCCTTGAAGGGGAACAGGTTATGCCCTTCCTGTATCAGATGGATCAGTCTGCTATCTGTGTACTAGTTCAGTGTGGAAACCATTGATCACTGAGCCCTTTCTACACCATTTCACTCGCTGTTCTTCATTTCAGTAAAGTATGACAATGACAGAAAGTGGTGGGAAATTGTTTCTTATATATGCTGTGTTCAATTTTTAATAATGGGCATGTTATTGGAGGAAGCACAGAGAATTCAGAAGGCTGAGGGAAAGTATACTGAACTTAATCTGTAAAAGAATGGGAATTTGAGCCCAATTATATATATTAAATGTGGCTGAGATCTAGCAAAAGGGATATTGTGGAAGCAATCCTAAGCAGGTCTACTCAGTAATAAATCCTATATTCTTCAATTGGACTTACTCTCCAAAAGCGTATCCTTACGATTGCTGTGTTAATTGAGAAGAACGTGTCCCATAAGAAGGTCCATTTCCTTAGTAATGTCTACCCTGACTTTTATATTCTTCGGCCTTCAAGGGATTGAGCATGGCTTTTGGCATGCAAAAACAGGCTGTGCCACAGGTATGGCCTCTCCCCAGCTCTTTCCTGGAAGACCAGATTGTTCCACTGAGAGGTTTGATCGTGCTTAGAGTGGTGAAGGAAAGGCAGTGAGAGCGTGTCCAAAGCTAATTTCTTCTCTGTTTTTATTTCCCATCTTCCTGGGCTTTAAAGACAGGTGCGAAAACCTAATGAGCCACGGTTCAGACTGAGCCCTAGAAGTATTCATTGCTGCTTATTTGTTAAGCTTAAAACGATGTTTCAGGCTCTTGCAAACAAAACCAATTGCTATGTAAGCGTGGGGAAATTGCAGCTGATTTCATAAATACATTGAAATTCATGGTTAAGGTTTTTATTTTTATTTTAAAAGCCAAGGAATTTAAAATGTCTCTCTTGAAGCAATAATGAATACCTATCAAAATAAGTACCTATCCATACTTAAAGACAACACATAGAGAAGTAGTGATAGTTGCATTCTCAGAATTGGCGGAGCATTTATCTTGTGTGCTAGACTGCCTTTTTGGAATAAAGTTCTTTGTACTGCGGGGCCTGATTTTGTTAAAATTGCCCCCCCAATTGGTAGTTGTTCTCCCACTCCTAGCTGCTCTGCTGTCTCAGAGAAATTATTGCCAGCCTACGGTCGCCACACCTACATTTCACAATTTCTGTTTCTCTTCCTGTTCACACTCTTTGGGTGCCATTTAAGAGGATTGGGGGGGGGGGGCCTGATTTCCCAGCTTGTGACCTTTATTAAACCACATGGACCCATGCACTAAGTATGCACAAGAGCCTCACCAATCCCTTTGCTTATGGCAATAGTGATTGTATGGACTGTGGTATAGTTCCAGTGCCCTGACCTGGATAGCCCAGGTTAGCCCAATTTCGCTAGATCTTGGAAGCTAAGCAGAGTCAGCACCGGTTACTGCTTGGATGGGAGACGGCCAAGGAAACCCAGGATTGCTATGCAGAGGTAGGCAATGGCAAATCACCTCTAGAATTCTTTTGACTTGAAAACCTTGTGGGGTCTCCATAAGATGATTGCAACTTGACAGCAAAACAAGGAAAAAAAAGAAGCTTTAACAGAGGTTAAAGATGTAATCATAAGAATTGCCCTTAAAATATGTTGAACTTTGCCTTTGCACCTTTCCAAGAATTTGACATCCCCTCTTTGTCCTTGCTACTGAAATCTAAAATGATGTTCTCCCCCTCCCTTGGGGGTGCAGTTTTGGAGGAAAATGGTTAGTGCGAGCAAGTTCCAGGCCAAAGAGTCACAAAAATTGAAGCAAATCTTTAATTTTATATCTCTTGCTTATGATCTGTTTTGTCTCAAGCAACCTTTTCCACTCTGGGACTCTATAGAGTCCTTTGTTCTGCCTGGCGAAGTTTGACTCCACGGCCTCCCCTACTGTTAAATTGCTTAATGTAATGGCAGTTGGGATGACGTTGAGTTCATCCTGTGAATTTGATAACTTTGGCCTGCTGAGGCAATCCAAGGCAAACAAATATCTTGAGGTCTCTTATTCTAGGCCTCGTCTTTGTCCTGAATCTGTCTCATGAAGTTTTACTTCCGAGTGGATTCTTCCATTCCTTCTCTTTCTTTTAGAACCAGAGATGTTTATCTTCTTCACCCAACAGGCATTTTGCCTTCATCCAAATCACAAGATTTACTGTTTTATCTGTTAGACATTATATTTCCCATGAAAGTGAAGAAAGCACTTTTCTGTTGGGTTCAGTATAGGTTAGAAAGTGGAGGCTGGCTGTTTAAAAATGTTTATTAAGCCAAAAGTGGCATTGGGAAAGGCAGCCTTGTTACATTGGAACTGGCAAATAGTCATGGCCACAGAACTGATGACCCACCGAGCTTGAACAATCCCTATCCTGGAAATTACATGTCTGTTGGCTGCATTTAGCTTGGGCGGTCTTGGTTAAGCAGACCTAGACTTTGTGAAACTGGATAAACTCTTACACATCAGTTGACTAGTCCCTGTACATTACTAACATTTAATTTATTCTTTCTTTAAGAACAGAAGTGAGTAATTAAGTAAATGATTGGAAAGAGTTTATCAGGAAAATGTTTTCCACAGAGATTTCCTTCTTCTTCTTCTTAGATTCCCCCTCTTCTTTTCATTCTTTCTTTGATAGGCTTCCAAAAAAGTTATTAAAATGTTGCAAAACAAATAAAGTAATGCTGGAGCTTATTAAAAATTGGTTCTTTTGTTCCTATCTGGCACCTGACAAATTGTCTCATGCTGCGTCTTACCTGTTCCATTGTGAGAGGTTAACAGAGAAAATGGCTGCAAATAAATTGCTATTGAATGTTGTTGAAAATTAAGCATAGTGCTTTTCTCTATTAAGGATCCCTTCCAAAGCTCTCTATTCATTCCGCTCCCTGCGTGCTGCTCTAACACTTGTCTCTTACATTATGTTTGGCACACAAGGAAATATTAACTAGAAAAGAAACGCCTGACCATGGTGTTACTAGACTCCATTATCCGGCTGTCACATGCCCACACGGAAGAGGTCTAATTTTGGTTCATATTGACAATGATTTCTGACGGTTTTCCTAACTATCTTTATGGAGTGCTGCTGGAATTGAGGCAGCAGACTCAAAAGTAATTTATCTGCTGCTTTCTAAAAAAGACCAGCTCAAGCAACACAACGAGACACACTTGCTCAGTAAAATGAATTTATTCTCACTTCTTCGGATGTCTGAGCTATCAGCGTTACAGCCAACTCGTTATTATTTTTTATATGGGTTGACATAGAGGCGGTGTATGATTAACTCTAAACAGTATATAATGCAAGGTTGTTGTTGGGATTTAAAAAAAACACCATGTACACCACATAAATTATGCCTTGTGAGAATTAACAAGGCTGTTATTTCATTAAGGGTTTCAAAGAGGGCATAAATGTCAAGAGCGGAGCTTAAGTGTTTAAATCACTGGACTGTTTCCACTCTCCCTCCCCTTATTATGTGGCTTTGTGAGCGGAAGCTTCTGTACTTCTTTTATTTTATTTTTTTATATATAGAGACACAGAGAGAGAGGCCAAAGATCTTCTATGGAATTTTTCAGGGTGACAATGAAAGAGCCATTGCAGAAAAAAACAAACTAAAGCTTTCAGTTCTTATCTCTGAAGGCATCTCTCTGAAGGGGAATGGAAATTGAAGGCATCTCAAACCGCATTTCTGGGGAATGTGTAGCAATGCAAGGGTTTTTATAATGAATGGTACTCCAGCATTCTCTGCTTGTTTGTTTTGGTGTATAAGCCATTCATTTATTTATACCCCACTTTTCTCTCCAATGAGGACCCAAAGTGGCTTACAATATGGTTCAGTTGAACCATGCCTATGAGGTGGTAGAGAGGGCATGGAAGACCTTCTGGGGCTTTATGTTTTTTCAAAACCCAGTTAAGAAGAAATATTATTTTCCTAATAAAATGAATATTACGGTTGGTGTGCTAAAACCAAATTGGCATTTATGTTATCTCTTTTATAGGAAAGTATAGAAAAATAAAACATCCATTGTTCTTAGAACTGGTTTGTCTGTTGTGGTTTCATCTTTGTTATTGACCCAGTCACAATTATACTGTAATTTTTCCTCTTTCCTTTGATTATCAGCAAGTTTCATATTAGTAGCCTTGACAACCAGGATAACAATTCCTTTTTAAGTCAGTGTGCATATAACTCAAAGGTTCTACATAAAACAGAAAGACAGAAACATAGTCCTCATTCATGTTCATTTTGAGCAGCATTTCAATTCCCAGGGTAGAGAACAATTCGCTCCCTGCCATACACCTATTGTGTCATGCAGTGTGGTAGCCCATAAGCCTACTTTGCGTGATCTTTCCCTTCCCTTCATTTCCTCCCCCTGAACTAATGTTTATTTAATAACATGTGACATCCATCTTTCTGTTACAGAATTCGTTTATCTTATCAAAACAAGTAGAAAACATCTGTATCATAATGTTCATATCGTTCAGTTAAAGCAGAAGTCTCAAACTGACAATTCCCATGGCTGCATTGATTCCGTTGGCTTGATATTGTTCCAGTATTTTATGAATAGAAGCCATATTTGTGTGAATAGTTTCCATGTGGATAATCTCTTTTCTTCTCTTTGCCTAAATGTTGGCATATTATGTTGATGGACAAGATTACAACCCTTCCTGACCCTTCCCTTCATTCCCTTCCATAAGTGGAAGAAGGAGAGACACACTTTCACAATGGTGGTTGGATCACTGTGCAGAAAGCGTATGAATCAGGTCATAGACATGTGGGTGCTAGGGTTGCCAGGTTCCTCTTCGCCCCTGGCAGGAGGTTTTGGGGTGGAGCCTGAGGAGGGCGAGGTTTGGGGAGGAGAGGGATTTCAATGCCATAAAGTCCAATTGCCAAAGCGGCCATTTTCTCCAGGTGAACTG
Source organism: Euleptes europaea (assembly GCF_029931775.1). Lineage (NCBI taxonomy): Eukaryota > Metazoa > Chordata > Lepidosauria > Squamata > Sphaerodactylidae > Euleptes > Euleptes europaea. The sequence continues at coordinate 96,760,537 of NC_079316.1, read as the reverse complement.
ATCTCTATCATCTGGAGATCAGTTGTAATAGCAGGAGATCTCCAGCTAGTACCTGGAGGTTGGCAACCCTAGTGGGTGCCATAACAGCAGGGTTCAAGGGAGGCAAAATAAAGTACTTCCTCCACATAAGATGTAATTAACTTTGGGAAATCTCTACCACAAAATGTGATGGTGGCCCCCTCTGGTAAATTCTAGGGTAAGACAGAATTGTTCAGGAGTGCTAAATGGATGGTTAAATTTTTGTTGAGGGCATTGACAGACTCTGTGGCTGGGAAGATGGTTGTGGTCCCTTATCTTGATAGCTTTTAATGATTTTAGAATGGTACGATCTTAAATTATTGCAAGCCACCTTGCTGAGAAGGGTGGGCTACCACAAATAAATAAAGGGCTGGACAAATCCATAGAGGGGTGGGGCTATCAATGGCTTTTAGCCAGGACTGATAAATGGAAGCACCATGTTCAGAGGTGATATACTTCTGAGTTCTACTAGCCGTTGGGGAAAGTAGCTGGAGAGGGCTGTTGCCATCCATACTGATAAAATGAGCTTTCCAGAAATATCTGGCTGGCCACTGCTGAAGGCAGAATGCTGGGCTAGGTGATCCGATCCCATAAAGATGTTCTGTTACTGCATCCCTTAACTGCGACAGCTTGAATTTTGCTGACTACCGGTTGGTCCATTCTCCTTATTTTGTATTTGTGTCGATGTGATGAGTTTTTGCAAGGCAAATGTTGCTTCCTGTGTGATTGGTACCAGACAGCTAATCTTTTCGCTGGCATCTGAAAACAAAGAATTAAACAAAAACGCAATATCAAAAATATTTTTCCATGTGCCTCTCACTTGCTTATAAGCAAGATTCAGGGGGGCGGGGAGGACAAATCAGCCTACCCCAGTGAGCTCATCTTATTGTTCTGGCATTGTCAAACTGATCTCCCTCCTCTATCATTCCCTTCCCCTTCACTTCCCTTATGTGCCTTATCTTTTAGAGTGTGTAAGCTCTGTTTGATTTTGATTTATGTACAATGAATAGTTAATGTGGGTACTCCATAACAAATATGAAATAAATCCATAGTATAGATCGTTCATTTGTGAAAATCCAGTCATTTTGAGAAACTAGGAGGTTTCCCCCCTCTACCTTCAGCAGAGTTACTCTTTCATTTGTTTTTCTCTACATCTCTGTGGCCTTTTGGAAAAAGGACACCGTTCATATTCAGGGTTCAATTTAAGAAGCAGGAATGCCATGCTGCTTGGTTTTTAAACGGTGTACCTCTTGATAGATGGGCACGTAGTTTTGAAACTTGGTCTCCCACCCTACTGTTATCTCCCCCCATTTATATTTAGTTACTTCTTCAAGTGGACAGATGGTTTTATGTTTTTGATGTATTTTATTAATATTGTAAGCTGCCCTGAGCACCACAGGAAGAAAAGTGGCTAATAAATATTTTAAATAAATAAATTAGAATCTTAACCCTTGTACATTTTTTAAGAGCATGAATATTGGGGTTGAATAAATGCTGGATATATCCTGATCATACTTTTTCTGCAACTTACATAAAAAAGATGCTGAACCTACCTTCTCCTAACCCCTGCATCATCATAAAATAGCAATTGTGTTATTAAAGTTTTCTCCACACTGGATTTATTTAGACATAGTAGGTCCATAGTAGTTGATTCCCGCCCCCTTTTAATGGGGGTTTAACTGTCCCCAATTCCATTTGAATTAAACTTTCAAATAAAAAAGGGGGGTTGCAGTACTTTAGCATGGTTTTCTATAAGAGAATATATGGAGGATGGAATTGCATAATTAGGAGAAACAAAGCTTTACTTTTTTCTGTATTCTTTGGAGTCAGTTATGAGGATATAGTGGAGGGGATGACAATGTTTGCAGCTGCATTGGGTTCCCATTGGGGAGAAAGATAGGAAACTGATGGAAATTTTAAAAAAATGTGTCCCAGTTCAGGATCTGCCGCATGTTCAAGTCCTGATTCAAGTCCTTATCAGAGAATTATACTCCTAATACATGTGCACAAAATCCTATGGCAGCTCTTGCATTCATAAGCTACTGAATACTGAAGTGTGGCATTCACAAAAAGATAGAGTTGGTAGAAGCTAGTGAAGCTAATTCTCATTTTCTACATTAAATTTCTTTTGCCTTCCCTGCAAAAATACCCCTAAGGTTTATTATATGAATTGATTTCATGCGATGAATATTATGGAAGCTTTTATTATGCAGGTCCGGTTCTTGATCAACATAGTCAATTTTTGATGCTGTTTAGATGAGGATAAAAAAGATCAGATTCAAATCACCAGCTGTAAAATAACATGTTCTCCAGGTGGGAGCTTTAAGTACATATTAGATGGAACTGGAGATTTTATGTGACTGTATTAGCATGGGATGGAATGGCAGTTTTAGTCTCTTAGCATTGTAAGTATTCACTTTACTTCACACGTTAAAACCTATTTTAAGAACTCTAGGAAATTGGGTGATTTTCCCCCTCAGTAGTTTAAAAGATAGTGGAAGGAAAAGCACTGGAGATGTTTTCAGTTAATTCACAATCTTATTTTGGGTTACAGTGGGGGCTGGGAAATACATCCCAGATCTAGCCAGGCATGCGTAGCAATTGGAGGTTAATGCTGTCAGTTCTGATGACACTGATAATTGGGGCTGGGGATGTGGGAAATTCCTCAAGTTGCTACCTTGTGATTTTAAGACTACCTGGTCAGTGGGCATAAGGAACAGTGAATCAGGAGGTGGAGCCTTGTCGTTTTGGGTGGCTTGGGGGTGGACCTTGGCATGGTTGGACAACAGAGGACATGGCACTGGGTCATTTTTAGTAGGTCAGAGTAAAGGCATGGCTGATTTTGATGACCAGAGAGTAAAAGGTAAAGGTGCAAGCACCGGGTCATTCCTGACCCATGGGGTGACGTCACATCCTGACGTTTACTAGGCAGACTTTTGTTTACGGGGTGGTTTGCCAGTGCCTTCCCCAGTCATCTTCCCTTTACCCCCAGCAAGCTGGGTCCTCATTTTACCGACCTCGGAAGGATGGAAGGCTGAGTCAACCTTGAGCCGGCTACCTGAAACCGACTTCCATCGGGATCGAACTCAGGTCGTGAGCAGAGCTTGGACTGCAGTGCTGCAGCTTACCACTCTGCACCACAGGGCTCTTGATCAGAGATGATGGGGGGGGGGAGGAGACCACTCAACACAGAACCCTGGTTTATTCAACCCCAAATACCACACTGAGCAATTTAAACTTCTGACAACCAAGGTTGCCAACTCCAGATTGAGCAATTCCTGGAAATTTTGGGGTGGTGCATGAGGAAGGTGTGGTTTGGGCAGGAGAAGGACTTCAGTGGGGTATAATGCCATAGATTCCACCCGCCAAAGCTGCCATTTTCTCCAGAGGAATTGATCACAGTGGTCTGGAGATCAGTTGTTTCAGGAGAACTCCAGGCCCCACATGGAGGTTGCCAACCATACTGACAACTGTCTACTTTGTTAATGTGAGGTATTCCTCCCCCCCCCCAAGCAATTTTCACAGTGAGAGCTGGCATTGTTGATATTTTCTCAGTGCAGGACAGCTGTCTGTGCAAGGATATCTGAATTGGTACATGAGAGAGTATATACGATTGGGCGTATTATTACATTTATTGTTGTTTATTTGACATCAGCAAAATAAAATTCTGCGTGCAAATCAAAATGGACAATTTGTTCAAAATAACCATTATCTGACCACCCATAGCCAATTTTCTGTCTGCTGTCATTTGTCCCTGATTATATTAGTTTCCCAGTGCTGGTGGGCCGGGTGGGTGTTTGGGTGCTCCATGAAACACAGTCAAGCTAATCTTGGGTAGCTTCGCTTCTTTAAAAGTTCTGTCCACAAAGCAGTCTCCCTGTTATGTCGCTAATTTACCTAAATTTGTTTCAACCTTGCCAACAAAGATTTGCGGCTTCACCCACTGGGCTTGGCCAATTATTTTATTTGCATTTTCTTTATGAACTTAATGTGGGTAATTCAGCCATTAATATGTAAAAAGTGCGGTAATTAGTTAGCTGGCTGAGGCAGGCCAAGTTAGCATTTCTTGAGCAAATTGAGATGGAAATGAAAAGGAAGGAACAGGAGTCTTCAGCAAAGCTCCCTCCATGGGTTGGGTGTGTGTGTTACAGCTACCAACAGGTGAAGGCCCTCAGCTGGCAAGAAGCCCACAGACCAGAAGATTTGATATACGGTAGCTAGATGACACCTGAGGAGGACTTTGCATTTGCACCTTCCTCCCACTTGTCAATTTTTCTTAAATGTCATATTTATCTGCACAGCTAAAGAGCATCTTGAATGTCCAGATAATGAAGATTTTGGATTCGCAGGAGTACCTTTACAAAAAAAATTATGGACAAAGAGCTGCAAAGGGTGACTCATATTGAATCCATGTAATGAAGAGGTTCAGATAATAGTAGCTCCAGTTCATTTGTATGGTGATATAATCTTGTTTTGGCTGGTGTCCCAGTTACCCAAGATTTTTACTGTAATGTTCAGGAAAGGAGGGTATTGTTTCCTGCTAGATCTGTTCTCATTGGATGTTGGTAAACAGGAATACTCACCAGCTTGTCTCGCATTTACTGGCATTGTTATACCCAAGCTGTGTGCACTCTGTGCTTTTCTTTTCTTTCTTTCTTTTTTATCAAACTGCAGCATCAGATTAACTCAAATTCTGCACCAGGAAAAACTGATTTAAAAAAAATACCTGTATAAATGCAAGTTCAGTCTTTTACATGTATTTCTTCAGTTTGCATAAATTTATTCTGCTTCTTCTAGTCATGGGGAAGGGCAGTTTATCTACAGTGTTCTTGAAGTTACCCATGCCACACCAGCTGCTGGAAATCCTGTGGAGCCCCTCTGGCTTTGGAGTGTTTATTGACCATTCCCCACCCACTTTAAAACTGATCTTTGTAGCCTTACAGACTAGAAACCTTTTCTTTAACAACGAAAAGTGGAATATTGGCAGTTCTAGATTCTGCATGTTTTTCTCAGGCCATTTATGCTTGGTAATGAGCAGCATGTTCCAGGCGGAAGTGCCCAGCATATTTTTTTTTTGAGTTTTTCACGCTGAACCGTCATTTAGGAAGTGACTGCGAAGCCGGCGCATACCTGTTTCGCATTTCCTAAGAGCCCCTTTAACGCGACCTTTTGTATTTGCTCCTCCCCTGCACCGAAGCATTTACTGAAGGTACCATGAAAAATCACAAACGTGGCTTAGTTATGCAAACAACCATTGCCAATGGCTGTGTAAACAAAGGAACAAAGTGTGTGGGGGGGTCTCCTTTTGGAAGGGTCTCCTTTTTACAAGGGTCTCCTTTTGCATCGGGACCGTGAATAGGCATTTTAAAGGTTGCATTTAAAAAAAGAGCTTTGAGTGAGCATCAAAATTGACCCTGCATAAATGGCCTCAGTGTTTATGGAAATTAAGAATGCATACAGCCTTGTTTATAATATATTTTAGCATATAGGTCACAATTTTGGTTTTGGAATACTTTCCGGAGAGGAAGGTATTCCCCCTTGGGTTTTTCTAATGTGGTAAAACTTTATTTTTTACTCTCAGAATAAAGCAAAGCGTGGTGTAGTAGTTAAAAGCGGTGGTTTGGAGTGGTTTGGACTCTAATCTGGAGAAACGGGTTTGATTCCCCACTCCTCCACATGAGCGGCAGATGCTAATCTGGTGAACTGGGTTGGTTTCCTCACTCTTATACATGAAGCCAGTTGGGTGACCTTGGGCTAGTCACAGCTCTCTTAGAGCTCTCTCAGCCTCACCTACCTCACAGGGTGTCTGTTGTGGGGAGGGGAAGGGAAGGTGATTGTAAGCCAGTTTGATTCTCCCTTAAGTGGCAGAGAAAGTTGGCATATAAAAACCAACTCTTCTTCTTTTTCTTTTCTTCTTCTAATACTTCCTGATCTTTAACCATGGGTAAAGAATTGAGAACCGTTACCCAGGCTCTCCTGCCTTGGTATTCCTGCCCCTTTCTCATGTGCATTGTATGAGGCTATCATACTTTTGGTCACGTTATTAGAAGACAAGAGTCACTGGAAAAGACAATAATGCTAGGAGTAGGAAAACTCGAAGACAGCAGGAAATATGAGATGGATTGACTCTATAAAGGAAGCCTCGGCCCTCAGTTTACAAGACCTGATCAAGGCTGCTAACAATAGGACTTTTTGGAGGACATTGATTCTTAGGGTCACCATAAGTTGGAAACTATTTGATGGCACTTAACATGCACATGTATTTATTTATTTATTTATTTATTGAGATGTTTATACCCCACTTTTCTCTCTAATGGGCCCCCAAAGCAGCTGATAACATCTTTCTCTCTCACACACACCCCTCTATTTTATCATCACAATAACCCTTTGGGGTAGGTTAAGCCAGAGCTGGCCCAAGGGCTTTGGGAGCTCTAGGCCATCTATGAGCCAGGTTCCCCCACCCCACTACAACCCCCACTCCAACTAAACCAATGCAACCATGGTTAGCAGTCACCTCATTGCCCATATGAAATTCACTGGGTAAGCTTGTGCCAGTCACATTCTCTATACCTAACCCAGAGCTGGGCTGCCCATTAGGCAGATCTAGACTATTGCCTCAGGTGCCAATGGGAGGGGGCACCAGGGGTGCCAAAAGAGGCTTGCTGCTGGCAAGTGGTAGCCCCACGTGGTACACCCGGCCCCAGCGCTGCCTCCTGAGTGCAAGGCATGACCACTGGTGGCAATGGCTGCTTGGGCCTGCTCACACAGCCTGCTTTCCCCCACTCTGCTCACCTTCCATCACCCTTCAAAGGAGGGAAGAAGGAATGGCAAGCAGCTATTCCTCCACAACTGCCAGGGTATGCCCCCATTCAGCTGGTGGGGAGGAGGCAGCAGCAGTGCCTGGCCTGCCTGAGTCCGTGGACACCCGAGCCACAGCTGATTCGCCAGCCTGCCTTCCCCAGCCCTGCCCCAGGCTGCTTGCCTTCCCAATAGGGTTGCCAGGTGCCTGGTGGTGGCGGGCAAACCCCCGGCAATTCGCCCCTCTGCCCGCTGACCACCTGAGGGTCGGCGGGCAAACATGTGCCACCTCACGAGGGGCCACCTCACGAGGAGCCCTCGCTCGTCGGCACTTCCGGTTGCAAACCGGAAGTGCTGCACACGCTCGTCGGCGCGCACGTGCGCGCAATTGCAGCCACAGCCTGATAGCCTCCCGCCGGAGCAGAGGAGGGACCTGGTAAGCCTACTTCTCAAGGCCATGCGCCCTCAGGGTGCTGCTGCTCAGAGTGCACCTGGGCCACAGTGGCTGTGTGTGTGCCTGGGTTGTAGCGGGGGTGGGGGAGGAGGGTTGGCGCAGGCACACCCAAAGCCACCATGGCCCAGGTGCACCCTGAGCAACCTCAGCCTGAGTGCGCATGGGTCTGGACCCTCGCCACCTCATGAACTGGGTGGGTGTAGAGCCTGGTGGCAATGGAGTTGCTAGCCACTTGCCTCCCTCCTCCTTCAGGAGGTGGGCTGGGGCAATGAGATGACTGCTGACCCTAATTGCATCAGTTTAACTGGAGTGGGAAAATTAGCTTACACCCAGTTTCAAATTGTGGTTTCAAGCTAGGTGCAGTCAGTGGACATTTAACATTATTGTCATAGTTTATCAAATGTCTTTGAGGAAAACAAATGAGAAGAGCCTGAACATGAACAGGGGGAGAGAAGGAAAAGTCATATTCTTTCAGAAACTAGATGTTAAAAATGGGAGGGGTGTAGAGTTAGGGAGAGTTTTCATACCTCCACCTTTATCACCGTTCTATCAGTTAACATAAAGTATGGGAAAGGAGACATTCCAAACTGGGCACCATATCATTCGACACACGCATCAACAGCATAGTGCGGAGGTCAACTTGGTGTGGTTAAAGTTGTGAGTAGAATCTGGGAGGCCAGGACTAAAATCCCCACTCTGCCATAACGTTTGCTGGCTCCAGCCTTCCTCCAGAATTTTTGTTTCTCCTTTTTGCTGGCAGCAGAGCCAAAAAAGGATTTATCACAAGGCAAGCCCCATGGCGCAGAGTGGTAAGCTGCAGTATTGCAGTCAAAAGCTCTGCTCACGACCTGAGTTCGATCCCAACGGAAGTTGGTTTCAGGTAACCGGCTCAAGGTTGACTCAGCCTTCCATCCGAGGTCGGTGAAATGTGTACCCAGCTTGCTGGGGGCGAAGGGGAGATGACTGGGGAAGGTACTGGCAAACCACCCCGTAAAACAAAGTCTGCCTAGTAAACGTCGGGATGTGACATCACCCCATGGGTCAGGAATGACCCGGTGTTTGCACAGGGGACCTTTACCTTAAGCATCTTGTGCAGGATTCTCTATGTTTTTTTTAATTAGTTCACTTTTTATTATACACATCTATTTACAAAAATAGATATATCATGGTAATATACTATCTAGCTACAAAATATCAATTTTGCATATCCCAAAACAGCCACTGGTTTCAACAAATTATATCTGACCCCAAAATTCATAAAATTCAACCTCATCCTGAACTTTATTGTTCAGATACGTAATGAACACTGACCATTTCTGTATAAATCTATCAGAGGTATTATTAGCCAAATCTTTATACCTCAGTTTTATCATTGAAATAACTTTCCATAAACATTGATAACAGACCAAGAAAGGGATCTTGGGGTGGTAGTGGATAGCTCAATGAAGATGTCAACCCAGTGTGCGGTTGCTGTAAAAAAGGAAAATTCAATGCTGGTCATAATTAGACGAGGAATAGAGAATAAAACTGCTGATACCATACTGCCCTTGTACAAATCTATGGTGAGACCACACTTGGAATACTGTGTATAGCTCTGGTCACCACACCTAAAAAAGGATATTACAGAGCTTGAGAAGGTGCAGAAAAGAGCAACCAAAACGATTAGGGGACTAGAGCAACTGTCCTACGGGGAGCGGTTAAGACGCTTAGGGCTGTTTAGCTTGGAAAGAAGGCGGCTGAGGGGAGACATGATAGAGGTCTATAAAATTATGCATGGTTTGGAGAGAGTGGACAGGGAGACATCTTTCTCCCTCTCCCATAATACTAGAACACGGGGTCATCTGCTAAAGCTGGAGGGTGAGAGATTCAAAACAGATAAAAGGAAGTATTTTTTCACACAACGCATAGTTAAATTGTGGAACTCCCTGCCCCAGCAAGTGGTGATGGCTGCCAGCTTGGAGGGCTTTAAGAGGGGAGTGGACATATTCATGGAGGAGAGGGGTATACATGGCTGTTAGTTAGAATGGATACTAGTCATGCTGCATACCTATTCTCTATAGTATCATAGGAGCATGCCTATTATTTTGGGTGCGGTGGAGCACAGGCAGGATGGTGCTGCTGCCGTCGTCTTGTTTGGGGCTTCCTAGAGGCACCTGGTTGGCCACTGTGTGAACAGACTGCTGGACTTGATGGGCCTTGGTCTGATCCAGCAGGGCCTTTCTTATGTTCTTATGTTCTTCTTCAATAAATGGTAGATTTGATGAAGGGGGCTCTAAGGTTTTGCACATCCGCCGTGGTAGTACATTAGTTTCAGTAGCCCAGTGCTTTGTTCTCATAGCTAATAAGAAACATTAGTAAAACAAATTATGAATCTGGAAAACTGGTTAGGTTTATCACTTGCCAGGTTATGGCAAGGAACCTCCTGGCAGAGTTTTACCATACAGATTTTTGAGATTCCTAGAGCGTCATGGTGGCATTTCCTGTTCTTAGAAGTCTCCACACACTCTCAGTGCTCTGGGAGTGTGGCTGGCATCCTTAATGCTGGGGCAATGTGGAGGCTAAGAGAATGATCTGTGATCTGGGAGGTATCCAGTTCAGCTCTTGCTTCTGACCTAATGATCTAACTAGGTGGCCTTAGGCAAGCCAAAGGGTCGTTAGAAGGGTCGTTGGAAGAGATTACAAGATGATAACCTGTGAAGTAGTTTGAACATTGATTGCATTTTAATAATGCTAAATATTACTTTTGTCCAGAAATGAAAGCCATGTAATACCTTTTATTACGGACAACCAAAACAACATTGTGCAAGCATTCCAGTTCTCCAGAACTCTTCATCAAGCTGAATGTTTAAAGGGTTAGATCTTTCAGGGCCCCGCCCCTCGCAGCATCCAGTTTAATGAAAAATTCAGGAGAACTCAACATCTTGTACAATGTGTTGTGTTATATTTGGCTGTTCCTAATAAAATGTATTACACAGCTTTGGTTCTTGTTGTTGTTTTTTGCTAGGGACCAAGGTACCTACTTTTTAAATTGTTACTCAAGTATTTAAAGGCTTTGCGCCATCCCTTAAGGGAACCAGACCGGGATGATTTTTTTCTATATTATGTTAAAACATCTTTGTTTTTGCTAAACGCTCTCTGCCATGTGTTTATGGCCTATTTCATTTGATTGCTGAACAGAAAATTACAAAATCATGAAGGGTGGGGCTTCACCAGCTGACTTACAGTTCAAGCCGTTTCTCAAAATAACCACAACAATGCAATACTGACGTGCAATTTATGTCACAGTAGGGTTTTTTTTTTCATGAAAATGTTTGTGGCATAAACTTTTTTGGCAGCCTCCTTTCCCCCTTCCTCTTTCTGTCTTCCACTTTCCCCCACTCCCTTTCCTTTCTTTTTAATTCTCTGTTTTTGCTTTTTAATATTTTCCACTCGTCTTGGCTTGCTTCCAACTTAACAACTTCAACGAGTAAAAGGGGGGTGGGTGGGAAAATAACCGATCTTTTTATTCAGCAATTTAACTGCAAGTGTATTTCCCCTTTGATGTACACATTTGTGCTAACTTAACTGCCTTGGGAGAAATTTAGATATGTAGTAGGGTACATCACGCAAAACCAGGGCTGGAGGACTGATAAAGTTGATGTGCCAGTTTGAAATCTTAAAACACTGAGAGCCAATCTGGGTTTTTTAGACTTATGTGCTTGTCCAGATCCTCCCCCTTTTTTACAAACTCCTTTCTGTATAATATCTTGTAATTAGAACAGGAAATCATTGAGTAACTGTGTGATGAATAAGAGTACTTAGGCTGAAAGGAAAATTACCTTCCGAGAAATTATATTCACCATTCCCCCCCTTTTTTTCTTGCTTCACATTACAATGTTGGTAATGAAACAAACAGATGTAAGTATTCTTATCTTGATAGTATTGTTCTGCTGAGTCCTCCCCATCCACCAACACCCACCCCCCCAAGTTTGGGGGAAAATCAGTTTTGAAAATGAATGGACAGAAAATAGGAAATGCCTAATTGGAAAACAAAATTCTGTGTCGCAGCAGAATACCAGTGACTTGGAAACGTCAATATAATTATCAATATCTTCAAAGGTTGGGACACTGCCAGGTGTATCAAGTGGGTGCTGTGCCTTCCCCCCATCCCCTCGGTTGCTAGGAGCGCCAGGAAAAAATATTGAACTTGGAGAAAGGAATTCTGTTGTAATAGGGTACCTCCTGACACTTTATTACACTAGAATTCCTTTCTCCAAGCTCTATACTTTTGGCTTCTATTGAGCAGGAGAGCAGTTTCCATTTAAATGGGGTCCAAGCTGGATGCTATTTACTAAGAGCAGATTTAATTAATATTTTGCCTCCAAAATATTCATCTTGATGAAATGGTGTTACCCTGTAGCTCCTGACTCTGCAAAATCTGGGAAATTGCCAAAATGGCAGAATTTTCAGCTTATATACAAACAAGGGAGGTAGGAGACATACACAAGCTTTAGAAGAATAATGTGCGTTTTTATTAAATACTGTAAGTGCAATATGGATGCAAATAAATACAGGTCTTTTTCTATAACATAATTAATAGTCAATAAGTATGTGTGAAAGAAATAGTCAAAGAAATATTTCACCTCAATTTCTTTTCTGGTTGGAACTGGTGTTTCCAAAATAGTTATGATACATTTTTGGAATCTGTTAAGCAAAAAAGAACACAGAAAAAGATCTTTACATGTCTGTTTCCATTGGCATTGGAATGCATTTGCACTAATACGATTAAAAGAACTAAAGGGCAGAATACTTGGCAGAATTTTGCAGTTGGGGTAATTAGGTGCAGGAAGGAACATGAATATTTTTGACATCAAGCTCTGTAAAATCCTGGTGTGAAGATTTTTGTTTTGTTTTGCTTTGGTTAAGGGGAGGAAGCTTCCTGATGTTAGGAGTGGATTGTGGTGGTTAGCAACAATCATTATAGTGTGATGATTCTGAACACAAATAAAGAACAAGCGGCATTATGTATTTCCTCATTCTGTCTGGAATGAGCTTTTAATCTACAAAAGGGTGGATGAGGAATTTCTAGGGTTCCTCCACCCCATTTTCCTTTTCATGAATTGCACTGCATTGTTTGAAGGGCACCAATACTTTTAGTCCTTTTACAGTCATTACAACTTTGGTGCTCCTACTGGGAGAGCATGCTATGCATGATGCTGTTAATATGCGCAGTCATCATTTTATGTGCATGGGGGGCAATGCCTGTATTTTCTAGCTTCGGTACGTGTGATTGGAAACCTGTCCCAGGCTAGCATTATCTCATCAGATCTCGGAAGCTATGCAGGGTCAGCCCTACTTAGATGAATGACCACCAAGGAAGTCCAGGGTTGCTACACAGAGGCAGGCAAAGTTTGTACCTCTGTTTGTATCTCCTTTTAATCTTGCCTTTAAACCGCGCTGGGATGGCCATCAGCTGTCTATGACTTCACAGCCCTTTCCACCACCAATCGGGCTTTTATTTCCTATCCTCTGAGGCCAAGTCTATCATCAGTGTCCTCCCACCATCGCTGTTTGGCTACATATAGTCCATTTAAATTTTAAAGGGCTGTTGTTTTCAATAAGGTAGACCAGGCCTACTGAATTTGGAGTCAAGGCCTTCCCATCGGAAATTATGGCCCTTTAAAATGTGAAGGGATCAATATAGTGTGGAACAACTGAGAGCTGGGCCTGCGTCCTCCCCTTCCCCCTCTCCTTCACCATCCACCTCTTCCTCTGGGAGTGGGGGTGTAGGGTTGCCAAGTCCCTCTTTGCCATCAGTGGGAGATTTTGGGGTGGAGCCTGAGGAGGGCGGGGTTTGGGGAGGGGAGGGACTTCAATGCCATAGAGTCCAATTGCCAAAGCGGCCATTTTCTCCAGGTGAACTGATCTCTTATCGGCTGGAGATCAGTTGTAATAGCAGGAGATCTTCTGCTATTATCTGGAGGTTATTCAACCCTATGCGGTCACTATGGCAAAAAACAATGTTAATATATGGAGAAATAACACCATGAACTCAAATAACAATTAATTGCTTAATATATTGTGTTATAGTTTCACACAATCATGTAAATAATGTTCAAAAAATAATTTTCATACACATTTGCAGCAGTGAGAACATAATATAGTACTGGAGGTTGGCAACCCTAGGTGGAATACACCAAAAGTTGTTTTAATTTTGGGTTGGATTTTTAATGGTCATGATCTTCAGGTGCCAATATTTCTGAACCCTATGTCCAAAAATAAATTACAGTGATGAAACCATAGTCCCCCAACTGGCATATTGAAAACCATGCCTTTTAAAAAGAAGACCCAAAATTAGAATGAAGTGTACACCCGTAGGAATAGGAATAACATGTAGAGGCCTGCAACAAAAAGCTGCAGATTGTTTTTAGGTTGCCCAAAGATGGCTTCTAAGGGGAGAACGGGGCCTGCTTTGCACCCATCCTTGAGCAAATACAAAGCCACCTGTTCCCACCTTTCCGGGCATTCCTGAGGCAGTGAGAGACATGGAGGCTGTGTGAGCATGGTGGCAGAGGCCACCTGAGCAGACGCTCTCTCTCAGCACTAGTGACGGCTGCAAAAGGGAGGGCTTTTGGGGGAGGGAGATTTCCACTCTGCTGCCCTACCCTAGGCATGCTGATGCCAGCCCTGCTAGAAGAAGAAGATCGTGCCCAAGGTCACCATTTGATCTTCACCTTAAGGGAAAGAAAAGTTCTACAGCTAAAGGGAAATATATGCCCAGGATCCAAAGACTCGCTCAACTAGTTGTGCATGCCTAAGGAGGCTTTGGACTGCTGTTTCTCAAAAAGCAGTTCCTCGTAGCAAACTATGTTAGTCGTGGAGTGGGTTTCCAGAAGTAGATTGTGATATGACACAAGGGTCTGGTGCTCCAAGAAAAATGTCACACACACCCCAGACATGCCTGAAGTAGTTTTGTTGGTGTCAGTTTGTATGTTTAAAATAGCCATATTCATTCAGGTGGTCTGTTTTATTGTCCGATGCATCCCATCTCCTTACTGAGACAATCTGAGGAATGCAAACTCTCCACAGGAATCCCCACATTTTAAACTCTTGTGTTCCTACCCTGGAAGAAAACCATGTTAATTAATCAATATTCTATGTAGTCTCTGTTCATGCTTGTTCTGTAGAAATACGCACACACACATATGCACAGATAGATACACACAGATATATGCACTCACACACATGAATGAAAAATTGACTTTGGAAGAGGTTATTCAATCAAGGAATTACTTTATAAGCATGGGATTAGGGGATGTTTCAGTTGAACTGTTCCAAGTATTGTGCTGTGTCAGTATTGTCCTTTATGGCATGCAGTCGATGTGGTAGAAGCTGAAATATTATTGGGCATCTTTTCTTCCGCAAGAACTTAATGCAGTATTTACACACACACACACACACACACACACACACACACACACACACACCTTAATGGAAGAGTGACAGTCATGGTTTGCATTTCAGTTTATGCCAGATGAAAATTATTTACGATTGAGTCATCTTTACAGAGTTCACCAAGATACATAATGACACTTAAGTGACATTTGCTAGGTTTTCTTGAATATCCCCCCCTTAGATTATGTTTTTAGGTGGGTAGGACTTTGGTTTCTTTTCTCACATAGGTGTGGCTGAGAAAAAAATCTTTGTTCCAAGAATCTTTTGTTTGCTCTTGCTTAAACAAATTGTTCAGTTTACCCATTCTTTGTGCCTCCTCAGATTGATCTGTTGGACCTTTTGTGAATAAAGAAAGGGGGTGGGACACCTTACAAAGTGCTTATTGGATACACTTGTGGCTTGGCATTCAGAGTTTGTATGTATGTGTGTACTTAAAAGCTGTTTAAGAAGCAAAAATAACAAAAAGAAGTAGAACATCAGCCTTGGAAACAGTGCCTTGTTTTTTTTTGTTTTTTTAATTTTAGCAGTTGGGTTGCTTTAAAATGTCATTAAAATGCCACATAGCAGCACAGAAAAATTTATGCAGTCACTTCATCATGTGCTTTACTGGAAACTAGTGGTTTGATATAAAGGCTCATCTGAGACATTTCTATGCACCTTGTTACAAAAGTTGACCACATCCTGGCACACAAGGAAAGTGTGGTCTCAACTCGAGACTGTATATACCAATGTCTGTTTGAAAGTATGATATATCGCTCTGCTGTAGAAATTTCTTAAAGAAAACCCACCAGCTGCACCTTGGCATCTGGGGCAGAACATTAGGGGCACAGCACTGTTGTAGGGGCCTACTCTAAATGTTAGCAATAGAAACAGCTACCTTATATTCACATGGTTCAGGTGGTACTAGAGATGAAACATTTCTACAGATTTTGAAGCCGTGGGAATTTTTTTTCATACTGCAATGTTATTGTTTTACCAAGATAGTTTCAGAGGGTAGCCGTGTTGGTCTGCAGTTGCACAGGTAGATTCCAGTCCAGGAGCACCTTAGAGACCAACAAGATTTTCAGGTATAAGCTTTTGAGAGTCAAAGTTCCCTTTGTCAGTCTTCTGGGTCTTTGTTTTATCATAATCATTTTAGGTCTTTTATGCATGTGTACTTTGACTCACATTCGGCCCCAGACTGACTTGGTTGTTCCTTGGAGTTATGCATTAGTTTTCTGTCCCGTAGAGTTGACCTCGCGTCCACCCTGCACTCTCGCTGGGTCTTCCTGATACATTTTTAACCCAATTCTTAGTTCTTCTCCAAGTTCAACCCAGGTCAAATCGTCACCATTACTGAGCATAAGCCACAGCACGGGTTTCTCTACCCACTCCCCCCACACCCCCATTCTCGTGTTTCCTCCTCCCACTCCTCCTCCAGCCAGCCTTCAGCCATTCCCTCCACGAAGCCCCGGGAAGCCGCTGATACCAGAGTATCTTAAAAAGCAGTTTGAAGCTGGTTTCTGTGCAAAACAGTCTAAGGTCTTTTATGCATGGGAATTTAACCTTGGGTACCCTTTCTTGCATGGCCAGGGTCGTGCTGATCGCCACTTTAGGGTCAGGAAGCAATTTTCCTCAGGGCCAGATTGGCCAGAGATCCTGGAGGGTCCCCCCCTCATCTTCTGGGCATGGAGTAAGGGTCACTGGGGATGTGGAGGGGAGGCAGTTGTGAATTTCCTGCATTGTGCAGGGGGTTGGACTAGATGACCCTGGTGGTCCCTTCCAACTCTATGATTCTGTGATTAATTCCAGCATAAGCTTTCATGAGTCAAAGCTCACTTCATTGACTGTGTACCTGAGAAAGTGAGTTCTGACTTCTGAAAGCTTACGCTAGGATAAATATTGCCAGTCTTCAAGGGGCCACTGGACTCCTGTTCTGTGCTGCTGCTACAGACTAACACAGATAATTCCAGATGAGTAGCTGAATTTGCATTGTTAGAGACCTCTATCATGCAAAGCATGTCCTCTGCCATTGAGCTACGACCTCTATAGTTTTGAATTTGGGAACCCAGGCTCAAATTCTGGCTTAGGTGTGGAACTCAGTGGGTGACCTTAGTCAGGCCCCTTTCTCTTTCAGCCTAATTCACCTGTAGTTGTGAGGTGAAAATACTAATTTGTGTTCCTTAGAAAAAGGGTAAGAACAAATATACTTCCCGCTCCTGACTCCTTGGGACATCCTGTGGCGTATGAAAGTGTGCTGTGGCTGCCGTTCTGCTGCCTCATAGGCTTAAGTGGATAAATATTGGATTAAATTCTTCTCATCAGATCCTGCACCCTCCAAACAACAAGCTTCACTTTCCTTTCACTGATGCTGTTTGCCAAGCTGGATAACCTGTACTTGCAGAACAAAGAGTTGTTTTGGATTTTTGCAGCTTGCTCTGTGGGTGGATAAAGGGCACACTGCTTAAGAAAGGGATTCCTTTGGGAGAGAACCAGTCTAAAAATGGCATTCTTGCAAGTAGCAACGCATCATGTCAGTTTCAGCACATGGCTCTTTGGAGCGCAGCGTTAGAACCATACAGAATTATATTCCTCTGACGTGTTCCTTGAATCACGCCGATGAATGGATGAAAACTTGCCAGCCCAGTCATATGGCTTGGTAGAGAACACATGACTATGCACAGCTCCCAAGGCACTTTTGTGTAGTGTAAGTATTCTGTTAGAAGCCTGAGAGCCCCCTTAAAAAAAAAAATTCCTTCTGACCCTGATCGACATAGTTTGAAAACTGAAAGTCTGAAAACATATGGCAAAAATTCATTGAAGCCAAAAGCCTATTTCCTCTCAACACTCATGGTTCCTCTTTAGGGCTAATATTAGATTGCTCTTATTTGAGGGTGCCAGTTTCGATGTGAGAAGTTTGTAGAAATGTGATAGGCCCTCTATTTGTGGCTTGGCATCATTCCTCTGCTATTATAGATACTGAGCTCATAATCAGGTTAATTTGATTGTTGAAGCGAAAAGATCATAACTATCTAAATGCAGATGAATCTTATACACAGATACTGGAAGGTTCATATTGTCATGGGAGCAGTTGCAGGTGCTGTGTCAAGTGAAGGAATAACTCAGTTGTCACTGTGATGGTATTCCAGAATCTGGGTTGAACATAGGGTTGCCAACCTTCAGGAGACCCCTGGAGATGTCCTCTATTATAATTGATATCCAGATGAGCAAGATCAGTTCCCTTGGATAAAATGGCTGCTTTGGAGGGTGGACTGTATGCCATTATACCCTGATGAGGCCCCTCCCCAAACCCTGCCCTCCCCAGGCTCCACCCCCCAAATCCCCAGGTATTTCCCAACCTTGAGTTGAACATACGTTTACCACAGTGGAACCTAGGCCTGTCTCTCTAGGGTGGATCCCTTCTGATGCTTGGTGCCATTGTGTGTGCATGTGTGTACACGCGCACATGTGCAGGAGGAAACAAAGAGGCAGCCATTGAATGTAGCCAGTGAATGGGAATAGCTAAGTCTCTCTAGGTGTTTGCTCTGTAATAAAAGTCCTCCAGCTCCTTAAAGACTAACAAGATTTATTCCAGCATGAGCTTTTGTGAGTCAGAGCTCACTTCTTCAGCTGCTAGGAAGAAGAAATTACATTCCACATTTTTATAGGGGACATTATAGGAGGGGAGGAAGGAAAGGGAGGAGTTGCGGGCACACACTCAAATCATGTACATTTGTAAACCATTGCGAAAAAAATCCCAACAAACCCAAGCACACACACACACCGCTTTCGATGCAAGGAAACTGGCCTTAGAGCAGTTGCCCCAGAACAGTGGGGAATGCAAAACCTATGAACTGAGTGTTTTACTGGGTTAGGAATAATGGTGAGACTCCCTCACTGAGTTAAATTATTGCTGCCCTTCCTAGGTGAGCTATGCTTAGAAAGGTGGCTCAGCACTTACCCTTATAGGGAACAAAGCACATACTTGCCAAAATGAAAGAGGATGTTTCAGTTATTGTTCTTCCTGCATCAGCAGGTTTTGAATCTGCATCCCTGTCTTCCCCTCTATGAATTGATTTGATAGTGTGTTATGCTGTGTACTTATTTTGCCAAGTAACAGGCTGCTGGCTTATTTAGTCTTTGCCCATTATCTTCTCAAAGGCAGCGTGCAGGCTGGATGATTTTGAAAAGAGGTCAGTTAAAACCCGAAGTGGATCGTTAAATGACAGCATGAATAATGCTGTAAAGATTAGAAAAGCTGCAGTTTGACATTGAAACTGAGTTGTACTGGGAATATTTAGTGAACCTGATCAATTAATTAACAATTGCCACAAAAGTTGTGAAAACTTTTATATGAGCTATTTGGGGAGATTGTGTTGCCGTCGTAGCTGATAAATAATGCTAAACTGCTTATTCTAAACCAGAAATCCCCAAATGCAACAACTTCTGAACAGTTTCTGAAATGCAGAATATGTTATACAAATGTATTCAATGTGCATGCCTTTCAATTTCAGTCTGTAAGAGCAGGGTAAGAAAAAATGGGGCATGGGGGGGTGAGGAATCAGGTAACCATGTTGATCCAAGCACTGACTACTGGAATCCCTCACACACACGTTGACTTTTTCATGTGACATTTTGGCAGAAGCACTGTTTCAGATTTTTGAAATCTATTATCATATGGACTAGAAACATGTTTTCTTTTAGAAATAATCAGTGGCCTTCTGTGGGTTTTGTGCAGTGGATTAGATTTTTGCACTGTGTCGCTCAGAATTCTTCACAATAAATGCTTTGCATGCCCCAGACCTGGCTATACTGATCCATATGAGGTAACTGGTGGTAACCATTGTAAGGCTGCTCTTACTCATGACCAGCAAACTGGTCCACAGCAAAGTACTGCATCAGGATACGTGTGTGTATTGATAGATATCTCCAATGGGTTGTACTGGTGTAGTCCATGACATAAGTAGTCTGTACGGATCTATCATCAACATACAGTTTTAAGTTTGGGGGAGGCTGAGGGAGTGGAGGAAGGGGAGAAGAGAATGGAATATTAAGAATGAAGAGAGAGCAGAGCTCCCTATTCTCCATCTGATTTCCCCCCCCCCCCAGAATGCAAAAGGGTTAGGGTTGGTTCCCTAACATATTTTCTGTCACATTTTTGGGTTGGCCTTCCTCCATTTAATCCAGAGCAGCTCTAAGTGGTAGATTAGTGTAAGAGAGTGAGAGGCCCAAGGTCATCTAGTGATATTCTTGTCCTGATGGGGATTTGAACTCAAGCCTCCCAGTCTTATTTATTTATTTAGAAAATGTATTTGTCACCTCTCCAAGGACCCTCTCCAGGTGACTCACAACTAAAACAATACAACAAAACCAAATAAGTCAGGGTTTAAAACAGTATAAAGCAAACACTGAGCAGCTAAAATTATACTCCTAAAAAAAGATGAGAGGAGCCCCATGGTGCAAAGTGGTAAGATGCAGTACTTTAATGAAAGCTCTGCTCATGACCCAAGTTCGATCCCAACAGAAGTCGACTCAAGGTTGACTCAGCCTTCCATCCTTCCGAGGTCGGTAAAATGAGTGCCCAGCTTGCTGGGGGTAAAGGTAGATGATTGGGGAAAGCAATGGCAAACTACCCTGTAAACCTAGTCTGCCTAGTAAATATTGTGATGTGATGTCACCCCGTGGGTCAGTAATGACTCCGTGCTTGCATAGGGACTATCTTTCCTTTCCTTCCTTTATCCCTTAGAAGCTCCTTGATCCATTGATCTTGAGCAGCGTATATCTAATGTTTGAGGGAGGTAAGGACTGAAATAAATCTTGCCACTGACAATGTAGCCTTGGG
This sequence comes from Euleptes europaea, assembly GCF_029931775.1. Classification (NCBI taxonomy): domain Eukaryota; kingdom Metazoa; phylum Chordata; class Lepidosauria; order Squamata; family Sphaerodactylidae; genus Euleptes; species Euleptes europaea. Next base: position 96,740,012 of record NC_079316.1, on the reverse strand, counting down.
ATCCCTGTCACTTAGTAAAACAAGGCATTATGTCAGACACAGAGGCATTGGGGAGAGATAAAAGGGGAGAGATATAATGTGATCGAACTTCCTCATAAAAGCGGCATTCCAAGAGGGCATGAGCTAATGAATCAATAGAGCCAGAAGAGCAAGGACAGGTCCTGTCTGGGTATGGTATATTCAAAATTCTACCCTGCCTAACCATAGAGGGGTTAGCATTCAGTCTAGCTAAACAGAAGGCTCTAGAACACTGGTTCCCAACCAGGGGTCCGTGGACCCTCAGGGGTCCACGAGAACTAAATTAAGGTCCGCGAAACAAAGTTATAAACCCATAATAAATTAATATTTTCAATTAAAAGTTCTCTATTATAAAATATATATATTCAAATATTATTCTAAGTTTAATGTTTAACTAACAGTTATGGTTAAAGTTTATTTTCAAATTCTCAGAATTTTTATTTTGAACCTTGGGGTCCCTGCACCGAACAAAAAAGTCCTAGTGGTCCCTGGTCAAAAAAAGGTTGGGAACCACTGCTCTAGAAAGACGAGGCGTTGTCAAATAATAAGTATAAGCAGGCAAACCACATGGTGGTGGTATTCCGAAGAACTGAGATGAACAAATGCACTGAGCACGAAAAGTAGTGCTGTTATAATCAAGCTCTTTAATGCGCTTTTTAATTTTGGTGAAAGCTTCAGTTTTCCCAAGATCTAATAACATATCCTGCGAGAAGCCCAACAACGACAATTTCTCTTCTAAGATTTTTTGCCATGAGGATTTAAAAGGGTCGTGCTTCAGAGAAGCTAGGAGCCCCTCAGTGCTAAAGCTCAGCTTAAGTTGTATCTTAAAGGCTGCCAACCATGCCCTAGCTTTGAGCGACATTTGGCCAAACTTGGAGCGAAGGGTAACAGGGACTATCTTTACCTTTTAAAAAAAGATGTCCTCCCAGTTAAAAGCCTGGGTAAAAGGAAATATTTTGACCTGGTGCCTAGAAAGATAAGACAGTCTTAAAGGGGAGGGCATTCAAAAGGTGAGGTGCCACCACTGAAAATGTCCTGTCTCTGTTGCCCCCTTCTCACCCCTGGAAAGGGTCACAAAGAGCAGAGCTTCAGAAGAGGCAGGAGAATCCGAAATAAGCTGTTTCAATACTTTTCTTGCAGGTGAGGATAATGAAGATTCGAACGTGCTGATCCTCAGCTATCCTCAATATTGTCGCTACCGTTCCATGCTGAAACGCATTCAAGACAAACCAGCCGCTATCCTAACAGACCAGTTCGTATTAGCCCTAGGGGGCATCGCCGTAATCAGCAGAAACCCACAAATCCTTTACTGTCGAGATACGTTTGAACACCCGACTCTTACTGAAAACGAAAGCATATGTGATGAGTTTGGTAAGTCTTTTTTCCTTTTTCCACTTGTAAGTTCAAAAACATTTTGTTTTTTAAATTGATTTTATGATTCTTTTTCAAAGTGAGAAGCAGTAATATAACGTATAAATCTTTCTAAAATAACAGAGCGGTTTGTATTTGAAATGCTAAAAGCCAGCATGGTGTAGTGGATAAGAGCGGTGGTTTGGTGCAGTGGAGTCTGATCTGGAGAACTGGGTTTGATTCTCCACTCCTCCACATGAGTGGTAGAGGCTAATCTGGTGAACTGGATTTGTTTCCCCACTCCTACACTCAAAGCCACCTGGGTGAACTTGGGCTAGTCGAATACAAAGCCTTTATTGGCATTAGTCTTGGGCTAGTCATGCTCTCTGAGCCCCCCCCCCCACCTCACAGGGTGCCTGTTGTGGGGAGGGGAAGGGTAGGTGATTGTAAGCCGGTTTGATTCTCCCTTAAGTGGCAGAGAAAGTCGGCATATAAAAACCAACTCTTCTTCTTCAAGACACATTTGTTGAGATGTCAAATGACTGGCCTTCAAAGGTCATTCATTGGCTCTGAACTGTTATGAAGATGACATTTTTGGTTTTCTTTTTCATTTTGGCCCACCACTTCCCCTGGGGGCATGGGTTTGGATGCAAGCCTTCCAAATAATCACTCTATAGAAGAAGGGTTGTCAGCGCTGGGTTGGGAAATTCTTGCAGATTTGGAGGTGGAGGGCAGGGTTGTCTACAGGGGAACTGATCTTTGTAGTCTGGAGATGAGGGGTAATTCCGGGAGATCTCTATGCCACACCTGGCTGCTGGCAACCCTATGTAGATGTGATCCAACTAAACTGAACGCCCCTGATGACAACTGTCATCAGTTGCCAGAGGGCTTCTTTGAAGTGTCCACTGCTGTTGTACATCTGGCAGAAGATGCAAGCTACTTTTCAATAGGAGATATGCCCGTCTCCCTTACGAATTCCGCCTCTGTCCATGTCAATCTGGAATGGTGGAAACAGTTGAACATGTTCTATTACACTGCCCATTTTATCAAGACATACGTAAAACGCTCATTGATCCAATTTTGTCTAGCTTCCCAGATAGAGACAGAGTTAGCTATACTACTTTATTATTAGATGATTCTGTTAAAGATATTTCCTATCAGGTTGCGAAATTCTGTGCCAGGGCATGCGCTATAAGGCAGAAGAAGCTGTTATAATGACTTTTTATGTTAAACATACTATTTTACCAAGAGTTGATGTAACTAAATTTACGTTTTGTTGGGCGGATTTCGGACATTTGTTTTTAATTGCTTATGATGTTTCTTTTTGTGCAAGCTGGTCTTTGACTGTAATAAAAAATGATGATGATGATACTTTTCAATTGATTATATTAAAACTATAAAGTAGATAGCTTCTTTGGCGAGTGGTAGAAACATCTAAGGAACCTTGCCTCTTACTGTATTATTGATTGTTCTCAACTCTAGGAGTTACCTGAAAGTAGACCAGAAAATTAGAATCACTAAATTTTCATTGAACTTTTCCTAAATATTATAAATCTGACATGCCAGTGCTTCCAAGTTGCAGTGTGTGTGTGTGTGTGTTCTTTTGGTGTCATAGAGGCCTCTGTATTGTGTGCATACATGTAGACCACTCACGTAAGAAGCTTTATTTAGTGTGGTGACTCTGCCTGGAGTATTGTCAGAAACATCTCTTATACTCAAGAGAACCCAGCAGAGTTCAGAGAATATGCTGTTTGCTGTTTTGAAGCGTTTTGTTTCACAAGAGTCCCAGTTGTTTTGGCAGCAGGATGCGCCCATGTGTTGTTTGGGGACTGCAACCTTTGCTGGACATTTTATAATGGTTAGAGAGCAGCAGCTGTGGGGTGCAGTTCTAGCGAATGACTCCAACGCGCTGCCCACTCAAAAGGACGCAGTGTCTGCTCTATGTGGCAGACACTCTGAGCCATCTCCGGACATGCCTCTTGGCTAAATGTTTGACCAAATTTTGAAGCTGATAATTTTGTAGGGCCCACGAATGATGTTATAAATATCCAAATGGCCCTTGGCAGAAAAAAGGTTCCCCACCCCTGCTGTAAACAAAGTCTGCCTAGTAAACGTCGGGATGCGACATCACCCCATGGGTCAGGAATGACCCGGTGCTTGCACAAGGGACCTTTACCTTTATAGATAAGACTGCATTTGGCTCCACAGAATAGCAGCAAGCGCAGGGCCTTTGCCCGACCCAACTGAGCTGAGACCATAGAACTTGCCAGCTCGACTGGACAGCTTTTTCCAGATTAACCAAAGTGCCTCCGGAGTATGCATTTGAAGGTGTTTCAAAAGCATGTCTTCTTTATACACACTTGGTCACGCTTGTAATCAGAGAAATGTAATTTCTGTAACTGTTTACCTGTGCTGTGAAAATAAAGATTTATAGCCGTATCGCCAGGGGGATAAATACTGCAGCTGAGGGCAACCCTTACAGCATTTTCACACTGAATTTTTTTTTTTGAAATTCATAAGCCTTTTTAATATGGATCCTTTGGGGGGAGGTTTTGTGGAATCATGGTATTGTTTAAAAATATATTCTGTGAGGGGAAATATGCCACTTATTTTTCTTCCTGCTGTCCTTGAATTTATTTTATCTTATTTATTTATAAGACTCACCCATAGCAACTGTCCGTGCATTTGAGGATAAACATATAAAATTGTAAAACCCACTGCGTGTGCTCTGAACAGCTAAGGGGAATAAAGTACCATAGATTGTGTGTTTGTGTTTTAAATCTTTATTTTCATAACATTGTTCAGTACAGGTCGACAAGGATAATTGCATGCCTCAGTCACAATACGAGTTGTTCCAATATAGCAAGAAAAGCAGCATCTCAACAGATCAATCAAATGTAGCAACCAGCTAACATATGATGTATACTTTATATGATAAAATTACAATGTTTTATATAACTTTTAAGAAGACTAAGTTCATTAGATACAGTATGTATATGTGTTTGTGTATAAAGTGTGTGTACAGATAAGACTTGCCGGGGGTAAAGGGAAGATGACTGGGGAAGGCACTGGCAAACCACCCCATAAACCAGGGGTGGGGAACGTCAGGCCCAGGGGCCGTATAAGGCCCGCAGAATCATTTGGTCTGGCCCTTCATGGGTCCTGGCAGATCTCTAGCTCAGAAGGATGCTGACCTGCCTGAATCTCTTGGGCCCAGCTGGGGACAACAGAGCTCAAAAGCGAGTTGCTCTATGTGGCAGACACTCTGAGCCATCTCCGGACGTGCCTCTTGGCTAAATGTTTGACCAAATTTTTAAGCTGATAATTTTGTAGGGCCCACGAATGATGTTATAAATATCCAAATGGCCCTTGGCAGAAAAAAGGTTCCCCACCCCTGCCGTAAACAAAGTCTGCCTAGTAAACGTCGGGATGTGACATCACCCCATGGGTCAGGAATGACCCGGTGCTTGCACAAGGGACCTTTACCTTTATAGATAAGACTGCATTTGGCTAATTTAGTTTTTATTTATTGGTAGTTCTAATTGGAGGTTTTAAACTGTGGTCTGTAACATCGAGCTGTAGAGCCAAATGTGACTGAGCACAGAACCAAAGAAAATAAAATCTTTAAGTTAAGGTATATTGAAGCAGTAGGCGGGGATGCTAAAATAACTCATATGTGAAGGGAAAGGGGAAGATTTTTATAGATCTAAAGAACTTCTTAGAGATGTTTTACAGGAAGGGGAATGACAAGGGTCAAAAGTTGCCAGTAACCTTTCACAAATTTATGCCCCTGCACCAAAATAATCTGTGTTCATTTATGTATTTATTACATATTGTGAAACCTTGTTTGAGCTATTTCCCAGTAAAACCCACAACAAGCAGGGCTTGGGCTGCAGAAAAATTATGGATCAATATGTTAATCACCAGGTATGTTAAGTTGTATATCTTCAGCTATGCAAATGGACTCTCTTATACAGTCTCTTTGATAACCTCCTGCTTTGGATTTTGATATAGCTTGGCTCTTTAACTAGAAAGGTTTGCTGATCTAGATGATTATTGAAACAAGGTTCAGCAGCATAGATCTGTCTATTACTTTTGTATCCCAGCATTCTTTCCAGGAGCTCACGGTGGCAGGCATTGCTTTCCGTTTAGTCCTCATAATGATGATATGAGTTCGGTAAGAGAAAATGAGTAGCTCAGGGTGACCCCTATCTGGATGGTCCAGGCTTGCCCAATCTCATCTGATCTGGGAACCTAAGCAGAGTCAGACCTGGTAAGTACTTGAATGGGAGACTACCAGGCAAGTCCAGGGTTGCTGTGCAGAAGCAGGCAAGGGCAAACCACCTCTCAGTGTCTCTTCCCTTGAAAACCCTAAAGGGTTGCCATAAATTGGCTGTGGCTCAACAGCACTTTAGGAATAGTAATTGGAAACTGTCTCCTTGGTCCTAGTCTAACCTTCTAGGTTAGCAGTGCACTCTACAGTCTCAAAGGCAAGCATCCTAATAATCACCCATATTTAAGTTGAAAAAGCCTAGTCCTACACCAGCCTAGTTCTGCGTACACTAGGCTTGGCTAACAGTTTCTGCCTTTCCTTCTCAAGTAACTTATTCTGGTGCAGATAAGTAGTCATGCTCACAATCTCTCAGAGCTACAGCTGTAAAGATGCCACTCCTTCCCCAGACATCTAGGTTTCCATAATGAGGGAAGCTGGGTTCTCTGCCCTTACGTGGGTCTCCTTCACTCACAACCACTGCAGTGCGGGATCTGCATCTCTATGGTAAAGCCCTGGAGGGCTTCCATGTGTATGTTCATGAAGCAGTTATATGTGACACCATCCCCACACACACACATATAAATAATCATGTTTTTGCCAGTACCAAGAGTGTTTATGTTTCCTAAATAAAACCTTTACTAGGTTACAACTGCTGTAATACATGGGAGAGTATTTTCATGGCCAAAGACGTACACACGTTTCCTCCAATGGTAAATGGGCCACACCTATATTTAACAATCCACAGTTTAATTATCACTACAGCTTATGTCAGGCTGGTATCAACTACTGATGAAAGGATCATAGTCACAGCTTCTACATCTGGTTATCACCATTAATACTGCTACAATGTAAGGATTATCACCAGTCATTTTAATGTTAATTGCTCTGTGTCAGGAGGGTTTGCTGTTTGGGTGTTGAGCACCAGAGCCAGCATGGTGTGGTCCAGTGGTCCCCAAAGTGGGCAGTTCCACCCCCTGGGGGTTGGTGGGATTACCTAGAGGGGCACTAAGAGGCCAGGGGGCAGCAGGGGGGCACTTGAGGTGGGCCCCTTCAACTGTGTTGTTCACTAATTTACAATAGATCAATCTATGGCTCCATGCTGGCAAATTTGATAGTAACTATCAAAATTGTTTTCCAGACTTTGAGGAGCTGGTACCACTGGATCAAGTTCATCAATTTTTCTGACTAAAAGTTTTAATTTGATTTTGAATAGATGTGCCGTTAATTGCTACTTTTTTTTGAAATTTCATTAGTGTGTCATGCAAACCCCTGTTTTGAATAATGTTTTGTATAGGATAGGGTAGGGGCGCTGGGATTGAGTTTGTGGAACCAAGGGGGTGGTGGCCTGAAAAGTTTGGGAACCACTGGTGTAGTGAGTGGTTAGTGTGTCAGACTAGGATCTGAGTGACCCAGCTTTGAATCCCCACTTTGCCATGGGTGACCTTGGACCAGCCATTCTCGTTTATCCTCACCTACCTCACAGGGTTGTTGTGATTATAAAAAGGAGAAGAGAATAATGTTATAAGCTGCTTTGGGTCCCTTTTGGGGAGAAAAGGGGGATATAAATAAAATATACACAGGTGGGGAACAAAAATAAATACTTCCCCGATATCTCTTTATGATCACCTATCCATTTAAAACAACACTCATCTAAATGTCAAAGAATCCACAGATAAAAGCAGCAGCAGCAGCAATAAAAACTGCAGCTGGGAGAGCAGCAGATAAAAATGTGGGCACCAGGAAAAGGGAACTCATCAAAATGCCTAGTTCTTACCTGGTACAGAGTACCAGAGCTCTAAAAAAATAATAGAAGCATCAAAATATATCAAAAGCTGTATATATAATTCAAAAATTATAAAATGTAATGGAAACTACAAAGGATTGTTATTGCAGTTACAAAAAGTATAAGATTGTACCATAATAGGTTCACAATTCAAAATGGCTACAAATAGGAACACTATTAGAATTTTTTTACAAGCCAAATACAGCAAATGACAATTTTCAATACAGATGACATATACAACTTAATTTTACAAGCTGGAGAAGGGCACACAACAAAAAAACAACTTAAAAAGGGCAATTTTACAAGCTGGAGAAGAGCACACAGCTAAATTCTCGGACTCATTGATGTTCTACCTAAGGCATTACATTATGGCCAGCCTTGACAAGCAGTCGTGTTGAGATGCCATTTGTGAGAACCTGCACCTCCATATGGGAGCTGTGCATATGGTCACCATGATATACGGGACTGTGGCAACGCTGTGTGGGGATGGGGGCAGTGAATATCATGCAGATTTCAGCCTTCACATATGCAGCCTCTGCAGGGAAGCACCATTTTTCACAGATGCTGCCTCTGTGTGAGTGTTTCCCACTGCTTTCTTCTGTGGTGATTATTTGAGGGCTGCTGTTAAATGTGAATCATCCCCTAGAGATGTACAAATACCCCATTTATCTATCTGTCAACTTCAGTTTTAGGATTTGGGGCTGTGGTCATAACATGCTTTAATTTAGAGAAACCCTGTTTACATTCATGGGGCGATTCTGCAAGTGGTCTCTGTTACTGCAACCAGCGCTCAGGGGTTGTCATGGCATTCCTTGGCCTTATAGCAGTGAAATGGTTTAATTGCCAAGTAAAAAAAATCAGAGATATCTCTGACACTGAATTATGTGTAGTTTAAATTTGATTTAATTTCCTGTATGTATTGTGTTGTTGTTGTTTTTAAACAAAATATAAAACAACAAGGGCCTGCTTTCCTGAGTAGGCCTCAGGGAGATTAAGCAGAGCGTTGTAGATTGCACTTGTGACAAACTAAAGACTGCAAATTCTACTAAGTAACTTAGTAAAATAAAGCAAAGTCTAGTCTTCCATATACTGCTAGACTGGAGGCAGGACTTGTGAGGGTGGAGGCGAGGGTTTGTACCACTTCCATTATTCTTTGGCTTAAATTAAGTCTTATCCCTCAAGGACTGCTACCCCTGCTTCTACAGGATCAATTCCAGCCAACATGGCTAAAGACGGTCCTTCATAGAATGACCTGCCTGGGCCTTTCTCCACCTACCCTGTTGGCCATGGGCGTAGACCAAGCATCAAGTTTCTTGAAGCAAAGGGTGGAAGACACTGAATGCCAGACAGACCTTGGAAAATCACCATTTTTCCTAGTACCTGATAAATCTACGTACTTAGTCTCACCTGCGGCTTATTTTTATCATCTTGAGTCTATTAATTATAGGAAGGCCTTTACCCTTGCCAGATGCCAGGCCCTACCATCGGCTGTTTTAGAAGGGAAGTATAAGAAGGTCCCTAGATCAGAGAGGTTATGTCCGTGTGGAACAGGGGACATTGAAACCATCGAAAATGCACTGATATGTTGCCCATTCTACCACGAAGTTAGATCAAAGCTTATTTCCCCCCTGCCTGGTAAATTCCCTGATGAGTCAGTTGAGCTTTTGGCAAAGAAGCTCCTATTAGGAGAAGATCCTCAGCTTACGCTCCAAACTGCCAAGTTCTGCACTGTTGCTATTAAAATACTTAGAATATTTTACAATTTTATCAATTTTAATATGCTAATTTTAACCAGGGGTTGCTTTTATTGATCTTACACCTTTATATGTACGGGCAGTCTGTGATTCTGCAGCGCAAAACCATTGAGTGTGGAAATTTTGATGTGTTGGCATGTGATTGGTCAGTCAACCTTATTAATACATTTGAATTTGAATTTAGTCTTCCATATATAATTCTGGCTCTGTATTACTGATTGTACCATGTCACTACATTGATGACATGCTGCTGATAAAAGTCTGTTTTATCCTTTTTCACCCTGACTGCCAGAACGATAAAATGTACTGCATTGGGTTACTCAAACAGTTTATACCGAAACCATGTAGATTGATGCCACATGTATAAAGTGATGACAGGTAAATCTAAACACAGGCATGGTGGCACAGTAGATAAATGGATTACTTTAAGGTACTGTTGTTTATCAATCAGATTGGGTGGGGGGCAGACTATTAAAGGAATGTGAGAGAAATTCTCCCAGCATGTAAAAATAATCTAGATGTCTTTAACCAGAGGGAATCTTGGGTGTGCTTTATACTAAAAAAAGGTGTTTAAGGAAAAGATGCCCTTGGAGGTTTGGCCAACTTAAAGGCCATGCTCAAAAGAGGTGTTTAACCAGGTGAAGGACTAGGGGCAACAAGCACCTAAAACATATGTTTTCTGTGCAGGTTACCTAAAAACCCAGAGGTCTAAGAGGTAAATATTCTGGCATTAAAATTGCTATAGAACAAAGGGCTAAGGCTGAAATGAGAAGTTAGTGGAGAGTGTACGTATGTACGTACATACGTATGAATTTATTTATATGTTGCTTTCCTGCTCTGAGGGAAGGGCATCTTGAAGCTTTGGGTGATTCTCGTCCATTGCTAGGGGAGGCAGGAACTAAAATTCTGTTATATTTAGACTCTATTTTAAAAAACGATTTATCTTATTCCTTTTATTTATTTATGTTTTTACAAACTATACTATGCCAATAAAGGTATTTGAATTTGAAAAGTTGGGAAGGCTCCTTTCTCACACCGAGCTCATTTTCATAATTTAAAAAATTAAAACATCACAAAACAGAAAAACTAGTACTTGGATGGGAGACTACCATGGAAGCCAAGGATTGCTTTCTGGAGGCAGGCAATAGCTTTCCACCACAACAACACTCACACCAGCACCAGTTCACAAGTTACCATGTTCAGCCACAAGATATAAATGGTATATTAATGCAGTGCCCCTTCTGCAAATTAGCCGTGGACCTCTGGAAGATGCTAGAGCTCCCACTTATTTTCATTTTTATACACTCTGCGGAAAAATTATCAAGAAAATCTATTGATATTTCCAGTCTGACCCTTGGGTACTGGCCTAATTGCAAACCAGTGGTTAGAGTAAGATTTGTACATGGATGTGTTTCTAAAATTCCCCTGTTATTTGAGAGGATCCAATACATTAAAGCTCTCACCTATTAAAAACCTCTATGATGAAGGGGCCTGAACTGTTTTATGCATTTTGTTGTTTAGTAAAAAATACTAGAGGCACTCTGTGAATTGTAGCCCCTAGTTGACAGAGACAGTTTGAAATAAAATTAGGTCCCCAGATCATCTTGACAAAGAAACCATTCACCACAGCATATGAACTGCTACAGTTGCTTGAAGGCTTTAAGAGAGAGAAATGTTTTTCCATCAAGCCTTCTCTCATTTTTTTTATTATGCATTTTAAACAAGAACATGTTGTTCCACTATGACTTTCTCCTTCTCTGTTCTAATCTGGGGGCGGGGGGTGGGGAGAACAAGAATTTAAGAAAAAAAAAGGGGAGAGGGGGAAATTGTTTCTTAATATTTACCCCTAAAAAGGTAAGGCTAGGATCACAAAATTGCAAGGGATAGGCAGATTAGGATGGTCAGTACTTATTGACAGGTGCTATTAGACAGATCTGACTGCAGCTAATGCAGGAATTCACCCGTAAGGTGACTTGATGAACACAGCTTTAGAAAGAGTCATTTTGTGCACCAGTGCAAACGTAGTGACCTGCCTGTGATAGCCACCAAATAGATCTTTCCGGTGTGAGTAATTACGCACAGAGACTAACACTTGGATGCCTTTCCCCAAGTTTTGGTGTAAGATCATGCAGTATTACCATACTAATGCCACACCATTACATCATATGAACTCTGAGTGAACTCTAGGCCACACCTGAAGACTCATTGCAGGGGAAGATCGGAAGTGGTAAAGTAAACTTACCTGCGCTTACTGGTTTTGCTCACTAAGAAATCTCTGAAACGTACCCCAGAATTTTTTTTAGAAAACAATCAGAACTGATGGCCCCTTGCATTTCATTTATGGTTTAGTCTGTCAGTGATCCCCCCAAAGTTATTCATATAACTTGTGTACAGATGATCTCCTGAACCACGTGTCTCATTGGAATGCAATCTTTTCATACACTTAGAACAACTGCCCCATGTCTCCCTTACTAAAGGGGGTGCCCATATACCTTCTGCCATGAAAGTCTTCCAGGGGAAAGTGATCCCTCAACTCATGTTTGGGTCGCAGATATGCCTCTATAACAGTTTTCACAAATTAGAAGTAGTCCAGTCAAAATTTCTTAGATCCTTATTCGGTGTCCCTCAATGTATTTCAAATGCACTGATTAGACTGGAAGCCGGGATGGTACCATTAGAAACACGAGCCTTGTACCATGCCATTTCTTATTGGTTAAAGATTAAATTGTCCTCATCTGGTTTAACTCCCCTAATCTTTGCAGATAATTTCTCCTCAAGATGGATTAATCTAATCGAGGATAAACTCCAACATTTAGGTTTATCAAGTACAACTCTTCTAAATCTTGGCTATCAAGGAGCAAAAGCAATAGTCAAACAGAGGCTTTGGGACATTGCCCTTCAAGATGACAGATCAAGGGCTTACTCGGTCCCAGTAGTGGAGAACCGTAAAAAATTTTTGGCCCCTCCAAATTATCTCAATACCTTAGAACACCCTAAACACCGGGGAGCCTTCACCTTAGCACGTTTTAATGCCCTTCCATCTGCTCTTCTTGACGGGAGGTATGCCAGCCTCCCTTACGAATTCCGCCTCTGTCCATGCCAATCTGGAATGGTGGAAACTGTTGAACATGTGCTATTACACTGCCCATTTTATCAAGACATACGCAAAATGCTCATTGATCCAATTTTGTCTAGCTTCCCAGATAGAGACAGAGTTCGCTATACCACTCTATTATTAGAAGATTCTGTTAAAGATATTACCTATCAGGTTGCGAGATTCCGTGCTAGGGCATGTGCAATAAGGCAGAAGAAGCTGCTAAAATGATTTTTATGTTAAATAGACTATTTTACCAAATATCAGACATTCTGTTTTAATTATTATGATATCTCTTTTTGTATAAACTGGTCTTTGACCGTAATAAATAAATGATGATGAACTGCCCCATGGATGTTCAAAATCAATATCATCCCTGCTTTTTTCTCCTGCCAATCTCTGAAAATGTTAGTGATCTGTCTTGCTGGCTTGTTGTAAGGAAGAGCGAAATAAGGACTGAGATCCAAATTTAAAATGTTGTATAAAATTGCAGGTCCTCAAGTGTTCCCAAATGTTTAATAGAAACCAGCTCTTTCCAAGAGATCCAGAAGGCAGGCCTGTATTACTACCAACTTCAGCCCTTTACATAAAAGGCCATGAACAGAAGATCAAAGGGGGCTGGTTCTTCATCATGATCCCATTTTATTTGCATTCACGCGTGACTAGACTCCATCCATGCACTCATTTCCTTTCAAACACCCACATCGGCTAAGATGGTAAAATATCCCTTGAAAAGATTGCTTTTTCTGGGCAAGTGAGTAATTTCTCTTAAATAGAAAAGTGTTAGTAAAGAAATTTTACAAGCTGGTTATGATTCATTCTTTGGTTAATATTCTTGAGTAAGCTTTTGAAAACGCATGGACTTTACTGTCCAATAAGGGAAATGAAAAATGTAAGGGTCATTAATTTCCAGTAGATGCTTCATGGGGTTAAGCCATAAGGGGAACTGCTTATGACTCGGCTGCAAAGGGAGGGTAGGCAGGTAGGAAACTTAAGTCATTGTTTGATGGCCCACGTCTTGTGTTGCTAGATTTTTTCAAGTAATTAAAAACAGGGCCAGTCTCCACAAGCCAATACATTGCTTGATTTCTTTCTATTCAGTGTCCGATAACTAGTGAGTGAACTGGGTCAGAGGGACACAAGGAGATGTAAACGTTCTGTCTGTAGACAGATGTTCCTCTTGCTGATTGATCCTGCAGTTATCAAGGAATTGGGCATGCACATGCAGAACACCACAGCTGTCTTAATGAACTGACTCCTTTAAAGGCTAACAAAATTTGATTCCAACATCAGTTTGCACGGATTAGTGCTCACTTAGTCAGATGTATCTCATCCATGAAAGCTTGTGCTATTTTTTTTTTAAATCTTGTTAGATGTTTAAGGTGCCACTAGACTCTTGTTTATGCTTGCTGCCACAGACCAGCGCTGCAACATTGGGTGTTGCGCTATTGTTCTCTGTAGCAGTAATTTCTCTGTGTGAGCAAGACAATCCAGTCGAAGTTGAGGAACTTCGATCACATTATATTTCCCCCCTTTTAACTTTCAAATCTAATGCCTCTGTGTCTGACATAATGCCTTTTCTACTAAGCGATAGGGATCCCAAGGCTACATTGTCAGTAGCAAGATTTGTTTCAATCCTTATATCCCTCAAACATTAGTTATATGCTGCTCAAGATCAATGGATCAAGGAGCTTCTAAGGGATAAAAGGAAAGTTGTAATGGTAATGCAACGGTAGTACAATATCCAACAGTTTGTGGATGCACGCAGCAGAACACGGCTACCCTTCTAGAATGTTGTTAATTGGGCAGTTTTTCACCTGTTATCTGCTCTCTCTCTCTCTCACACACACACACACGCTGAAGTTTTGTGTTAATAGAACAGCGCATAGTAGGAACTATACTATACAGCCCATGATTGGTGTGCCAGCATCTACCATGCTGTTGCTGCTGGATAGCCCCGACTTATGTGCTTCCTGATTTAAGAGGATCAAAATATTCCTTGACTGTTGGCACTGTTCCTGGAGCGGCAGTTCCAGGCAATGCAGGCACAAACCTAGATTTCAGGGTGAACTCTTGTTTGCAATTTTATGCATATGTTTTGCTTTTATAATCAGTTGGATTCTGTCTATATTTTATAATTATTTGCGTATACAGATACACACAGAGAGTGGCATTTATATTTATGTTTAGTATATTGGTTAGGAGTATCAGAAAGTACTGGTGGGGAATAACTGCTACAGTCGTTGGCACTTGTTCTGTGGGGTACCACTGGGTTCCATCTTCTCTCCCATGCTGCTTAAGGCTTACATGAAACTTCTGGGTGAGGCTTGCTGGGGATTTGGAGCAAGGTGTCATTAATACGCAGATGGCAGCCAGTTCTACTTCCCTTTTTCATCAGAGTCAGGTGAGATAGTGGGCATTTTGAATCATTCATTGTCCAGAAGTAGTTATGGAAGGGCTTAGGGCCAATAAACTGAAGACTAGTCCAGATGAAATGGAGGTGCTGTTGGTGACTAATGTAACCAGTCAGGGATAGAGGAGCCAGCTTGTTCTGAATGGTGTTCCACGTTCCCTCAAGAAGCAGGTTCACCTCTTGGGAGTCCATTTAGTTCTGGGTCTTCCAAGGGGGATGCTGATCTTCTCTGTTCTGTGTAATGTCCTTCACCAGCTTTGTGGCTGGTGTACCAGCCTGTGGCCCTTTCTAGAGAGGCAGGATTTGGCCATTTTACTCCATCCTCAAGTTATCATCCTCAAATTAGACTGCTGCAGTCTGCTTTACCTTGGTCTGCCTTTGACAGTTCAGCAGCTTCAGATGGTGCAAAAGGCAGCAGCTAGATTGCTGAACAGGGAGTGTCTATAAGGGACACATCTTGCCAATGATAAGGTAACTGGACTGGATACCTGATTCCGGGCTCAATTCAAAGTGTTGGTTATTATGTATAAAGTCCTAAGGGCTTGGAGGCAGGCTGCCTAAAGGACTGTCCCTTTGTGTACCTGCCTGTCTGTTGAGATCTTCTTTTGAGGCCCTGCACCACTTTCCTATTCTCCCTAAGGTAATGTGGGCTGTTATAAGAAGCATGGTTTTCTCAGTTATGGCGCCTCAGTTGTGGAATATTTATCTAGCACCCAGTCTTTTGAGTGTTGAGCAGCAGCTGAAAGCAGGGCACTGTGTTGATTTTTCTGATATATGCTGGATTGTTGTTATTTAATTTTATGTGAGCCGTTTAATCATTTGGCTTGATAGTGTACCTTGCTGTCAAACTGTTTTGTTAGTCCTGCTGTTTTTAAAGCTGTTTTATAGGATTTTGCTGGTTTTAATTATTTGGATTTCAATTCATTATTGTGTTGTGTTTTTATGGTCTTGTATTTTAGATTTCCTGTAAGCTGCTCTGACAACCTATTTGACTGAGGAGTCATGTATAAAAATTTAAAATCACCACTAGTACGCTATTACTACTACTAATAATAATATAACAACATTTTATAGTATTTTTGCTAGTGCTCCAGCACTTGGTTGTATATTTTCAAATTTTAGAGAATTAATCAGAATAACAGATAGAAGGCAGCTAGATTTGAGTCCAGTAGCACCTTAGAGACCAATAAGATTTTCAGGATATAAGTTTTGAAGAGTCAAAGCTCCCTTCGTCAGACAAGAGGGCAGTACAGTTAATTCTTGCCTAAATTTCAGAGCTGATGGCAGCTGTTTGATGGACAGCCCTGACTGTCACTATGGTCAATTAAAGCTGATGGTCCATAACTCCTATTTAGCATGTAGGAAGTAAAAGCTCTATACAGAATGATAAGGATACTCTTGCTGAACCATTGGGATTTTTCCAACAGTGGCATGAGCTCAGAAGCAATATTCTTCCCAAATTTGTACCCAGTTCAGAAGTACAAATTCTGTCCATGAAATTCCATTTAACTGTCATGTTTAACAGCCACTAACTTCTCTTCCATAAAGCCTTCTTTGAGTCCAATGTTCCCAACTCTTGGGGCATGGATTTGAACACAGTATGCCAAGAATGTTGTTAATATCCCAAATATGCCAAGGCCAAAACATTTTAGCATTTTATCTCTCTCCTCCAAAATGTGAGGTGGGAGCTAAAAAGCATTTGTACTTGCATGGATTCTGAGACCTCAGATACAGCTTTTCTGCGGCATCTTTAGCAGTCTGAAAAATATGCAAATCTCCAAAACTCTGGGTAGAGTATCTTAGCTAAATATTGCAGTTCTTCATTTTCACAAAACAAAAAAACAGAACATAGCCACAGGGAAGTAATGATTAATGCATAGCAGTGTTATATGCCGTGTGTGTGTGTATCTGTGTATATGTAAAAGTTCTTTTCTGTCATTGTTAGCATAAATCTTGGAGGGTTTTAAATGAGAAATCTGGAAATGTTTTGAATTCTTGGTCCAGCCTTTTTCTTATTTTGTTAATCCAGCTGTGGAATAAACTATTAATGTTCCCCAGATGTTGTTTATAATGATTGATTTTTGGTTGTGAAATAATACATACAGTTGCTTTTTTTTTTGAAGAAAAAAGTGATAGATTCATAATATGCTGTAGAATAACGTTTGGAATATCAATTTGAAGATGGAGCCGCTCATATGCCCAGCATAATTGCTTTTGTTAAATGGTTTCTTCATTCTTGACATTTTTAGCTCTAATTGCTTCCTGCTCCTCATAATCTCAAAATAAATATTTGCACATCTTCAGTCATTTATTGTAATGTGTAAAATAGTTGCCATCTCTAAGCAAAACAAAAAAATCACAGATAATGGGGTCACAGAGTGCCTCCCTCTTTGCACTTCTGAAATAATTTAATCCACATTTGTGGTACTGTCCTCAACTGACACCAGTTGGACTGAACATTGGACATGTTCCTGGAATAACACTTTCAGTGCAAATATAAACTTGTAATAACTTGTTCTGTCATTTATATTTTGGTACTTTCTTGTAATTTCATTACACCACTGAGAACAGTGACTCCTGTATAGTATCTCTCTAATATGCCTCTTTATTATACTGCTTTGATTATGGTTGATAGTCTCATCAGTTGGGCCAAGAACCATTGAAAAGTTTGACTGAGGGGAACCTTTTGAGGATAAGCATCTTCTTTAGCTTCAGTGTAGCCCAACAGTACAATCCTAAAGAGAGTTTTGTCTTTCTAAGTCCATTGGTGTCAGAGGGTTGAGAAGGATGTTTCGGACTGAGCTTTGTGAGTGTGGGGGTGGTGGTGGTGGCAAGTGTTGGATAGTTGCTTTAGAGATGTGGGTTCGATTACAATCTCAGCCTGAAGGATGGAATGCTTATGAAGATGGAAGCCACTGGAAACAATTGCTGCCCAACCTATCCCTACTGCAGCCATAATGTATATAATGTAATCATGTAATTCTGGCACACTAGTGCTGCTTCCCCTGTCACACTAGTGCTGCCACTTCCAGGAAGAATTGAGTACAGGGGTGTGCATTCTCCGAGTGCCAAGTTGGTTTTTATATGCTGACTTTCTCTACCTTTTAAGGAGAATCAAACTGGCGTACAATCTCCTTCCCTTCCTCTCCCCACAACGGACACCTAGTGAGGTAGGTGGGGCTGAGAAGAGTTCAGAGAGAACTGTGACTAGCCCAAGGTCACCCAGCTGGCTTCATGTGTAGGAGTGGGGAATCAAATCCAGTTTTCCAGATTAGAGTCCACCGCTCTCAACCATGACACCACGCTGGCTCTCACATAAGTTCATACGTAAAAGGCAAAACAGGTATTGCAGTAATAGTAACATAATGATAAAACTTCACATCCACAAATTCTTTAATGTTTAATGGGAGAGATTGGCACTTAACTGACAGACACTGTTGAGGGCACCTTAACTCTGCCCCTTATGATGCAATCCAGTCATAGCAAGATAGCCGCATAATATCATTACTTCTCCCCCCAAAAAAACAATACACAGGAAGTATATGGCAGAGCTGTGAGAAGCCCATATCTCCTTGAGCTGTATTCTAGTTACCTAACCACAAGGACCCATCTGTTATCACATATGTAAAACTAGCTGTGGTTTCAAAGTTTCCAGTTGCACAATATTAGAACAGTTGAAACAGATAAATCAAAAATCCACAGCTAAAGGAGGCTTCAGTATACAAAGGCTGTTAATGTCCGGGCTGGACTAGTACTAGAGTTGCCTCCCTCCAGGTACTGGCTGGAGATGTCTCGCTATTACATCTGATCTCCAGGCGACAGAGATCAGTTCACCTGGAGAAAATGACCACTTTGGAAGGTGGATTCTATTGCATTATACCCCTTGAAGTCCCTCCCCTCCCCCAGTCCCACCCTCCTCAGGCTCTACCCCAATAATCTCCAGGTATTTCCCAACCTGGAGCTGGCAACCCTAGGACCCAGTCTTGGCTTGGATCTTGTCTCTAGCTAAGGTTGGTTTTGGCCATTGGCTTGAGTTAGAAGATGTGGAAGTTGAAGAGCATCAACTAGAAGGCAGTACCAAGGGCAGAAATTCTAGGCTCGCAGTATTTGTACTTAGCTCAGCCAGCAGCTCCGGGTTGTCTGCCCGTCACTGGAGCTGATATTACACTTCTATGTTTTTTTTCTGCACCTGAAGAGATGTCTGATGTTTAAGCATGGATAGTCCACAGGAGCACTCTATGCTGGGTCCCAGCCTCAGACCCTGAGGTTCAAGTTCCTGAAGATCTGGAACAAGAGGGACCCATTTCTTCTTGATGTGAAATACCTTAAAGTTTGGGGGAGAAGGGCAAAAGACTCTCTGAAATAACTTTTTTGGTCTCTTGCATGGCAGTGGTTCTCACAGTACAGATATGGGGCAGAGGAGAGGGTTCTGCTTGCTTCTTAGAATGAGCCTTTCTGCATACAGGAAGGGGAGGATAGAATTGCATGACCTCTTAGGGTGGTCTGTTCTCTGCACACTGTTGAGGTCTGTGAACTACAGATCTGGGACAGGGCTATTAAGATCTTCTTCACTGAGTAGTTTCATAGGGAAGCCATGTTGGTGTGCTGCGGAATGGCTCGATTCGAGTCCAGTAGCACCTTAGAAACTAACAAGATTTTGGGGGGTATGCACTTTTGAGAGTCAAAGCTCCCTTCATTAGATATCTGACGAAGGGAGTTCTGACTCTCAAAAGCTTATGCCCCAAATATCTTGTTAGTCTCTAAGGTGCTACTGGACTCGAATCGAGCTATTCACAGAATAGACTGTGACTTTCAACATTTCAACAAGTTTGTTGTTGCAACTTTTGTGATATTGGTGAACGTCTGGACTGAACTACTCCCTCATACTGGGGGAGATATATTTTACGCCATCTGTTAGATGTGCTTTCTTTCAAGAGTATCTTTGTATGTATGATTTGCCTCCCCTTAGACCACACTGCATGCCTTTGTGTTTGGTGTTGGAAGCCCTTGAAGGGCCTGTTGTGTTTTGTCTTTGGAAGAGTTTTCAATCAATCAGGCTATCAAATTTACATTGTTACATTCCCTGAGGTCTTTCGTACTGGGAGATCAGTAATTATTGTGAACAGAAGACAAACTTTTTTCTTTTCTTTTTTAATCCACTCTTAGTGCCAACATTCCTAAAGCTAACACAATGGAAAAGAGAAGCAGTTTATGTCAGAATATGGTTACGTTCTTCAGATTAAATTTACTTTAAAAAAAGTGTGTGTGTATGGGGAGACAACGGCGTAATATTTTCCAATGGCTGTTTATCATGAATTACGTCAACTTGAGTTTAAATTGCTATTATTCCTCCTTAATTCTTCTTGGTGCCTGCATAATTTACAGCAATGGCAGCTGTGCAGCTATGAAATAACCACTCACAGCCCCCGTACGATAGTCAAGAACATTGTGTTGTTGGATTCCCCACCTCCTTGTTAATTATTATGAGACGCCTTTAATTTTTTTTTTCTCTTTAAAAAAACACAAAGTGGCATAAAATATTGCAAAGGTATTTATGGCCAAAGCTCCTTAAAAAAAACAAAGCTTGATTCTCTTTTGCTTCGGGGCGAGTTCTTAACTCAAGCAG
Organism: Euleptes europaea; assembly: GCF_029931775.1. Taxonomy (NCBI): domain Eukaryota; kingdom Metazoa; phylum Chordata; class Lepidosauria; order Squamata; family Sphaerodactylidae; genus Euleptes; species Euleptes europaea. Next base: position 96,719,701 of record NC_079316.1, on the reverse strand, counting down.
TCATTTGTGGTTATTATGCTTTGGAAGATATTATGTCCAGGCTGGTTTAAGAGTATTATTATGTATCACATGACCCCCATGGTACATGTCAGCACTTGAGGCTCCCTTCCAGTGAAAACCACTGTAGTTTTAGCTAATGCTGTTTTCAGAATAGGCTCATTTGTAAGCTTACCTGAGTTCACTGTGTTTTGTCCCTTTCAGAGAACACATGGATATGATCAAATTGGGGCAGAACTGGAAGTTCCAGTGTTGTTAGTTTTTCCTTTTAATCCAGCCACAGTAATGAGAGTTATTACTAAGCAGAGCTATACCCTTCTACGTCCATTGAAGCTGCTCAGGAGAGCACTGTGAGGCTGCTACTGTAAACATATGTAGTCTGAAGTGTGCCACTTCTTAGTAAACACTGTCAGGATTGGGCTTTAAATTTCAATAAGTTATTGGTAGATTAATGTGGTTTGGGTTGTGCCCGGGGAAGACTCAGGCTCAAGTTTTGAATCAGTAGTTGGCTTTTGGCGAGTCACGTTCTGTACTATAGGAGTAATAATTCACTCACCTTGTTGTACAGACTGCTGAGATCATGTCTGTGTAGAGTTGCCAACTCTGGGTGGGTAAATTCTTGGAGATTGGGGGTGGAGTATAGGGAAGGTGGGGTTTGGAGAGAGGAGGGACCTCAGAGGGTTCAATGATATGGTGTGTACCTTCCAAAGCAGCCATTTTCTCCAGAGGAACTGATCTCTGTCATATGGAGATCCATTGTAATTCTGGGAGATCTCCAGGTGGAGCCTGGAGATCGGCAACCATAGCTGGTTTACTTGTTTAATTAATTAGATCAGATTTATTTAATAAATTCATCAGTTAACATTAGTTTTTTAATATTTTTAAAACTCTCTAATTATTTGCTATTCCTAATAACCCACCTTGCCTATTTCATTATCCATTCATATATCATCTGAGGAACTTTTGTTGAAATGTATTTGCAACAAGTATTTTCAACAATGAATTTCAACAAGTATTTTGTCACTTGTTGGTAATGTTAAATAATTTCTATATAGTCAACTGAGCTTTTTTTGTGAAAATAATTTGAATATTCAGGGTCCTCTATAAGGAGGCTGTAAGGCTACACAGTCTCTCATTTTTATTCTACCCTTTTTTCAGGGTTCTGAGGACAAAGTATATGGTTCTTCCTTCCTCATTCCACCCCACCCCACCTTGCAAAGTAGGTTCTGCTGAGTGATGGGCCACAGTTTACCTACTAGAGTTGCCAGCTATGGCTGATACCCCAGTGGGAGAAACTGGGGTGTGGTTATGGTCTCCTCAATGCCACATCAACGTGCAGTGCACAAAACCAGAAGTGACGTCCTCATGCTGGGACAACGATCTAGGATTCTCCCTAGAATGTTAAACCATAGAGTTTGAGATGAATCCTAGAGTGGCTTTCCAGTGTGGTTACATAGCTTATGGTTTTGCGACAGAAGTGACATCACACACTGGCATGATGCACATCCCCCCCCCCCCAAGCAGTGGTGGGGAATGGGAGGGGCTGAAGACGGGAGGTCTACTGCTGTAGTGGGAACCCTGGCTCCCGCATACCCGCAGAGCTTCAAAGCTCAATAAGGTTTGATTCTGGGGCTGCAATCCAAAGGATGCTTTTCTGGGAGTAAGTATTGCTCCTAAGTATTGCTCTTGGTCCAACACTCTACTCACTGAACACTGGTGCTCTCACACCTTGTATCTTGATTTGATTTGGAGCTGGGGTGCTCCTCTCTTCTGGTGCAGTGTTACGTTTCCTGATTGCAACTGGAGAACCAGCCTGTGCCAACAATATTTCTGCACCAATGGTGGAAGAGGACATAGCTGTTGTGCTGTTCTTCTGCCTTTTGGAGAAGTCCTTCAGTCCTTTTGTGTACTGTTGCCCTCTGCCCAGGAAATGCTAATCCAGTCTCAGATGAATAAGTGACTCCACCAAATTGGGGAGGCTCAAATATTTCTTTCTTGATTTAAGGAAGTTTAATAAATTCTGCATCATTGAACAGAGCAGAAAGTCTAGAAGGGGGCGAGTGAAAGGATAATTCTACAAAGAGGTGAAGAGGGCAAGCCAGCTTTGCGTTTCTCCAGTGCTGTATTTTAATTACGGAACAGAAAACTGTGCATTAATGTCCTCTTAGCTCCAAATACTAAGCATATTTTCCAGTGCGTATTTCTTTAAAGCAAGAAAGGAAGCTCACAGGGTGTGCCAGAAAGTTGAACAAAGTAAAAACAACAACAACACACATTTAGTGACTCATGCAAACACTGTTTAATTTTTCTCTTAATTACTCTTAGCACAAATAATTTGCATGTGTCTTCCCCCCCCCCTCATGTTTGTCACTAGAGCAACATAAAAATGACCAAAGCCTTGATTTCTCTCTTGCAGGGTAACACTTAACTTCTTACTGCTAGTGAGTTTAGTAGTCCCTGTTGCTGGGAAGAGGGAGGGTGCAGTGGGGTGGGGGAGAGAAAAATTGATCTCTATCCTAACTCAGATGGCAGAGATTAAGATTCCAATAATGCCAGCCTAATTTTAAAACATGGACTGAGAGTGAACACATTTCATGTATTATTTAAGATCAAATGCAACCAGGAAAATGTGATCATTATGAAACTTGCATACATTTACATGGATCCTGTAGGATTTTTTAAAAGGAGACAGCACGCCTGAGTGACTTGGAAATGAGTCTGCAGACCATATTTAGAATTCTTCCAGGTTTTTTAATTAAAGGCATTTCACAAGCCATTGCAAGTGGAAAAGGGAACCTCACAGGATAGAATGTAGCAAAACTTTTTTCCCTGGGTTAATGAGTGAATATTAGGTATTTATAAAGCAGATAAAAGAGGGCAAGGCGGGAAACAGATCTGAAGTTTTATAGAGAGATTTTAATAAAGATTGAAGTTTGCTGAGAAAGGGGTCAAAGGACCATTTGCAGAAGCCCTCATTTTGGCACAGTTTCAAACTCTCCCAGTCTTGCTTGTGTGACTAAGGATCCAAGATACAGGGTATGTGTTAACAGTATTTTAAATGAAAATCAGCTGTGTGGAGGTGGCCATTTTGAACCTGAGTCTCAAATTCTCCTTCCCAAACTGCTTTTATCCTTGCAGAGAAGGTAGTGTGGCACAATATATTTTTATTTGCCTGTTGGAGCAATTTCGAGGGGACAAAATGGTAGATGAGAAAAAGGGGTTGAGCTGCTTCTCCCCCCCCCATTAGTGCTCTTCCACTCTTGATTGCAAACCTCCAAGGCTGCCTTTCAGTTAAAAATAGTTGGGAGGTGGTTCTCATCTCACCTGTGTAGTGTGTGTTAAAGAAAAATAGGACCATACTAAGTGAGATCCATGAATGGATGTCACCAGATGTTCTTACAGATAAATTGCAGCCTCCCGAGTTTGTGTTTACCCACTGGAGAAACGGATAGAGAATATGGAGCAGTGGGAAAATAGATTCGTCATGCCTCTATGCCACAGCCCAATACAAAGCAGGGGCCCTCTGGCTGCTGTTTACTAGTAAAAACATGCAGAAGAGTTCTATTCAAGGATCTCTGAACATCTCCTCTAGTTTGGCCCTTGGGATCATGCATTATGGGAATCTTATGTGTATACAGACGTGCATGTTTTTTCTATTTGAAAGCTGGAAGATGGTCAGGAAGACCTTTTATTTTAATGGTCTTTGTTCCTTTTGCTGATAGATGGGCTGAACTATTAAAATGGGCATTTGGCTGGAGACAGCCAATTTGGGGGGCGGGGGCTGAGGCTCGGAAGTGGAAACTCTCCTTTGCATGCAGAAGGTTCCAAGCTCAGTCCCTAGCATCTGAAGTTAAATGGGTCAAGTAGTAGGTGATCAGAACGTGAGACCCTAGAGAGCCTCTGCCACATACTGACCTTGGTAGACTAGTGGTCTGATTCAGTATAAGGCAGCTTCATGTTTTTTGTTTGAAAGACAGATTGCCAGTTTGTGATTCCATTTTTTTTTACTCTTATAAATAATTTTTGTAGGTTTTTGAATTTTTTCAAACCTGTTCGACGAGAGGCAGTGATGGGACAGAAGAAATGCCTGAAGGCCACAGGAAGTGAAACTTCTCTCAAACTGCTTTCCACCTCCTTTGAAAACTTATTGTCTGTCTCCGTTGTTTTTTGTTTTTAGTCCTGGAGCGGGTTATAAAACAAACTAGTTTCAAATCTAGTTGAACACTGTGGATAGTTAAATATAGTCATTCAAAATAGTTTTTTTCACTACAGATGTTACGCCATTTTAGAACTTTAGACTAAATAATGTCAGCTCTTGTTTGCTTTCTTAGTATGTTATTCATTTATTGGGAAATTCAAAATGTGAAACATCTGGGAAAGACTTCAAGCTTGCAAAAGTAATCTTTGAACTGTGTACATTTCAGACTTCCACTTTAATGGCTGTTTAGGAGGGCACAGGCTCATGTGTTGCAGTTCGTAATGCTCTGTAAATGTCCTCGAGCAAGCCTAAGACGTAGGAACATGAAATCAGAAAAGATGGTGATTTTTGATAATCAAGTACAAGCTTGTGAAAGACTTCACTTAACAGCCCAACTAGTCTCTTGAGTCATACATTATGACCTTTGGTGTTCTCTTTAAGAACTGTGAACCAACTGTGTTCTGTCCTGTTGCGGTCTCTGATGTTTGCTCCTGAAATGAAAGGGTGAATTTATCTCAGAGCTTCAATGCATGACTTAGAAGATGTAGAAAGCCAATCATGTAGAAATAATTGACTTCCAATGCTGGTGTATTGCCTTATTATTAGCTCCGTAGTTCTGCTCAACAATTAGTCCATACATTTTATGGCCGGCCCTTTAAGCAACTGGCACACTCAGCGGAAATTGGGGTAATTGGGAGATGATGGTGCTGCGGCAGTCGTCTTGTTTGTGGTTTCCTGGAGGCACCTGGTTGGCCACTGTGTGAACAGACTGCTGGACTTGGTGGGCCTTGGTCTAATCCAGCAGGGCCTTTCTTATGTTCTTACGATGCAACAGAGTGACAAATGGAGGAAGAAAATGGAGAGCGAAACCAAGTAGGTTTCATTTTTTATTTTAATATTGGAGTGCTGTTGTGTTTTCTTTAGCAGCAATCTTTAACCCACTTGCTAGAAAATTGTTCCCAAAGGGCCAACTGAGGCTTACTTTTGAGTAAACATGTTCAGGGTAAGACTGTATGTGAATTATTTGGTATATATTTAATATTTTTAGCACTAGAAGGATGAAGGAAGAGCTTTTGGGTCCTATGGACTATGGACCCAAGGACATTTGAACTGTTTGAACTCTTTCAGTTCTGTAGGCTATTTTTTGTTTCCATAGCGTAGTGTGGACTTTGTCTGTAGTTAAGTTTGCCAGCTCCAGGTTGGGAAATCTCTGGAGATTTGGGGGAGGAGCCATGGGAGGGTAGTGGGGGGCTTGGTGGGGTATAATGCCATAGAGTTCACCCTTTAAAGCTGCCATTTAATCCATGGGAACTGATCTCTGTCATCTGGACATCAGTTGTAATTCCAGGAGATCTCCAGCTGCCACCTGGAGGCTGGCAACCCGAGCTGTGGAGGGTCTGCAGTTCACTCTCTTGTTAGGGTACTTGGCTCTCATGTCCTTCTGATACATTCATTCTCTGTTTTTGCTTGGCTCAGATTTTTATTTTTAAAAAGTATAACCATATCTCTATGCTAAAAATGTGTGGTCATGAACAACCCAAACAAGTTTAGTAGGCAGCATGGTTGCTTCACAGCAATAGCCCTTCCGCTGTAGCCCTTCCAAAAGGAAGAATAATTGTCTAGGAACTGCTGAATAGGTGGGGGTGGGCAGCATAAGCACGTACATTTTCAAAGAACTTAAAGAGTCTTTGTTAACAAAGGAGGGAGAGTAGGACCGGGGTTGAGATACAGGATGTGGAGGACATTGTTCCAAATCAAAACGAAGGGATGTTGTGGTAAAGTTCAGAACCAGCATAATGAAGACAGTATTTGGGATGATATGCGAACCCTTGGCAATATATTTCAATGCAAATCATGAGCAAATCAGCTTAAAGAGTTTCAGGGAGGTTCTAGGAGATTTCTTTGAGACCCTGGAAAACTGTTGTCAGTGATGGTGCTGGGGTCAATATGCTTTTGGTCTAACACAGTATAAGGCATCTGTTCTTAAGTCCATGTAGTCTGTAAATTTCAGTTTGGTTCATACACAGCCCCAGAATGCGCATGTGGTAGAGACCAGAACTGAGGCTGAATTGTCCTTCCTAGGGGCCATAAAACTTGGGGCTTTCCTATGTAAACATGACTCCTAGTATGTCCTGCTCTCATGCCCCTTTTGATAGATGGATCATATGAGCTCAGCTCCCTCAGTTACACATTTAGGCCCTGGTTTGTGTTTAAGGTTTTCTATGGGATGAGGAGGAAAGCATGTGAGCCCAAGGCTCATTCTCATGTTTGACCATATGTGTGTGGTAGATCCTACACAGTGGTTCTGGTACAGATTGTGGTTGCATGTGAATTGCCATTTGTGTTGTCCTTGTGTTGATGTAAACCGGTTTTAAAGTATTACGAGTACATGGATTAAGGATACTGGCCACCCTCTCTACAGCACACAGAATGTCATAAGAAATAAATTGCATCTGATAAGGTCACAGAGAATATTGGCATTTGAATGACTGACAATTCAGTTTTTATAAATCAGCTCTGAACATCCAGTTCTTTTCCTTGGGAGCATTAACAGAAGAGCCTAAAGGTTTGAAAACCATACACGGCTCTTTCTTACAGTTGGAACTAATGAACGGCATTTCTCACTTACAAATGAACTGAAAGTATCTCTCCACAGAAGAAAGTGAAGGTTTCTTGCCAGTGTGCAATAGCCACCGTAATAATGATAGTGGCCCTTACAGATGAACTGAATGTTCATTAGCAGCTAAATAGTTTAGGATTTTCACACAGGCTTAAATGGGCGCAGTACATTTTACATGAGGCATATAACTGCTTTGTTCAAGGTTTCACTATGAGGTGGGAGGTGGTTTGTATATGCAAGATGATTACTACATCATCAAGTGATGGCTTGAAGATATGAATAGGCCATCACAGATATAACACCATGGATAAAACTTTCATATTATCTTGCCTCATCTCAAATGCAGTGTTTTTTTTGTGGACCCCATTCACACAGTCAGTTAGTTGCTGGTCATCAGCTTCAGAGAGTGATGTACCTGTATATCTGAACTAACTAAGAGCTTCATGCTTACATAACTATTTACACAGCTGTTTGCATTGACCCTTGACTGCAGTGGCCTGTAGAATCATTGAAATGCTGGCAGTCCTTTCCCTTTTAGACATACCCCACCCTAATGGAGATGCAGATACTGTGCATATAGTGATATATAGATGTGCAAAGTGTCTTTGAAGTTCTAGTGTATTTTTTTAACTCTTACTTAGCTGTCAAGTTCACCAAAATACTACATTAGCCTTGTTATAGACTGTGGGAAATGCTTCTGTTTTGTTCTCTGGGTTGAGTCAAAGCTGGAAAATGTTACTTGATTATACAATTTTAACGTAAATTGGCTGAATTATTTTGACTAATACAAGTTCAGAAATCAAGCAGAGGCTCGATGTGATTTTAAATAGCTCTTTCAGATTGCTTCCCCCTACTTCACTCTTGATTCATCTGAATTTTTGTATAATCTTAATGAGTACATTAATGAGTACATTAACTGAAAAGTGTGTGTATTATCGATTAGTGAATAAGGGTTGGATCCAGGGTGGTATAGTGGTTCAGAGCAGCAGACTCTAGTAAGGCTTTTGATAAGGTTCCCCATAATATTCTTGTTGACAAATTGGGCAAATGTGATTTAGATCCTGTTACTTTGGGTGTGATCTGTCAACCGATTACAGATCCACCTAACAGTGCTTGTTAATGGTTCCTCATCCACTTGGAGAGGTGTGACTAGTAGAGTGCCTCAGGACCCTGTCCTGGGCCCTGTGTTGTTCAATATCTTTATAAATGATTTGGGTGAAGGAATAGTGGGGATGCTTATTAAATTTGCAGATAGTACTAAATTGGGAGGGGTCGCAAATACGGTAGAAGACAGAGCCAGGATACAGGATGATCTTGACAAGTTGGAGAATTGGGCTAAAACCAATAAAATGAATTTCAACAAAGATAAATGTAAAGTTCTACATTTAGGTAGGAAAAATCAAATGCATAATTATAGGATGGGGGAGACTTGTCTTAGCAGTAGTGTGTGCGAAAAGGATCTTGGGGTCTTAGTAGACCAAACACTGAACATGAGTCAGCAGTGTGATGCGGTAGCTAAAAAGGCAAATGTGATCTTGGGCTGCATTAACAGAAGAATAGTGTCCAGATCACGTGAAGTGATGGTATCGCTTTACTCTGCTCTGGTTAGACCTCACCTAGAGTATTGTGTTCAGTTTTGGGCACCACAATTTAAGAAAGATGTAGATAAGCTGGAACATGACTAGAGGAAGGCAACAAAGATGGTGAGGGGTCTGGAGACCAAGTCCTATGAGGAAAGGTTGAAGGAGCTGGGTATGTTTAGCCTGCAAAGGAGAAGACTGAGTGGGATATGATAACCACCTTCAAGTATTTGAAGGGCTGTCATATAGAGGGTGGTGCCGAGTTGTTTTCTGTTGCCCCAGAAGGTCAGACCAGAACCAATGGGTTAAAATTAAATCAGAAGAGTTTCCATCTAGACCAGGGGTGGGAAATCTTTTTCCTGCCAAGGGCCATTTGCATATTTTTAACATCATACGGGGGCCATACCAGGCATAGATCTGCTGGCGGAGGGGGGGGAAGGTTAGGGTTGCCAGGTGTCCAGCCACCACCTGGAGGTTGGCAACCCTAGAAGAGGCTATGCAAAGAAGGGAGGGAAGGAAGAAAGGAAGGCTAGGAAGGAACTAGGGTTACCATGTCTCCAGCCACCACCTGGAGGTTGGTAACCCTAGGAGGGGCTACGCAGAGAAAGAAGGAAGGAAGAAGAGAAAGACAAAGAGAGAGAGAGAAAGGGAAAAAGAAATGGAGGAAGGGAGAGAAAGAAAGGAGGGAAAGAAAGAAAGAAAAGGACGGAGGGAGACAGAAAAAGAGGGAGAAAAAGAGAGAAAGAAAAGGAGAGAGAGTGAAAGAAAAATGTGAAGCCTTCCCAGCTTCCCCTTCCCAAACACACGCAGCATACGCCCGCCCGCGGAAGTGGCCGGGAGCTATCAGGGGGAAGCTTTTCCAGCTCCTCCCACACACATACAGACACGCACGCACGCTCCCGGCCGGGAGCGATGGGGGGGAGCTTTTCCAGCTCCTCCCACACACAGAGAAACACACACAGACATGCAGGCATGCTCCCGGTCGGGAGCGATGGGGAGAAGCTTTTCCAGCTCCTCCCACACACACACAGACACGCACACCCCCGGCCGCGAGCGATGGGTGGGGGGAGCCTTTCCAGCTCCTCCCACACACACACAGACAAACACAGATAGGCACGCATGCTTCCGGCCAGGAGCGATGGGGGGAGCTTTTCCAGCTCCTCCCACACACACACAGACACGCACGCTCCCGGCCGAGAGTGATGGAGAGGAGGAGTTTTTGCAGCTCCTCCCACACACAAACACACAGACACGCACGCTCCTGGGCGCACCTGGCCGGGAGCAATCAGGGAGAAGCTTTTCCAGCTCCTCTCACACACACACACACACACACACAGACACGCATGCACGCTCCCTCTGGGAGCGATCAGGGGGAAGCTTTTCCAGCTCCTCCCACACACACACATAAACACACGCACTCTCCTGGCTGGGCGGGGAACGATGGGGGAGGGGAAGCCGGGAACACACACGCAGGCGATCAGGCTGACTTCCCGGCTTTCCGTCCGCATGCATGTGCGCGGCCCTGCGATGGCAATGGTGGTGGCTTCTGCGGGAGAGTCTGCGGGCCACAGCCAATGACGTCATGGGTCGTTTCCGGCCCACGGGCCGGAGGTTCCCCACCCCTGATCTAGACATTAGGAAGCATTTTCTAACAGTTAGAGCGGTTCCTCAGTGGAACAGGCTTCCTTGGGAGGTGGTAAGCTCTCCTTCTCTGGAGGTTTCTAAGCAGAGGCTAGATGGCCATCTGTCAGCAATGCTGATTCTATGAAAGGCAGTTCATGAGAGGGAGGGAATCTTGGCCATCTTCTGGGCACTGGGTGTGTGTGTGGGAGGTAGTTGTTAATTTCCTGCATTGTGCAGGGGGTTGGACTAGATGACCCTGGTGGTTCCTTCCCACTCTATGGTTCTATGAGTCTATGTTTCTTTGAAAACCATTTAGTCTGCACTTTGTTCTGGAAGTACATGGATCACAAATTTGATTTAATCTATGATTTAAAATAGTATTTTCCCCTTAGTGACTCATACTGTTTTATTTAAATGAATGCATCCTACTTGCCACAGTGGCAAGAAGTTGTTCTCCTACTGTCAACATAAAGAAAAAAAGGACTCTTAGATGAGTGGAGATACTGCCAAAGTTCATAGGGCTTGGAGAATGTCAGGCATCCTCCCGCTGTATTTTCCAGAGTGCTCCAGTGGCTTGGGCTAGAGCTGTTAAGTCCCCAGTGCCCTAGGTCCCATTGCCTACCACCACCGGAAGTAGTGGCAGGAGAAAAATTAAAAAGAAAAATAAGGTCTTGTCTACATGCAGGAAGTTTGTACCATAGAGTTCCTAGCAATTCCTAGAGCTACTGGAAGGGACAAAGGGTAGCTGTAGGAATCACTGGAAACCCTACGGCAAGAACGTATGGTTTTGCCATAGTGTTTCTGGCGATTCCTAGAGCTACCCTTGATCACTTCCAGTAGCTCTAGGAATTGCCAGGAACTCTATGGAAGAACGTCCTGCACGTAGACAAGGCCTTATTTTTCTTTTTAATTTTTCTTCCAGGATGCTGCCTCCCCCACAATCCTCCCGCTGGTTGCTTAGCTTGAGCACTCAGAACACCATTGGGGGCTAAACTCTGAGATTAATGGAAAACTCCGTGTCCTGAGAGATTTTGCACTAATTTTACCAAAAGACTTTGACTTTCCCTTGAAATGTATACGGGTGGCTATAGCAGCACCCTCCAAATTCACTTCAAATATTGCTTTCAACAGAATAATGTCAGGTCGGTCATGGAAAGAGCTGCTTTGATTTTAATTCCATCAAGTTGTTTTTAAGTAATAAATTACTACGTCAGCAACACACTTATCCTCATTAGGTTGATCCTGCAAATCCGGGGTGGGGTGGGGGGAATTGTCTGTGATACATTCTGTTCTGCTGTTAGCTTTGTGTGTGCTTTGTGTTAGTTTTAGTCGGGACAGTAGAAATTTAGTCATTAACATTATTACCCAGCTTTACATCTCACAGTTATTTAGTTGGTTAAGTTTGAGTCAATTTATGGAAGTCTCTGCTTACCGGCTCTGCAGTGGTTCATGACACTGGAATGCCTGGGGGAGGGAAGAAAAAAACACACAATCCCATATGATACAATTTGCATTTACTAGTATGGAGCACACAGAAAACTTGGCATCAGCTGTGAGGCTCTGATATCCTTTTTTTAAGTGAAAGAAACCTTGCTGGCTTCATTCTGTGTTGCAGAGATAGATGTTCCAAAGGAGTTTAGAATCATGTTACCTTCTATATGTTCGTTGATACAGAAAATAAAAACAGAAATGATGCAGAAAATAAAATAAAAATGCACATCAGAGGGAAGTATATGAAATGACAAGTCGGCTAATGAAAAGCAGAAGATTAAGAAGACATAAAAATTCTTTGAATGAGTCATTGCCATAGATGAGGCTACTTACAATTTCGGGATTGATGTCTGAGTAATTTGTGACTCATTTCACCCCTTGACACAAACACAGCGCACCGACTCTGAGAGATGACTGCGATAAAGAACATGTCCAATTTTAGATATGACAGTGGTCTCAGCTTTGAAGAATCTCTCTCTCTCTCTCTCTCTCTCTCTCTCTTTTAAAAGTGCTCAGACAATTAATGTCTTATGCATGTATTCAACAATAGTTGCCTAGCAACCATCAAGGAGCATGCTGGAGAGCCAGAGAGGCTGAGATGACTGAACAAAAATGTCAACAGTCACTGCAGGTGAGTCAAGGCAGCAGGACTGTTTTCTACAGGTCTTGGGGGAGGATAGTAGTTATAACCAATCACAATAGCTGATTTTTGAGGGGGGTTGTGAGTATTTGTGTGTGTGTATACACACACACGGAGGAGGGAGAGAAAGTGCTTCCATTGGATCCGGGAACCCAATTTGGAGACAGCCCGCATACTGATTTCCTCACACATCAAGCTGACTCAACGGGGTATGCTAGTGATCCAGGCTAAGGCCTAAAGAAAATGTTTCACATTGCATTTCCGGTTCATATTTCGATGTAAAGGAAAGTGGTGTGCTTCTGCTATACAGAAACAGGGTGGGAGAAAATGTTTTTTGCTCATTTGCATATGTTAATTGGAATGCGCCATGTGAACATTAAAATGTGCTCTTTCACTGGCAGTCTGAAGTGGTATGGCTGCTGCAGGATAGTGCAGTGCAGCCATTTTCACCTCAACACACCTGTGCTAGTCAATATATTGCTGTAAGTTTTCTCCCACTTGTGTTTTTGCACTTTATTACCAAACCATCCATGGGTGAAGCTGCCATCCAGACACAGCTGTAGAAGGCTGCAACAAGATATAGGGCAGAGGCAGGAATGGAGTTGTCCTCAAGTCTAATATTGCTTTGCTGGCACTGCTCCATGACTAAGCACATCAATTTTGTGCAAGTGTTATTGATGCTCCTTTCCTGTTTTAGGAGATAGCCCTAGGATAATTCCAGAGACAAATGGAGGGTTTGAAGTAACCATTTGGCATAGAATCTCCACATGCGCCATGACTTTTCCCTTTTTGTTCTACCAAATCAACACCAGCCTTATTGGCCTACATTAAGAAATCCATCAGCAGTACATGTTGAATCATATATTTTTTAAATCACACATGCCTTTTGTCATCTTAATTTTGCCGCATGGGAGTATGGAAAATGTTTTGATTTCCTATACTCCTATATGAATCCAAGTACTAATGAGAGCAAGCTTGGGGCATAGAGGAAAGAGTGGGAGACTTGGGCCTTTTATGCATGGGGTGTTTCCGTTGGATATGCTGCTCTCTTGATGCACAGTATTTGCAGTCGACTTCTCAAATCACTCTGCACAGGGGTCTGATACTGGGGGTTACCGCACTTTGTATTCCCAGCGATGTATTAAGAATTTGAAAATGTTGTAAAAAACATCGCTTTAAAAGGGTTGTTGGATACCACAGCTTATAAATGGCCGGAAGACGTCTTCACAGCTAAAGGGGCCAAACAAAGTGCGAACAGTATTTTTTATAACGTTTTCAAACTCTTAATACATCGGTGGGAATACATAGAAAGTGCAAACAGTATTTTTTATAACATTTTAAAACTCTTAATACATCGCTGGGAATACAAGTGCGGTAACAGCCACTGACCAACACTCACTGTGAAACTGACCAAATAAGCAGCTGCATAGGTAGTTTATGATTATTTCAGTGTTCCTGCCAGTCATAAAGAAAACAAAAACTGTTCCATCAGACTGAGGTCTGAAATTGACCTATACTCGCTGTGAAACTGACCAAATAAGCAGCCAGGTAGATCATTTGTGATTGTTTCAGTGTTCTCACTAGGCGCAAACAAACCTGTTCGATCAGGCTGAGGTCTGAAACTGACTTAACACGCGCTGTGAAACTGAACAATAAGCAGTATCATAGTATTTCACCTTTGAGGGGAGAAGCGAGAATGGGCGTGGGGAGAAAACCCCAAATTGACAAGTATGCACAGGACCGGCTTTCAATTTGAAATTGAGGCAGACATTAAACTCGGGGTAAAACAGCATCCACAAAACGCAAGGGGAGAGCAAGGAGACTTCTAAAGGTTGAAAAATACATGCATAATGAAAACAAAGCCCCGAAGTACTCGGGGTTTGATGGCGATGGAAACAACCCGTGCATAAAACCCGTGCCTTGTACTCAGACTGGACTGTCCTGTTATAAAGTCATTGGGTGACCTTGGGTCAACCACTATCCCATAGACTAACCTTTCTCACAGAGATTTTGTGAGGGGAAAAATTGGTAACTCCATGTGTACCACCTTGGAAGAACGGCAGGATACACATGTTTGTTTAGGAGGTCAGGAGTCAATGATACATTGCTAGGAATGCAGCAGAAAACGGGACCTACAGAACTGGAGTTGGAAGATACAGTTGTTCTCAAATGGGTTGCCTCGGTTCTTATCCCAGAAAGAGTGCAGCTCCCTAGCCCAGTAGCTCTCATTGGTCTGGCTGAAGGAGAAGTAGTCCCCCACAGTTTTTGGGTTGGGGGGAGAGTTTTCGTGGAATGAAAAGAACACTAAACCTTCACTTCATTCGGTTTCCTGAATATAGAGAAACTCTTATTTCCACACTTGGCGAGCTTGCTGAATGGAACAAACTTGCTTATTCAGAGCTTGCACAATTGTTAATTTACTCTGAAGGAATCTATATTTTGATTGAATTCCATTTATGTATTGAGTTGTTTCCATCAAAGAGCATTTATGTTTGAAACTCACTGAGAAATCTGGAAACAGACTTCTTAATAAAACCTATCTTCACACCAGTTTCTTTCGACTTCTGTTCATTCTACTATAGTGGGCCATGTTCTAAATAGGTGAGAAAAATTATTTTAAAATGAGATTTGGAACAGGGTGTGACAGAGTCAGTGGAAAGCCTTGATGGGGGTCGAGGCTTTGGTAGGCTTGGTTATTGATACTAAAGGGGCAGTTGAAGGAAGTTACCTTCTCAGGGCATTCTTCTTTCTTCTCTTGGAACTGTGTTTATTTTAGGTTTCCTCCCCCCACTTCACAAATTCACCAAGCTGCATTTAATTTCAAGATGGTGCCTTTTCCTGGGAAGATAATCAAATGAAAATGTCTTCCACAACCTCTTTATTTGCATGACTGCATAAAGATTGTGAAACAGTTTATTATTATAAAATTAGTATGGCATAGTACAGAACAAGCTGGGATTGCAGCCAAATGAAACAGAAAATGAATAGTTACATAAGGTTTTGAAGCACGTGCAGCAGAGCACAAGCGTACTGTATATTCTTCTGAATTGTCTCCTGTTTTGTTAATGTTTCCTTTTCAAACACAATTGCATCTCAGTTGCCGTTGTCACTGTAGTTCTATCTACTCTGTGCTACAAATACACGGGCATATGTTTAGCTCAGGTTTTATAAACTGACCATGGTTGACTAATAGGTTCAGAAGAGATAAACAGTTATGAAATTAAGTGCTGTACTGTGTACACAGTTGTTAACAACAGCAAGAAAGGCTTTTTCACCAATTGTGAAAACGTATTTAACTTCCATACTTTTCTTTTCTTTTTTAAATAAAGAAAAGCATGACATTTTAATTTCTGTTCAACAATTTCCTACATCTACTCTCTCTGTTTTCATGGCAGGGTATTATTTTGCAATCAGGATAAAAGCATTATTTATGAAAGTTCTCAAATATTACATTAACTGTAAGTAAAGCTGCAAATCAATCCCTGTTCTATAAAAGCATTTTATTGATTTTTCTTTTGCTAAACCTTTACTTGAATTTTTAAGTACCCACTTTACGGATTGGGATTTGGAGTGATTTTATAAGCAAACATGTTTTTTGAGATGTTAGCCTAGGTCTACCATCGCTTTTCAAAATAAATGCTTATTATTATTATTGTTGTTGTTATATAAAGCACCATAGACTTATTTACTTGTGTTATCTAGAGGTTCTTGCATGCCAGATAGAAACCTTACTTTTGGCAAACACATTGTCCAAGATTCCCTCATGTCCAGGATAGCCTGAAAATGGAACATTTGGTCTTGCTGAAAACTCAGGTTGTGAAGTCTACCTGCTAACTATGGGCAGCACTCCAGCAGAAAGCAGTGTGTAACCACATGTGTCACAACGGAGATGTAGGTAGCATGCTGGGTTTGGAGAAAAGATTTCCAGTGCCTGTCAAGAATGTAATCAGAAGATGTTGGGAATGGCCATGCTTTCAGTAGAATGGAGTAGTGTTAGTTTTCCTCATTAACAGTTCTCCCGTTGGAGGAGAAAGGATTTTAGGTGGCAGCCAGGAACATACATATGTCTGCAGGATGTAACTTGCATTGGTATTTTTTAAAATTTACTTCTAGTTGGTCCAGTCCTAAGATCCAGCAGCGTGTGACTTTATTTATTTTTCACTCTTATATCGTACTCTGCCTGGCAAAGCCAGGCTCAGAGCAGCTCACAATAAAATAGAAACACATTGAACAATTAAAATGCATTAAAACATCATATAACAACAATAAAATCTAGCCCCAGAATCAACAAGGTACTAAAATCAGAATATAAGTGCATAAAATGACGCTCCTCTGTGGTATATGCCTTGCAGCCTACAGGCAGTAAGCCCCCCTCCTGATAATTAGACTGAATAAAGATATTAAAGGGGGGGATAGGGAGGCCAACACTGATGGAAAACCCATAGCTGTCCTCAACCATAAGCCTGGTGGAATAGCTCCGTCTTGCAGCCCCTGCGGAACTCTTTGAGGTCCCGCAGGGCCCTGATCTCATTTGGAAGGCTATTCCACCAGGCAGGGGCCAAGGCAGAGAAAGCCCTGGCCCTGGTTGAGGACAGCCGGACACTCTTTGGGCCAGGGACCACCAGCAGATTGTTACTTGGAGAATGTAGCATTCTCTGGGGGGCCTACCAGGAGAGGCAGTCCATGGGTTTCTTATTTTGCCATCTTCAACGGAGAAAACAAAAATCAGAAGAACATGCATTTATCAGGAATTGAACAAAGTTTTAGGTCTTCACTGCATTTATTTGATGTAGTTGAGCTCCCACCACTCAGAGAAATGGTAATGCAGAGGGGTGGTGGCTACCCCCACTTTACAGTCCACATTATGTTTTGCTATATCTTACCATGACAAAACCCAGAAAGTGGATGAGACTCTTATGCATAGAATACATGCAATCAAATACACCATGCTGCAGTGGGGTGCCAGTTGTGATTTCCATCCCATAATTTTAAATGACTAGTATCTCATTTAATGGGTGAACATCCTAGTCTTGTGTGAAACAGAGCTAAGAAAGGGAAAAGATAAAACTTAGCACATTCAAAATGGTTGCAGGAATCTATTTGAAACTGGTAAAGATGGGATTAGCAGAACACAGATGTGGTTTCAGAAAATATTTCAGAAAATAAGTCGGAATGGATAATTTGTTCAGAACTGGAGGTTGAGACTGAATCCCTTTATAATTAATGACAGGATTAATAGACCGCTAAAGCTTACAGTCCTAAATACTCTTGCTTGAAAGTGCCACTGAAATCAATGGAGTCGACTTTCAAGTACGTTGTTTAGGATTGGAGTGTAAGTATTATTTTCCTAACTTCTCCTGGGATTTTGTTTCCCATTCTCTTGTGAGTCATTAGGCCATACCAGAAGAATCCTTAGCTAACAGAAAATGAGACGGACTGCACATGCAATATAATGGAGTGGCATGGGTTATCCTTATTAACAAATCTCTGATTGGAGAAGGGATTTTGTGTAGCAGCCAGGAACATATCTGTGCCTGTGGGATATAACCTGTAGAGGTATGTATTCATATACGGGTGTTTAATCCTAGGTCTAAGATCCAGAGTAAGTCCAGGGTTGGCTTCTGAAACGTTCCTACCCAGAAAGGTTCTACTGGGCATTGTCAAAAAACATTGGGAGGGGCTGTGGTTCAGTGGTAGAGCATGCTTGGCATGCAGAAGGTCCCAGGTTCAATCCCTGGCATCTCCAGTTAAAGGGACTAGGCAAGTAGGTGATGTGAAAGACCTTTGCCTGAGATCCTGGACAGCTGCTGCCGGTTCAAGTAGGCAATACTGACTTTGATGGACCAAGGGTCTGATTCAGTATAAGGCATCTTCATGTGTTTCATGTGGTGATGAGTCAGTGAAGTGTTCACATCCTCTGAGATCAGTTATACTGATGTGTGGAATGCACAATAGTCGGACCCAGTTAGTTATACAATATTTCCATCTGTTCTTGCTCTACCTGTGGTCAGTGGAAATTATCCTTCTCTAACTAGGCACCAAGGTCATTCTGTCTTCTTCCTCTATCTTTCTTTTCCATTTAGAAAAGAAATGTGGCTACTGCTACTGAACTTTTCAACTACACAAGTGATATCTTCTCAGATATCTTCCCTTTGTAATTTAGATGGTGTATGTATGCTATGAACATTTTCTTTTTCTTAAGTAAGCATTACTGTTTGTGTTTTGTCAGTCAATATCTGCCTTTTGGATCAATGGACCTACTTTTTACAGATTTATGCTTGCTTTAATTGGGAGGGGGGATGATTTTGCCCCACAACTTTAGTTACGCATGTTTCAAAATGCCCTGGGATCCATTTCTAATGAGGCATTATATAAATGTCAGATTATGCAAATCAAAACCACCCATGTTTCCCGAGTTTATTTGCCTGATTATATGCTTTACTTTATGAACAACATGTAGCATTTCAGGATCCATCTAGACTAAAATAAGAAAGCCTTATTTGCCAATTATGATATTCCGTATTCAAAACATGCTAGTGTTTCTTCTTTTTGTAGATTATAGATATGACCTTTACATTCCTTTCATTTAAAAAAAAACCCTCAAGAATTTGCATCTTTTTTCTTTCTGCAAATATTAAAATATATTAAAATAATTATCCAGCCCAGTTGCCTCAGAGAAGACAAAGCAGTTGGGAAAGGAGACGAGTTGCACAATTGCAATATAAATAGACAAGCAGTGTCACATGTAGTATTTCTAAAATGCTCACTGTATAATTTTATAGCTCCAGTGTTTTCAAGAGTGCTGATGATGTGCTGGGCAGGAGTAGATCATTCTTATTGCGAAACAGTTATTAGTTACTTGTCCTTTGAAAGCTATACTTTAAGGTGTTTTATGCATGGTTGCTTTAACCTCCTTTATTCCCCATTTCAGCCAGGCTCATATTTTTTCAGTATGCACGATATGTCATTCCTTGGAAGCTCAATGCTGTTTTGACGCAAAACAAACCCAGCTTTTCCCATTCCTCTTCTGGCTCGAATTAAACCATTCATCCTGGCTCATTCTGGAGTCACAGAGCATGCATACTCCGTTCTCGGGTTGAGCTTCCCCGCGCCATCATGCCCCACCCTTTTCCAACCCCCTCCTCAAAGCAGCATGCCGATGGTTAAACAGGGGAAAACAGAAGATTGGCTTCTCTCACTGCCAATCACAAAGCAGTGTGTAAAGAGGCAGGGATTCAAGTGCTTCCTGCTACCTCGGAGCTCTTTCTGAGCAAAAGAAAGTTTTTTTAAAACGAGGCTTGGATTTCTCCCCCTTCTTTCAGGTAGCTCAATTTTTTGTTTTTTGTTCTTAAAATGCTTTTTTATGCGGCAGTTGGGAAAGGCAGTCTTCTCTCACAGGGAGCACTGCAAAGTAAGCCAATTACAGAGCAGCATTTAAAGGGGTGGGACTGGATTTGAGCTTGGGAGACTGTTTTTCTGTATTCATGGTTCAATTAGCGCACAGTTTCATGCTTGATAATTCAAGCCAATTCATACAGTTTCCCCCAACCCGGGTTACTTTAATGTGCAATGAACCCAGGTCCAAGCAGGTAGATCCAACCCATGCATAAAAGACCTAAAAGTGGAGGGAGGGGAATGAAGTATGCAGTCATCCCTCATGCAATGTTAACAGCAAGAACATTTTTTAAAAGGCTAACAAAGACTGTTTGTGTGTGTGTGTGTGTGTGTGTGTGTGTGTGTGTGTGTGTGAGAGAGAGAGAGAGAGAGAGAGAGAGACACTGACTGACTGACTGACTGACTGACTGACTGACTGAGTGACTGACTAAGGATGGAGTGGAAAAATGTCTTGGCCATGTGTCATGCGCCCTTTCCTTCTCTGATTAGTTTGTTTTAATCTAGTGTTCTTTGCATTTCACAGGGTGGGACTGTTTCTCAGGAAACTGTTCAGTCCCCTCCAGCAGTATTTTAAGTGGAACTGACTGCTTTTTTAAAAAAAGGAAGCGATTGTGCAGAATTAATGCAGTAATCTAATACTAAATGTCTATGATCTTTTTAGATCTATATAAACAGCAAAACAGAGAAAGGAAACAAGGTGCATGTCGAGGCAGTTCAGTCTCTCTATGTGTTTATTGATTCGTTAAACTGTTTATTCAAGGGGGGCTCATTTCTTTCTCCATATCACAGATTTTTACAGACTCCCATTCCCCCCAGTCTCATATAATGCTAAACTTGTGGGCATATTAGGCTGTTTTTTAAAGTTATGAACAAAGTTTACAGATAGCAATTTCTCTTGAAGGCTGTTGAACGCATGTTAAAAACCATAACCTCGTGCCCTAAATTTATTTGCACTGCTTTTCAAAAATTTCCAAATTGCTTACAACATACTCATTAAACATGTAACCCCTCCTATTTCTCTGGTTCAGCCCTGTATAAACTAGCCTTAAGTTTGGTATAGCCTGTGTCTTTGAGAATCTCTTTTCTTTATCAGTTATTCAGTGACTTCACATTCCATATTGCATGTAGATTCCACACACAAAACCCAGTCTGCTTAGCTATGACTCAACACTAGAGGGCAACTAAGGGTTTTCTTTCAGGGAATAACTCTGCTTGATTTAATAATATCAACAAAGTGTTTAAAACATGGCAAAGATTGATTTTCTCTCCCTGTGTTTTTTTAATATACGTGTAACTTCTGGAGTTTTGTTGACATCAAATAATAAACCAACGAAAGGGCATGGGAAAGAAATATATAGACAGCCATGGAGAAAAACTGCCTTTGCCCAAATAAGGTTTCTTTTTTTAGCTTCCTCATATGTTAGATAATGATCAAGTGACAATTGGTCATGAGTTAATAATGCTGGATGTTGAAATATGCATGCCATGTGGTAGAAAAACAGTTCTGCTGAGTACAAGCACTGCGTATAGTTACACGGCGGGGGGAAAACAACCATTTCTACATTTAATGTCACGCCAGCTTAAATGTACCCTTTCCTCTAAGACTCAATATTGACCCCCGTCCCCCCCAATTATTACATAACTATCCCCCTTGTTATATATCGCGGGTATGCGAAGAACAATCTGTTTTATTTTAAACTACTTATAGATTTTCTTTTTCATTTTGTGGTGGTGACTCTACAAAACAGAAGGCTTTTGTCCTGAATAGGGAAAAATACCTTTGTGCTGGGAAGGGGGGAAATCCCTTTTTAACATCTTCTGTCTAGTGATATTTCTTTCCCTTCACGAAAATTTGTCCTCTGTTTAACGAACGGAAATTAGCATGTTACATGTTTCACATAATCTTGAGCCAAAAGATCACAGGATTGCAGTCCATTTTTTCTCATTATTTATCCCAGATAAACCCTTGCAGCAGGGGGGAAAGGAGTCAGTACCTTAAAGAAAAAAATGGGAGGGGTAACTGTGTTTTAAATATGTCAAGGGTCCTCCAGTCTTTCTGAGCTTTAGAGTTGCCACGTCTGCAACTATAGCAGACCTCCCACTCGGAGCTGCCTGCCCCTACCACTGCTCGGTAGGTGAGAGGTGGGGTGGGAATAAGGGGGAAATTGCTGTTGCATCAGTGATGTGACATTGGTCTAGGATGTCACATTGGTCTAGGATTCAACAGGAACTCTGTGGTTAAACCACTGAGTTCCTGCTGAATCTTAGAGCACTGTGACATCATTTCCGAATCTTGAAAGCCCAGAAAGGATGACACACTGTTGATATGACAGCACCCCTCCATGTCCCCAACCCCTAGTCGGTTGCTGGGGGTCAGCTGTTAGCTGGCAATCCTACTTAGCCTGGCAGACACCTTTGGGGATTTTGAGGCAGGGTGGTGGGCACCAGTAAAAAATGGCTGGCCCAGGAGGCGGAGCCAAACAAAATAGCTGCCCGGGCGGGGAGAGGCAAGCACTCATACACAAACAAGAGGAAGGGGGAGGGGGAATGTAAACAGACATGCACATACACAGAAGAAGCCCAGGGGGGAATAACATGCACACAAAAGAAGATGGCCAATGCTGGAAAAGAAGGATAAAACATACACATAGAGAAGACAACAGGGGAAGGGGTGCTGTACTGCTATGGTGCTTTCTATCCCCCGCCACCTCACAGCTGATCTGCCGGTCCTGTTTACAGGATCCTGGATCCTTATCCAGTGAGAAGTGGGGAGGATCCAAGTGAAAAGCCCCTTTGTTTGCATGAAGGCAGTCAGTCACTGATTCTGCCTTCTTAATGGCCTCACCTACTTTCCTGAAGAGCATGTTGGATGCCTGGTAAGTGCCTGTAGGTGCCATGGCACCGTTGGGTGCCCTATTGGGGAACACTGATTATATGTTTAAACTATGTATGTTCTTAGCTTGATTGTTGCTTTTGGTTGTGTTTATATTGTGTATTTTAAAAGCTTGTTTTAATGTTTTTGATTGCTTACCACCTTGGGGGCCCTAAGCTGGGTGGAACGGTGATATTAAAATGTTTTTAATAATAAACAAAAGCTACTACCTTAGACAGTGGTTGGTTGATTTTTGTCCATATATTAAGTAGCTTCATATATTTATTTACTCATGAACATTAATTACATTTATACCCCACTGTTCTTCCGAAGAGCTCAGAGTGGCTCTCATATGGCATTCTCCCAACCAGGCAGCTTCTAGGACCACACCTGTGGAACTCCATCTCATTCCTTCCAACCATTGTTTGGCTTGTTCACCTGCATAGGTGTCCCTTTTGTCTTCCTTATTGTATCCTCTGGGATCTATACAGTTTTAGCATCTTTTAATAGGATCTTCTTTCAGGGAGAGGGAGGAGGTTTTCCTTGTGTGTTTGGAGTTCTGCTTCTAGCTTCAAATAACAGGTTCAGAGCCCATTGCAAGCTGGATGTACCATGCCTGGTGCCAACTGGAGCTTTTGGGTGTGGAGGCTGAAAGCCAGTCTTAACCTTTCAAGTGAGATGTTCTTTAATAAACAAGGATCATATATTTCAGTAAGATCCCGGGTGGCTCCCGGCTCCCACTCTTCCGTTATCCACATGGGAAGTCTCCTTGGAAATGTTTATGCAGCTTTAGTCTCTTATTTAGTGAAGGAGCTTAACCATCTGCTTAATTTTTAAGCACAGGCATATTCGAATGAATGGCACTATTAATATTCTCCGTTTTGTATAACCTCTAACAGTTGTTGGATGAAAATAGCTACACTTGTTGGATATGACAGAAGAGGGGGCACTCCACGTAGTGGGGCAAAAGAGGATAGTGTGACCAGGCTGTTTTCCATAGAGAGGGAAGGATGGTATCTTTTGGTTGACAGATGCTTCTAAAATGTGTCTTTTCCTGCCACCTGTGGAGCACATATTTTACATGTAGAAACCAATAGTAAATTAATTTAATATCTTAAAAAAAATTAAATATCTATACAGATATTCAGAGTATAATCAACAAGCTAATAGGTAATTCACAAGTTTACATGTAGGATGTGGCAAATTGTGGCTCAGACTTCACCTGGTGTGTTTCCATTTTTAACTATAAAATAAAACGGGTAATGAGAGCAAACTGCTTCTTTTGTAAAAGAGACTGAAACGGGATCATTCTAAAGTTTAAAACAAACAAGTCATGTGTTGCCATGTAAATAGATCCACAAAAAGTGCCCGTTCTCCTTGCTTCCAAATGGAGAATGTTTTCTAGGAAAAGCAGCAAATTGTTTTTTCCCCTACATAGTGAACAGAAGATCTCATTTCAAAACAAAAGGTTGAGCAACGGTTACACATGAATGGACATGTGAGCTAAGAAATTATGCTGAGCCATGCCCCCCCCCCCCATCCTCAGACAGCTTCAGTGGGACTCCTGAAACTGGTAGTATCACTCTGGTTCAAATGGTTAGAAGATTGCAGCTAGTCTCTCTCATAAATATTAAAGAGACTTAACAAGTGCATTCTGGCAGGTTTAGTTTTACATTCATGGAGGCATGTCCTTTGCAGAAATGGCCATTTGATGTACAAACATGGGGAAATGAAGTAGCTATTCAGAGACCCAAAACCTGTGTACCAAAATTAAGGCAGTGAATGAATAAATGAACAAGCATGTAACATGGAATATTAGAAATTGTAAACAGGTTGTGATGGTTGGGATTTTTTAATAGCAGGATGTTCATAATGTTTCCAGAAAGTAAAAGAATTGAGAGGTTAAGTACTGTTCCACTGAAATTAATGGGCACCATTTTGGGAGTTCTCCTGCAGAATTCCCATTAGTCATTTCTGTTTCATTTATTATTACACTGCCTGTCTGTATGGTGTAGTGGTTAAAGTGTCAAACTAAGACTTGGAAGATCTGGGTTCAAGTTTCTACTCACCTGTAAAACCTTTCAGGTGATGTGAGGCCAGTAATTCTTTCTCAGCCTAACCTACCCCATAGATGGGGTTGCCACCCTCCAGGTAGTGGCTGGAGATCTCCTGCTATTACAACTGATCTTCAGGCGACAGAGATGAGTTCACCTGGAGAAAGTGGCTGCTTTGGAAGGTGGACTCTATGGAACTATATATTGTTGAAGTCCCTCCCCTCCCCAAATCCCACCCTCTTCAGGCTCCACCCTAAAAAATCTCCAGGTATTTCCCAACCTGGAATTGGCAACCCTACAGTATTGCTGTGAGGATAAAAGGGGGAAGGGAAGAACTACTTCCCTCAGTTTCCGCAACAGATGAGTAAAATAAATATGTGCAAGACAGACAGATAGACAGTATCACTACCAGAACTGAAATAGTCTCAGAAAATAAAGGTGTGACTACTACTAACTTTCTTATGGGTTATTTAGATCTCAGTGTGACATTGTTTGAGTCCGAACTGGCCATATGAACAGTATCATTAGAGTAAGTAAAATAAATAAAGGTATGACTTCCCTCTTGATTTTGCCTCTGTTTATTAAAACTGGCCCAACCAACTGACCAACTACTAAAACTTCAGTTAACTAATCTGCAGATTAGACAGCTTCAGCCTTGCAGCCTGAGGAAAAAGATGTAAGCCAGAAAGAAGGACATTAAGGAATAGTTGTAACCCCAAAAATAGCAACAATGTTCATGTAATCCTGGAATACAGTTTGGGAAGGGATAAATCTAAATATACTACTTTTGTTTATTTTTATGCATAGATAATCAGGGAGGTCAGGAAGCAAAATGGAATACATTTAAGAGGGTTTTTTTAATGCTGTGTTATAGCTATTTTGGATCTTTATAGGTGGCATCAACTTAGCGGCTCAGTGCTAAATTGGGTCTTGCCTCTTTTTTTGCTTTTATACTTGTGGTCTTTACCTGCCTCCCCAAAAGGGCTGCTGCAACTTGACTTGGGTTGATTGCCTGAGCAAGTCTCACAGACATGCTCAAAGTTACAGCATGCCGGTTACACTGCCCCAACCAAATTCCCAGCAGACCCTGCCAGAAGGATCCCTGCAGTACCCCCATTTGCCGGCTTTGGCTAAGCCCGATCTGCCTTTAACATGTGGGTTCACTAGCATTGACCACAAGTGGTTGTCTATCAAGTCCCAATGCCAGCATTCATTATGAGAAGCCCACTTACGAAACTCCTCATCATATCTGAGGGCCGCTGCATCACCTGCCAATGTCGGGCCCAAAGCACACAATTGTGATGACTGAGAACATGCCAAGCGCAGATGGGGATAGGCAGATATAACCATCCCCATGTAAATACCATAGCCCAGCATCCAGTTATCGAATGTGTGATTCCTGGCTTTTTTGGGTTCTTCCCTCCCAGCCTTGGTGCACCTACCCTCGGGAACTACTGGTTTGATAAAGGAGAAGACATCCATGTAATAACCGTCCAGGATGTACTCCCTCAATTTGCAGGGTAAATGCATCCTGGGTGGATTATCCCCAGATATACAAGTAGATTTAAAGGGGCCCTTTGACTCCTTCCTCCCAGGCTCCCCTGGAGCCCTCCCCCTGCTCCACGGCCTCCTGGATCCTGAACTGCTGGATCCCAAGCTGCTAGGGCTGGAAGGTGATGAGCTATCCCTTCTGCAGCCACCGGAACTCTGTGTGCAACCCCTGGCTGTCTCCTCCATAATGCTGCTGAGCACCTCTGCTGTGCCCTTGGCCACCCTCCGATCAGCAACATCCTCTACTAACTGTTCTACCAGTTGCGTGAGCCCACGCAATGAGGTCTTGACTGTCCAGGGGGGCCCCCGACTGGGGATGACCCGATGGCTGCTTTGCCTGAGCCCCTGCCTCACTGAGCCTCTGTCTGTCAGTGGGGCAGTCTTCTTTGCCCCAGGGGCCATTGCCCCTCATGATTTCCTTGGCCCCCCAGCTTGGCCTCTGGTGCGGGGAGGGGAAATATCCTGACCCCAAGACGTCTGAGGCACCTGGCTCCTTTTCTTGGGTGGCATGACTTGCAGCCTGAGCTATTCATCCATTCCGGCTGCCAAGACAACCACCCAAAAGCTCTGGGGCTCCACCAGCAATCCTGTGCCAAGCAAGCTCTAGCCCCCAAAGTTAGGGCAAACCAGCTGCCCGTGTTTATACATCAATTGCAGAACAAACAGATCCTGCCCCCACAGGCTTACAATCCAGTTGAAACAAAAGAAAAGTAAATAATTGTATATGAAGCTGGCCAGGTGGGCTCCCTCATTTCCTCCATTTAATAAAGGCTTCCCCTACTGTTATTAAGTCATTTGGCTTTTTTCATCAGCCACAATTTGTTATCCCTGCTCTTCTGCTTTCCTTCCTCTCAACCTCCCATATACACTTAACACAGGAATAAATGCAACAGGTTGAGATTTCTTTAATGCTATGACCCAGAGGCAAGTGAGGAATGGAGAATGGCTATCACAGTACATGACTGTCATACAAAAATAGTGTCTTTTTTAACATGTTCCCGAGACGCCCTACTACCTAAAGGCCAAAACAAAATAGTCTTTTCAGGAAAAAACTATACAGATCAGGGAAGAGTGAAACAGGATAGCACTTTGCTGATTGCTTAATAGATGAGTGGGAAAATTATGCAGGTTGTCAAAGTTTACTTATTCAATTTGTCCAGCAGCCAAAGGAGTCTACGAATACTCAGATTGAGTCTGCATGAAAGATGCAGGTGCATCAAATGAAGTAGTACATTCTATTCTCATTAAAAGTCCTTGGCTGCAGCACTGATTTTTGACAAAATGCCCAGGTAGCTAACTGCACTTCGACTACACTTAATGCTTCTGTTTTTGCCAACATGTCTTCATGCCAGTCAAAAGGCATGCATTTTTTTTTTTAATCACCCAACAAACTGTACTATGACAAAGACTCAACAGGTAATAATAAGAAACATTTCACACACGGTGAAGTAAAAAGTTCCAAATTCCTCACCTAGGCTGGTGTTGCTGCTGTTAATCTATCCTATAGAAGGGTTGCCCATGATGGAAGGCAAAATCTGTATGGCATCTTGGGCACTGTACTTCAAGAAAGAAATAGATTTTATTTGGTTTGTATGAGAGCTAATGTAGGGTAATGGTGAAGGTGCAGACCTAAGCCAAGTTATACCCTTTAAAGTCCATTGAAGTCAGTGGGCGTAGATCAGTGTTAACTGTGTTTAGGACTGCACTGCTTGTTGTAAAACTGTTTAAAGGATTTTTGAGGTACTGAATATAAAGCACTTAGAGCACTCTAAATAAAGTAGTATTATTATAAACTTTTAAAGCCATCATAATGTGAAAAGTTCATTAACTGTTTTTAAATGTTCATAGATTTCTTTGAATAGGTTAAAGCCTTCAAAGTTTATATAAATTCACCCAGACGTTAAAACCCAGTTGTATTTATTTTGTACACAAAATAATAATTAAGGTTTCACTTTTTAAAATTGCTTATCATAGGCGTATCTACTTTAGTCCTGTGATTCATTAGCTTTTGTTATATGAAAACTCATATTACAGTGTTTGTTGTTGTTTTGTGGGCCATAATGTGGGAGACAAAGGCTTCTGAATTCAAACTCGGCTGTTGGACTTGTTCTTTATGACCAAGGAACAATCAGTCAATCATTTTTATTACGATTCTAGATCAGCTGACAAAAATGTAGCCAACAAAGTCAATAACCTATAAAAGTTATTGTTGTAACCATGTGGTTCTTTGAATTTGATCTTTTGATTCTTTGGGTTTGATCATTTTGTGACAGGATGGATGATTTGTTTGACATTAAGGGCCACATCAGAAATCTGTTCCATCAGGTTTCACATGATGGTTTTCCACCCAGAGAGCTTTCTATGTAGGAACATGCTGTGACTGACAGGAAAACCTGATTGTTATGTGTACACTCTACACATAGGGTTGCCACTTGCCAGGTCCCTCTTTGCCACTGGCAGGAGATTTTTGGGGCGGAGCCTGAAGAGGGCGGGGTTTGGGGAGGGGAGGGACTTCAATGCCATAGAGTTCAATTGCCAAAGCAGCCATTTTTCCCCAGGTGATATGATCTCTATCTGCTGGAGATCAGTTGTATTAGCAGGAGATCTCCCTCTACTACCTGGCAGTTGGCAACCTTATCTACACATGTGAGGAAAGATACACTCTTATCTGGTGAAGGTTTCCCAGTTCCAAGTTTTGGTCCTGAGACTCAGGTTTTGGAACTCCAATTCAAGGCCTAAAGGTGGCAGTTTGAAATCCCAGGGCCATCAATCAGCCCACTCACTTGTCTTCTTTTAAGACTTTTGGGCCTGTTTAACTGTGGTAAATATTGTAAATTGAAGATGGGAACTAATAATCTGGTACTGTAGGTACAGGACCCATCGGGAGGACTGGGAGGGCCATTTGGTCTGAACCACAAGTTCAAAGGGGCCTCAGATTTAGGCATTTGTTAGTGTTTGGGGATTTAATAAGTTTTGCAACTTGATTTTATGCACATTGTGTCATCATTTTTAATTTTTACTACAGGTAAGGGGTGTCAAAATGCAGAAAGTGACCTGTAACTCTCTAGACCTCTGAGGGGGTCCCCTAACCACTCAACTGTATTTTATGTTTGGTTTGTTGTTGTTTTTTAATGTATTTTATGTTTGGTTTGTTGTTGTTTTTTAATGTATTTTATGTTTGGTTTGTTGTTGTTTTTTTAATGTATGTGTGGTGATTAGTCCTTCTCTGCAAAGCCACATGATTGTGACTCCACACATTCACAAATACCATCTGGGGCAATTCTTAACGATTTGCTCAAAGAGAACCATGGTCACTTGCTAGTCAGTGCTACAACACCAGGGCCCTTCCCATCAGTCTCAGGGTTTGGGATACTGGCAATCTGACAACCCTGCCTGTGGTTGTCATTCTTTCTGATGTACACACAATCTACATGTATGCAACTTTCCGATATGGAAATTATATCTGTACCGAAAATACCTTCTTTTGTGACGCGTGCTTCCAGCCAGGAGGGCAAGAAATTTTTCTTAAATCGAAAGTCACATTTTCTTGTTGTTCTAAATAGTTATGGAGACAATGATGCTCTGGGCGTCTGCTAAGAAAAACAATATTATCTCAATGCAAGTACTTAAGTGAATGTTAAAGGGAAATATGGCCAAAGAGGGGGAAATACACATGTGCTGTCTTCATATTTGAAAGAGTAACTGTAGTCTGCAATCAGCTATGCATCCCTGAGTACAAAAAGTCAAATGAATGTCAGTCCTCAAAGGCGAGCAACCCACAAACTACAGATGCTGCTGTTAGCTGCCCTGAAGCCTACTAAGTTCCAGATGTGATGGTGACTGGGTGGTTTAATTGAATGTAAAGGGTTTTAATATTCAGCTTAGAATAGTAGAATACCTAATCCTTATTTGTTGGAGCTGTGCTTTTTTCTTTCATTTCTCATCAATTCCAACCAAGGAAAATAGCACCAGTTAATTGTCTTCTGTTTCCTTTAAAAATGACACTTCCAGAGTAGCAGCATGGGATATTGTTTTTCAGTTCCAGTGTGAGTTTTCAAACTGCTATCACTCTTTCCAAATACAGGAAATCTATGTTCCATTCTCTCTCCGCAAACATACACAAGCGCACTCACTTTTTTAAAAAAAAAGAATTTATCTTGGGAATTCATAGCTGTGAATAGTGTTATGTCTTTCTTTCTAAAATGAAAAGAGTTGTTAAGCTCAGAGTGTCAGCAAAGGCTCGTGTGGTTCTTGAGATTTGCAAAATTTCCATTTCACACTGTTTTACCTCACCCAGACTGACTTTAACACCAGGAAGCAGCTAGGTGGAAAAAAGAAATCATTTTGTATTGTAGCAAGAACAATTTGCTTTGCCAGTAATTAGTTGTGTTTTGCGGGGAGGGGCATTTTACTGTTTTGGAAAAAACCCTACTATTCCATGTTTGGTGTATTTTAGTTGATTTTGTTTTTAAATCCTACTGTTACCACAGAAATAGTTAATGTCACAAAGGTCACAATTAGGGACATAACAGGAAGAACGGTGAAAGAGAGGAGGGATGTATAATTCACATGACTGTGGGCGAAAACGCTGGGAGGTTTTGCCTTGGATTTGCCGCGTCTGAATTCTCAAAACTCTGCATGGGGGCTTATTTTTGCGTTTTGAGAATTTGGCTGGGGAAAAAGTGCATTTAGAGAGCGGCAAATTCAAGGCAAAACGTCCCATGCGTTTTCGCCCCGTGTCTCCTCAGTCATGCCAGTGTCGGAGTGGTATCAAGGTGTTCTCTGCATGTGTTCCAAAGCAAGTTCATTTTGATTACAAGTGAAAAGTGTTAGTGTTCAAACTGAGGCTATCATCTAGATCAGTGGTTCCCAACCTTTTTCGAGTCGCGACCCCCTTTTGCAATTGATGATACCTCCTTCCTATTGTTGACCGGGATGCCACTGGACGTTATGAAACGCTAAGCTTTCATTTTGCAATTTATACAGGTGAGCTTTATGGGGGATGTTGTCATAGATATACAACGTTCTGCAGCATTCAATAACCAAAGTAACTTTCCCCACATTGAACCTTACCTGATACCAGACTCAAAATCGAACTTTATTTTTCACATTGACCCCAGTGTTCTCTGTTTTATTTTTGAGGGGAGACATTAACTGTTATCATGTGTTTCTAAACTTGGATATGTTACTGGCTGTGCCGTCAGCCAAGTAAAGAAAAATGTTGATTGATGATTCATCTTAAGCAATTAATTTATTAACTAGTTGATTAAATACATGCCAAAATGCCAACTAAAGTACCTTTTTTGAGCATTTGAAAGACCTATGAGACATTTATAGTTGAATTTTCAAAAGTTAATAAAAAT
Organism: Euleptes europaea; assembly: GCF_029931775.1. NCBI lineage: Eukaryota > Metazoa > Chordata > Lepidosauria > Squamata > Sphaerodactylidae > Euleptes > Euleptes europaea. The sequence goes on along the minus strand of NC_079316.1, from coordinate 96,688,317 downwards.
TGTTAGGCCATTGTTAGCTTTAAAAATAACCTAGTTATGGCATGGCTTCAATTGAGGGCCTAACCACATGTAACACTATTTCCGAATTTACCTAGGGGCCTGTTAAACCAGTCGATGAGCTCTGGGAGATCTATATTTGGAGCTCCTATCACATCACTAATGTTAGCTCGTCAGATTCCATTTCGCCTTCAAACTGGATCCAATACTTTGTTTCATTCTATGCAGACTCCTTTAGATGAACACCTTGTGAGTCTTCAAAGCTCTCAATTTGAGCCTTGGCCCATAGTAACACCTGACAAGCTTGTTCCCCTAATAAAACAACTTAAACCTGACAAAGCCCCAGGTCCAGACATGACCCCACCCCCCCGGAACTCTTACTGGTCGATCCAGTGTGGTGGAGCAAATTAGTTGCTCCCATTTCCCAAATTACTTGCTCCCATTGTAAATTAACTCCCTGGGGATCATCCCAAGAGATTGGAGACATGCTATTATAGTTCCTATCTACAAAAAAGACGTGCTTTCACCCTAGCAAGACTAAATGCATTCCCCACACAGGTTTTAAATGTCCGCTTTCTAAAAATTCCATTCAGCGAGCGCCTGTGTCACTGTGGAGTTGGTGAAATTAAAACCCTAGGGCATCTACTTCTTTTTTGTAACAATTGGAATAAGGAGAGAACCAGGTGAATCATACCCATTGTAATAAAGTATAATCTTCCTTAGTTTAGAACTCTGGATCGTCCTTTTTCTCTTATCAGATCTAGAGATAACCGAGAAAATTTATCAGGTGGCAAAATACTTAACTCGAGTAATGGCTTCAAAACTGTCTTGCTAAATGATACAGGTATTTTGCTCCAAGAGGTATTGTTGAACTTGTATAATTTTATTATATGTATTTTATGTATTTATGAATTTTAGGTATTTTAGATGTTTATGCATATTTGCTTACGTATTTGCTTATGGTTTTATTAATGAGCAATAAACCAAACTTTATTTGGAGCTCCTAACTACTTTTAAAATTTAATTGTCAGGCAGATGGGGACCTGATTCAGATCAGGATCAGGGTGCACAGTGAGGGGGGGGGCTTGCCCCCATGCACTTTTTGTGATCTGAAACATCTCTGGGAGCCCCCTTTTGCTCCAGTGGGAACATTATGTGTAGTGCATCAGCATATTCCAGTTTCCCCAACTAGTCAAACAGTGACTCCCCAGGTCCATTGCAGGTTGGGAAAATGGCACAGGGAAAAGGCTTAATTCCCCCTCCCACCTCCATGCAATCCCCATGCAACTGAGAATTAAGTTTCAGATATCAATGGGAGCTCTGATTATGGAATTCCCACTGCACGTCTGGTTCGTGAACCCAGAAACAGGTTAGGCCCTCAGTTCTACTGAATAAAATTTGTACTCACTGATTAATCAGCCAAAGCCATTAAAAGTAACAGCCTTTAAAAAGTAGCAGCCTTTTAATTCTATTTAATCATTTTATTTACTTTCCCTTTCTGCAGAATATTTTGGAGAAGGGTGGACAGTATTTTCTTATTTGTGAATAATTTCACAGTTAAGTAAACAGGAGACATGCCTCTTGTACCCACAGGTTTAATTTCCAAACCAATGTGAGACATTGTATAATAAGGTCTTGGCTCACCATAGAGCCAGACTTTCCAGAAGGCAACCCTAGACAAGTGCGTTTGCTTTTGCCCTATAGTACTTCCCCTCCAGTTAGGCTTGACTTAAGCTCTGCTGCTCCGAAACAGAAGTGAAGAAAGGAAGGAGGGTGCAAAGTCAGGTTGGGCAACAGACCAGTGTTTGACCACAGTCCCTTTCCCATACTGCATATCATTCCAGGTTTATCTCTAACCATGTTGGGCCAGAAAACATACAGAAATATTGCTGCCAGAGCCAGACTGAGCATTAGGCGAACATTAACAATCACCTGGGGCACCAAAGTAGGCAACAATTTGAGGGATACCACAAAGCCCCATAGTGAGCTGCTTTTTGTCATCTCCTCCAGACTCTGCAGTTGCCCTTGTGCTGCCAAGGAGACACCACCATCTGCAGCTGTGTGCCCAGTAAGGCCAGTGAAAGCATAGGGGAGAGAGAAGGGGGTGCAGTCAGTGTACTTGGCTGTGCCCACCTGCCCACTAGCTGAGACTGTGCCATGGCAGCACTTCACAGGTGATAGCCCAGGCCACTCCAGCTCCAATTCTTGTCTCTCTCCAAGCTGGACAATCTGGAGATACGCCAGAAAGCTCTTCCTTGGCCTCTTCCCTGGCTGCTTATGAGGGACATGCAGAAGGACATGTCTGGCGTAAAGGAAGTCCATCAAAGTTGCTGTTGTCTACTCAGACTGGCAGTGGCTCTCCAGGGATTCAGACAGAGGTCACACCAACTGCCACCTGACCCTTTTAACTGGAGATGCTAGGGGTTGAACCTGGGTCCTTCTGCATGCCAAGTGCATGTTCTGCCGCTGTGCCCCTCTCAGCTAGACCAAGTTAGATGACTGCCATCTGAGTCTGCTTGCTCTCTGGGCTGTTTCACCACCCCCAACAAGGGGTCCCTATATGCTGCAATATCTTAGGAGGTTCCACCCTTTGATAACGTGCTGCATTGGCTTGTCATCCAGCACAACTACTGCTGTCGTAAACTGTGGTCATAGTGGGAGGACCATACTACAATCCCGTCCTGCCACCATCCAGCTGGCCGTTAAATCTGGGGAGCACTCCCCACCTCCTGTTTCCTTTTTGGCACCCCTGAAACACTGGCACCCTAAGTCATCTATAGGTCAGTCTGGCCTTGCTCACTTTTGTTTGTATTAAATGGGGAACCACCAGGGCTTATCTATAGTATAAGGCACAAATCACCCTGGACCAGCCCTGGTTGCAGCTGCCTTATACTGGATCAGATGTAGTTTAATAGTGTCTGCACTGACTGATAACAGCTCTCTGGCTGATAAGAGGTCTTTCTCGCCACTTGCTTACTGAGATTCTTTTAATGGGAGATGTCACAGATTGCGCTTGGGACTTCCTGCATGCAGAGCAGATGCACTACCGGTGTACCACAGCCCCTTCCAGGAATCTTAGGAGTTCCTCCCTCTCATAACATGTGCCACATTGGCTGGTCATCCAGCACAACTACTGCTGTCATTGTAAACTGTGGTCCATCTACTGATTAAGCTCTGCTCCACGGCTGTACTTTCATTTGGCACTTTGTGCCCCCTTTTCTGTGACACTCTCAAAGATCTGTGCATGTCAATGTGGATTTTTATTTCTGACATTCTCAGAGAACCAGTCTAGTCAGAGAAAATAAAGAGAGCAGTTCAGCCAATAACAATTCAACCATTTAACATTCTGAATACTCTCCATGACTAATATGTTTTGTGAGGAGTGATGTTTTTTTTACTCAGCAAGCCATCAAACACTTGGATCTGAGAACATTATAGTGTCATCATGAATACTATGAATTGATCAGCCTTTCACTATTCTAGTCAAGTGAAATGTAACTCATTTATAAACCATATCTGCCAAAACTGAGGAACCTTTCCAGTGAGAGGGGAAGTATTCTGTCTATGTGAGGCAGCCTCCTGCTTGTATTTTAATTGTGTATCTAATATGAATCGGGTATGCAGAGGAAGGCACTGGCAAACCCCGTTAGTCTCTTGCCATGAAAACCCCAAAAAGGGGTTGCCGTAAGTCGGCTGCGACTTGATGGCACTTTATACACACACACACACACACACAAAGCCAAACGACTGCTGTGCATGATGTAATCTTGGAACATTCTGTAAGGAGACAATTTCCTGTTCTAATTCCTCAGCAACCTGGAAAAAATGGGAAATTCTATATCCCCCCATTCCCACCCTGCTAACAAGCAGTGTGTAGAGGGTGAGATTTTTATTCCTGGAATGTGCCCTTTTGTGCCTTTTGAAGCTTTCCGTTTAATTAAAGCTTAAAATGGGGAATGGGATGGGACATTTAAGAAACAAAAACAAAGCTTCTGTGCCCTCCCCTCGAAAAACCCTCAGGAGTGTATTTAATTTTTTATAAAGACGACCACGCTGAGCATCAGTAATCGTCATGAAACCGAGCTCCTGAGTTCATCCTGGCCGTTGCGCTCCTTCAGACGGTGGCGAATTGTCCCCCCATCACTAGGGTTGCCAACCGCCAGGTACTAGCTGGAGATCACCTGCTATTGCAGCTGATCTCCAGCTGACAGAGATCAGCTCCCCTGGAAAAAATGGCCCGCTTTGGCCATTGGCCTCTAGGGCATTGAAGTCCCTCCCCTCCCCAAACCCCGCCCTCCTCAGGCTCCACCCTCAAAATCTCCCACCAGTTGTGAAGCAAGACCAGGCAATCCTATTGAAGCCCCTCCCCAAACCCTGCCCTCTTTAGGCTCCGCCCTCAAAACCTCCCACCAGTGGTGAAGCGAGACCAGGCAAGCCTATTGAAGTCCCTCCCAAACCCCGCCCTCTTTAGGCTCCGCCCTCAAAACCCACCAGTGGTGAAGAGAGACCAGGCAATCCTATTGAAGTCCCTCCCCAAACCCCGCCCTCTTTAGGCTCCGCCCTCAAAATCTCCCACCAGTTGTGAAGAGAGGCCAGGCAATCTATTGAAGTCCCTCCCCTCCCCAAACCCCGCCCTCCTCAGGCTCCGCCCTCAAAACCTCCCACCAATGGTGAAGCGAGACCAGGCAATCTATTGAAGTCCCTCCCCTCCCCAAACCCCGCCCTCTTTAGGCTCCGCCCTCAACCTCCCACCAGTTGTGAAGCGAGACCAGGCAATCCTATTGAAGTCCCTCCCCTCCCCAAACCCCGCCCTCCTCAGGCTCCGCCCCCAAAACCTCCCGCCCGTGGCGAAGAGGGACCTGGCGGCCCTCCCCGTCACTCTACAGCGCTCGTTATCTCCCAGCGCTCGCTCGCCTCAGGCTGTAATCAATCCCCAAATCAAGAGGGGTATTCAGGCAGGCCCTCTCCTTTTTTTGGGGGGGGGGGAGGCGGTCGCCTCTAAACCTTCCCCCCTCTTTTTGGTCAAACCGTCCCCTTGCCCTGGTGGGACTGGGCGCGCTTTCCAAGCTGGGGGCCGAGCAAGGAGGTCAAGACGCCCCTCCCCCCCCCGGCGCGTAAACGGCGGCGCGCCCCAGTCCTGGCGGGCACGTTCCCCGCTGCTCGAGTCACTCATCTGTGTTTATATGAGTAACGGAGCAGCTGGGAGAGAAGGAGGCGGTTGGGGGGGTGGGGTGATTGTAAGCGGCGAGCGAACGGCCGGCGCGCTCACTCCGAGGCCGCCTGACAGGCGCGCAGCGAACTCCCGACGCTTCCGGGGACGCGGGGAGCGCGCGCGGCCGCCGCACGCCGGAGCCTTCATGAGGAGACAGATCAATCGGGCAGATGTTGGGCGGCTGGAATGGGTAATAACGGCCGCGGCCACTTGGACCGTTTGGCGCGCGCGCGCGCTTGTGTGTGTCCGCGCTGGTTTAAGGGGACTCAGCCTCGGATGGCAACCTGTCTCTGTGGCACTTCCGTGAAGATAATTCACCGTGGGTAGCCGGGTTAGTCTGTCAGCAGTAGTAGAAAAGGGGCAAGAGTCCAGGAGCACCTTAAAGACTAACAACAATATTTGCTGGCAGGGTGTGAGCTTTCGTGAGCCACAGCTCACTTCTTCAGATACAGCTTAGAATGTGAATCCATCGGTCTTTAAGTATAGTATAGAAGTATAATATATAAGTACTCTCCTATACTTAAAGACAGATGTAGAAAAGGGCAAGAGTCCAGTAGCACCTTAAAGACTAACAACAATATTTGCTGGCAGGGTGTGAGCTTTCGTGAGCCACAGCTCACTTCTTCAGATACAGCTTAGAATGTGAATCCATCGGTCTTTAAGTAGAGGAAAGTGAATTCAGACAAGCATTAGTATGTCTGCATTTGGTGAGAAAAATGATGTCTGTCTGTACCTGTGCAAGTTTCTTCACAAGGTTGATGGATTTCCATTCTGTACGGCTAAATGGGGTGCCTTCAATGAAGATAATTCACAGTGGGTAGCCGTGTTAGTCTGTCTGCAGTAGTAGAAAAGGGCAAGAGTCCAGTAAAGACTAACAAAAATATTTTCTGATAGGGTATGAGCTTTCGTGAGCCACAGCTCACATTGTGGCTCACGAAAGCTCATACCCTATCAGAAAATATTTTTGTTAGTCTTTAAGGTGCTACTGGACTCTTGCCCTTTTCTATGGCACTTATTTGCCTATTTGGGAATGTGTGCTTGGCACAGCTGGGGCGGGCAGCAGGGGAGGGCTTTTGCCTTTCTCCCCTTCCCTTCCCAAGGGAGAGTGAGGCGGTGGGTTGGTTTGTGTTTCTGCGCCCTCTCCCCAGGCAGCCACCGGCCGGCAGGAAACTGTTACTCTAGAGCCATCCGTCTTAAACTATAGCAGCCTTTGCATCGGAGAGCTAATTAAGATGTGAAATGTCCTGAAGACCGCTTGTGTGACAAATGTAACATTAGAAGCAATTAGAAGCCGCTCCAGAGGTTCGTGGTGTTTTGATTTCTGACATTAGTATAATGGTCCCGAGAAGTAATGAAAACAATGGTTACTTTAAAAAGAGAGAAGGGGGGGGAGTTTATAGCAACTTAGCTGCACTACAATCACAAGTTAATGATTGTTTATCGTTTTTAATGTCGTTCCAGTCTGGCGGCTGAGGTAGTTTTTAATTTGAAAGCGCACGTAGGTCACTTTTCATACTGAGCAAAACAGTCACTTTGTTCTCCCCCCCCCCAGGTTTTTCGTAATTGGCACTGTGGTAGTAATAATACGTGTTTTTTAAGAGTGAAAGCTAAGTTTTTTTCTTCCGTGAGCCATGTATTCTGACACGACTCCAAATGGTTAGGTTGTCCGTACTGTGGAATCTTTCAGAATTGTGAATGAAGGTGTTTGAATAGCCTAGCAGGCTTACATTGATATGGTAAATGAGGGCCTCCTTCCTCTTGGACTCCTGTTTCAGCCATTGAATTTGTACAGTATGGGGGCATTAATTATTTTATTTCTCCAACTGTATCTTGAAATAGTTGCTTTTGTGCCCAAAAGAAGATCTTTGCTGCAAATAAACGTTTCCTCATCGAATATCTGATATCTGAGGTAATGGCCAGAAAAAGGATTCAATTAATGCTTTCCATTTTGCCAAAAATGCAGATCTGTCTAAAGATGTTTCCCCAATTCACTGCTTCATACTGTTTTGTGAAAGCAGTTTCTGCTTACTCAATATTCTTTTGGGTTCTTGTTAGATGTCAGCAGCAACAGATTAGTTTTGGGGAGGATGTTATAGAGAAGTATACGATTTAGAAACAGCTCAGCTACTGGAGAATAATAACCCTCCTTATTATATATGTTTGCCATGGAGAGAAGATGTTTTCTTCAGTTATTATAAGGGGAGACAAATCTGTTTCATAAATTTGTTTTGAGGGAGATTGCCCCACTATCGAAAAAGGGCCTTTGTAGTAAATCATGCTGAGACCATTGCCTGTTTTGCTTTCAGCGCCAAATCTTAAAGGCAGACCACGCAAAAAGAAGCCATGTCCACAAAGAAGAGATTCGCTCAATGGCATTAAAGATTCCAACAATAACTGTGACAGCAGAGCAGTTGCCAAGGTAAGTCACTCGGTTGTCTGAATCAAACTTCATCATAGATAGATATTTGCCTTTGTTTTTCAGCAAAGGGTAACAGGGTTAGGAGTTGTTGTTTTTGCGTTTAGAAATTAACACAAGTTCTTGTATGATGTTTTCCTTTTTATGAATTTTACACTGCTTCGGTTTAAGATATTATCAGTCCTCGCAGCTAACAGGGAGGTTGTGACAGGCTTGTTGGAAACAGGGTCTGTGTGTAAAGTTTTGCATGAGAACTAATCTGAACCTTATAAACACCCACTAAGTATTTCCTCCAATATCTACATAGGAAAAATAAACCACTCAAAGCCTTTTTCACTTTCCTTCAAAATATAAATAGATATGAAATGTGAACCTTCTTTGAGTAATGGATTCCAATAAACACACACACACACATATATATAGAAAAAACTTACTTAGAAGAATGCCAAGGTTCTGTTTTTTTTAATGGAAAGTTTTATTCTACAAGTTTTATTCTGGACCAGATTTTATAAACACATTCCATTGTGTTTGAACAACCCCTGGATTTCAGAGGGCCAACAAAAGGTTGGTTTGCACATGTGAGATCACCACTAGGTGGCTCATTCACCTATGCAAGTTGTCACTTGTTGATGACAGCAACATCAAGTGATAACTAATTTATATGAATGAGCCATTGGACTCTTTCTAGCCATCATCTCACATCACAAAACAATGCTTTTGGGTACCAGTGAGAGGCAGGTCACATTATGATGCAGAGAAACAACCTCTAGCTAATGACTTGCCCCTCTGTGATGTTAACAGGTAGCATTAGTGCTCTTGTCATTTTGGAGTCTGGTACAGCAGGTTTCCATGTCCTCAGAAAGAGGGCCAAGGTATATATCACATGAGTCCCTCCCCCCGCCCCAGCTCACAGTCAAACACTCATCCAGGGATTCATATTCTGATTCTCAGTGCATCTTGGAGTGCTTTGAGGGGAGTAGAAAGGGGTTCTGTCTTTACTCCCATGCCATTTTCCCATGTGAAAATGGCTGTGGGAGGGCCTGTTTGCCCCTTCTTTGGGCTCCATACATCTTGGGATCATGTGATTGAGAACATGTGGAATCCACTAGGTTTCCACTAGGGAAAATGATGTGAGAGTGAAGGCAGAAGCTCCTCTTTCCCCACCCCAATGCTCTAAGCCTCACCGAGTGAAGGATGAAACCCTCATCTGCTGCCTCCTGGAACTCCAGTTCTAGTAATTTCCATTTGATCCTCATTACATGATCTTCAGTTCCTTGTGCATACATCCAACTACCAGTCATCTGATGTTTTTATAGGAATGTTTTCTGCAGTGTCTGTGTGTAATTAAGGCAGATGTTTAGGTCTATAGTTTTTTGCCTTTCCAAAATGTTTATATGTTTTTATTTAATATCGGTTACTTCTGATTAGATCTTCCTTTATCTTGTCCAAATTAGGGCTGCCACCTTTGTTTTCTAGTAGGGCTCCTGTGCTGCTAGAAATGTAGTAGTAAAACGTTCATTTACTAAGGATCTGCCTGAAAAAAGATGGCAGTGATATGAGAGCCGGAGAGCCCCGTGGCACAGAGTGGTAAAGCTGCAGTACTGCAGTCCAAACTCTGCTCACGACCTGAGTTCGATCCCGACGGAAGTTGGTTTCAGGTAGCTGGCTCAAGGTTGACTCAGCCTTCCATCCTTCCGAGGTCAGTAAAATGAGTACTCAGCTAGCTGGGGGTAAAGGGAAGATGACTGGGGAAGGCACTGGCAAACCACCCCGTAAACAAGGTCTGCCTAGAAAACGTCGGGATGTGACGTCACCCCATGGGTTAGGAATGACCCGGTGCTTGCACAGGGGACCTTTACCTTTTATATGAGAACCAGTGTGGTGTAGTAGTTAAGGAGTCGGACTAGTACCTGGGAAACTCAGGTTCAAATCCGCACTTGCACCATGGGTGCTTGCTGGGTGACCTTGGGCCAGTCACATACTCTCAACCCTGACCCTGGCTAGTATTTGGATGGGAGACCTCCAAGGAATACTAGGATCATGACACGGAGGCAGGCAATGGCAAACTACCTCACGTCTCTTGCCTTGAAAACCCTACAGGATCGCCATAAGTCATCTGTGACTTGATGGCACACACACACAAAAAATAGAATGATATCTATAGCAGGGATAATTAACTGAACGCATGCATGTAGACCAAATTCAACCCTCTCGCAAGCATCTCTTAACAAATGTTGATCAAGGTATGGGGGAAGATTTGCCTATAGTTTTCACCCATATAGGAAAAAGGGAATACAAAACTGTACGAAATAGAAGTATTCCACAGTTTTATTATTATATATCTCTTTTCTTTTTTGATTGTAATATGTAAATATTTGTATGAAATAGTTATGAGCTGTGCATATTCTCCATAACTGTGAAGTCCTTTCATGGACTCTGATCACTCATGGGTGGGTCAGTTTACAGTAAAAGGCAGATAGAGGTTCACAGGCTGGATCTATCTGGGTGACGGGATCGCTTTTGGAATCCTGAATGTATTTCCTAATCTAGACAGTCAGTTAGGAGGTGATCGCAGATAGTTTTCTAGGTATTATATTTTAAAGACAAGCAAGTGCTCCAAGAAATAATATTATTCTCTACAATTATAAGAAAATGCACTAGGAGAATGATGTGACCAGGCTCTGGAAGGGGAATTGACAAGTCTGTCTTAGATATGTTGTCATGCTTCTTGAGTTAGATTTCATTTATCTTTAGCTGTGGGTATTACCAGAGGGCATCTGTCTATCTAGCCACTTTCCCAGCCCACTAAGAGAGGAATGCAAGTCTAGTATTATTTATTTAGGTGTTTATTACCAGCTTTTGGACCCAAAGTGGCTTCCACCATGGTTCACCCCTCTTCCAATATCATCCTCACAGTAGTAATCCTGTGAGATGGAGTAGGCTGAGAGTGAGTAATTGGGTCAAGATCACCCATGACAGCGTGGGGATTTGAACTTGGATCTCCCAGATCCTCATCTGGTGCTTTAACCATTACACACTGGTCACTCTTACACTCATACAGTGCAAAGGCATGTGTGAACCTGAAATTTGCTCCTCCCTCTTGCCCAGATGAGCATGCTGGACACATTTTTTTTAAAAGAGAGTTGAAGATAATATAATGCATGTATACCTTCATCCCTTTATTGCATTTGTTTACAGGTTTACAGGTTACAAGCCTACAAAATCTGTTTCACTAGACACGATGTGAAATAAATAAATGAATCTGTACACCCCAAACAATTAGTCCTGTGGCCATGAGCTCTTTTAAAATCTGCTACTTACTACAAAACAAAAAAGTTGGCTAGTGTTCTGGATGATTTTCAGTTTTCTCCAGGTTGTATGGAACAGTATGTCTACACAAAGGCTAAACTTAACCATGATTGTCTTCAGCCATGAGTTGTAGGGACCATATAACGTGCTCATCGCATAGTTAATCTACTTCTACTTTTGAACCCATGGCCAATTTTAAAAGCTTAATACAAGAAGCAATGTTAGAAGTACACAGATGATATCTTTTGAGGTGTTCCAACCAGATACTTTGTATAGATCTCATGGGCTTGTGAATGACTTGAGTTTCATGTTTCAGAAAATGTTTTAATTATGGGGAAGAGTTCCCATTGTTGTAAATATTTCTTTGAGGTCTACTGTGTGAAGCCAATCTTAATTTCTGTGTTGATAAGGTTGAATCTGGGGATTTCTTTTGTATTCACATCGAAAGTTTTGGGAAGGTTTCAGACTTGAAGAGATCAAGCAGCTGTGCTGTAATCTATCTTACTTTTATGTGGGTAAATTTATTATAATTGTCTCCTGCCCTGTTTTCCTCTGTTGTTAACCTACTGACAACAAGTAATGGCAGAAACAAAAGTTAAAATAAAGACTTGTCATTAAATCTGCATTGGTCTTTTTGATGTGGCCTGCTATGTGCCCATAGTTGTTTGTCATACAATCTGCTGGTATCATGTTAGATGGCGATGCTGGCTTTAAAAAATCATTGTTGATGTTTGATGGCCTTTACAAACTATATAAAAAGTTATAGGACTTTCTCAGATTTCCTTCAGCAGTGAGTGCATAAAACCTCAAAGAACCTGCTGTGCAGATACCCTTCTTTTTCTGAATTTTATGAAGTATTCACAAAACAGTTCACTGCCTGCCATCCAAAACTTTCCCTTTATTAACTGCCAATAAAGTTTATCGTAAAAGTACAATATCATCTGCCTATGTTACATTAATTTATTTATATTTATGATTTCAATATTTATACTCTGCTTTTCTCCTGAATGGGGCTTACAGTATTGTTCTCACCTTCTCCATTTTATCTTTACAACAACCCTGTGAGGTAGGTTGGGCTATGTGACTGAACCAAGGTTTCCATATGTGACTGGCCTGAGGCTTCAGCAACCTTCCATGACAGATCAGGAATTCAAACCTAGGCCTCCCAAATCCTAGTCCTACACTCTAACCTAGTCCTACACTGTACCACACCGGGTGTATGTTTGGTTGTTGCTTTGGCCATTTGTCTTTGCACACATGCACGTACCCGTTAAGGTGTACTTCATTCCCTGAAAACCTCCTGGGAGATCTTGGTTAATATGCAACCACCTTTAGATGTAAGGCTGGCTCTGACTTAGGTGAAGGGTCTTCTTGGTAGTAGTGCCATGTTTTAGGACTCCTGAGGTCCACATTGCCCATTCTCTTTGAATCTGTAGTGATTTGATAAATAATATTTTAGTTTGTTTGCTTCATAAGCCTCTGGAAACCATGTGAGAAAAATAAATCAGTGTGTTCAATTTATCGTTTGTATGTTATTTGTATTGGTTTCCTCGTTATTTAATTGTTACTTCTTATGTGTCTAGTAACCTGCCTTTGGTTCACTTAGTTAGAGAAAGAGAGGATAGAAACCGAATGTATAATAAATAGCATAATTAATTAGCTAAGATACTGGAAGTGTTTAAATAAGTAGTGTGATTCATTAACCAAGATGTCGAAAGCTGTCATTGTGTGAAAAGCTCTTTAAGCTATTAGGACTCCAGTTTTCATTCAGCTAGTTTACCTTTATCTGTGAGCAAATAATTGTATGGACTTTATTACCGAGCATACAAAAGCGTTTGGTTTCAATAGTGCTGAATAAATTCCAGCTGGGGTAGTCTTTTAAGTGACTGAATTATAGTGCTGTATTTTATTATCCCAAGTCTCAGCTGTAGTGCTTGGGGATCTCAGACACTAGTAAGACAAATTTGTTGCTGTTATCAATGAGTTTTGCTCTTCCCAATATGGCCTTGGGTTATGCTTTCAGGAAAACAGTGGGGAATAGATCAGGCTAGGAGAAAATGGGTTTTGTAAGACTAAGATTTCTATTTTTACTGCACAGGGAAGAATCGCATGACTTGTTCATGGCCAGGTTCCATAAGGAAAATGCAGTGTAAGCTTAATTAAATTGTAATTGCATTCACATTAGTATATGTGACCCATCTCATAAGGTTCAGTTTAGCTAACAACAATAAATTATACAATAAACATAATATGCTTGTATTTTTTATGAATCTGGCAGACAGTTAACTAAACTTCAAGAGCATGTTGCTTCTGTTCTGCACTATTTTGTCCTCATTTCTGCAAAATACTGAGTAAGTCCAATAATTCATGAAACTCACTACTGGCAACTCTCACTGGTTGTCCCAGACCAGAATCTCCTTGTGTGTTACATGCTGTCAAGTGGACCCTATGAATTAATGACCTCCAAAATGTCCTGTCATTAATAGCCTTGCTCAAGCCTTGCAAACTGAAAGCTGTGGCTTCCTTTATTGAGTCAATCCATCTCATGTTAGGTCTTCCTTCTTTCTACTGCCTTCAACTTTTTCTAGGCTAATTGTCTTTTCCAGTGACTTTTATCTTCTCATGATGTGATTAAAGTACAATAGCCTCAGTTAAGTCATTTTAGCTTGTAGACAGGCATCTCCTCACTACCCCATTATATGGAAGAGTCTAACTAGGGACGCCAGGGACCCTCTGCAAGTGATGTAGGAGCTCTATCACTGAGCTACGGCTTCTCCTTTTGAGCAGTAGCAGCTCTTTCTGAGCTGTGTCCCAGGCTTCTCTGTAGTCCTTACTGTTGATTTTAGTGAGAAGTCCTTCCAAGTAAGTGTATTTAGGATTGCTAGTGGATCTCCTCTACATGGTAGTTTCATGAGGGGGAGATAAATCTTGTTTGAATCCATTCCTCAGTTAACTGCAGCTATAATGAAAACAATTAAAGCAAGGATCTGAGGCCTGCTTTGGCAACTGTCTACCAGATATATGGACCTAACTGCTCTATAGTGAATGTGGCCAAGAAGGGGCCTTCTTAATTTTCATGCTTGGTATCACTGTCCAACTCTTGATGCCTTCCAGCTACCACAAAGCCCAAGCAGGCCAAACCATGCATATCTGGATATCAATCTGAATCCAAGAAGATTCCATGTCGAGGAATAAGAACTCTGGGCTACATTCTGACCATTGCTGGTATAAATAGCAAACGTATTAGCATTAGTGGCTGAATGTGGAACATTTACTAGCGTAATCTAAACCAGAACCAATCTTTTCCTCCCTCCCACTCCTGGCTCCCCAAGTCCAAGTTATTCATTTGTCACAGAGGCAGATCCTATTGTCTTTTCCCACGGTGGTAAGTTTCTGTGAGGCTTGCCCCTGGCAATACAGTAAAAAAGCACTGGTGTTGTGTTAAAGAAATGTCAGGTCCAAAAAGATGCAACCTGATCCTGTCCATGGTTACTCAGAAGTCAGTTCGACTGCATTCAGTAAGACCTACTACTACCAGATGTGTGCATTAGATTGTGTCATTACTCTATTGACCATTTTATATTCCTGGACAACCTGGCATCACTGCTATTAAGGGGAAGAACTGAACATCCTTTTCTTCTCATATGTTCTGTTTGGGTTGCTCCTTCATTTGTTGTACAGAATAACTTGCCTTGACATTGATTTGCTTTCATACATGCCTTTTCCTTTCTCCTAATTTACTGTGAATGTATTTAAGGTATTTGTGTATATTGATGTTTGTATTGACCCATCTGAAATACACAGCTGGATGTAGCAGGAGAGGGGTTTTTTTTGGTAACAAGAGAAGTAAAAAAGAAAAAGAAAAAAGCCTGGTAGATCAAAACCTTGTTCCATGTTTGGAGGACAGTAATTTATAAAACATAGATGCCAAAAACTGTTCTTGAAAATAGCTTTTGTTTGGCATCAAAGCCCACACAATGGAATACAAATTTTGACTTAAAAACGCTGTGTATAACTTTCAAGATAACAGTACTAGCAAGCCCCCCTCCAATGAGATTGTCCTTTGTGCGAGAAGGGCTGGTTAAGTAAAGAGTCCAGTAGAGGGAATTCTGTGCATTGCGTATGACACCACTGTGCTTTTAAAAATGCCTTGTCAATGAGTGTCCCTCGGATTGCACAACTGACACAATTTCACTACATCAAAATTATTGCTGTATCTGATAGTAAACTGGCCGGCATCTGTATGGGTAATGAAAGCAGCCCTAAGGGGCCACCCGCTCACAAGGCAGTGGCCTCTTCATTTTCAAGGGACCTCTCCAGGTATTCAGAAAAACATAGCTTTGTAAATTAGCCAGAATAAATAAGCCTGATGGCAGCTGAAAATGCTCCAGAAGGGCTGCTAAGCATTAAAGGGGAAAATGGGGCAAGGAGAAATTGGCCTGTTCAGTCACCTGAGAGCTCCTAGTTTCTTGGCCAGGGAGAATTTACAAATAGGCCCCCCCACTGGTTTCCAGCTGTGTGGGTAACAAAAGCTTTACCCACAGATAGGGGTCAGTACTTACTTGAGGGAGCTGTCCAGGTATGCAGAATAATGTGACTTTGTAAATTATGCAGCTGAAAGGGTACCCCTTCCCACACACCCAACTCCAGAAAACCCAGCCTAATGCGGACTAATTATGCTCCAAGATTATGGAGTGTTGTGAGCCGCTGAGAATCAGTTGAAGAGGAAAAGAGGGGAAGTGAAATCAGTTTGTTCAAGCCCCTAAAACCGAATCCTAAAGGGGGAGATTTTGAAGGGCGGGATTTTCAAATTCCCCCTTGCATGCACACCATGGTTCTCTTCAAAGAACCAGCTAAGACTATTGCTTTAAGGGTCCAGCAATCTAGTGATATTTTATTGCTTTTTTTAAAAAAAATGACCAGATTGCAGGGGAGATAGTGAAAAAACTCCTGTGCTGTCTACTTCTGGTCAATTTCATGGTCGCAGGGCTTTCTGATCATAGCACCAAGGCTGACTAAAAGAGCCTGGCTGTGTGCAGACAGATTCCTCAGCGGTCAGTCGCTAATCTTGCATTTTTTTTTTAAAGGAGCCAGGAAGCCCTAGGTGGAGAAGAGGGTGAAGGTGGGAGGGGGGCATGGAATCAATTGGGGATTTGGGTGTGGTGGGTGTCAATGGGCGACAGAAAACCCCCGAATGGAGCATATCCTCACATTGAGGAAAGCCGATTCAGAATCGGCTTGAGAAAAAACTTTGCAGTTAAAGTGCTCATAGAAAAGCTGAGGAAAAATCAAAGCTACTTTAGGGGGCAAAACACATGTGGAAAAGGGGGGGGAAGGTCAAAGTAGCTTGCGGCTAAAACCAACAAAAACCACAAATGCAGAATAGCTCCAAGACTGTGGGGGATGTGACGGACAAAGAGCTTCCACAATAAAATGGTACTATACTCAATATCTGCAGAGCAGTCTATGTCTTCCAACTGAGCAAATCCTTAACTCCCATATTGCTTTGGATGAGTGCTCCTCTTATTGCTATAACTGCTCCTCTTATTGCTATGCAGCTATAAAAAAGGTCATTACAGCTTGAGATATTTACCAAATATCTGTTTCCCCAAAACTGACAAAAGTATTTACAGAAAGGAGACTCCAGAAGATGGTACTTGCTAATTAGAGGGCAGGTATCAGCACTTGCCAATTGAGGATAGTGTATGTGTCAAAGTGAAGATTTAGCTTGTTAGAAACTGTTTTGGCCACTTTGATTCTTGCCTTTACCATGTGCCTAAATGCACTGCATAGACACAGCATGATGTATCTCTCTTATTTTCTATCTCAGGTTAATATGAATATGTACCTCAACAAGTTGGCCTCTTTACAATTGCAGCAAAGAAAATCCATTCCAGTTGTTTGGAGAAGTAGTAATGCTCCATAAATATTTTAAACTTTTTAAGATAAAGTGCTTTGATATTGGTTTTTAAAGAATAGGGATTATATTTATATGTTATTTTAACTGAAGCTTGCATGTTAAATGTGAAACATGAATACGCGTAGTAGGACTTTTCATCTTTTTGTAATGGCCTTTGCCTACAGCAATAAAAATTTTTGTGTGTGGCAGCTTGATTTATATAAATTTGTTTTTTCATGGTTTCTAAATTGGTTGCTTGATTCTGTCTTTGGCAGAATAAACAATAGTCTTGGAGTATCTTAAATCTAACAAAATGTATTCCAATGTGTGCTTTCATGTATTTATTTACTTCATTTATCTGCCACTTTTCTCCCCAATGTATGCCACTTTGAGTGCCCAACACTCTCCCATTCCTCATTTTATCCTCACAACAACCCTGTGAGGTAGGTTAGACTGTGTGTGTGACTGGCCCAGGGTCACCCAGCAAGCTTCCATAGCATATTGGGGATTAGAACCTGGATTTCCTAGATTCTATGCTGACACTCCAACCACTACTACAGCATGCTGGCTCTCAGCAGGAACTTGCGTAGCTTATCAGATTCTTGTTGGCAGAGAGACTCCTTCAGTTTTTTGGACCTTTGGCAATATTTGCTCACACAGTTATTGTCACGTTATTTGGCATAATCATGAGGACTAGTCATTTCCTCTTAAAAATAAATATAAACAATGTTTGGCTCTGTGTGTCATAATTGTAACCATGCAGGTTTGTAAATACTCTGACATCAATTAATATACCCATCAGCTCCTCCTGGCTCCCTGTCCAGTTTTAACACTAGCAGCTCATGCCTCGCCCCAAGACATTGAAACTGGATACTTTGTTTATAGAAACCTGGCTCTTGTTCAGAGCATATGAAGGAAATTTTCCCACTAGGTTATACAATAATCAAAGGTCATTTTTACATAGCAATGATTGAGGAAAAACAACAACATGTGTCTAAAATAGATCATGTAACACTCTCGATCCACTCTTGGATATTATTTTATTACCAGTAATGATACAAAAAATTGATTGTGCATTTCAAAACAGCATGACTAGCTAATAAATTTATTTTTAAAAATTAATATTCATAATATGTTGCAGGGGCTTGACATTCAATTAGTCTGATTTGATGGAAGGTTTTATACAAGAAGATATTTAGTATTATGCCATGTTTCTCTTTTTTTAAAAGAGACAGAATTAACATGATTCCATTGTGTTTCCTCTACTAAAGGTTGAATAAACCTAAATTAATCAGGAAGATAGTGTCCTTCATTAGAAATCATGATTAGGTGTGGCTTAAATGCTGATGATGCAATGCTGGTAAGTTTTAGTAAAATGAGTACATGCTCAATTATTCCCTGATATAGATATAGTTCAGAACAAATTATATTCCAGAAAATATTTAATTATATGATGGGGCTAAGGCTGTATTTCTACAGCTTTAGCCCAGTCTCATTAGATCTCAGGAGCTAAACAAGGTCAGCCCTGGTTAGTACTTGGATGGAAGACCACCAAAGAAGTTCACAGTGCCTACACAGAGGCAGGCAACAGCAAACCACCTCTGTTCATCTCTTGCCTTGAAAAAGCTACAGGGTCACCATAGGTCAGCTGGAACTTGATGGTACTTTCCACCACCAAAGGGGTATGGGATTCGGAGATGGAACTTAATAATATGCCTCACCAGTGTCTGGAGAAAGTGGCAGATTCCAGCTATGTCCTGCTTGTCAGCCCTTTTATATCAGCCCTATCAACATGGCCCTACCCTACATCTTCATGATCCCACTCTTTCTGCTTCCTGGTGTGATGTGGGAATGTAATGAAACCTTGGTCAAAGGATTTTATCTGTATCGACAAGCAAAACGGTAGGTAGAGTGTGCGAAGGGAAGGGTCTCCCTAGATCATTATCAGTAAGAGCCAATACTTCCAGTATTTGTAGCAGTGCCCTCCAGTACTCTGCAGCACCTTGCTGCTGAAGCATCCCCAAGCATAGCAATTGACTTTTCCATCTCTACCACCATGGATGGTTTTATTTGTCATTTGTACTCTGTCTTTTTCACTGACATTCGAGGCGGATTACACAGTGTAAGGCAATGCAAAACAGCAGGATGGGACATTCAATAAACAACACAATGGGATTTGGATTGCAGAAACCTGAAACCAAGCAGAAATCTGAAACAGAGCTGGAACAAAGCATAAGCAGTAACGTGACACACTAAATGATGCAGAAGCAAGAATGTATGGTGCACTGTAGTATAATCCACAGTTCATCTGCGTGGCTTCTATGCAGTCCCACATTGGGACTGAGCAGGCCACCCACGGATAAGATGTGTCAGCTTCTAGCAAAATCGAAAGTGAGAGTGTTCCCCCTCCCCTCGGGGCATGCAGCCTTCCCGCCCAGCGGTCACATGACCCAGGGGGAGGGAGCACTCTCCCCTCCAGTTCTCTTTCTGCCGCCACGGAGAGAGAATGTGTCTATAGCTTCTCTTCTACTGTTATTACTGAATGGAATCTAAGAAGGCTCCGCTTTTCAATCAATCTCATTCTTGTGGCACCAAAATGCGAAGACTTATTGCCACAAGGTTTGCCTTCTTTGCCTGAGGGAACAGCACATTCATTCCACCCTCAGAGCACTGAAGGCTCGTACTGATCGTCTGAAACTCTTCGTCTGGACGCCGGAGAAGGCACTTCTAAAAAGGCTTGGCCCTGCAGGGCAGACTTCTGCGGAGCCCGAGAAGAAACCTCAGGACGCTCGGCAGGACGCTGGAGGTACGTCTAAGCGTGCTAAATCCTCCCTTCGGTCATCAAGACATCCAAGTCGATCATTCTACCAGCCCAGTCCCTTGCCCCGGCTCCTTCAGACCATCGTCAATCTCCGCCAAAGTTGCCTCGACGCCATCAGTCGAACTCTCCTCACCAGCGAGGGCCTCGACGTCATTCGATATTGAACCTCCCGCGGCGCAGAGCGCCTTCGACCTCCTTGGCAGTGAGGGCCTCGATGCCTTCGGGCGTCAAACTTCCCTCGGCGCAGAGCGCCTTCGACCTCCTCGGCAGTGAGGGCCTCAATGCCTTCGGGCGTTGAACTTCCCTCGGCACAGAGCGCCATTCAACTCCGTCAGTGAGGGCCTCGATGTCTTCGGGCGTCGAACTTCCCTCAGTACAGAGCGCCTCAGGGTCGGTCTTCCTCAAAGTCTCCTTGGTGCCGATCAGGGTCGTCATCACCTCATCGGCGGTTGTCGACGTCTCCTTGAATCACCTGACTCCACCGATTGTTCTGGAGGACTCGCCTCCTCATGATTCCCTGGTATATCCCTCTGTTATAATTCAGGGCGGATCACAGGGTAACCGGCAGTTCCGCACGCAGTTCCTGACGCAACAGTACAGCAATGCCATCACTGGGCCCGAGGGTCGCTGTCGGCGTCATTACGCCAAATCCTCCCAGTCCGCAGGCGGAGGTGTCGGCGCTGATTCAGACATCCATGTCATCTTGATGCCTACGCTCTCGGCGCCTAAGGCCTTACCAATCCAGTTCGTCATTTGTCGACCTTTTACTCTGGGTCCAGGCGGCGTAGAGGGACCCGTCATAGCAAAGACTCCCCCTGGAGATTCTCCCAACCAAGGTCTCCTTCTACATTAAAGGATATGGTCCATTCTGAGTCCAACGTGACGGCTACTCAGGTCTCTGACTCAGAATTCTGCACCTCGCAACCCTCACCTGGGACATTGTGGGGGATACTAAATCACATTCCCCTCGGGGTGATGTGAGATTATATGTTGAATTGATCCGTCTGGCTAAGGTGCTAATATATATTCCCT
Source organism: Euleptes europaea (assembly GCF_029931775.1). Classification (NCBI taxonomy): domain Eukaryota; kingdom Metazoa; phylum Chordata; class Lepidosauria; order Squamata; family Sphaerodactylidae; genus Euleptes; species Euleptes europaea. The sequence continues at coordinate 96,667,631 of NC_079316.1, read as the reverse complement.
CCCTGACGTCTCGGATAACGACCATCATGGGTATATTGCATTCCTCAGAGGCAAGTCCTGCGGCCCTTCCAATGATTACAAGCATTTGGAGGTTGTCGATTCTAATCAGACCAAGCTAATCTTTCGTTCCCTCTTCACCAAAAGAGTTGAGAACCTTTACAAGATCCATCGTGAGGACACTGATTTCCGTACCAGTAGCCTGTCCCAGTAGCCTGTCCCAGCATCTATGCTTTACTATCTTGAGAACCCAATTAACATCAGTGATGGACATCGTATACTGTAATGACGAGACCATTGGACTGTGAAACGCACTTGAGCATCTAATTACGCCTGCTTAGATTTGTAGGGCGGTTGAGAGATGGGCTAGGACCTTTCCTGGTTTAGGTGTGCCCAAAAGCTTCCTCTCCTGCTGGGCAGAAATGAGATTGGAGGGGGAAGGTACCATGGTACCTGTATAGGCGGGATGGTTGAGACTGGCTGCAAAAGTATCTTGGCTATAAGCTGGCACAGTGGGGGCGATGCCCAAAGACTTAGCGGTTATCCTTCCTGAGATGATCAAGAAGGCATCATCTAATCGCTGAAGAGCAAGGTGCCCTCAAAGGGTGGGTTCCTAATACGCGACGGAGGTGCCCTCAAGGGCAAGGTCCTAGATACACGACCGAGTGTCATACAGAGGGTTGGACTAGCTAAGTCATGCATGCCTCCGAAGGACTATGGACGAGGCCATGACCTTGCTGGAAGGGTCTGCAACATGACGCGCCACAATAAACTGCTGTCAGTCGAGGGTCATGTTTATGCTCAGAGCAGTTTAGTCTGATGGGCGTTGATTCTCTGGTAGGATACTAATTTGGGATGGATTCCATCCCAGAAGGCATATTAGTATCTTGCCGACCCCTTCTTCCGATACGGAGGGGGCTCTGTTACAAGAACCTTGTTTGCAGGGAAAACATTAAAATGTTATTGCTGTAGTGACTGCCGTAGGGGGCACCGAGCTTCCCAGCAGACCCTGTCCAGGTGGATTGCCTCAACCATTAGACTGTCTTATGAGAGAGCACATGTGGACTGCCCAGACATGATCAAGGCGCACTCCACAAGGGCTTACGCTGCCTCCGTCGCCTGTTCATCTAAAATTGACCTCCGAGACATCTGTCGAGCGGCGACGTCATGAAGCACTATGCGGTCGTTGTGGGACGTGCCATCTTGTAGTCATGGGTTTGGTGACTGTCCCACACCCACCATCCAGGGAACCATGCTTGCTACTCTCCCAATGTGGGACTGCATAGAAGCCACGCAGATGAAAACAGAGTTTCACTTACCTGTAACTGTTGTTCATCTGGTGGATCTTCTATGCAGTAACACATCCCTCCTTCCTTCCCCACTGTGGGACCTCTCCGCAATCATGTGGTTATTGGTTCCGTGGCGGCAGGTTGGAGAACTGGAGGGGAGAGTGCTCCCTCCCCCTGGGTCATGTGACCGCTGGGCGGGAAGGCTGCATGCCCCGAGGGGAGGGGGAGCACTCTCACTTTCGATTTTGCTAGAAGCTGACCAATCTTATCTGTGGCTGGCCTGCGCCTGCGCAGTCCCAATGTGGGACTGCATAGAAGATCTACCAGATGAACAACAGTTACAGGTAAGTGAAACTCTGTTTTCCAATCTCTTTACCAAAGTGGCTTTATGAACCATTTTGTTACAGTACATGAAATATTCACTTTTATAAGAAAAATGCACTCAGAAGTGCCGTTGGCTGTGAGACTAAATATGCTTGCTCTCTGGGGTGATCCCAAGCTATTGAGGTCAAACCTGCCCATACCAGCATAGGTCAAGAATGGATTCTATTTCTTGGTCATGCTAAAGTGTGAAGGAATGCTGGGATAGTGGAGTGGAATGTGAGCAGGTAAGGATCGTTAGTGCATCCAACAAGGGGTGTTTGCTTATAATAAAAGCATGGTGCAAACCTAGTGTGTGTTCTCTTTGCACTGTAAACCTTTATTGACCATTTGCCAATGTAGTGACTAAAACTAAAATAACCTTAAAAATGATTCTGCTTGATCTTCATAGCACCGAGGAAGTGAGGGCGTGATAGGGCAGAAGGGGGTGTATCTCTTCAGTGGGAACAGAAGGTGGATCAGGTTAGCTTTTGAGATCTAATTTGGCATCTCCTCTTTTCTTCCAGGTAAAATGTGAAGCTAAATTGCCTTTGTCCAAAACCAAAAATAACAGCAACTGCAGAAAGGGCTCAAGTGAGGATAAATCAAAGGTTTCTGTAGGAGAAGAATGCAGAACGGATGAACAGGCATTCCTTGTGGCACTTTATAAATACATGAAAGAAAGAAAAACACCAATTGAACGAATACCCTATCTAGGTTTTAAGCAGAGTAAGTAGAATCTTCATTGTGTGTTTTTGGGTGGGTGGGGCTGTTTACATTCTAGAACAGCTTGGATTTTTGAGTTTCATTGGCTTGATGGGGGTAGAACAACTTTGTGGCCTGCAATGGCTGCTCCCTCTTCCTCTCATTTGTACCATACACCATAGAAAATCAGTGGCCATTATCCAATGGATTATTTAGATACGGCCAAGCGTTCAGGCATGCCTAATTGAGATTTTGGGCATTTTTCTCTCTTCCCTTCCCTGTGCCATTAAGCAAACTACTTTTGAAACACTTTTACCATTACTTTTGCTATTAGAGAAGCACAACCCAAAAACCACATTAAGGCACACAGAGATCTATGCCTGATTCTGTGGATCCTGGCCAATTTAAAAAAATATAATAGGAAAAAAACACCCACATTTCTGGGACTATTTGATGTTTACAGTTCATTATCACTGTGTATATATATCTACCCAGCCATTTTCTATCCCAATTTTTTAGTGTCTCTTGATTGGGATTGCAGCTTTTCCTTTTGGGCAATTGCTGGTAGATAAATTTATGGTAACCCACTGTTGGTGACCCAGCAATAGGCAGGTTTAAAAGGTTCCTGTTATTTCTCTCTGGTGGAACTGCAGTTAATGTCTTTCCTTGAATTAATAATATGGTGTACTTTTATTGTAGGCAGATGTTCCTTGTTGGAGAGGAAAAGCCCCCAACAAATATTAAAGACAGATATTTAAAGTGGTTATCAAGTCATTTTTATAGTGTTTGGAGATCCTATTAAGAACTGCTTTGGAGTGTCACAGCAATCATTGGTAGAGACTCTGTAATTGTGATTAAATCCGGCTAAAAATTCTACAAGGACAGAATAATCACAAACTATAAAAGCTCAGTTTTTTTGGTAGTCTGAAAGGTACTTAAATTATTCTTAAGGGAGGATGCCTTACTTGGAAATATTGCTTTCTGGAACTGATCTCCTCCGATTAAAGCCGTGTGCTATTTTGATGAAGAATGTCAAACCTGTATGTTTTACATAACAATTTACATACCTAACAGCAATTGACACTGATTGCAATAGACCTCTAGCAGCCATTAGAAACTTATATAACTCCAAAATGATTACAATGTTTGCCTGGAAAACCGGCTGCTTGAAATAGAAGTAAAATTAATGTACTATGAACAGGCTTGTTACATTATTCATTTGTTTCCGATTAAATCAAGGCCTAAAGAAAGCTCTCGATAGCCCAAGGAGTAGAGTTCAGTGAGGCTTTTTGTTTAGAACGTTTTGTGATGAAAAAAATATGTGTTAGGTTTTTTCTCTCTTGTATGAATGTCCTTAACAAAGAGACCCACTTAAAAGATAGACACCCCACCCGTTACACACACTGAATCTCAATTATCCAGTGTCCAAATGAGATCATTCTGCAACATATGGCTGAAATAAACTGCCTTGTTTGATATATCTCATGTACCTAGTCCTGCAAGTTTTTAAAAAACTACTTGATTATTTCAACAAGACTATTCAAAAGAGTAACTGAGCTGTGCATATGATGGCCAAGATTACTCATCATGTTTGTCTACATTTCTAAATATTGAGTCGGGAGAACCAGTTTAGACACTGCCATTCCTCTACTGGTGAATAAATACAGTATTCTTTGCTGCGCTATCTAGCTCAATAATGAGCACTAGTCACTGGGGAACACCCATAATTTATGTCATATTGTAGAGGCAATTCATGCAGGACAATTTGTCCGAAGTTTTTTACAGGGTTGTAGAATATGGGCTTGGCAAGGCAATATGAAGGGAGAGAAAAATGCAGGTGAACCTGTTTTTACTATGTACTTCAGACTTCTCATTATAGAATACCATAAAGGTGGTTTGAGAATTGGCGCCTTCCACCATGAATTTATAATTTAGATTTTATAAGGCAATCTAATTAAAGTAAAACACAGACATACACAACATAAAAAAAATAAATCATCATAACTTATAGACACCCTCTGTCATACACACATATATAATAATGTCTTTGAAATGAATATATGTTATTACTTCCATCACTGAAATTCCTGTTGGCAACAAATGGCTTCCAAATTGTGTGAAAGGACTGGATGTTCACATTTCTCTATCACATGTATATGAGAGATCCATGTTTCCCATATCTATGATGAGCCAAGTTTTTCGGCAGCCATTCTGATATGTGCTTGCAAATCAAAACTCTGTAGGCATCCCATTCACTTCATTAGACATTCATTTCAGCATCCAGAGAAATTAAAAGGTTTCAAACAGTCATGCCCATGGTCACTATCCCTGCCATACTAAGCAGAGTTAAACCCTTCTAAGCCAACTGAAGTGGCACTGCTAATCTTTCAACATTTGTCATCTTTCAACATTTTTGCCTCCATGACTATAAGTGTGCACTTTTTGTAAATAGTGTTGGAAATCTCAAGAATCTGATGGAGGCACTGAGTCCTGTCCTTGAAGCTAAATGTTGAGAGCTGTAGAAAGACAACCATAACCACTTTGTGTTTTTCCCCCCAGTTCCACTTCTCCAGGCTATATGGGTTGCCAAGGAACTACTTTGGCCAAACCTACCCAAGCCTGCCAATATTGCAGTGATTTTATGTTGCTTTGAGCTTTTCAAAATTCTGGCATTGTTATTGGATGGGCTAGCTCAGTGTTTTTTTATATTCTGTTCCTAGAGGACTGTGGTGTTCCTTGAAAGCTTATGAGGTTAATCAGAAGACTGATGAACCCTGGTGGAGAATACTTTCTTCCGAGGACCACTTTCCCACCCGTTATTGAACTTTGACAGAAATGTTCAGCTATGGGGGTGTATTTTAGGATCACTCTCAGTATGGGATCATGGTGAGGTCTACAGCACCTTAGGTGAATTGAGTATACACTTAAACCCCACAGAGTTCTGAAATCCACAGAGGCCCCAAAGCTTGGGGACTTGTCAGAAGATATTGGTGTGTGAATAGTTCCTGTAGATATAAATCTTGCAAGACACCAGCTTGAAAAAGTAGGTTCCTTGCATTTTCAGCAATGCATTCACATACTCCATCCAATAGTATGGCAAATCAATCATTCATTATGAAGGCCCAAGATCTGGAAGGCAATATGTGGAAGTGTGGATAACACTGGCCTGTTTCTGCCTACTGGTGCACTCCAAGCTAAGTACACAATTGTTTGTGTGAAACCGGCTTCCATATGTGCATGTGGAGCCAGTCTGACTGCACCAGCAACTTGTCTGGTTGCTTAGGTTGCTTATTTTTAGGGGTGCCAATGAAGTGGTGTGGCGTCCAAGAAGTGCACCCCATGATCCGTTCCAATGGCGCAGGGAGTGCTGCACAGCGACTCTTGAACTGATGATTGCTACCCCGGCCCATCTTTCTCAATGCTGGCTGCTTGTGTGAAGAAAATAGCTGCTCCAGGTGTAGAATCCCGTTCCTTCATACAGAAGAGGATCTCTGCATCCCAGACAAAGTCTCTTATCTGAGTGGGAGTAAATAGTTGTTTAATCAATGACTGCGTTGTGTCTACTGCTAAATTAACCAGATCACATTTTAAAAAGAATACTCTTTTACTAATATGCTAGTTTTATATAGGAACATATAAATGTTTAATTTGTTAAAAAAATTTATTTATTTTATTTTAAGGGTTGTCAATTTATGCTCTGTAATCCTCTCTCATATACCTGTAGCTATATTTGAACAGAATGTTTCCCTTGTGATTACTTTAAAAAAAAGGAATGATATATTACACATTCTGAAAGCCAATGTTTGTTCTTTGAATTATATAAATGTTATTTGCAGAGTGTGGGTTTTTCCCCTACACTTTTTTTGAGGATGTGATCGTTATCTTTTGCTTCATTTTAAAAGAAAAAAACTGTTTGATTTGTATTTCTTTGAAATATGTTGGTTAATGCAATGCTTATCTTAATACTTATTGTCCCTCTAACAGTTAACCTTTGGACTATGTTTCAAGCTGCTCAAAAACTGGGAGGATATGAAACAGTAAGTGTTTAACTTAAATGGAAAAAAATGTTCAATCTAACTTTCTCCTGTTTTGTTTTGCTTTTTAAAAATATATGCTCATAGAGGAAACAAACATGCAGGACACAGACATGCCCTGTGCAGGCTTATTGGGCCTTTTTAAAAATTTTTGAAAGAACCCCAACTAGTTCCAAGTTTGGCAAAACTGTAAACTTGTAAAAAAAAACACACACACACACAACAAAAAGTCTAAGTGGAAAACATATGTAACTCTTCTCTGTCAAGGAAATTGGTTGGGTCTGTAATTTTTTCCCATGTTGAGAAAGGGCTATTCTTGTACAACAAGCAAAGATTGCATAAAGCAAAATTTCACTTGGCACAGTCCCTGACATCTGTTCATATTGAATACGGGAAATGTATCAAATGCTTTCAAAAGTAATCAGCATAGTCCATTAAGGAATAGCATGGTGAAGTATCTTTTCTCTAGTTTGCATGCTAAAAGATCTTTATTACACAAGGGTCACTGACACATAAACAGGATGTTATCCAAAATATAAAGTCAGAGAGAGAGAGAGAGACATTCTGATGCTTTTTATCAGCTAACCATATCTGACACAGCCACTTTATTTATAGCTCATGGGGAAATTTGATGGTTGTGGGTTTTACAGCATGTATTCCAAACCAGTAAAATACCAGAGTAACAAACTGTGATTAAGATCTTGAAATGAGAAGAAAGGGCAGCATTAATGTGGCACACAGAGATGGCATCCATAATAAATCCTATTTGGCATCGGACAGTCGTCAATGAAAATATTTGCTTTGCCCATGATGGTCAGATTATGTTGGGCATTTCCTGCCACAGATGAATTAAGAAATATATGTAGATATAGTTGTTTATTTGTTACTTTATTCATCAAGTATAAATCTAGACTACATCCATACTAGAATGAAGTGACGAAGAAAAACACTAATGCTAAATTAACTTCAGCGCAAATGTAATCACCTTGGTAATTGTCTCATGCAAGTTATTTTTCTAATACCCATACTGTTAAATGATACAACTGTGGTTGATATAGTTGAGATAATTAAGGAAATAGTGATTATGTGTAAGTATTTGTTAGTGCATCCTTCATTCCTATGCTTGCCAAGGGTTACCAACCTCCAAATAGTTCCTGGAGTTCTCCCAAAATTATGACTGATCTCCAGAACACAGAGATCAATTCCCTTGCAGAAAACAGCAGTTTCAGGCTTCATGGCATTGTATCCTTGCTGAGTTCCCTCCCCTCCCCAAACTCTGCCCTCTCCAGGTTCCACTCCCAAATCTCCAGGAATTTCCCTACCCAGCATTGGCAATTCTACTATTATACCCAACTAAGATCAGTCAGTTAGATCAAATGAACTGTGAACATAGTAAGATCACAAAATGCATTCAGGAACTAAAGATTCTACTTCCTGTCTACTGGGTGGGAATCGCCCTAAGTTTCCAGTTCTTCTCTTGCCTTGCTGGGGAAAGCATTGTCGCAGCCGACCTGCTGTGAACTGTAGCTAGCTGTTCCTTAGGACTTACTCTATATATATCTTATTGTCTACCTATGTACATCTAACTACAATCTATTCCTAATTTCCTCACCTCTCTGGCTCTAAGACATTTCTCTCTCTGACTTGATGTTTGTCTCTGGAGACTCTCTCTTGAGACCTAAGATGGCCACCGCATCAGATCAAGCCACAGACCCTAAAATGGCTGCCGATCTCATCCGCCGTGAATAAGAGGAGCTGCTGTTGGACGCCGATCATGATTTGGCTTTAAAATGAGCCCCTAACTTGGCACCCTCTGTCAGCTGCTCCTGCGGACTCTCAGAGAGAGAGCCCGGGAAGAATATAGGCAGCTCTGCAAAGAAGCATGGGCTGGACACGCAGAAGAAAAAAGGTGCAAAAAGAAAGCTTAACAGCATGCCAAACCCCTCTGCTGCTGCTATGGCCCCTGATGGCTCCTTAGCCACCCAGCAGGCCTGCAGACATCAACCTCCATTGGCTGAGAAGGTGCCAATGAGAAGTTATAAAAGTAAAAGTACCAGCAGATATGTCATAACTGGTGCCATGTAATAACATAAGATTAAACAACGAAAGTAATTCAAGAAATCTTAAACCCAGCTTACTGGTGACCAAATCCTTTGAAATTCTATCCAAAAGACAGGCCTGCTCAGTGGTCTGTGCATTTATGCCCTGTCGAGTCTCGGATAGACCGGGCCCAGTTCTTGCATTAAAATCACCACATAAAATAATTTGGGCATTGGGATAACATAGAGTCAGAGATTCTAGTGTGGCGGCCAAAAGATCCCAAGGATTGCTCTTGTCTTGTGACACAGAATGTCTGGGTGGGATATATACATTTATACACAAAAGGCTTCCGAAGTGAAGACCCTTAATTAGTAAGGTCTGAATACAATTTGGACAATTGTTTTCTAGAATCTGTACGTCAACCTTTGGATCTACAGTAATAAAGACCACCAGGATTCCACTAGCCCTCCTTTTGAGTGAGATTTTACCTCTGGTGTTACAAAAGCCTGGTAGCCCTGAAGGGTTAGGAATTCTGCCTCTTGAATCCAGGTTTCCTGAAGACATGAAATATCAAATCTGTGTAAAAAAGTTTTTAAAAGTCAAGATCCTAAAATTTGTTTCTCAAACCTCCCAAATTCCAAGATAGGAGATTTAATTGTCATTCAAAGCTGATTATTTTATTCAGTTCACCCTCTGAGTCCAGAAAGACACATCCCTTTTTAGAAGCAGCCACACAAGAAGATGAGGTTAAAATGCCTTTTTCAGGCCGTGTAGATGCATGAGACGTTTCCTGCTCCAACCTCTTATGATAACATTTGGATGGATCTTCTTTATTATTCCTTGAGTTCTCATGACTGGTTGCTATAGGTAATAGTGGAGTTGGATCAGAAAAATGTACAAGCATGGATATGTCATGTGCCACTAATGCTGGAGCATTTGGCTGGAGGGTGTTATTAACGGGGAAGATGAGAAGGAAGAAGGGGAATTTGTCTCAAATGAGGAGTTTCTACAAGTGCAGCAGCAGCAGCAGCCCAGACTGTTTTCTGCTGAGGACCATCAATTCCTGTTAGCCAAGGCTCTTTTTGCCTTAGACTTATCTGATGAGCCTGATGAGTCAGAAGAGATTAAATCCAAGGCTAAGTGTAAAGGCATTAAGGACTATTTCCCTCAATGTGACCCACAAATAACAAAGGTGCCCCTTCCAGAATATATTAAAAGGGTAATTAGATCAGAATGGGATGAGCCCATCTTCAGTTGTCATTTCCCTACCAATACCAAAAAGCTATGTGAGATGGATCCATACATGATGGAGATGCTGGAGCTGCCGGTGGTAGATTCCCCTGTAACAGCCTTACAGTCTTCTGATCTTTTGTTAGAGGATGGTGTGGGGTCCATAAGGGACCAGTTAGATAGGAAAATGGAGTTCCTTTCTAGAAAGGTCCATTAGGCTTCCACTTTAGCCATTCAAGCCAACGTTACTGCAGCTATAATAGCTAGGGCTTCGATAGCATGGACTATGAAATTCAGCTGCTCCCAGAGGCAGACAAAAGGGTCTTAGAGAGGCTGTCAGGGGTGTTAAAAGCATCAGCTTTTTTGGCTGATGCATCTTTAGACGCCCTCATTTTCTTAGCATATTCTGTAGCATCTAATGCTGCCATTAGGAGGGCCTTATGGCTCAGAGCCTGGCAGGCAGATTTTAAATCTAAAACTATCCTGCTTGCTTACCCCTTCAAGGGCAAAAAAATGTTTGGAGATAGATTAGACAAGATGCTAGATGACACCAAGGACAAAAGGCACATGTTTCCAAGGCACAGGAGGAACAACAGACCTAATCAAACTTCCCAGTCCTTTTGATCATTCCACACAATATCTAGAGTTCATCAGGAACAGAGATGCCCCTCGTGGCCAAACTCAAGAGCTTCCTTTTGACGTTTCAACCGTCCCTGTCAACCCCAAGCCTTCCGAGGGGACAGAGCTAAGAAAATTACCAAGAACACCAAACAGTGATGCCAGGACACAGATGGCGGGGGAAGATTACAACAGCTTGTCCCTCAGTGGATCCACTCCCACCCAGATGCCTGGGTCCTTCAACTCATCCAGTAGGATTACCTGTTAGAATTCCTTCACAAGCCCTCAAACCGATTCATACCATCCGCAACGCCCTGACACAAAGGCAAACAGGAGAGTGGTCCCTCAGTTCTGCAGTGTTCCAGGCCCTGGTCGATCGAATGGGCCTACCAACCGTGGACCTGTTTGCTTCTTACCAGAACACTCAACTGCCCAGATTCTTTTCCTGGTTCTTCCACCCGAATGCAGAGAACATGGATGCCCTCCTATCTCCATGGCCATCGGGGAGATATGCCTTCCCCCCATTACCAATCCTTCCGAAAGTCATCAGGAAGATCTGGAGCAATAAGGCAGATGTAGTTCTCATCACACCGGACTGGCCATGCAGACCCGTGGTATCCAGCCCTCCTGGAGTTGTCCCAGGGTCAACCTTGGCATCTTCTACCCTCCCAATACCTCCTTCACCATGGTCCCATCCTACATCCAGATCCAGGCTGGTTCAAGTTGACCACCTGGAGATTGAAAGGAGCAGCCTCTTAGCCCTCGGCCTTTCAGACAATGTGATGAACACCATACTGGAGGCCAGACGTCCCTCCACTGGAAGGATCTACGGATAAACTTGGAAGACGTTTGTCCTCTGGTGCAAATGGAAGTTGGTATGTCCAACAGCTCCTACTCTTCTGCAGCCTTCCTCCAGGACAGAGTTCACCAAAAAGAGCTTCCACTCTTCGCAAGCAAGCCGTGACTATTTCAACAGTCTGTCCAACCTTAGAAGGGGTAGCCCTCTCCACCCATCCCCAGGTAAAGGCAAGATGCCCTTCTACCTCAGAGCAGAAAGGACCTTCTCAGTAAGTATTCAAAGGGGTGGCTCAATCTACTCCTCCCATGGTTCATCATTTTCCCATCTGGAGTCTCAACACAGTTCTTGTGGCTCTTACCAAATCTCCATTTGAGCCCCTGAGGAATGTCCCCTTAAGATTTGCCAGGATGAAAACATTCCTGACGGTCATCGCTTCTGCTAGACGTGTTTCAGAATTGGGAGACCTTTCCATCAGGAAGGGCCTCTATGTCTTCCACAAAGACAAGGTGGTCCTGAGACCTGATCCCACCTTTGTTCCAAAAATCAACTCCCAATTTCACAGACAACAGGAGCTGCATCTCCCGTCCTTTCGTTCCAGCCCATCCACTCCCAAGGAGAGAGAATGGCATTCCCTTGATCTGTGCAGAGTGCTATGAATATACATAAGAAGGACAACGCATATCAGAAAATCAGACTTCCTGTTTATTTCCATTTCTTCACCCAACATGGGTCAAAGGATGTCCAGGATGCCACTGAGCAATACCATTTGGTTGTGCATCGTAGAAGCCTACAGAACAAGGGGTCTAGCCATCCCTGTAGGCATCACTGCCCATTCCTTATGCAGCGTGGCCACTACAGCCGCCTTTGACAGTCATCGGTTGATGACATCTGTAAAGCCGCCACTTGGTTGACCGAATCTACATATATCCGGCATTATTGTATCAACTTTTATGCGTCCATTGATGTGATTTTCTGAAGGCACATATTACAGCTCGTTGTGGAGGAGGATGAAGACTAGTCCCACCAAAATACATATGGCTCTTGAACATCCCAAGCTTCAAGATGCCCTTCCATCGGAGTGGGAAAGGATCCTTGAATACTTAGCGAGAAGGTCCTTTCTGCTCTGAGGTAGAAGGGCATCTTGCCCACCCGAAGAGAATTAGTCTCCATACTCGTGGGTGGCAGAGCCAATGCCCAATACTCTCTAGTTTCTTAAATGCCTAATACAGCCAAGTATCATGTATCACTGTTGAAGCGGACCCCAAAGGCTTCTTCCTTCTCAGTCCCACTGTTGTTACCAGTTTCCTCTTGTTTACTGCAGTTCACTGTTGTCTATTCTTACTTAGTTGAACGTTGTTTCTAAACCTGTTGTGAATGTTACACCTGTCTCTCCTTAGCTCTTTGTAGTAGAACTGGAAGCTTAGGGTGATTTATGCCCAGGAGACAGGAAGTAGAATCTTTAGTTCCTACCTCCCCTAGCAGTGGACAAGAATCACCCAAGCTTCAAGATGCCCTTAAACCTCAGAGCAGAAGGGACCTTCTCAGTAAGTATTCAGGGATCCTTTCTCCTGTGCCTCTCAAGAAGCTGCTTCTAAGGGTTGGGGGTGGGTTGCAAATGGAGTGGGATCATTCTCAAGGGCTGCAGATACAGTGGAAATCATCAGAAATTACCATCTTGTATGAGCTCTTTTTCAAGTGGAGAAAGAGTTCACAAAAGTGTGAGGTGATATTTCTGCTGATTCCATTGTGTTGCAGCTTCCTGATACTATGTCCCACTGTCTCCCAACTATCAAGAGCCACTGGGCGCCTCCAAGGGGCTGCAAGGGGGAAGAAGATACCTGGGAACCAGACCCTATGGAATGTGTAATTAAGTATTTGTAGGGTCACAGTGCAACTCTCATACCCTACTAAAGTCAGTAGGTTTAGAAGGGGGTAACAGTGATTGAGTTGCACTGTTAATGTGTTGTAACCTTTAGCTCAGTAGAGTTACACTTAAAATTTGAGCGGCAACTAACAGGTCATGCAACCATACAGTTAAGAAAACATACAGTGCAATCTGAAGCAAAGTTACATCCATGGTTTGGTCTGATGCTTGAATGGACAAGCCATAGTTATAGCCACCATTTCACCTCCAGGAGCTGTTGTATTATCAGCGGGACTAAACTTATGAAAGCTGAGTCAATGGAAAATGAAAGCCCTCCTTGAGCAAGAGTCTGCAGCTACTGTCTTAAATGTTTTTTTTTTAGATTAATTGATTTATTTAAACCTTTGTTTACTAAAGAAATCCCCTCAAGCTTGCATGCTTTATACAAACAAAATTATTGGTTTAACCGCGAGTGTAGACTACTCAAACGAGCAATAACCAGGAAACATAGAGAATTCAGAAGAAACAATACTATTTAAGTATTGAAGGAATTGTTAACTATTAAAAAGAACTACAAGGACTTGGTAAACTGGAGGAAAAAAGAGGCCCTATATAAAAATTGGAGGAGCTTGATTACAGCTATAAACAACAATGATAATTCAACCTTCTGGTGGACTGTGAATTCTTTAAGTAATGGTTATGCCAGAGTCCCCGCATGTATCCCGTCATCGGTCTGGGTAGCTTATTTCAAGAGCCTCTTCTCCTACTCTGTGGAAAACCAGGGACTTATACCTGTAGCACCTTCTATTCTGTTGAATTCCTGGCCAGATGTGTCTCCTAAGGAAATTAAACCGCTCATTGATCGCCTACGCTCAGGCAAAGCCCCAGGTCCTGATCTAATTCCCTACGAACTTTTTAAAGTCAACAGCGAATGGTGGGCCGACATTCTTGCTCCTGTATTTACACAAATTAATCCATCAGGAGCCATTCCAAAATCTTGGAGACATACTATTATCGTCCCAATCTTTAAAAAGGGTCAGCGCTCTGACCCAAGCTGTTATCGTCCAATCAGCCTTTTGTCTTGCTTAGGCAAATTGTATTCCTCCTACTTATTAAAGAGGCTGTTGGACTGGGTTGAGAGTAATGACATCCTTGGCTGGGAACAGATTGGCTTTAGAAGGGGTTGGTCTTTCACGGACCAGTGTTTAGTGCTCTCCCATCTAGCCGAGAAATATTCCTCCCCCCGAAATTGCACCCTTTACGTGGGTTTTATGGATCTTAAGGGAGCTTTTGATACCATCCCGAGGGAGAGGCTATGGTTGAAACTAGTTGAAACTATCACATCCTACTATGGATAGGAGGTTACTATGGCTTATTCAGCAATTTCATACTGACCTCACAGCTCAGGTTCGCTGTGGCAACCAAGGAGAACTAACCGAGCCCTTTGAACTGGTCAAGGGAGTTAGACAAGGTTGCCTCCTTGCTCCTCTCTTGTTTAATCTATACCTGAATGATATGGCAATCAATTTCTCAGAGTTTTGCCACCCCCCAAAGCTTGCAAGTCATCCCATCCCAATTCTACTCTATGCTGACGATGCAGTTCTCCTGTTCCGCACAAGAATTGGTTTGAAAAGGTCTTTGCAAACTTTTTCTGAGTACTGCTCTAGGGAAGGTCTTAAAATAAACCATCATAAATCTAAGATTATGATCTTCACTAAGAGGAGAAAATTGCCTCTTTTTCGCTGGGTATTAGATGGCTTTGAGGTTGACCAAATCAAGGAGTTTGTTTACCTTGGCATTCTGATTTCCCATAACCTAAATTGGAATGCCCATCAAAAAGCAGTATCCAGCAAAATTAAACCTGGGGTTGGTGCTGTTGTCAACTTTTTTCACACCAAAGGTGGCAAATATATTCCAGGGGCTATTCAGGTTTTTAACCTGAAAATTACCCCAATTATCCTCTTCGGTGTTGCCATCTGGATAACAGTCATCCATGAATCTATAGATCGTCCACTGCTTCAGTTCTTACGAAAACTCCTAAATGCCCCTCGATGTGTTGCTGGCGTTACTCTTCGTTCCGAGTTTGGCCAAATGTCACTTGAAGCTAGGGCGTGGTTGGCCGCCTTTAAACTACACCTTAAACTGTGCTTTAGCACTGAGGGGTTCCTAGCTTCTCTGAAGCATGACCCTTTTAAATCCTCATGGCAAAAAATCTTAGATGAGAAACTGTCATTGTTGGGCTTCTCGCAGGATATGTTATTAGATCTTGGGGAAACTGAAGCTTTTACCAAAATTAAAAAGCGCATTAAAGAGCTCAATTATAACAGCACTACTTTTCGTGCTCGTCGCGTCTGTTCATCCCAGTTCTTCGGAATACCTCCTCCACGTGGTCTGCCTGCCTATACATATTATCTGACAACTCCTCGTCTCTGTAGAGCTTTTTGCTTGGCTAGATTGAATGCTAACACTTCTATGGTAATGCAGGGCAGAATCCTGAATATACCATACTCAGACAGGATCTGCCCTTGCTCTTCTGGCTCTATCGACGCATTAGCCCATGCCCTTTTGGAATGCCGCTTTTACGAGGCACTTCGATCGCACTATATTTCCCCCCTTTTAATATACAAATCCAATGCCTCTGTGACTGACATAATGCCTTTTTTACTAAGCGATAGGTACCGTATATACCCATGTATAAGCCGACCCGCGTATAAGCCAAGGTGCCTAATTTCTCCCCAAAAATGGGGGAAAATTAGGCACCCGCGTATAAGCCGAGGATCGGCTTAGAACCCCTCCCCCCCCCAGCAGGCTTACCTTAGATCCAGGCCTGGCGAAGGCGGTGGCGGGCCCCCCCGCAGGAGGCTCCCCCAGGCCGGTCCTGGGTGGAGGGAGCAGCGGCGGTGCGGCCTTCCGGCGGCCGCAGGAGGCTCCCCCAGGCCCGTCCTGGGCGGAGGGAGCCGGGCACGCCCGGCAACAGCGGCGGCGTGGCCTTCCTGCCGCTGCAGGAGGCTCCCCCAGGCCCGTCCTGGGCGGAGGGAGCCGGGCGCGCCCGGCAGCAGCAGCGGCGCAGCCTTCCAGCGGCTGCAGGAGGCTCCCCCAGGCCTGTCCTGGGCAAAGGGAGCCGGGCGTGCCCGGCGGCGGCGCGGCCTTCCTGCGACTGCAGGAGGCCCTCACAGGGCGCTCCTGGCCGGGGGAAGCCGCGCCAAGTTCCCCCCTCCCTCCTCCCCCTCCCCCCTCTACCGTATTGACCCGCGTATAAGCCGAGGCCGGCTTTTTCAGCCCTTTTTTTGGGCTGAAAAACTCGGCTTATACGCGAGTATATACGGTACCCCAAGGCTACATTGTCAGTGGCAAGATTTGTTTCAATCCTTATATCCCTCCAACACTAGATTTATGCTGCTCAAGATCAATTGATCAAGGAGCTTCTAAGGGATAAAAGGAAAGGAAAAGGAAAGCAGACTAGTTGATCTAAACCATGGTTTGCCTGCTATATGTTTGGACACTCATAGCATGGTTTGGCTTGACATAATTGAGTGGCTGTGAGATCAAATTCAAATTTGTTTGTTGGACTAATATAATATTTTCCCACTGTTTTAATTGTAATTAAAGGACATTCTAACGTTTGCACGATATCACTAGACCAATATAGCAATTCAATGCTCTACTGCTAGCTTCAGATGACAGCTGCAAGCACTGAATTGCAAAAAGGGCAGGACAAAGTGGCATGGTTTGAAATGGGCAGAGAACTTCAGATACAACTCATAAATGGATTTAAATATGCTTTCTGAAACCTTCATCCTCATGTCATTCCACAAGGAATTGGGCCAGCAGTGGATAACAACAAGTTTACAACAACAATGTAAAGGGGCCTTTGATTAAGATCTCATATTAGTATGTGGTATTTGGAAATTATTTCTAATGTCTAGATTTTATTTTGATCTTCTTTGTTGCTGCTTACTTTCACTTAAGGACCAAAATCTTCTATGGTATCACTTTTACCAAGGCCTTCAGTATGTTGGAAAGCTATTTGGAAATATTTGGATTTTAGAACAATTTACAAGGCAGGGTGCTATTTGGATTTTAGAACAATTTACAAGGCAGGGTGCTGGCCAAAGAATTCTAATTAAACTTAAAGGTGAAGGTAGTCCCCTTTGCCAGCACCGGGTCATCACTGACCTATGGGATGGTGTCACATAATGATGTTTACTAGGCATACATCATGATGTTTACGGGGTGGTTTGCCATTGCCTTTCCCAGTCGTCTACACATTACCCCCAGCAAACTGGATACTCATTTTACCGACCTCCAAAGGATGGAAGTCTGAGTCAACCTTGAGCTTGTTAGAATCATAGAATCATAGAGTTGGAAGGGACCACCAGGGTCATCTAGTCCAACCCCCTGCACAATGCCTGAAACAGACTTCTTTTGGGGTCAAACTCAGGTCGTGAGCAGAGCTTTTGACTGCAGTACTGCACCTTATGACTCTGTGGCACAGGGCTCCCTAGTTAAATTTAGGGAGACTAAATAATTTCTATTATCCAGTCAGTAATTCCTTTCATATAATAACATGAATGTGTGAAACTTGTGTTGTCTCATCAAAGGCAGTGGTCCATGATGACTGATTTTTGCCCCAGGCAATAATAGTTGTCCAACTCTGGGAGCTGAGAAACAGTAAGCCCATCCCTGGTTTGGTTGCTGCCAATCAAGTATTGACTATCACTTAATTTGCAAATGCGAACTCACCGTTCAAATGAATGAATGCATTACAGACTTGAAAGACAGCAAAACCAAAGGCAATTTTTGTTTTGTTGTCTTCAGTTGGACATCTTGTTCTTCAAACATTAAATATGACACACACGGAAAATCTAAGTGTAGACAACCCCTTTCTGATTATTCAAAATAAATAGCTTGTTTCCCTTTGAGGCAATATTAAATCAGCATTCTGAAAGGAATAGTGCTGGAGGTATTTCCCCCCCCCCCCTTCATGTTGGATTCAAAACAAGGATTCTGAGTGTCATTCATAATTTAAAATCAAGGGATATCTACTCTGGAACCTTTTCCAAAGATATTCTGATTACGTTCAAAGTCATTTTGTAATTTGCATTGACTGTGGTGTTCTTCTGTATTTCAGACACCAGCTCATTGCATGATCTTTATTACATACCATTAGCTCAGCTCCACTTTTCAACTCAGCAGGTAGTTGTTCTTCAGTGGGGTGCAAAGTTATACCTTCAAGTTGTAAGTTTGTACATAGCTTTGAGGAAGAGCTTGAATGCAAGAACTGCCTTGCTGGACCAAGTTCCATCTAGTCCAGTATTCTGTTTCTCTAAAGCAGCCTGTCAAATATCTCTGGAAGATCAAAAGCGGAGCACGAAGAAGATGTGTTCTGCCAGTGTGTGTCCCTAGCATCTGATATAATCTCTGAACACGGAGCTTTAGTTTATTACACAAAATGCTGTGTAATAAATTTTGCCATCTTGATTAGCATGAATGGGCCTGGCTTTATTATTTTACCCAACGGATGAACTAGTAGTGAGGGGCTTGATAAAAAAAACAACAACGTATGAATGCCCTGACCTGGATAGCCCAGGCTAGTGTGTTCTCCTCAGATCTCAGAAGCTAAGCAAGGTCTGCCCTGGCTAGTATTTGGAAGGGAGACCTCCGAGGAATACCAGGTGGTGACACGGAGGCAGGCAATGGCAAACCACCTCTGAACGTCTCTTGCCTTGAAAACCCCAGCAGGGGTCGCTATAAGTCAGCTGTGACTTGCCGGCAAAAAAAAAAGTGCTTTAATGACTGGGATGTATTTCTAAATGACCTGGAAATCTCTGTTCCTTGTCTTTGGAATGTGTAACTGATTGAGCTGATCAAGCAAGTGGTAGGGGCAGAGAAATTGTCTGTAGCAAGTTTGAAGAAAGGACAGCAGAGAGATTTGAGAAGGAATTGGCCAGAATGGAAGTAGCTCGGCCTTTGGGGATGTCAAGATCCAAATTGTTACCTAGTGCAGTGGTTGGCAAACTGCGGCTCGTGAGCCGCATGTGGCTCTTTGGCCCCTTGAGTGCGGCTCTGGAAACCCAAACGTTTCTGAGGAGGAGGAAGAGGCGCGCCCCCCCCCACCAAAAGTCGACCACGAAACCTCTCCTCACCACCCCATTTCGGGTTTATTCCCCCCCCATGAGAGGGGCGGTGTCTGAGGTAAAGCGCCCTCTTCCCCCTCCTCCCCCCTTTCCCTCCCCTCACAGCGCGGCCGGGTTTTGCATGCAGCGCTTGAGGGCCAGCGGCGCTAAGGCGGGTGGCGGCAGCCAATCAGTGGGCGGGATTTTTCGCGCTGGTTTTGGCTGGCGGAGGAGGCTAAGGCCGAGGCGCTGAGGAGGGGCGGGCGGACGGCAGGACGGCCGGGGAGGAAAGGAAGGAAGGAGCCCAGGTGGCGGCGGCGAGGAGGAGGAGGTCGGGGCCCCGGGGGGGAGCCATGTTTGATTCATGCACATTTTCCCCATCCAGATTCTCAAAACTCTGCATGGGGGGTTATTGGGGGGTTATTGGTCATTTATGAATGGGAGGTTTTGCCTTGGATTTGCCACTCAGATGCACATTTTCGCCATCCAGATTCTCAAAACTCAACAATAAGCCCCCCTGCAGAGTTTTGAGAATGCAGATGGGGAAAATGTACAGTGTTTGTCAGTCATTGTCATGATTTAATTTTATGGATACCTTACTTACAATTTAATTTTTATCAATAAATAAGATCACTATTAAGTATGATATCAAGTTTTATTTAGTGTACCTATAGTTTAATTAAGACTTAAAACTTTAATTAAAGTTTATTAAGTTAATAAACAATGTACCTACCTATATAGTTTAAGTTTAAGAAATTTGGCTCTCAAAAGAAATCTCAGTCATTGTACTGTTGATATTTGGCTCTGTTGACTAATGAGTTTGCCGACCACTGACCTAGTGGGATCTGTTGTAAGATCAGTTGTTGTGTGCAGCTGGCTGTAGCAGTTGTTGTTGGCACCATGCTGAGCTTATATATCCGTAGACAAAACAAATTACAAATACATTATCAGGTTCTAGTGCATTTTCATCCAATGGAAAATAAGCCATTCCTTGCTTGCCCCTCAAGTGCTCAGTGTTTGGGAAAGTGGGGAGTACTTCACAATGCAAATGCACAGTAGTGTAACTATTTGGTTGCTTCCAATCTGTTGGGTTTTTGGGGTGGGGGGCATGCAAAGTCAGTGGTCCTGACATCCACAGGCCTCAAAAGGGACTGTGCAGGTTGCTTCTGTGCTACTCCTGGCTAGTGTGACACAGCTGAATAGAGCAGTTGCTGCCCCAAACCTTGTGCTTGTTGGTACCTTACTTTACTGCCCCTTCATCCCAAAAAGCGGCCTTTTGCGAAGCTGGGTTCTGCACGTGCCCTTAAGCAGCCTCAGAATAGGAACAGGGTATAGAGATCACATCACTAGGCAAATGAGACCTTTCAAAGTTTCAAGTAACTTTGAAAAATAATTTCCCCTCTTTTATTATAAAAATAAGAACCCAGTTTATTTTTTGCAAACTGATGCTTCCGTGGCCATTTTTTTCCTGTGTATGTATTCAAAGCTTTTCGCATCCGCTATCTTAATATTCCTCTAAGGTATTAATTATCCCTTTGTTGCAGAGGAAGAGCTGAGGCTGATAAGCCATGGCTTGCCAAAGGCTATAAAATGATTTCAAGGCTGAAATCTGAACCAAGGGCTTCTCTGCTCACAGTCTGAACACATTAGACCGGTTCTTATTAGTTCTGAATAATGTGTTTAAGACTGGGGAGTCCCAGCAACTGAAATGAAGTTTATGGTTATTTGGTAGTCTATTGTATAGCTAATAATATAAACCCATTTATTTATGAGTAGGGCATCTTGAACTTACAAGCACGTAAATGCGTGTGCAAAGATGACCGTAGAAACTTTATATACAGTACAAAAAAGAGTTTGTATTTAGCATAGATGATATAAATACAATGGTTTAGATTATGCTGGGGATTCTTTCTTAATTTGTTTGTTTAAAACATTTTTTATGCTGCCTTTCCAACCAATCAGGATTTACAAGGCAGCAAACATTTAAACATTTAAACAATTAAAAATACAGTTAAAATTATAAAAACCAATTTAAAACACATAAACACACAAAACTAGAAGAAGGGCAAATACTGTTATGGAGGTATTTTTATGCCGCCTTTCCACCCAATCAGGTTCCACAAGGTGGCAAACATAAAATCATTCAAACACTTAAACAATAAAAAATACAGTTAAAATTACAAAAACCAATTAAAAACACATAAACACACCACACTAGAAGAAGGGCCAATACCATAGGGGATATGCCAGAAGGGAAAAAAAGGTCTTCGCCTGCTGGTGAAAGACACCAATAGAGGGAGACAAACAAATCTCCCAGGGGAGGGAGTTCCAAAGTTTTGGTGTCACGACAGAGAAGGCCCTTTCTCAGGTCGCCGCCCATCTAGCATCAGTTGGCAGGGGCAACTGAAGCAGGGCCTGCAAGGATGAGTGGAGTGAGCGGGTAGGTTCATATGGGAGAAGTCGGTCCCTAAGGTATATAGGTCACAGGCTGTACTAGTCATTAAAGGTCAATACCAGCACCTTGAACTGAGCCAGGAAGCAGTTTGGAAGCCAGTGTAGGTGGAAGAAGACTTCAATTATATGTCTCTGCAACCCACTCCAGTCAAAACTCTGGCCACAGCATTCTTTATCAACTGTAGCTTCCAGACAGCCTTCAAGGGTGCATTGCAATAATCTAATCTAGATGTTACCAAGGCATGCACCACAGTAGCAAGATCTTTTCTGCCCAGGAAGTGCACAAGCTCAAACTACTGAAAGGCACCCCTGGCTCCACTGCCACCTGATTATTCAACAGGAGGAACGGTTGCAGAGCACCCCCAAGCTACAAACCTACTCCTTTAGGGGGAGTGCAACCCCATCCAGGATAACCCATTTCCCTGGTCAGACCATCTCCCCACCAGTAGCACCTCAGTGTTGTCAGGATTAAGTTTCAGCTTGTTAGCCCTCATCCATTCCAAAATTTCCTTCAGGCACCTGTTAACAGTTTCTATAGCCTCCCTGGGACCTCTCCCAGTGTTGAAAATCATTTGTGGAATGTTTCCATCAGCGAAGCTTGACTTTCTCTCCTTCCCCCTTCCAATGAACAATAATTTTTAAATAAAAATAAGAAAAGTAAGGCCAGTGTTAAACAGTCCTACTACTCATCCATTTCACAGAGGTGCCACTTTATTTGTTTAAATCAACTGCTTACATAACTGGTATTTGGAATCATTTATATATAGGTCTGTACTTAGAGATTGAGGTAATAGACCCTCTGTTGTAATATCGCATGGCTCCAAATAAACTATATTTTTTCTCTTTGATTTAAATTTGACATGAAGAAGCCCATTCAAGAAAAGCAGAGGTTAAAAATAACCTAGTAAGTAAGAATTTAGCTAGTTCTTTAATATAATAAATCCCAACCTGTTTCAGAAGTACTAGGAAATCGAAACCAAAATTAAAGCAGTCTAGAGCCCACTCTATTCTGTCATTTTCCATGGAGAGACTGGAGCTCCATGCTAGTCAGGATTGTTATTAATAGTCATGAACCTCCAAATAAATGTTTAAATTATAAACATAAAATATTATTATAGCCTTAGCAGACACAGAGAGAGTAAAATGAATGATCTTGACTAGAAGTTCCTATACCAAACAGTTTTGCAATGTGCTTGCACTATTAACACCAAGCAGACTGCTTCAGTTTTGGCTAGTCAAGAAAAATACAGGGAGGATTCCCCAATGCACTTTTAATATTTTGTCAGCACACACTTAAGTTAGGTTTTAGCACCCCTGGTGACCTCAGTTCAGTCACAGGTAACGAGGGGGTGGAGGCCTATAATGAGTTTCTTCTGTTATGGTACACTACCGAAAGGCAGAAAATTGGTTTAGCATTCCTTAGGTTTGAGCCTTTGGAGCAAAGAATGCACTTCAAATGTTTTTATAAGATCAGTTAGAATGGGGAGTAGATGACCGTTTTATCCATGTGAAAGCTACAATAGTCCAAAGCATATTTGGCTCTACTTTCCAGTGCGATAGTAACAGTTGTATAGACAAGGTTTGCACAACCTGTGACCCATCAAGCCTAATGCAGTCCAAGCACTGTCATAAATATGGCTTCCTAGTGCTTGGCTATCCTTATTTTTACTCTCTCAGACAGGGAGAAAAATGTAGGTTTATTGAGCTGCTTTTGGGCCACTGCACATGTCTTGCTGAGTTATAAGTGAGATAGGCCTGGCGTAGTATATAACATAGTTGAACATAAGGTGGTCCACCCCTTATCATTTTAGCATCTTCCTCAGTAAGAAGAGATGGGAAGAGGCAGATTTTTGATATCTGTTTTATGGGTATTTTTAGACTGCTAATGGTTGTTATATGCTGTTTTTAAGCCCATAGCTTGTTTTAAATGTTGATAATGCCATAAGACCATAAAAGCAAAATAAATTATTTTTATCTGTAAGCTTCCATGAGCTAAATACATAGCATGAGTGGGACTTTTGAAAATCAGGGTAGATTGGATAATGAAAATGGCTACAGGGATTTGTGAGTTTTCCAGAAGTTGGTGCTTTGTTCACAACCTCTTAGAAGATGATGTCAGGCTTAAGTGCTTGTTTTTGAAGTTAAATAAAACATAGTGTCAAGACTCCCAGGAACGGTGGGTATTTCAGCACCACGTCAGCATAACTTAGCACAGTCACTTCAGTAAATAAGTGAAACTGGTCTATTGATTGCAGAGCAAGTGTGACTGCCAAAAACAACTTGAATTTGGATTAGAAAATGAATGTTCTATTAAACATTTCCACACCTTAAAAATTAATGTTAACAGATAGGGAAGAAGGACATCTAAAGTGTATATTTATCTTGGAGTGATTCAGTTTTAATTGACAAAGTGCAGCCCATTTTTACCTTACTCTTCAAAATTATAATAACACTTGGTGCAGAACCCAAAATGCAGAGCTCTGATTTGTTTTATGGCATTTTATTTCTTTGACGATATGGGCTTGAACTAACACTCTTCCACAACTATCTCAAGAACTATTTTGACCCTCAAGGATCCTCAAACACACACAGTGCCATCCTAAGCTGAGTTGTACCCATCTAAATCCACTGAAGTGGCTTAGAAGAGTGTAACTCTGCTTGGGGTTGTTCTGCAGTGTTGTTTCCCCCCGACTTTCCTGGATGATGTCTGCTCTACCCTGAAGATCTGAGGAGCGTTAGTTTGTTTGGTGTGTGTTTTTTTTAAAGATCCCAGGAGTCAAACTCTGCTCTGATTAGACCTCAGCTAGAGTACTGTGTTCAGTTTTGGGCATCACAATTTAAGAAAGATGTAGACAAGCTGGAACGTGTCCAGAGGAGGGCAACAAAGATGGTGAGGGACTGGAGACCAAGTCCTATGAGGAAAGGTTGAAGGAGCTGGGTATGTTTAGCCTGAAGAGGAGAAGACTGAGAGGGGATATGATAACCATGGTCAAGTACTTGAAGGGCTGTCATGTGCCCGGCCGTATATGCTGAGGGAAAAGCGTTAGCCTGACTGTATTTGTGAGGAGATTATTTTCCCTCTCCTCCAGTCCCACACCAGTATTTACCTCAGAGAGAAATATGACACAAGAGGCTTTTTAACTTAAACAGACAAAACAGGGAAGTTATGACGCACCCCCATTTCAACCACTTCAATATCCCACTCACTCAGCCCGACTGTATATGCTGAGGGAAAAGCGTTGGCCTGAGTATATTTGTGAGGAGATTATTTTCCTTTTCCTACAGTCCCACACCAGTATTTACCTCAGTGAGAAATAGGAGACAAGAGGCTTTTTAATTTAAACAGACAAAACAGGGAAGTTTATTGAACAGAACTCAGAGATTGGTTTTCAAGAAAAGACAGAAATTGGAGGGAAAACTCGAGTCAGATTTATATACGCAAGATTACTTCAGAGAAATAGCTTAGATGTTTTCTTCACTCAAGTTCCTTTCGTTCTTAGTTTCAAGCTTACTCAGATTCCGTTTCGAGCTTAGTTCTATCCCTCAGAACTATTATTCAGACGCAGACTCTCAGACTCTGTCCCCAGCCTAGCTCTCTCAGGGCGAAAACGCATGGTCGCTTTATCCTCCTTTAATCCCTGTTTTAGCCAGGATCGAATGCACATTAGGTGAAACGCATGCGTTCAATCCCGGCTGAATCCTGGCTGAAACGGATTAAAGGAGGATAAAGCAACTATGCGTTTTCACCCTCAGACTACCCCACCTCAGTGGCTGTAATCCACAGAGTACAGTCTGGCTGCCGCTAAGTTTCGCTACCAAGCTCAGCATCTATCACAGCCTTCCCTGGCTGGTTCCAATCTTAGGACTCCTTTCACAACCTCCTCTCAGGCTGGTTCCTAAGCTTCCAATCTATCACAGCCTTCTCTAAGGCTGGGTCCCAAGCTTCGAATACTTTCACAAGAGGATGGTGCCGAGTTGTTTTCTGTTGCCCAAGAAGGTCAGACCAGAACCAACGGGTTGAAATTAAATCAAAAGAGTTTCCGTCTAGACATTAAGAAGAATTTTCTAACAGTTAGAGTGGTTCCTCAGTGGAACAGGCTTCCTTGGGAGGTGGTAAGCTCTCCTTCACTGGAGGTTTTTAAGAAGAGGTTAGATGGCCATCTGTCAGCAATGTTGATTCTATGACCTTAGGCAGATGATGAGAGGGAGGGCATCTTGGCCATCTTCTGGTCACTGGGTGTGTGTGGGGGGAGGGAGGTAATTGTCAATTTCCTGCATTGTGCAGGGGGTTGGACTAGATGACCCTGGTGGTCCCTTCCAACTCTATGATTCTAAACCACTGTGAGAAGCCTGCACCCATAATATAAGCTGAACTTCTGTGGCCTGGCTGTGGTGATGTATTGGTGGGGGAGAAGCACAGTACACTGTTCTCCACCTCTTTTGAAAGTGGTGTGTTCCATGGGCTGGTAGATTGGCCGTGCATTCCTAGCTGAAGTTACTCCAGTCTGTAAAGCAATTGATTTCAGTTGTTTTAGACCGGAGTAATTCTGCATAGACCGGAGTAATTCTGCTTTGCTGGTAGAGAATTTTGTCTGCAAGGAATATTCTGTGCATACAATATCCTGACAATACATGGATGAAGGATCATTGGCTCATAGTGTGTAAATGTAATGTATATGTTAATTTACTTAAATGGAAAAAAAACCCAAAGTTTAGAAGTCAATTGTAAGTGTATATTCAATTTTCTCATATACGAGACAGATCTCGCAAAGTTTTAGGCATTTCAAACTACTGATGAACAAATAGGCATTTTGATTTAATCAGCTGCTAGAAGTAGGCGGTGGTTGTGTCTAATGAGAACAAAACAAAGATAAGCTTCAAGGATGTTTCTCTGAAATTATTACATTACCAACTAACATGTCTTTTTGCTTTTGAGGCATGCTTTCTGCAAAGGAAGCATTTTATCTTTATGCAGAGTAGGAAAAGCAACATTTACCCTATAATATTTAACCACTCCACTCTCCTCTTTTTTTAGATAAAATTACAGGCCCCAGATTGCAAGTTTTGATATTTGTTTTCGTTTGATTGCTGCCTTTGGCTCCTTGGTGAATTCCTCTGGCAAGCGCTCTGGGTAACTGTAAAGAAACCTGTGGGTTTGAATATATTGTGCCACAGTACCATCTTGAATTATGTAGTAATGCCTCTTTCTGGGGACTGAGCACTCCATCTTTTCCAGTGCTTCCAGATTATTTAAAATTCTTAACTATTCCAACCTTTTGAAGACTTCTTCTTGGCCAGACATAATGCTTTACCCCTCAGTGAATTATTTGGCAGATTCCCAGATACTCCAGTTGAACAGAGAGTCTTTCCATGTGGAAAGGCAAAGACAGAAACACCCATTTTTTATTCAGTTGTGATTCATACTCTCCTCCTATAAGATCTTCTTTTATTACTCCATTGATTTTTTATTACTCCATAAACTTTTTCCAGTATGTTCACACGATTATCATTTAATATATTTGCTGTCTGGTAAAGATCAGGCTGTTACCTTATCCGTAGTTCATTGTTTAACGGCTGCCTTGAAGATGCATCCAAATATATAATCAACTTACACCTAAATGCTCATTTGCATACAGGCACTCATTTTGCACTGGATCTGACACAGCATTCCACAAAAATTACTCAATTTCTCTAGCAATTGTCTCCATCACTACTCAGCAATTTTCCACTAACTGTACCCCTCCTCTCCACTATGAACTGCATGCAGAAAAGGGTTAACTATTCCTTATTTATCTTCCTATTTTTCAATATTGGAAGTTATATGAAACAGCAGTGGCATTCAGAACCATTCTGTTGCCAGATCTTCTGTATGTTACTTGTATTGGATTCTAATGGTTGCCCCAGTGAATCTCTCCCCACCCCACCCCCAAACCGCCGTAGTATGTCACTTAATACTTTACAAGTTGTTTATTTTCTTCCATTTGGCCAAGTATAGAATATAGCTTAAATATTAACATCGGAGAGTGTTTAGATTTCATTACCATTTGATCTATATATTTTACTGAGACAGGCGGATGAAAATAAACATCTTGTAACATACAGAGTTACAGCCTATGTTTTTGTGTGGCTTTAGGGGAGCCTGTGATGGGTTAAGGGTTTGCAGTGGATTCGTTTTTCACTAACTCCGTTAAAATAACTATGTAGTCATTATTTGTGCTTAGTTTGAGATTCATTTTCATAATTTACCAAGGGATTTGTCTGCATATATTTTGATGGTTAATGGCCCTCAAGTGATTGAAGTTCCTTTTCAAGAAATTGCATGCACAAATAGCAAAATGGGTTGATAATGAGCCAGTGGTAAAACCCAGTTGTACCCCCCAAAAAAGAGAATTATGGGAAACAAATCTGTAAAATGTCATATTTTGCTGAAAGAACTGTAGCTACATGTACAACCCATTATACAAGAGCTTTAGCTGGACTTGTAGTACATGCTGTTCTAAATGTGCCATACGTATGTTTGTTGCTGTGATCTCAAATGCTGTGAGAGAGGAGGAAATCTGTAAAGATGTAAGATTAAATTTTCCATTGCCATTTTTGCAGATAACAGCCCGTCGACAATGGAAACATATTTATGATGAATTAGGTGGTAACCCTGGAAGCACAAGTGCAGCCACATGTACTCGTAGACATTATGAAAGGTAAGATAACAAATATTGAAATGCTTGTTTAATAAAGGGGGAAATTAATTTGGAGAACCTTCAAAGCCTTTTGTAAAGACTTGGGTGGGAGTGGTGTGGGAGAAGGAGGCCTCTTACAAAGGAATAGTAAATATTCCATCACCAGCCTGGCCCTATAATATACTGTAATTTAAACCTGAGTTTGTGTGTCTCCGGTGGCAAAGCAAACAAATCTGATGTCTGATTCCTTTCTGTTTCATACCTTTATTTTACTCACGTTTCTCATACAGAAGCTATCAGAAATGAACAAAATGGACAATAGCTTGAGGAAATCATAATCGTGAATTGGCTTGACGGTTTGTTTTTTTAAAAAACCCGTTCCAGAACTATGCAAAGCAATCTGTGACCATCTTCAACTTAGGAGGGTGTTCTTCCCATTATAAGTCACAGAAAATAACATTTCTTTTTCCCTGTTCCTTTAATGTTCTCTCCTTTCCTTCCTGCAGCTGACAACCATTTATCTTTCTAAAGTGCAACAGACTTGCTGTTTTATAAGCATTGATTTTGTAACCTTTTCTGAGTTAATAATAGTTCCCAAAGCTTTGGTATCCAGAGTACATCAGACAACACAATATCATTGTGATGCTTCCTTAGAAGAATGTTGAGAAAAATGTGGGCCATTAATAAAATATGTGTGCTTTCAAGCTCTGAAATAAGCAATGTGATCTCATGCTCCAGATCGCTAACTAGCTGCCTTTAGGGGCCAAGAAAGTGTTTTGTTTATCACCATCTACGAGCATGGCATGTTGTTTTTTTATTAGACATACAGTGCATGTATGCTTTATTTGAAGGATGAGCTATTAGCCATACCGATAAATGTGACAATTGCAAACCTTAAATCCCAGCGTGAAAAGCAGAATATCAAGAACATTTGGTCAACAATGGGTTGCTTGATTACATTAATAAAGTGAAAACAGATGCCATTCCCATCATTTATTTTTATTTATTTAACATCATTTATATCCTGCCTTTCTGGCCTCACGAGGGCCACCAAGGTGGGTAACAAATTTAAAGCACACTTGATAAAATCACATTTGAAAACCATTAAAGCCAACCAAACAACATCATTAAAACATTTTAAAATCAGAACTGAAAAAACACACAATGACATAAAAACAACAATATCTGAAGAAGTGAGCTGTGGCTCACGAAAGCTCATACCCTACCAGAAAATATTTTTGTTAGTCTTTAAGGTGCTACTGAACAATCATGCTGTAGCCAAAAAATGGAAGCCTGGGTAAAGCCATGTAGATGAAAGGATCCAATGCAGACAGGAATGGACTCTGTTTTCGGCAGCTCCTATTGCAGTCCAGCAGCCCAGGGGTGCAGTTTAAGAAGAAAGTTAGTTACTTGGTCCCATTGTAATTAATGGATTTTAAGTACACAGATGGCTGCTTAAGTCCCATTGATCTCTGTGGGACTTTGGCTCTATCCGTTGTAGTTGAACTCAGCAAGAGGGAGGGGGGAAAGCATTCACTAACTCACCTGTAGACCCCTGCAATGGTGTGGGAGAGGCCGCGTTGTTTGCAGTTTTATTTTTCTCACTGATTCACAGTGGAAATAGTTTGTTACGGTTTCCAAAAAGGCTTGTAAAGAATTAGTGAAAGGGCATTTCTCAGTCATTCAATGAAATAAAGATACTGTATTTATATTATTGATGTGTACAGACAGACAAGAAAACTGCTCAATGGTACCATTTGGTTTTTTATGAATTTTCATGCACATGGTTTCCTATTTATAACATCTTGTGTATATACTAAAGAACAATTGTTTTATTTGGATTATATATGTTTCTGAAATAGACTTATCTGTTCAGTCTTTACTGCATCGCTGACTTTAGCAGTCACCCTGTATCAGTAATGTTGTGTGGGACAGGAAGAAGGGGAAGAGATATTTAGTTTGTCCCTTCTCCCCACCTGACAAACACTTAGGGTTGGATTGGCACTAAATTAGCACTTTCCATCAATTCCCCCTTCCTGCTGTAGAACCCCCCCCCCCCAATCATGTCATTCCTAAGGGTTCCCAATTCCCCACAAGCAGCATTTCATGGAGATCGGTGGAATGCAGTAGGAGGGAGAAAGGAGGAAAGTTCCATTATACTACTGGGAAATTCAGTCTGAATCCAACCCTGAGTCTGGTTTGAATCCTTTGTGTTAGGGTTGCTAGAAGAGTGCTGGCAACCAGCAAAAGCCTTTTGGGGATGGGGAGCAAAGCTTGCATCTGGAAGTGACATCACAGTGCTCTAGGGATTTGTCCATCTTTCCAAGAGCATCATGACATCACTTCCATGTACAAACTGGAAGTGGCATCATGTCGCTGCATGCTGTCACTCCCTGCTCCTTGCTCCAGCTAGAACTGAGATGCTTGGCAGGGCCTGGGGGTGGGAGCTTGGTTGCTTTCACAGGAATAGTAAGCCAACTTACTGTACTGGTCTTCCTTTGTGGGGATAAGAGGGTGCCTAGTCAAGCTTGGGAATCTCTCTTCAGCATACCCATACTTTGGAGAGTTGCTCAAAGCTTTGGCATGCTTCTGCTCTCCTCACCTATTCTCCTCTGGGAATGACCCAAGTGAGCGCACAACCTTCCGCTGTGCTTTTGGATCTTTGGATTCAGGTCTCTCTGCAGTGGACTCAGAAGGTTAGGATTGTCTGTTTTGGATTGGAGTGTTGTTCTGTGAGTGAAAGCTGTTCCACATTTTGATGCTACTGTGTTTCTGTTTACCCTTAACACTCCTTGGCTGGGTTTTCAAAAGTGGCAACAAAAGCACATTGAACTTGTGCTGTTTTTCGAAGCAGTATCGGGCTTACTTTGAATGTTAGTGTGGATTTAAAATTCAGAGATAGATGGGGAACAAAATGGGGTGGGGGGAGGAATTCTCCCATTGTCCTGACACTGCCCCACACTTGAAATTGATTTGGGTTTCAGTAAGTCTTGCCTCACATAGTTTTTTGCAAATATTCTAAGTAAATTCTGGGGAACAAAGGCTGAATGTATTTAGATCACTTGAGGAGTTCCCTGACTAAAATGCACAATTTTTTTCAGTGCAAGTTTTAACAAACAACATTGGCAAATGCCATACCTGAGGTTTACTGGCATTAGATTGAAATAGTATTAGAAATGGTTTTCAAAAATGTTCTGAGCATTTGAATTATTATTGTTAATTGTTTGTTCTAGAAGGGGAAAATACTATGGCTTGTACGTCCTTTGCAATGCTCCAGGTTTAAGCCCTGGTGTATCTCTTTTAACAAATGGATCTCAGGTAACAGATCCAGGAAGGACCTCTGCCTGAGCGCAGAAGAACTGCTGCTAGTCAAAAACAACAGCATTGCTCTCAGTGGAGTGACAGGAAAAGACACCTCTCCCTGCTCCCATCTTTTAAAGCACTAACTTCCAGATCATGTATAAAAGCAAACTGCCTTTATTGTTAAGGCATTGTGCTTCTCCCCCAAGTTAGAAAAAGGCTAAATCTGATTTATGAATGTATCTATGTTTAATTGCATATGTCTCATATCCAGTAAACAGTTTCATTTTAAAAACAAGATGATATTGCTGGTGGGTTGAGTAAGTGTTTTGGATATGGATTGCAGGCTCTTCTTTTGCTTTATTAATGAGTGCAATAATGCAAGTCCATGTTGGTTAGGTTTCATGTGTGTGTGTGTGTGTGTGTTTTGTAAAATCAATGGATGTTTTTATTTAAAGTGTAGCAGGAATTGTATAATGTCCATGAATGCATTATTGTCGCTGTAGGGCTGACTGGTCTGAACCTGCCTTACTGATTGGTTTAAATCAAATCACCCCAAGCACTTCATAAAAATGTCTTTGTCAACCCAGTTTTGCTTCCAAACCTATTCATCTCTGTCAGTTTTTAATATTAGTACCAGGCTCTTGGCCATAGTCCATTAGTACTGTACTTAATTGCTCATGTTACAGATGATTACCAATATAAAAAGCATTAATGTTTTTCCATTGTGGGTCTGTTGCTATGTGCATGACTCAACACTTGCAAAGATTACGAGCTGCTGTTGTTATTTTGGTCATGGGGATTTAATTCTTCGCTGTAGTTACCTTGGGTGATCACATAAAATAAAAACATTATGTACCCATGTTATGGAGGTGAAGGGTCTCTAATAGAACCTCTGCTACCCAGCAGCATAAGTTTGCATTTCTGAAATACTTTACAGCTCACTTGTTCAGGATCCTGAATCTTTATCTTTTAGCATCAGGGATTAAACAAAAATCTATCAGGAATGGCTAGTTTTCTCCTAGAATTATATCCTTTGTAGTGTGATGCAGAGATAATGACAGCAAAGCAGGTGTGGGTTTCACTCGAGGGCTTTTTAAAAATGTCTTCAGAAATGCATCATGGTGAATTTTAATTTCCCTGAGTAAATAGGTATAATTGTGTAAATGAGAAGGATGTTGTGATTTTCATCAGAAATTTTAAAACAAAGCAAAAGAGATGATAATGCACTACTTAGCAATGTATTTGAGAGCATAGATTTCCTAAATAAAATGTAATTTAGAAAGGAAACAGACTATTCAGTCAGGTCAGGTGCCCCTTTACACATTTTCTAATGCAATAATATGGGAAGACTTTCCCCTTTCATTGGTTTTGTGTACACTTTCACAAGATAAATCAGAGAAGTCGTAACGTCACCTGCCTCAATGTATTAAGTTATACTGCAACTGACGATATATTACAACTGGCACCAGAGCACAAGAATGACTGAGGAATTTTTTAAAATGTAAACACACACACACAGTAGAAATGCCTTCTTCCCCAGTCACAGGATAGTTTACAGTATGAGAAGGGAAACCCCCAACAAACCCTGCATTTTAACTTCAACAGCCTGCTGTGATCTCTTATTTGCTGTGAAGCTGCTTTTTCCTAAAGTGACAGATAAGTCTTATGCAATATTGTTCTATACTGGACACTAAAAACTTCATGTCCCCATTCCAGTCAATAGAAATTAAAAAAAAAAGTTCCGTCCCTGTTGGTGTTTTTTTTTATAAAAAAAAATCAGAGCATCTTGGACCTACTTGTGTGCCAATTTTTGTCTTATACAAGCTCCCTAATCTTTTTAATACTGATTGATGCTGATATTTTAAATTGTTACGATACTTTCAAAATAGCTAGTGCTGAAATTTGGTATACATATAGTCGATGACATTCAGATCATATTTGTTCTGCAAAAACCATGACACAGAACCCAAATGGGGAGGAAGGTAAACTACTAATGAGATGGAATGGAAGGTTGTGGAAGTCCCACCTTTAGTCAGTTGAACCTTCTTTAAGATAGGCCAGGAGGGGTTTGCAGTAAAGGCCAGGAACAGGGCAAGCCACACAGGCGGAGGGTGTAGGAGCTTCCTCTTGACACTTCCTCCATCAGTGGAATAGGGAAATTCCCAATGCAAGCTGGAATCATGTATCAGCTTGTAGAATTCAAGCTGTATTTACTAACGTGCATGTGCCCATTTACATATATCACACAAATACATTTCAAATTCAGATAAAGCAATGGATTTCAGCTGTCTAAATGGGAATTTTTATAGCATGCAGAGATAGAGAGCTAACAGGATCTCTACTGACCATAAAGGTTAGAACTGTAACCTGAGGAATGAACTCTTTGACTTCATCTACTAGAAAATGTGACTAAATTGACTTTGAATTGAATTGACTATCTAATAGCCATCATAAAGTTAACTGAATTCTATGCCAAAGTCATGCTATTTGCCTCCCCCCGCCCACATCTGCACTGTTGATATTTTCTGTGTCAGTCCTATGAATCTGATAACTTTAGGTAGGAATGAGTACATATCTCATTGCTTTATGTGGACTGCCACTTTATTTTTAATTCTGGGACTTGAAAACTAGCAAGGAGTACCCTTGCTTTTAAACAAGAAGAAATCTAAGTGCCAGTTTTAGTCTTCAGAAAGGCTTAGAGTTTTAAACTACTTATAAGAACAATCTTTTAAATCTCCAAATAATCTTTTTCCTGATTAGTGAAAGTTTGCACAGTTTTAAACCACTAGTTGTTGTGGTTGTTTTTTAATTATCTCATTGTATCTCACCATAATACACTATGAGGTTTCATTTGGGACCGAACCTCTTTGATAAACTCAAGGGAGAAAACATGCATCCATTTCTGGGTGGGGAACGCACGAGTGCATCTGTCATGTATCCACTTCTAGAGGACTATATTAGTTGGACATGATTGATATGAATATTTGCAAATGTCTTAACAGTCCAGAAGAGCTTGGTGACTCCTGCTTAAGATGAGCAACGCTTACATATATTGACAGAAATGACACAAAAATTAATGGGTTGTATTCTACCACTCTGCTTAACTTAAGTTGGGAGCCTTCCTGCAGCTGAAGGGGCTCTTTCTCCAGTGGAAGGAGTCCCTTCCCCCTCAAGAAAGCACTGGCCATTTAACTTACTGGGAAATTTCCAGGTGGACCACAGCCCTAGAGGGTTTCTCATGGACAGGAGCAAGTAAGGCTAAAGACTCAGCAACTGCCAGTGCCTCAGGGACCACTGGGCTCAGACCTTTCATCAGCAACGGCAAGTGGCTCACCAATTGTCTGCTCCTGCACTGTTGCCATTTTGGAGGATTGAAGCAATGCATGGGCTAATGCCCATGTTTGGCCCCGGTGAGGCAAGTGTCTCCTGCCACGCTGGATTCCACTGCCACGAAGGCCACTCAGCTTGGCTTGCTCCAAGATCCTTTCCACTCCAAGTCCACTCTTGCTGCTTGTACTGTAGGAAAGCTCCAAACTTATCTGAGTGATGTCGTGGGATAGAACTTCAAGCTTGCCAAAATTCAAAGTTCTCCAGAATTGCAAGTTCATCTGCATTGCTTCTATGCAGTCCCACAATGGGACTGCGCAGGCGCAGGCCAGCCACGGATAAGATTTGTCAGCTTCTAGCAAAATCGAAAGTGAGAGTGCTCCCCCTCCCCTCGAGGCATGTAGCTCTCCCGCCCAACAGTCACATGACCAAGTGGGAGGGAGCACTCTCCCCTCCAGTTCTTTCTGCTGCCATGGAGAGAGAACGTGTCTTTAGCTTCTCTTCATTATGGAGTCTAAAAAGGCTCCTCTCTTCAAACAATGCTGTTCCTGCGGCACTAAAATGGCTAAATCCGATTGCCACAAAGATTGCCTTCTTTGTCTGGGGGAAGGCCATATCCCTTCCACCTGTAAGAGCTGTGCTCAGCTCACTCTGAGGGCATTGAAGGCATGGACTGATCACCTGAAGTCACATCTTTATATGGAGTACCTTTGTCCGGACGCCCGAGAAGGTACTTCCAAACGGCCGGCTGGCCCTGAAGGATGGGCTTCGACCACAGAGTCCATGAAAAAACCTTTCTTGTCGAGAAACTCGCCAGGATGCCGGAGGTATGTCTAAGCAAGATAAAACCTCCCTTCGGTCATCTAATACTGCAAAACCCATTATTAAACCAGCCAAGTTCCTTGCTCCGGCCAATTTGGAACGGCGTAAAAAGTCTCAGTCGAAATCACCTCGGCGCCGGGCACCATTGAAATTGCCTCGGTGCCGATCCTCATCAAGGCCTCCTCGGCATCAAAACCACCTCGGCACCTTTCGTCAGTCGTCGCCAACGTTTCCCTGCGGCAACCAACTCCGCCGATACTCTTTGAGGACACACCTCATGATTCCCTGGCTAACCCCTCTGCTACAGTTCAGAGTGGGTCCCAGGATGATCTGCAGTTTCGCATTCAATTCCTTACGCAGCTGTTTAAGGATGTGCCCTTGTCGACGCCGGACAAGTTTCCTCCAAAGGTTGATGCTGGTGCCATTATGCCAAACCCTCCTGCCCCCTCTGGTGGCGGAGAAGTCGGCACCGCTGCAAAAGTTCAACCTGACCATGGATCCAGCTCTTGCTGTCAATCTGGATCACGCAGCCCTTCGGCGTCAACCCATCATTTGACTTTGAGACCTCATTCCGGATCCAAGCACGGTGCCCAAAGCCGTTCAACCTCTCAGAGCCGATCACGCTCTCAGAGCCGATCACTCAGCGCCAATCTGAATCCCACCGCCTGTTCGACCATCGACGCCGGTCTAGATCCCATCACCTGTCTGATCATCGACGCCTGCCTACATCCCGCCGGTCTCGATCCCATTGGCTGTCCGACTATTCCCACCGCCAGTCCGATCATCATCGCCGGTCGAGATCCCACTGTCCATCCGATCATCGCCGCCGGTCAAAATCTCGACATCGATTTACATCCCAACGCCTGTCCGATCATCAGCGCCAGTCAAAATCCCATCGCCTGTCCGTTCATCAAGGTTGTTCCATGTCTCAAAGCCGATACGGTTCTCAGCGCTGACATGATTGGCGCCGACACCCTCGATACCGAGCCAATTCTTCAGTAGTGGCTTCCACTACTGTGGTTGTTGCCTTTGCACGTTTGTGGATGCGTCCCTTGCAAACCTGGTTCCTTAGAGCATTCAGGGTCAATGTTGACCTGCAATACAAACACCTGTCTTTTCCCAGATCAGTTGTTGCCTCTTTGGGATGGTGGGCCGCGGAGAATATCCTCTCAGCCCGTGTTTCTTTTCAAACACCTACTCCCCAAGTTTATGTGTTTTCTGACGCATCCCTATCAGGATGGGGAGCCCACTGTATGACTCTTAGGGCCCATGGTATATGGTCGGCTCAGGAGTCTACCTTGCACATTAATCTCCTTGAGCTCCATGCTATTAGGCTTGCTCTCTGTTCCTTTGCAGGCATCCTCGAGGGCAGGCATGTTCAGGTTGCAACGGACAGCTCCACAGCTCAACACTGCATGAACAAACAGGGAGGCACAGGGTCCGTTTTGCTTTGCAAAGAGGTCATCGCGGTCTGGGAGTGGGCCATAACACACGACACCACTGTCTTGGCCATACACATAGCAGGCACGAGCAACACACTCGCAGACCTGTTAAGTCGTTATCCCGACGACGTCCACGAGCTCACCATAGACACGAATTGTCTCCGTCATCTCTTCCAAAAATGGGGCACACTGCAAATAGATCTTTTTGCTACTCAACCTAATGCGGTATGTCCGCGGTTCTGTTCCCGAGTGGGGGCGAGCCCGGGCTCCATAGGTGACGCATTCCAAATGACATGGTCAGGCTCCCTCTTTTACATGTTCCCTCCCTTCCCCTCTAGGCAAGGTTCTGGCCAAAATCAAAACAGACAAGACAAGTTGCATCCTGGTAACCTGCTTTGTGACCTTAATGTCCATGGCTCAAGGGGAGTACATGTTCCTTCCCGAGATATCCCCTCACATCTCTCCCAAGGTCAAACTGGCAGCATGGAGAATTCAAATGTGAATCCATGGTCAGACAGGGTGGCTCAAGTGCTCTTGCACTCCCTTAAGTCATCCACTCGGCGTTTCCTACAATTCCAAGTAGAGACGTTTTTCCCTGTGGGCTGTTGACAAACATTTGTCCCTGGTTATTTGTCCCCTGTCGTCAGTCTTTGACTACCTTTTATGTTTGAAGGATGATGGACTGTCCAATTCTTTGATTAAAGTTCATTTGGCCGCTATTTCTGCCTTTCACGTTGAGCTGGGCTCTTTTTCTGTTTTTTCTCATCCACACTCAAAGAAGTTCCTATGGGAGCTTGTCAACCTTTATCCCCCGGTGTCTCCACCTGTTCCACAGTGGAGCTTATCCCTAGTGTTGTCTCAACTCATGACACACCTGTTAGAGCCTTTGGCTACCTGTGACCTATCCTTGCTGTCATATAAGGCTGCCTTTCTGGTTGCAATCACTTTGGCCAGAAGGGTTAGCGATTTAGCGGCCCTTTGTCATTCCCATCTGTTCACTAAGTTTCATGCGGACCGGGTGGTGCTGAAACCTAAGCTTTCCTTTTTACCCAAGGTGGTTTCCTCGTTCCACCTTTCCCAAGATATTGTACTACCCGTATTTTTCCCGAACCCCTCTTCTGACGCGGAGAGGGCTCTACATTCTTTGGATGTACGGAGGGCCCTACTTTTTTATTTACAGAGAACCACAGGTTTCAGGGTAGACAATAATCTGTTTATTTGCTTTAGTGGCCATCTCAAGGGTCATTGGGCATCCCCGCAGACCCTGTCGTGGTGGATTACCTCAGCCCTTAAAATGTCTTATGAGTGAGTTCACGTGGATGATCAAAGCGCACTCCACAAGAGCTTACACTGCCTCTGTCGCCTTTTTGGCTAAAATCGACCTCCGAGATATCTGTCGAGCGGCGACGTGGTCGACCTCGTCTACATTTATGAAGCACTATGTGGTCGACGTGGATTCATCCAGAAAGGCAGCAGTGGGACGTGCCGTTTTGCAGTCATTGTTTCGGTGACTGTCCCACACCCTCCATCCTGGTAAGCGAGCTTGCTACTCTCCCAATGTAGGACTGCATAGAAGCCACACAGATGAAAAACAGAGTTTCACTTACTGTAACTGTTGTTCATCCGGTGGTCTTCTATGCAGGCACATATCCCTCCCTCCTTCCCCGCTGTGGGACCTCTCTGCAATACACGTGGGTGGTTCTGTGGCGGCAGGTTGGAGAACTGGAGGGGAGAGTGCTCCCTCCCCCTTGGTCATGTGACTGTTGGGCGGGAAAGCTACATGCCCCGAGGGGAGGGGGAGCACTCTTACTTTCGATTTTGCTAGAAGCTGACAAATCTTATCTGTGGCTGGCCTGTGCAGTCCCAATGTGTGCCTGCATAGAAGACCACCAGATGAACAACAGTTACAGTAAGTGAAACTCTGTTTTTCTGCCATTCAGATTTTGAATATGCGCTTTTGTCTTTAAAATTCAAATCTGAATGTTGATTTCCCCCTTCCTTTGCAATTCCCAAGGACCTTTGTCATCTCTTTAATTTCATTCAATCCTGCAAGTCTTGCTTGTTTGCCAGGGTTTTTTGATGGGCTGTCAGCAGCAGGCATCTTTTGAGGGGACGGAGGTGTTTGGGGTTTGTTATTTTATTTGGTTTTAACTTGTAATGCTTTAATTATTACTACAAGCCGCCATGAGCCAGGAGGAAAGGCAGAGTATAAATATTGTAATTAATAAATTAATTTGACAAGTGTCAAATATGAAATGTTGTACTGAGAAGCTTTCAAATACTGCTAGATGCTAAATACCATTGCATGCCAGCAAGCAAATACCAAACTCCATTGCTTATCAGCTGCGAAACTCAAATATTAAATACTATTTCATGCCAACTAACAAAACCAATGCCATCTGTCGCATTTGAAATATTGGAATAAGTATCTCATATAGTATATTGAAATAAAATTGCCATAGATGTCAAAATGCTGATATCAAATGTTCGATAAATATCAGAACATTCAGAGAACGTTTGGTGCATATTTGTTATCAACATTCACTGTCACAAGAGGATTTCTGAAAACAGAAAAAAGAAAAAACAGAAAAAAGCATCCAGGACCAACTAAAGCAACAAAAACTGGGCTGTGGCAGCCAATATAGCCTAATCCCCCAACAAAGCCCACTAGTTAGCTTTGATTCCCCCCCCCCCTTCAATTATATAGGAGAGTTTGGGGTGGGAAGATGTATGTGCTTTTGTGTAGTCAATACCTCATCTTATTTTCTGTAACGACCATCCTCCCCTGCTTCCCCCATCGTGCTTCTGTATATTTCCAAAACTTTGGAAAGCAGAGCCTTTCTGTTCAGGACAGTGAAATAACTCTCTCTCCCCCCCCCCCAGCAGACTTACTGTAGCACATTAAAAGCTGAATATTATATCTCCCCCCCTACTGAAATGCTCCTCTTCTCATCCCCTCTAGTGCTTTGTGAACTCTCTTCCATTTTGGGACACACTGGAACCAAATTATTCACATTATTTTGATGTTTATTTCCCTCTCTTGCATGCTCTAATAAGCAGCAATGTCCATTAACAATGTTGACATTTAAAATATCATAGGCAGCTGGATTTAAGGCCTATTGAAATGAATGGGGCACTTGACACCTCAGAGCTATTGTTATGGATTCCCTGCATACTTGGACAGATGGTCCTTTTTATTGGTTACACTGATTTCTTGGTTTAAAGGGCCTCATTCCACAGCCATAACAGCAAAAGGTTTATTATATTTTAAAATGTAACCTGATACTTGGGAGAACAAGTCGGAGGCCTCTTTGTAGCCTTACGGCTGGACAATCACACTCCTTCTATGGATCCTGGCATGGAAAATGATCAGCTAATCTGTCCTGGGTTTAGATCAGTCATTTGTAATGTATCCAAGCAGTTCAAGTCTTAGCTTTTGCTGACCTTTTTTTTTTTCTCAAGAGTATCCGATTAAAATGCCTGTAAGAATTTTATATAAGGTAAATGTCTCTTCTTCCAGGCTCCTCATGCCACAAAATGAAAAGCAAAAATCTAAATTTGCCCACAAAGTCAAGTTAGGTCAACATAAGGCCCTGGAAATGGGTTTGTGCAACAGCTGTAATGATGTTTTCTTATGTTGGGAAGTAATTTAATACACAAGAGAGTCTAGTATTCCAGCCAAAAAATGATTTGGTTTGCTTAAAGTGTTCAGCGATAACTTTGTCAAAAATGTGTGTGTTTCAGAAGACATCTGTAAGTGCTAACAGCCAGTCTTCTCAAAGAGGAAACCAAGGAGCCTATTATAACGTCTATATAAAAATTCTTATGGTTGCCTTTACTACTAGCTGTAATTAATATGGATGTGTTTTGGAAGGAGGGGGTAGACTGTTGAGTGTGAAAACACTCTGAGGTGAAAATCCAGTGTTATCCCATTCTGTAAACTATAACTAGTTCTTTGGTTACCAAAAAAGCCAAGCAGGAGATTTGTCCTTGTCACACTGGCTTGGTTGGTTGTGTTTTTGTTTGCTTCTCTCTCCCCCCACCCAAAAAAAACAAACCCAAATCCTTCTTTAAGTAAGCAAATACATTTGTACTGGTTGTTGGCCATAACTAAAAGTGAAGTCCATAGACATAAAATCACTTACACAGAATAAAACTACAAATACAATGATTACAGTTGCCAACCTTCAGGTACTGGCTGAAATCCAAAAATAAGTCAAGACAAGAAACAGCATGTAGCTCAAACTAGTAACTATATTACCACCATACAATACGGATCTAAACAGATACAAAATTCCCAAGTACACGATACATACAAAACACAAGCACAACCCAGCAGGTTATAATACCAACAAAACTCCCAACAAATCTACATGCGTCTTTAGAAAACTTGTTGGAAGAACCCTCTGTGGTCTTATGGAATGTTATAGGCTGAAGAAGCCTTATGGTGAAACATGTTAAATTACCTGGGATACACGTTCCTACGCTATTCATCTGTCTTTGATCCACAATCCCAGTGCTATTGATGCAGGCTAAAAGGCAAGACATTCGTCTCATTAGCCGGAGCTTTCTACAAGGCATGGTGACAGCTGAAAAGTCCGCCTGCAAGTCACTGAAGATTTAGCTGGTTTGAAACGGCTACATATTGTTTATAAACTCTTTTGACACGGACTTTCTGGGAAGGGTAGCATTGAGGTTTTGTTGGTATTATAACCTGCTGGGTCGTGCTTGTGTTTTGTATGTATCGTGTACTTGGGAATTTTGTATCTGTTTAGATCTGTATTGAATGGTGGTAATATAGTGATTAGAATAATAGAATCATACAGTTGGAAGGAACCACCAGGGTCATCTAGTCCAACCCCCTGCACAATGCAGGAAATTCACACTACCTCCTCCCCACACACCCAGTGCCCAGAAGATGGTCAAGATGCCTCCCTCTCATGAACTGCCTAACTTCATAGAATCAGCATTGCTGACAGATGGCCATCTAGCCTCTGCTTAAAAACCTCCAGGGAAGGAGAGCTTACCACCTCCCGAGGAAGCCTGTTCCACTGAGGAACTGCTCTAATTGTTAGAAAATTCTTCCTAATGTCTAGATGGAAACTCTTCTGATTTAATTTCAACCCGTTGGTTCTGGTCCGACCTTCTGGAGCAACAGAAAACAAGTTGGCACCATCCTCTATATGACAGCCCTTCAAGTACTTGAAGATGGTTATCATATCCCCTCTCAGTCTTCTCCTTTTCAGGCTAAACATACCCAGCTCCTTCAACCTTTCCTCACAGAACTTGGTCTCCAGACCCCTCACCATCTCTGTTGCCCTCCTCTGGACACGTTCCAGCTTATCTACATCTTTCTTAAATTGTGGTGCCCAAATCTGAACACAATACTCTAGGTGAGGTCTAACCAGAGCAGAGTAAAGCGATACCATCACTTCACGTGATCCGGACACTATACTTCTGTTAATGCAGCCCAAGATTGCATTTGCCTTTTTAGCTACCGCATCACACTACTGACTCATGTTCAGTGTTTGGTCTACTAAGACCCCAAGGTCCTTTCCGCACACACTACTTCTAAGACAAGTCTCCCCAATCCTATAATTATGCATTTGATTTTTCCTACCTAAATGCAGAACTTTACATTTGATTAGTTTGAGCTACGTGCTGTTTCTTGTCTTGAGTTAACCTCCAGGTACTAGCTGGAGATCTCCTGCTACTACAATGGCTCTCCAGCCAATAGAGATCACCTGGAGAAAATGGCTGCTTTGGCAATTGGACTCTTTAGCAAAGAGGGACCTGTTTAAATCGGAAACCAGCTGTGGTTTGTGTAGTCAAACACTAAACTTGAGGGTGGAACTAGAGATAATATAAAAAGAGAAAGTTGCAGCACGTTCTTCCCTTACAGCGTGAGACCTGTTTCCTTTGGGGTTCACAGTTTGTGTAACTGACACGCATGCTGGCAAATCGAATACTAGCTCAGCTGTCTGTTTTGTCTCTCTCTCCTTGCTTCAGACAGACTGGCATGTTAGTTTTTTAAAGTCCCAAAATAGGGTTTGTTCTTTAATTCTTCCCTCATTAAAAAATATGTTAAGAACGGTTGTAAAATAACTTCCTTGATTGGGGAAAGCAAGAGATTCATGGCATTAGAGGTGTGTACCAGTAAGTGCTTTCCTCAGTGGGCTCTTCCTCGTTCAAGCTCCAGTACATTGAAAGCCTGCAAGAGCTCACCTTGAAACAAATTAACATTGGTTTGTCAAGGTGCAAAACACCTCTGCCGCTCTACTAGTGGTACATTTGTGTAGACCCAAAAACAGCAAAAAGGGGATTAATACAAACACATTAACTGAAATAACAGTTTCTGATCTTCTTGCATCTCTTGTTGCTTGTTTTAAAAATAGCCAGGGACTCTGTCTTTTGGGAAATATTTGCAATTTGTGAGTTGTGTTGCTAATTTCCCATCAAGTGAGAGAGGTTGAAGATCAATTATTTGCGATGGCCTTACTCCTTTCCCTCCCAGTTTTGATAAATGACAAGAGGTTTTCTACTATTTCTTTCCTTGGGGCTTTATCATTGAGATTAAATAACTGTACTCTCAAGCATTCCACTGAACAAGCATCTTTTCAATTACATGAGTAATGGATGTTTTAACAAAAGAACTATTGAAAAGTCTGAAAGCTTGTTTTTCTCCTCCCCCCCCCCACTAAAAATATTAAAATTAAAGTATCAAGTGACAGAAGAATGTAATTGTTTACCCCTTAAAGAAGTTTCTTAATTCTTTAGTCTTAGAACACTGTGTGTGTTTTGCAAGACTTGTTCATGGCATGTTTTGCAATTTTTGAGACGGCATGAAAGCCAGTAGTAAGAGATGCAAAGTTTTTTGTTTTGTTTTAAAGGAGGACATTCTCTTCCAGTGCTTAGGACTACTCGGTGCCTGATCATGGGCCGAGCAGTTTCAAAAGTAGGCCACAAGAATCAGTTTATGCCATTCCCTGTACATCTTGGGGAACAAAAATCACACGTACACACCTGCCGCAGAATTGCCTAAAATCTGAGAGAGCATATAGAATTTGGTGTGTGTGTGCGTGTGCTTGGATTTTAAGAGATTGCATTTATGCTGAACTGTATGTACTTCCTGCATTTCACAAATAGGGCGGAAAACACCTCCTTTTTCCTGGACCATTTTTGAGCACTTCTTGCAGAATGTTCATTTTATTTGCTTTAGACTGTCCTGTCTTTCCTTCAAAGATGCCCTCACCCAGTCAAATCTGTTTGGTTAGGTAGACTTTGAAGTCATTCCATTCAAAATGTGATCCCTGATTGGATGGGACCAACCATGTAACTAATCCAAGAAGGAGGAATAAGAAGCAGCCGGACATGGGTAAGAAATGAAACTAAACCAGCTAGGGGAACAAGGGCACTAAAAATGATTTTTCCCCAAATAAATAATTATTGACATGCACTTTTTCAGCAGAAATTCCCTCCCCAAAGAAAGTGGAGAATGTTTCATGCAATTCTTGCTTGACAGTTTTTGATGAGCATCTTTTAGAGCATGCTAAAAGGAGAAACATAAGCAAAAGGGTCTCAGAAAAACTGGACCTGGGCAGAATCTACCTCCTTCAACAGAAGGCATTGCCAATTGGCTCTTTCCACCAGTCCTCAGCAACACTGAACTTCTGAACCTGAAAACCGATGGACAGCTCAGTTCGCTAATACCTGGAGAATGGGGGTGACCCCTTTGCTGGCCCATAAAATTGGACCCCCTGCTCCAAAGTTCACCAAACTTTGGTGACCATCTAAGGAGAGTCCTTTGCAGCCATGCTGCAAATTTGGTGACTCTCCCTCCAAAAATGCCCCCACAGGAGCTTCAAAAAATCCCGGTATGGGTATTCGGCTTATTCTGGGTTTTCCGAAAAAATC
This sequence comes from Euleptes europaea, assembly GCF_029931775.1. Taxonomy (NCBI): domain Eukaryota; kingdom Metazoa; phylum Chordata; class Lepidosauria; order Squamata; family Sphaerodactylidae; genus Euleptes; species Euleptes europaea. Next base: position 96,622,640 of record NC_079316.1, on the reverse strand, counting down.
GGGCCCAATAAACCCGAACCTGAAATTTACCAATTTTCTTTTTGCACGACCCTAGCTACAGTACAAGCTGTTGATTAAAACAGGAAAGGGGGGGCCTTTCTACAAGGAATGAGGTGGTGCTGTCTGAGAACAAAGGCAGTCTAGGTTGGTTTTGCCAGAAATGTAAATATTAGATTTCAACTTTAGATCAATGCAAGCTTATGTGTTGACCGAGGTGCTTATTAATCTACTTGCTCAATCAGAAATATGGATGGCACTGTAGGTGATCTTTGGGAGCAAGTGCCAGTCTTTTCTGTAAGATGAAGGAAGAGTTCAGCAGATGCAATTTTTGCTAGGTACTTACGTTTGACCCCTTCTTTGCCATATAGATATTAAGAAAAATAGACACTGTCCTGTATTAAATAGGTACAGTTGAAGGATGTATTTCACTTTGTTAATATATGGGCACAATGCAGCCAGAATTAAGCCCTTTCCATATGTATTTCCAGTGCTGATACACAATGCATGGTGGGATAATGGAATTAGACATGTATGCTCTGTTCCCAGGTATTGTTTGTCAATATATATGAGGTATACTTAAAGTACAATGTACATAGACATGATAGCATGAGAGCCTTACCTGGCAAAACCAGGAACTAAAGATTGCACATTACTTGACCCCTGTGTGCATTGAATATAGGAGCCTATGTGTGTGTTGTACCATCAAGTCACTTTTTACTTACGAATTAATAGCCTCCAAAACATCTTATCACTAACAACCTTGCAAACTGAGGGCCATGGCTTCCTTTATTGAGTCAATCCATGTCATATTGGGTCTTCCTCTTTTACTGTTGCCTTCAAATTTCCTAACATTATTGTCTTTTTCAGTAGTGTTGCTTTCTCATAATGTGACCAAAGTATGACAGCCTCAGTTTGGTCATTTTAGCTTCTAGGGAGAGTTCAAGCTTGATTTAGTCTACATTCTGCTTATTTGTCTTTTTGGTGGTCCATGGTATCTGTAGCTGCCTATAGATGAGCATATAAGGATGTCTCACAGTGTATATAAGTGAGCTGGGATGGGTTTGCATACACAACCCTACTAAATCATTGTGCAAGGAACCTATGTACTTCAAAGCTACAGAAGAATATGATTTATATAACAGTTAATTCAGTGACCTAAACACACAATTAAATAACACCAACATTCACTGGATCCCATCTATTGTCAAGCACACCAGGCAAAGTGTTGTGTCAGCTCTTCACATCCTCCTGAACATGGGTGTTAGACACTCATCACAAGTTCAGGTATCCATATTAGTGTACCCCATCTTCCTGTTAGTAATGTTATAGCTCCCAGTTGCAATGTGTGCTGCTATTTTGATACTAGTTGCAAGTTATAAATAGGATGAGTATGAATGCACTTTGTTTTTTTCTGTTTTCAGTGTTAAATGGGACTTCCCCTAGAGATCCTGCAGTACTGTGGAAATAAAATATCTTTTAAAGACTGATGCATTTTCAGGATGGTGGGTTGGATCCAGCCAGCTTTTCCATTCAAATCTCACCCAGTTCCCCTCCATTTTCAACCTCCATCCAATATGGCCTGTACAGGTGCATTCTCTGTTGGGGCTCCTGCCTTGTGGGGCGGCCTGCCTGAGGAGATCAGGAAAGGTCCACACACTACTCTCATTTCTCAGAATATGCAAAATATAAATGTTCAGAAGGACATTTTTATAAAGGGGTTAGAATGGTAGTATAATGGAATAGCTTAGGAGGATGCTTTTATAAGGGAATAGGGTTGTAGTCTATTAGAATGTTTATTGTTATCACCTTGCTTTCACTGCATTGTCTTCTACTTTTGTAATCAGCTTTCTGCATTATGGTATGGCATGACCTAGACCTATTGTTTGTTTGTTTGTTTGTTTGTTTGTTTGCATTGTTTTAAATTCTGTAATCCTTGTCCTATTACATTGTTCATTCACGGACTAGCAATGACCAGAATGGGGTTCCTCCATCCCTTTGAAAATGTGTAATATGTGAGAAGTAAGAACGTAAGACACATTCAAAGGCATTCACGTGGAAATGCCTCGAGAGGCATCATGGGAAATGAATGAATCCAGTGTTACCCGGGAATTTGGAGATTGGTTTTGTAAGCTGTGAATTGCTCGTTAAGGTTTCTTTAGATTTAATGATCTGGTAGCTCTTGGCTGTTTTCATAAGGATTGCTAAAATGTGATCTTTCTGCCTTATTGTCATTTAAGCTTTTGTGAGCCAGAGCCAACGTCATCAAATGCATGAAATGTCCCATTTCATTAGCAGAAATATATACACCCAAAGCTACAAACATGTGAAAATCATTTGTTGGCTTTTGCCCTTCGCTACAGCAATCACTGGCTCAGGATATGCTCTCATCCTGATATTTAAAGCTTTGTTATACTTCAGTAGACATCCAGTTCTTAATTTTGGACCCTGGGTTGCCATCTGACACCATTCCAGTAATGGGAGGCATGTGGGAAGCATGTGGGAGGTGGAGGATTATGTGAGAAGAACTACAGTAGCATCAGAGGCCATTGTGGGCGTGGCGCTGTTGTTCTCATGCAATCCGGTTCCTCTTGTGTGGTTTCTATATTCCTACGTTATAAGAATGGCAGCAGGTGGAGCCGGGAGGGGTGTAACAGCCACAGCATTCCCATAACTCATGAATCAAGCCACATTGTTAAGCATTAAAAATGGGAGTGGCTGCCTCAAGTTTTTTATTTCCTTGCCTTTTGTGCAGTCTTGTAACCCTATTGAAGATGGTTTCAGGAGGGTAGCCTTGTTGGTCTGTAGTACGAGAGCTGGGTTCGAGTCCAGTAGTGTCTTCAGAGACCAACAAGATATTCGGGTTATAAGATTTTGAGAGTCAAAGCTCCCTTCGTCAGATACAAGCTTATATCTGACAAAGGAAGCTTTGACTCTCAGAAGCTAATAATCCAAAAATCTTGTTGGTCTCTGAAGGTGCTACTGGACTCGAATCTCTATTACTAAGAAGAAGAATTTCCCCACTGTTTTCTGTTCAACAGAGTTTGGCTTAAAATTATAGTTGGCATAGGTATTAATCAGCATACAAAACAAGTATACAGCTCTTTATCCTCTTTAAAAAATGTCCGGAGCTATATTTTCCCCATGGCATAAGGAAAGAATGTTGGCTAATGAAGTATAAGAGGTCCCCCCCTTTAATGTCTTTTATGAAATACTAATGATGAAGACATGTTTGACATGCTGTGAAATGCATTTTTCTAATGTGAAGTTTCTGCCTTTAGTTGGAGATGAGATAGAGTCCCCAGAGGATTTTAGAATTTTTAAATATAAAATTATCTGCCTCCGTGTCCCCCCCTCCAATTCTGTTCCTTTTTAAAAGGCTGACAGAAAGCCAGATTACTTACATTATAGTAATAAATTTGATGACTTCTGACCTCAGCTGCAGAGAAGTACATTGAATTTTTCATTACATCAGAGGATGCAGAAAGCTAAAAACCCAACATATCAGGCACCACTATTTAATTCAAGGTTTAGCCAAGCAAAATCTAGTGTTTTTTTCCTGGAAAAGAAATGGGAGGGGAATAGCTACAATTAAATGTAATATCACTTTGATTGTAGTAAATCAGGATTAATGCAACACTGATTTGTTAATCTGTGTTGCATTGATTTTACAGTTGTCTTTATTTTTTTTTAAAATGAGATAATCTTGCTTTTCACAGTCAGTGAATTTAATCAGGAGCTCGGCTGATGGCAAAGACTTCCCTACTGTTTCTGCTCTGGGCTGAAAATGTTATTCTTGTATTATTCCAAGGGGGGGGGGGAATAGCCCCGTGCTGTTCGGAAACCTGCTGCCTGTAAAAGGATTGTTCTTTAATACACTACTGCTTACACATTCTAGTTACGTTAATTATCCTATAAATAATTTATTTTCTCAATCTTAAGAATTGAATTATATTTATGATGAAAGCATTGGACAGAACCCCCCCCCCCACTAAAACCCAACGAATTTGCCCTTGCCTTTCTCCCCTCTGCCTTTCCTATTGAAATTCAGATTGTAAGCTTCTCAGGGGCAGGGATCTCTCCCTCTCTCTCGTCCATATATGTGAATGGTTCTGAATGAATACTACTGATTATAAACTTACTAATGATATTGCTTAAACAGCCAAAAGGCCACAAGCAGCATCACGTCTCACTAATATAATCCCCAAAATTTACCCTTTTTACATTTAATTACCACCCTCAATAATTTAACCACTGATAATGTAATTCTTTTATCTCTGCCAAATAGCAACCATTGCCTTAAACTTTGTGGGAAGAGATAAAATTTATAAAGTAAAAGTTACCCTAAATATTTCCATCTCAAATCATCCGAACGACAGCAGTACAGCAATATATGTTCCAGGGTCTCTGTATGGCCATCCCCCACATACGCATCTTCTATCTGAATAGGGAATGCCTGCAAAGCATCCTTCGGTAACCGTAGCCAGAAATGCATTCAGCCTAGCCAACATAAATGCTCTTCTATATTAATATACCGTTAAATTAAAGACATACTGTGGAATGGACTTAGTGGCCACAGAGCAGACTCGCCGAGCTCTCTCCTGTATACTATTAAGATCAAGAGATGTTACCCTGGATTTAATTTCATTCATCTCGTACGCCTCATTAGGGTTAAAACCCAGCCTCTGCAATCTATTTGCAGTAACGTTTTTTCCAAGAGGACACAAATTGATCTTTTCCAAAGGCTTATAAACCCCTCTTTAGACGCACGGTATAATAGAACGGCTCTTTGCCATGCAAGGGCCTCTAGGGATTTCTGGCCCAATTCTGCTCTAAGAGCTACCCCGGAAACACATTTTGGCATCCCTGCAATGGAACAGACAAAAAATGCATTAGTGATTGATCGATGCCTTCATCAACCACATCAATCAGGACTCCAATACTGTACAGTAATTGGGGAGTCACCTTGGCATTAAAAGTTTTAATTGTTCCAGGTATATAGTTCCCACCTCTGGAATCGAAAAAATGAATCAAGGCATGTCTTGAAACTTTTGCTTTGAGTTTGATATTTTTAAGATGTAGTTTCCAATTTAAATTAGCTTAGAACGTAGTACCCAAATAATTAAATTGTCTGACCTGGTCAACTTTACTTCCATTAACATACCAGCTATAAACAGGAACCTTTCTGGCTTTAGAAAAAAAACATGATTTTTGATTTTTGAGTATTGGTAGATTCTCTTCTAAACAATAATCAGAGAAAGCCTTAAGTGTTTTATGGAGGCCTATTGGAGAGTGGGAAAGGAGCAATGTATCATCTGCATATAACAGTAGCGGTATTCAAACAATCTGCCTGTATGGGAGCATGTATTGAATAGGGTGCTAGAGAGGAAGTCAAATCATTTATATATAGATTAAACAAAAGAGGAACCAGTAAACATCCTTTGTCTCACCCCCTTTTGGAGAATTTCTTGGGTTAACTGTCCAAGCATTCCTGTTCGAAATTGAGCCACAGAATTGGAGCATAATCGTCAAGTAAGCCATAAAAACCTTCTATGAATTAATTTTTTTCTAATTTCCCCCAAAGACACTATTTGCTGAGTCAAACACTTGTTTTAGATCCATAAAGGCCACAAACAGAGTACCTTCTTTAGCTCTGGTATATTTTTCAACCAGCAACTGTAAAACCAAACTATGATCGTCTGGAGATTGCTCCTTACAGAAGCCAGCTTGATCCATTCCCAAAATATTAGATGAATAAACCCAAGCTGATAGGTTATTATGCAAAAATGCAGCATAACGTTTCCCCATTATAGCTAATAAACTGATGGGCAATAGTTTTGAGGTTCCCACAAGCTTCCTTTCTTATAGATTTGGACAATTATGGCCTGCTTCCAAGAATCAGGGATAATACCTTAATTATGTATTCTAAAAAACATGGGAGCCAACATTCTAGCCCTCCACATTGGATTGGCGTTAAAAAGCTCAGCAGAACATAAATCATATCCAAGAGCCTTACAGAGTTTTAGATCTTTAATTAAAATGATTAAATCATTAGTAGTAACTGGGACCACTCCAGATCCGGCAGAAAATCCAGAACCTTTGAATTATGGGATAGAGGAATAAAAAAATAGCTGACAGAAATGTTATTCCCATACAGTAGGGGCGATATGACACATACAGCCTTGTTCACCCTGTAGCCTTGTTGATCAGTTTCCAAAAGGTCTTGATTGACAGCTGTAGCTGCTTCCTGCAGCAATTTCCAACCTAGCATCGTATCCTCCTTTTTTCCGGTTGATCAATTTCTTGAGATCCCTTTTCAGACCTATTAATTCTTCTAGGTCTTGCTTAAGATTATATATACGGAATCTCCTATGCTTTTGTCTTACCCACCTTCTCAGGGCTTTACATTCCTCATCAAACCAACTGTTTTTTGGAGGCTTCCAAACTTTTACATAGACTTGTTTTAAAATAATAGATTTAAAATGGTCAAAGAAGTTATTCAAAATGGTCAGATTTTGTACTACTGAAGGATCACTCCTCATTTGTTCAGCCATATTTAAATATAAACTTGAAAACATAGCGGCCCTCACTTCCTTTCCTGCTCTAATGTCCAGGGTTTCACTTTTATTTTAACATCACCTTGCAACAGGGGATCGCCAGGGGGCAGAATTTGCCCTCTTTCAGATATCTTTCCATACCCCTGGTGTTTATCCCATCCAACCCCCCATCTTTTCCCAACACCTCCATGTCAGAAGTCTTAACATTGAAATCACCTGCGATAATTATCTTAGTCCTAGGAAATTCATTACACAAGCTATCGATGTAATTTTCCAATACAGTCTAATTTTGCTGGTGTTGGATTCACTAGCTACATATTTCAGGCATGTTGGTGTTTTCTGGAATTGTTTGTAAAGCAGAGAACCAGATTCTTCCTGTGTTGGGCATTATTGGCCTACATTTGACTAAACACAATGTGTGTGTGTGTGTGTGTGTGAGAGAGAGAGAGAGAGAGAGAGAGATGTTGTAATGGTATGTTAACCCAAGGGTTGAATTTTCCACAAGCTTTATTACTCTTGTACTATAACAGCTTCCCATAATCAGATGATAAGATCACATCCTGTGGGTAATTGTATTGTACCATGACAGGCTAACTGGAGAGAGAAAAACATTTCGCTAAAAATTCTAACAAATGGAAACCTCTCTGTCAAACTGCAAATGCTCACAGTGTTAAACTTCATTTTAATCCTCTGAGCTTTACAATACAGAGTTACATACGTTCTCTTGTTAACTTTGCTTTTTTAAAAAAAATCCTGGTTGCTGTAGAGAAATACCACTGCATTAACGTTTTTTGTATAAGCGAGCAAAGCGTCTGCCCTAGAACAAGCTATCCTTGTGTTTTGATTCATTTTTTACCTTAGTCATGCCGCTCTCCAGATACAAGAAACATTTAATTCCAGATTTCCTGCTGTTGGCAGTAGGCCTTTGACCAGCTATGCGAAATGTATTTTTACTGCTGTGTCTCTGCCAACTGCTGAGCTCAGTGCAAAATCACTAAAATGGAAACGTATTCCCAATGTTGAACTCGTCAACCAGGGTTCCTAATTATCATTAGACCTAATGAGTTTGAGGGAGCGTCTGTGACAGCAAAGAGGCAGAATCCTTTCTTTCCTTTTTGTTGGACGAAATTTAAAAATGCCACAAAAGGTTTCTCAGAAAGAGTGCTAACAGTTGAGTAATCTTAATCAAGTCTGGCCTTGTTCCTATTCCCGCTTAAACCAGGAGGGTAATCACACAGAATATTTTATTTTAAAAGGGCTAGTGGTGGGTTTTAGTATCATCCTCTAATTTAAAGCTATGAGCAGCTTTTGCAACATTTACCGACAGAATATGTAGATTGCTAGTAGCCCACGTGTTCCCATGGCAACCAAAGTCAAACAACCCTTTCTGCAATGCTAACAATTATTGCCATTAAAAATGTATTTTGGTCAAGCCTGTTTCTTCATTTTAACCCACAATAAAAAAGGTGTAAATATTTCTTAGAGTGAAAACCCAACTTCATCTCCATAGCTTAAAAGACCCCTGCCCAGGCAGATACTACATTGTGCCTCAAATGTTTTGGGCTTCTTTACTGATTAAATTGGCTACTTCGAGTAAGAACGAGATTGTATTTTTTCTCCTTAATCTGCCTTGTTATGCTTCTTTTTTATTACATAAACATTAACTGTAATGTTACAGTGGGAAGCAAGCATTTGGCAGACTGTATTATTTCGCTAAGCCTGCATAGAGAGAGCCGTTTTCAGTTTTAGCAGCTGTAACATGTTTAAACTCAGCCTGTAATGGGATCTGAAGACCAATATTCCCTGTGGACGTTGCTTAGCTTCATTACTGGCCAGCTGCCAAATTCAGGGCTCGAAAGTATTATTCACGCCTCTCTGCACATACCCATGTCAGAGCATGCTCAGATAATGAATTTTGTTTCTAATATGGCATAAATTAGGTTTACATTTTAACATAATTTATGTTGCATTTTATTAAAATGTGAAATAGCAAGCAAGCTAATCCCAGGTTTCTTGAAGCCCAACTGTGTTTGAACATCTAAAAGTATCTAAATTAAAACTGCATGGCTTGGATCTGATTCTGAAACATTTTTTTAAAAAATCTGTGTCTGAACAAAAGAGTTGTCTGTCCTGAACTCTTCGATGAAGCTACAGTTAAGGAAGTTTGATATTTGAACAGATTGCTATGTTTAAAAAGCAAAAGTAGATTCTCTTCACAGAAACCTATTTCTGAAAAATATTTACCATATTAAAGTTCAGTATGTAGAAGTTAGACTGATTTTTTTAATTAATCCTGCAAACAGACATTAATTAAATCATGTTGAATGTGTTATAAAACTTTTATCCCTGAAGTTGAGATTCAGATTGTAAAGCCAACCATCGTTTTCATCATTGGTTATTTTTCTTAAAGAATCACGAGCCGCATTGTAGAATTAAATTGCGAATTAAAAGTTTGATGTTGTTTCTAAAGCAATTTGTGCACTTTAGGAGATAATGTCATGTAATTAAAATTATTTGATTTAAATAATATCTTCAATCTCGTGCTTTGTCCACCATCTCTTTCCTGACCAAAACTGCTGGCCTTTTTTTGTCTTTTCCTTAGAGAAAGAATAATCTCAACCGCAAAATATGTGTTACTCATGACATTTATGCTACAAATTTATGCTAGAATGGCTGTTGGGGGGAGTTGTTTTCATTTGAAAGAATAATATTTTGCCCAATAGATACCGAGTGTGGATTCATCATTACATACTGATGAGGTAGTAAAAGCTTATTATACCAAAATGCTCAAACCTAATAGAGAAAATATTGGCGTTTGAGGAAGAAATGCCAGCATTGAGTAACCCAGTGCATAACAGAAGTGGCTTTCGTGCAGTAACTGCAGTTATCATAGGAAAGTTATTAGGAACATGGGGTTGGGAGATGGATTGTACGAGGGCCAGCTTCCTGCTGCACTTTCTGTTGAATTTCTCCCAGCCCCTGCCCCCTCTACTCTGCCTCCACTTGTAAACATGCAAACATCACTGGACCCAGTGGGTTAGGTTCAGTGATGCGCCAGCAGAAGGCACTTGCCAATGCAGATCTTCCCCATGTCCCCCTGCCCCTTCTACCTCCTGAGACCTCCCAAAAGATAATGCCAGAGGTCTCTTGCACCCATGGTAACTCCACAGGCAGAATAGGGAGATGGGAGTGATTTTGCTCTTCACTGCAGCCCCTCTGGACTCCATGTTTACTCCACAACCTTCAGTGTCATTTTTTCAGAGAAGGTGACTGGGGGAAGGAGGACAGGAAGGCTCTGTGTTCCTGAGTGCCTTTTAATATGAGCTTCATTGGAACCACACCTGTATCTTTATGTTGCTGACGGCTGAAAATGGCCTAGCTATGGGACTAGGCAACATCAGGATGGGGAGGAGGAAGTGTCTAGTTCCAAGTCTAATTTGGAAAGCATTTCAAGAATTCAGACCCAGGGCCCAAATTGGCCCAATTCAATCCTGTTAATGTCTTATGAATGAGTGAAGCTCAACTGTTTATCAACCCCATCTTTCCAGCTTAAGCAGAATCATGTTTATTTGCTGGTTTAGTTTGGGACCATTACACTATTTTACAAGTACATCTTAAAATCTCAAGTATGAACGTAAGAAGCAGATAGGAAACATTTCTGTCATCTTGGTATGTTCATGAGAAGACCAGGATTGGCTGTGATTTCCTGACAACTGTGTACTTGGTAGCAAAACTGGGTTAGTTGCTGGTTATCAACAAAATGGCCCACTATGGGAAGCACTCACTCAGTGGGTTAAGTTGCAGTTTGGTACAACTGAGCTTCTCATCAGAGTTCTTCTGGATGCTGAACATTCTTATCTGAAGTTTTACAAAATGGTTATTACAACAAACTTCTATAGCCAATGCATTTTTTATCCTTTGTTGGTGAAAACTTCTAGTACTGATCAATGATTTGTTCTTTAGATTAATCCTGCCATATGAAAGATTTATTAAAGGAGAGGAAGATAAGCCACTACCGCCTGTGAAACCTCGAAAACAAGATAATGTTCCCCTGGAGAGTGAAAGTAAGACAAAATTGTCTGGAACAAAACGGATCAAAAATGAAAGCCAAAAGAGCAAAAAAGAAAGAGATAATACACAGAAGTCCCAGGATGCACCTGAGGTTAGCTTTTGTCTTTGCTTTTAAAATTAATTGTGTTTTAGTTTTTGCAGTGCTACTTTGACCACACTGTATTAAAATATATATATATATATATATATATATATATATATATATATATATATATATATATATATATATATATATACACACACACACACACACACACACACACCACTGAATAGATTCTACCACCACTAAATAGAATCTACCACTGAATAGATCTCTCTAACAAGAGTTGTTTTGTTGATGTAAGTCTTCGATCCTGTGCACAAGGGGAGAGGCAGTTGTCATTGATTTCTCCCCATCCATGACAGCCCTTCCACCCCTGTTCCTTACCAGCAGCATTTCATGATTCAGTGGCAGGTTCATACTTCTGTGCATGGAATTTAGACAGGATCCAACCCTAAATGTGTACAGTGCTGTGAGAATGGTTAACAATGTTTATGTATTCTGATATGTGTCAGTACAATGATAACATATCCCGGTAACATCCCATTTCAGCAAAACACATTGGCAATAGTCAAACATCTGCCATCTTGCAATAAATCATTTTGAAATTATATTTGCATACATGATCCCTTCGAAGAGCCTGGTGTTGAAACAGTAATGCAGGAATGAGTTCCCGCCTGTTACTCAAAACTGAAGTATACTTGTTGGATTTTTTGACTTCTCAGACTACAGAAAGGCACGTAAATGCTAAGGATGCATTCAGACATCACTTTTTGCCAGCATTAAATGGGGATGTGCATGAATCCAGTTTCTTGTCATCCTCACACAGGCACCCTGCAGTTTTTTCTTTCCTCCTTCCTTCCTTGCACAGAAGATCCTGGTTCAAAACTAATTTTGATTACCTGTGACATATGAAAGCAGTTATGCGGGTTAACTGAAGTCAGATTTCCCTGTAGAATCTGGGATTGTAAATCAAGAGTTTAACCTTTGTTTAGAATTCTAGTCGGGGGGAAGTTAACTCAACCCTATATTTGTATGTCATAGGTAACCAGTTAGTTTCTAACTAGGATTCTCCCTTCCATCCTTTAAAGGATACATTTTACAACAATGTTGTTTGACCAAAAGAGCAAAAATAATTCATTTCACCTGTTCCAGACGGTGTGCACATCAGTTAGCATACACTGGGTATGTGCAGAAATGGTAAGTAGGTAGTGTAAAGCCAAAGGTCAAAACCATCTTTGACAAGTAAGGGTGCTACAATTCATTCTTTATCACCTATTATTTTCTATATGGTAAATGCTCTGGAGACACTTTCCCCATGAGGCAGAACTGCATATTGCAAGCATTGCCATTCGCAGGACCCTGTAGTTTGCAATTTAGCATTTTGGGGGGCAGTGTCATTTGAAAAAAAAAATGTCACATGAAATCTAATATGGGAAACTTCACAAAATAAATTGACCCACAGGGTTCAAGGCAGGTATTGAAACTGGTGTGGGTGAGTACTGATAGGCTTTTTTTGATAGATTACTTTACCAAGCCAAATTCCAAATTGAGCACAGGGTGGATTGCCCACTGCTAGTTTGCAAATGAGGGGCAATTACAGCAAAGAATGCATGGTGGTTGGAAGCCTGAACTTAAATCAGAAAATACATTTTATATGTTCACAATGAGAACATTTATTTGCAACAGATTCTTTATAGTTTTTGTAATAGATTTGTAAACTATAATAAGTTTTGAAAAGCATGATCGTGATTAAAATATACGTGAGAGAGGTACACAGATCTCCCTAAGCTGCTGCAAGACTGCAACACAGATTGCCGAAAGCACGGAAATTCAAAGTTATGACTAGCATTCCATTCCTTGTTCAGCCCTTTATGCCCTGTCATTTACTGCCGGGGAGGGGGCGTTGGTTGGATCAGCGAATTCTTCTATTGCATTGCATACCATATGTGCCCTAACAGCTAAATGCAATGTAACATGCGAGCAGTAGAGTGTCAGTATAAACTCTGAACTTCCTTGCTTTTGTTGTCTGGTATCTCAAATTTCCTGCTTTCTTAAACTGCAGTTATTTTTTTTTATGCGAGTCATAGGTCAAGTTCTTAGATTGGGAGCAGAGTAGAAAGAACACAAAATGCAATTATGTGTGTTTCCCACTGCAAGAATGTAATTATTTTCTCCTGTCAGGCTGTAATGTGAATGTTTTTAATATCAGATTCTCCCAAGTTTATCAGGAACAGAACAATGCTTTTAAAAACCTTTAACCATTGTGTTGCTGAAGCCTGTGTTTTCTTACATTTTTTTAAAAAAAGTATACTTAATTCTCTTTCTGAAGAACAGTGTTAAACAATGATTTCATTATCATTGGCTGCTGCAGAGTATTACAAACCAACCATGATTTTGTTTGTGATGAAAGTGAGGTTACAAGTCCTTGGATTCATATTGTCCTACCCTTTCTCTCTCTTGCAAACCAGGCTAAGGTTGAAAGTTTTTGGTTTAGAATTAACCTTAGTTTGTTGTGACATCCATGTTGTACAGTTTAACAAATAGCAGTTTTTCTCGTCAATGAACCAGGATTCTAAAGAGGGATTAAATCATAGTTCAGAATTCTGATTTGCAGGCAAGAAAAAAACAACAGTTTGTTAACCTGCCTGATTTAGGCTTGACAACAAATTGCAGTTAGTTCTGAACCAGGGAGTCTTCATTTAAATCTCCTCTCCAATACCCCTGGGTAATCACTCTGTCTTAGGTTGTTTATGCATGGGTACTTTGACTCATGTTCGCCCCCACCTGTCTCGGTTATTCCTTGGAGTTATGCATGAGTTTTCCATCCATTAGAGATAACCTTGCTGCCAGCCATCACAAATCCTGGACCTTCCCATTCCTCTATTAACCTGATTCTTCCCTCTCTCCTGCACTCAGCCCGGGTGAAATCCCCATGCATATGGCAAAGCGCGGGACATGCAAGCTTGGTTTCTCTCAAAGCCAATTACAAAGCAGTGTGTAAAGAGGCAGGGATTCAAATGCTTCCTGCTTCCTCTGAGCTCTTTCTGAGCAGAAAAAAGGCTTTTTAAAACCAAGGCTTGGATTTCTCCCCACCCCCCTTTCAGATTGCTCTGTTTTTTGTTCTTAAAATGCTTTTTTATGCAGCAATTTGGTTTGGGGGGATTTTCTCTCACAGCAGCATTTAAAGGGGCAGGGACTTGATTTGAGCTTGGAGACTGCTGGTGCATAGATTCCCAATAGGAAAGTGTGGGTCCAGTAAGCAACGAACCACAGGTAAAACTCCCATGCATAAATGACCTTAGTGTCACTCACCTCACAGAGGAATAGAGGAAGGAAGAGTGATGTATTTCTGCCTGATCTTCTTAGAGAAAAGGAAGGATAAAAATCAGCTACTGACGCTTCTGTTGTAAAAAAAAATGGTTGTGTGAAAATGGCATTAATTGATTACAGCTTAGCACTGTATTTTGCTGTTATGACTGAGTACAAAAGGAAATATTCTTCCTCTACTGCATAATGCTAGTGAACCCCAGCTAGAAACTCCCATCCAAGTTTTGCCCAACAGAGAAAGAGTACATCTCCTTATTAAACATGATTGTACTTTTCCCCTTCTGCTTTGCTCATCTGTCTGGTATTTTCCTGTAATTGTGTATGCTCTAGAGACCAATGCTAGAATTTTTTTGCAAAATGGCTAATGATGGTATTTGGACTGCAAAACTCAAAAGGTTCTTTTTAGGCTGTGTTCCTTTGCTGTGCATGTAATATATATGGAAGCAGTCACAATGAGTAACAGATACTTTAATAGCAAATAGGAAAGCCTAACACACTGGGAAATTTAAAAGCAGCTGCAAAGCTTGGAGAGGATTGATTCATTGGCTGCCTTGAATCACACGGCACCCTTCAATGCAGCATTTTTGATTATTACTCTCCTGATGCCTCCTCATTGCAGCTAAGAAAGAAAGAAAGAAGGGAGGGACATAACAACAGTAACAGAAGAGCCCAAACCAGGCTGCAGCTTTTTGACTGCCATTTTGAAAGGGGTTGTCAGTCAGCTTGATCACAGATGGAGCACTCTAATGACCCCCCCCCCGGTCACAGTTCATTCGTATACGTAATGGAATGAATAGCAAGAATTGAGTGCACGAGGTTTATTAACGAAGGAGCATAGATCCTTATATTGGCTTTGACTTAGGGAAGCTCGCTCAGGGACGAGAGCAAAACACTCTTGCGGCACGTTGGCAGCTTTATTCTAATCTCTAAATAAAGCAGCCCCCTTCCCCCGCTGAGACACAATGGCAATTGTTTAGAAGGTTGTGTCCCTCCCTTCCCCCCTCCCCACTTACACATTTTAAATATTTTAAGAGGGATGATGCATTCTAGAGTAAGCACTGATCTCAGATTAGATCTAAAGTACAGATAACAGCTGTAAAACCAGCCGTGTTTGAGGTTTGTTATATGCTTAGGTATGTGTTTCAGATATTTCTAGACTACACTGTGAAGACAGTAATTGTCCCCTTAACTAAAAGATAACCTCAGCAAAATAATGCCAGGTCAGCACATCAGTGGGACCCTGTTTTATGCAGTCTGGGAACAAGCGTTGATAGAATGCATCTTATTATGGCACTAAAGAGGATGAGTATTTCTTAATATTTTCATGAGGCAGATGTCTCTTTTAAATCTGATCGTGGATATAAAAGCTTTCAGATTTCAACAGAATGATTGACGTTTGTTTCTAAGAGATGCTACTGTGTCCTGTATTTAAATTTGGGATAATTTTTTCCTCTCTTTCGTCTTGCGGTGTCATCTCTCACAGCTAGCAATTGTTTTTATTTGTTTGTTTGTTTTTAGGTTTCATCTGAACAAGAAAAGGATCCAGAATGTCCAGACCAGAAAAGCTTATCTGAACTAAGTGTAGTAGATGAGATGAAGCCATCTATAGAAGAGCACGAGGCACCAGTGCCAGATGCAGCTGGAGGAACACCTCTGGAAAAGACCAACCCAAAGGAAACCAACTCATACACTGAGGAAGTCAAGGAAGAGGTTTCACCCGAGGACTCCTTTTCAAGCACTTTGGTGCCCTCAGATGCAGATGCTGTTTTGGATTCAACAGCTAGCAAACTATCCAGTCTGCCAGAGGACCTGGATGAACCAAAGCAGGAACTCAGAGCACAGAGATTTGCCAACTACCTAGAAAGCGATGCCCACGAAATTCCATTTAACAACTTCTCCACTGTTGAGCTGCCAAGTCAGAATGAAATAGCGGACAATAAACTCCCAGAGATGGCAGACTACATTGCCAACTGCACAGTCAAGGTGGACCAGTTAGGAAATGAGGACATACACAATGCACTGAAGCAGAGCCCCAAAGTCCTTGTAGTACAGAATTTCGACATGTTCAAAGAAAAAGAGCCTTTGGGTTCCATTGATGGCGATCCAGGTTTCAGTTACACGCCACTGCTGTACTCCAAAGGCAACCCGGGCATCATGTCGCCCCTAGCGAAGAAGAAGCTCCTGTCGCAGGTCAGCGGGGCAAACCTCTCGTGTAGCTATCCTTATGGCTCGCCCCCTCCTTTGATCAGCAAGAAGAAGTTGAGCAGCAGAGAAGAGCAGTCACTGAGCATGCCCCAAGCTCTTCATGCCCCTGTGATGGAGGCCGCAGTGGTCAGCAGGCCCTCTGTGATCCAACACGTACAGAGTTTTAAGCCCAAAAATTCAGAGGAAAGGAAACCTGTGAACGAAACCTATCGGCACGAGTTGCTGTTAAAGAAAGTGGATTCGGAGTGCTGTGATTTTACCAAGCAACACCTGACTACTCTAGCTGAGTCCTATGCGCTGAAATCAGAAATTCAGGATATGAAAGACAGAATGAATGAGAAGAGAGCCCTCCACCATTCCCACATGCCCACCTTCTTGACAGACTTTTACTCGTCTCCTCACCTGCACAGCCTTTATAGGCACACCGAGCACCACCTTAATAACGAACAGACGTCCAAGTATCTCCCTCGGGACATGTTCAGAGAGTCGGAAAACATTTCCATGTTCCCTCAGCACAAGCACCTGGATAAGCGTAACTTATGCTATCACCCCCCTTTACATCAACAAGAGAAAAAGACCCCACTGGATGCCTCTGTGGATGATCAGCCGACTGATCTGAGTCTTCCGAAAAGTTCCCACAAGCAGACTGCAAAAGGTGTGGGGTCCAGCCTCTTGCATGCTTCAGCGGGGCATCCAGAGAGCAAAAGTATGCCCCAGTTCCAAGCCCTGAGTGGCCAGCCTCTGGGCCTAGACTGTAATCCCAAAGCTTGTCGTGTCTCCCCAATGACTGTCTTGGCACCCAAAAAGCAGCATAGTGAGCCCTTCCTCAGGTCCAGCAAACCACAGAACTTGAGGAAGATGGAAGGCATGGCCCACCCCATCCTCAGCCACAAAACAAATGTCCAACCTGTCGGGGCAGCTCGGCCTTTGAAGCGCAGCCTGGAGGATTTGGACAAAGCCATTTCAGAAAAAAAGATCCGCGCTGTCTCACCCCTGCGCTTACCAAAGGAAGCACCCACTAAAGATAAGGGTCTCGAGCCAGAGGTTGATGGCAGCAAACTGGCGCATGGCCTGCCCTCTGGCAGCATGATCGAGGGCCACAAATTCCCCCTATCGAGCCCTATCTTCACAGGTTTGTACCCAGGGACTCTCTGCAGCGGCCTAAGCAACCGCATTCCTGCTGGGTACTCTCATCCTCTGCAGTACTTGAAAAACCAGACAGTGCTTTCTCCACTAATGCAGCCTTTGGCTCTCCATTCGTTCATGGTGCAGAGACAATTCCTTACCTCCCCTGGCAATTCGCAGCAGCTTTACAGGCATTTAGCTGCGGCAACTCCTGTCGGAAGTTCGTACGGTGACCTTTTGCACAACAACATTTATCCTTTGGCTGCTATCAATCCTCAGGCTGCTTTCCCACCTTCTCAGCTGTCTTCTGTACATCCAAGCACAAAACTGTAAATCCTCCCTTTAAAAACAAACAAAAAGAGCAACATTCCTTTACCCTGTGATGTCTTGCGAAATTTAAAACAAACAAACAAAAAAAGAAATCTATATTTGTGTTAACCAATAGGTGGTTTTGTCTCTGATTTCCGAATGCCTCAAATGTGATTGAGACAAGACTGGTTCTGTTGGGCTCCTTTTTTTCACCTCTGGCGCCCACATCTACTTCTCCTGTAGTCATTCACTTTGCCTAGCAGGGTTCCAAAAGGATCTCTGCCTTGCTTGAAAAAAGAGTCAGAGCAGAGCAGACCAGGTGGTGAGTTAGGCCTTGTTTTTGCTCTTGGAGAAAACGGTCTGGGTTTTTTGGGGGGGGGGTATGTCTCGTCCCCTCCTTGCTTCCCAGGAGTGGGTTTGGAGCAGTTCAAATCAGGAGGAAAGGGAGGTCTGATGGAAAAGGTGTTAGGCAGTGCACATGGTCATCAGTGGATGTTGCTTCTTTGGGTACCATTTCGTTTCCTGACTTGTAGGAGTCCAGATCAATGCAATGTATAGTATAGACCGATCTTAACACTATTAAACCAGAAAAAAAGTAAAACACTGTTCAATTGGACTGTACATCCCTGTTTCATAAACAGCAAACAAAATTTACTAGTGTCAACTTGGCTTGTATAATTTATATAGGTTCTTATTTTCCAACATTAGCCTATGCTCTGTTTGGTTTTTTGACCTTTTATCACATCTTTTTCGTGTGAAAGAAAAAAATGGCAATCTCTGTTGAGGGTCCTTTTTTAATGCATCTGTTTTTTCCTTCCTCTGCTTATTCTTTTTTTGAAAAGCAGCTTTTGGGGGAGTAGCTATTGTCATTGTTTACAAAACAAAAGCATTCATTTTTGACAAGCCTTTACATTGAAGAGAAGCTTACTGTAGATCATGCCAATGGTGCGATAATCCCAAGCTTCATGTCCTTCTCCCGAGGCCTGATGCCAAAAGGTGCCAAGCTCTCACCTCGTCAATCCGAACAGTCCTAATTTGTACATAAGTTGCTCTTTCAGCGGATGCTGAGACTTGGCTTTGCTGTAATCATGCTCTGTGAATTTGTTAGGAACTGTACTTCTCCTTGTCTAGGCTGTGAAGCAGCCTTGCATATTCAGGGAACATATTCAGGACTGTGCTGGCAATGTGTTACTCAATAACAGTGGAGTCTAGAGGTCCTTTCTTGTAGGCTGTGAAACTATTTCAAGAATTTCAGCCATAGGCAGAGAGAAAATGTGGTTGCAAGGCGGCCTGGATTCTGCCCTGCGGAAGGGAGATTGGTGAGAACTGATGTCCTTTAGCAAAGGCCAGAGTTTGGAGGGCAGTTTGACGGACAGATTTGGCACTCTTTGCTTGGGGGTGCCTTCTAGTCCACTAGAGGGTTCCTAGCAGTCAGTCCTAAAAAGCGTTGGACAGTCTGTCTTGTTCCAGGGAAATATTTTTAAGATTTGGTTTAGCATTAAACCATAAGGGCAGCTTAGTCTATAAACCACTTAAATCCCAGCGTACTTGACTCTTTGGTCCCATTGAACAAAAGTTTCAAGTCAGTGAAACTTAACCTGAGCCTGGGTGTCCCATTGACTCTGAGAGGGACATTCCTGCTGAAAGCTAAAATTGTCTTGAGGTGGTTTTTTTGGAACAGGCCAGTGTGTTCAGATTTACTTCAAAAAACAGGAGCATGGCACAAAAGGTCAGCAAATGTTTTTTGTTTTTTTTAAGGGTATATATTTTGAACAGGGCAAGGGCTCAAAAAGGCCCGTAACATGGGCAAGCGGCACATTTAGACACAGGCACAACCCCGTGTCCTCCTTACACACATGAACAGCAACAGTTGTGGGCCTTAGCTGGCTGCTTGCTCTTCATTGGCTTTAGCTTTGACTTATACTTGAGGAGAGAACACCTCATGTGTGAAAGGTGACGTCTCTGACAGCCAATGTTTTTTGAATAGCCTTTTGCCTACATGAGGAGTTCCCAACCTCTTTGGGACTGGGGGCACCTTTGGAATTCTGACACGGCGTGGTGGACGCAACCACAAAATGGCTGCCACTGAAGGTGGAGCCATGCACACACCCAGGGGAAGTCCAAGTGTAGGGGAGAAGAAAGGTAATTTTAAAAAATGCACTGGGAAAGAGTGAGGTAATAAAACCAATGCTGGTGTCAACTGCTGCCAAAGCAACCTTATTTTAATTTGCACAGCCAATCAGACCAGTGGCCTATCAGAAGCTGAAAACGCTTGGCAAACACCAGCTAAGGTGTTGGTGCCACAGGCACCACATTGGGGACCTCTGGCCTACATCTTTGGGAGAGCAGCAGAGGGCATAAGGGGCAGACTCGTGTTTACATAAGAGGAAAGGTGTTAATGAGTCCCTTCCAGGTGCCTGGGCTTATAGGAGAGAAAGTGTCTGAGGTGTATAATGGGAAGAAGGCCCTTGACCTTGAGTCTTACGTTAAGGAGCAGCCCTTGGGGTGGGGAAGTGCAGGTTCAGCCTACAAGTTGCCAATATGTCAGCTCGATGGCCGTTGACCGATGCCAGGAGTGGAATTTCAGATGCTGTAGTTGGCTGTAGTCAGGTCAATGAAACAATGCTTATTATTGACATTGGATAAAATCTGTGCTGTAGCGTTAACAACACAGCTACGTCCTTGGATGCTGTCAGTTCAGGTCTCACGGACTTGCCCAAGTACCACCTCCAGTTCTTGAAGTGTCAGCAGAACATGGATCCAAGCCACCACCACCCTATGTTGTACACAACTGGCTGTTGCCAATGATCCAGCTTAACCAGGGTAACCCAGGGAGCTGCCGGGCTCAAAGTGAACATGGACCAGCTAGAATTACATGAAGCTGAGACACAGCAACCTTTCCCCAAGTCTTGTTTGTTTGTTTGTTAAGAGTAAAAGCCAATAAGCGGTGGGTCCCCCCCCTCAGGAAAGCAGTCTTACGATGGTGTGGATTCATTGTATGGGACACCCCTGCTTCGGGTATGGAAGTGTGGACAACTACACAGAGAGGCGGAAGCATTTTTTTTTTTACAGTGTGAAAACTGGTTGTGCTCTGAACCCTTCCCAGATAGCAATTCAAATGCAAAAAAACCATCAAAAACGACTGGAGTCTACTGGAAACTACTTAAAGAAACACCTTGCATGCATGCTAGACAGCCTATATTAAAGTATCCTGTGATATGAAGCCAACTGCAATATATAGTGTAACCTATTTAATATACAACGGGGGGGACCAGAATAGTAGACAGCTACTGTTAAAGATCAATGTTATCTTCAATTAAATGCTTTTATGTTCTTGTGATAAAACTATAATCATGATGCATAAGCAAGACTAGTAGAATTTAGCACCTAAATGTGCCAACGCAGACATTTTTTCCTGCTGTGCTTCAAACATTAAAGAAAGAAAACAACACCGTTGCATTTGATCATATGCCATAAAGGGCATTGTTAGTAAAAACAACAGCAAAACAGACAACTGCACTAAACCTGACTAATGTAATAATTGAAGGGGGAGGAGACAAGGATTACAAACCTGTAATGGCTATTGTCAGAATTGTGAGCCTGGTATTGTAAGTCAGGGAATGCAATGCCTCTCTGATTTGTGTCAGATAATCAGCACATCAGATTGCCTGATCGCTCTTATGTTACAGGATGTTTTCAAAGGATTTGGTTTGGATCAGCACAGCTCTGTCAGACCTACCTACTGCAGGTGAAGGCAGTTCTCATTGGCTCATGGTGGTACCCCCTCCCCCCAGAAAGTTCCCTGAAAAAAGTAGCATGGTGCATGCATCTTTTTTTTTTTTGCACATGTGGAACTCCTCTATGTTCCAAGTCTCACAACCCTAGAATTACTCTTATTTTTTGAAAGTTTGCTCTAGCAACCTTACCCATTAATCTAATGTTTTTATTTGACAAGTCTCCAATTTCAGTTTTATTACATTATTTTGGAATATGCTTGGACTGTTTTAAAATATCACAGTGCAGGGTTACTTGATTTCTCTCCACAACCACCCCGCCACCCCATTTGTTCAATAGAAAACTGTCTAAGAAAGTTCACAGAGTATTGACCAAAATAAGGAGCCTCAGTGGCGTAATCCCCAGTAGGAGGCTGTGCATTATTTAAGAATGCTTTAAAAAAATTCCATTATTTCTTTTAGGTATTAAATTTTCCATGGCAAAGGCCTACTTTAAATGTGGCTTTGTTTGAGTTCAAGGGGCCCTATTAATGAATGAAATTTGCGCAAGTTTTCCTTCGTGCAATCAAGCCATTGTTAGTGGTAGGTTAGTACAGGAAACAGCAGAATCTAATTGGCAACAGAGTAATAAATCTATTTACCAAGAGCTGGTTCCAAGAAATGTTGCAATTGCAATGAACTGTTATTGAAGATTCTGAAGGCTGGTGCAATTAAAAACAAAGAAAAACATTTTTTTCTCCATGTAATGTCTTGGTAGGAGGAAGAAAAACTCCAGAACTGTGTTAGGTAAGGCCTTTTGCAACTGGATTCTAAATCAAAATAGACAACTAAGTTTGTTAATTTTAACTCCTAGCCCCAAATAAAACAGATACATTCCCTTTTTAGTGAATCATGCCTAAACTCTTCAACAAACAGAGCAACAAACTGTTGCTATGACTTGCACGCTGTCACCTGGAGGGGTGTGGTTGTCGCCACTTCTGTAATTACTCTCCACTCTGGGTAACATCTATAATTTTGTGTGCACAATCCAAGAAAGTTGTGTCTTTGGCCCTGTTCCCATGTTGCCCAGGACAGCATATGGTTGCTAACCTATGCATGCCCATGTAGCTAGGCAGATCAGGCAGTTACAGGCCATGCTAGCAACAGCTCTCTCATAGGGTAGCGTGTAATTCTCCTATCAGCCCTAACTATCTGGGTTGATGTCACCTGAAGGAACGTATGGGAGAAGCCGGACTGGCACCAGCAGTATGTCAATGAAGCTTAGCTTTGCTAGATAACCCTAAACTCTGTCCCCTGGTGGTATGACTCGCAGAAGCCAGGAGATGGCCACGGAAATATTGTATGTGGTGTGTGTGTGCCTTGGAAAAGGAGAGATTGGTTTTTAGTCACTCATTGTTCCACCTGGTCAGATCGTGTGATGGTGAGCATGGTCAAAATTTCATAACTCGTGATGCTTGTACTGACAACCGATTTCACTGACATGAGCTCTGTAGTAATTAAACTCCTGTCGTGAGCACTTATCCAATGTTGCTGTAAATGTATTGGATATTTCCCCTCTTCAACTCCTAGTTTAAATATGGTCTAACAAAGGCAGCATAATCCACTAGCTGTTTATACTTTGTTTCCATACTTTCTTTTGTTGTAAATAGTGTATACATTCTTGTGATTCAAGTTATTGTAGCTTATATGCGCTGTAAGGTGATTATTTGTATATAGAACAAAATGGCCCAGTGATATTATATAGTTTCCCATTTTTTTAAAAAAAGAATAATAATAATAATATAGGGGTTATTGAGTAACCTTTCACATTAAATAAGTTTAAACACTACCAGAAAGAAAGAAAGAGAAAAAAGCTGAGCCAACTATAAACACTCAATTTTTGTATGTTTTCCAAATTGTATGTATTAATGCTTTTGATACTGTATTATGTGCCAATACTTTCCCAATCACATAGCAAGCAAAAGATATTTTGTACTTTTTGATCCACTGTAATATTTAATAAAAAATGTTACTATCTGTTCCCTTTTTTGTGCCTTTTGACTAATAAACAGTTCTTATCACATAGGAGATTACAGATTTTTTTTCCAGTGACCTTTTGATCTCTGAAAGGCAGATTCTCTCCAGAGAAAGCTCTTCCCCCCCCCCCCACAAATCCGATGAAACCTATACAACCTTTCAGTTTGCCAAAAGTGAGAAGCATCAGCAAAGGTGGCCTCCCTTCAACTGGCTTCTCTGGTTCAAGGACTGCTATAAGGTCAGGGCTGTGTGTGCTACTTTCATGCTGAGGCCCTATAAGGCATCTTTGGGGTGGGGAAGGATGAATAAATGATTGGGGCCCCCACTTTCCTTGTGTAATGGTATTTGTGTGTATGTCTGTGTGCAAAGTGCTGTTAAGTCCCAGCTGACTTATGGCGACCCCTTATGGGGTTTTCATGGCAAGAGACTAACAGAGGTGGTTTGCCAGTGCCTTCCTCTGCACAGCAACGCTAGTATTTCCTTGGTGGTCTCCCATCCAAAGACTAACCAGGGCTGACCCTGCTTAGCTTCTGAAATCTGACGAGATTGGGCTGTACCATGCTGCCTTCCCTCCTGTAATGGTATTTACCTGAACCCCAATTTGAGTGAGACAGTGTGGGAAGGGGGCAAGATTGGGTTGGGAGGTGGGCAGCTCCTATCCAATTTCCCTTCAAACTGTCAGGTTCTTGAGGTTCTTAGGTTCTGTGCACCTTTGCAGCTGAAAGTCTGGGCGGTGAGTTAATTGGGGTCAGCAGACCCAGTGTTTTTCCATTCCCAATGTGAGAATGACAACCCCTAAAATCTTGCAGCATTCTAGATGGGGTGGGGGATTAGAATTAGGAGATGTCCCCCTTACTGTGTGCCTCCAACTGCAACCCCTCCCAACGTACTGTTAGTTGCTCGGGGCTGTACCAGCCAAGTTCCCTTTTGCCTTTCTGCCTTCCAGTATTTTGTAGCTCCTAGAGACCATGGATCTTCACACGGCTTTTTGGAGCATATATGTGTGTGTTTGATTAAGTTGTCAAAAAGTATATTCTCCTGCATCCCATACATGCCATCAAGTTGCAGCTGTCATGGCAACCCTGTAGGGTTTTCAAGGCAAGAGACTAACAGGTGGTTTGCCATTGCCTTTCTCTGCATAGCAACCTTGCACTTCCTTGATGGTCTCCCATCCAAGGGCCGACCCTGCTTAGCTTCCAAGATCAGGCTAGCCCTGGCACATCCCATACATACAGGAAGTCTTACATCAATCTTGAGAGGACCTTTTGAGAAGAATAGATATCAGATCACCAAGTTCCCTGTGAAGAGAATTATTATGCACCGTGTTAGCTTAAACACTGTGACAAGAGGAATTATGCAACATATGTAGATTACAGTCTTGTTTTGCAGATTATGGAGGGGTTTTTCCCCCAATCTGTGTAATTTATATTTCTTCTGGTAACCATGAGGACAGGCACAGAGCTACAACTAAAACCCACTCCCTGACCGGGGATGCAGCAAAATATCTCCCCCTTTTCTTTTGTATTTCACATCCAGCTTTATTAACATTTCAGGGAAGCTCAAACACTTGCACTAACTATTTTGTGATATTTTGCTTGGGCCTGATAAAAAGAGCCTTGCACTGTTGAAGCACATGGCAAGTGTTACAACAGGCAAAAGAACTGGAGCCCTTGCTTCACAGGATTAATGAGGCTTATAGAAAAGAGCATAATCTCACATAATGATTGGATCAATACGTTACACAAAAAAGTATTGGCAAATCTGACAACAGGCAGTCGGACAGCAAACTCAAATCAAATGAAATATTTATTGGCTTGACCATGGGAGTCACAATAGCATAAGCATACATTTAAAGTAAGCAAACAATACTACACCCACTAGTTACATATGCAAGCCTTAGAAGACAAGTAAAACATTCATATTAAAAACACACACCATGGTCTTTATAGCAAAAATACCAAAAAAAAAAAAATTCTTACAAAGTTCTTTCTAAAACAAACAAGAAGATCCTTTGCATGTTTACTCAAATATTTGTTTATATATTTACTTCCTTTGTGTCATGGGACCTGGTGGACAGGGGGCTGGATAAGGAGGGGAACTGAAGGTGTTGGACTAGAATTGGAGGGACCCGGGTTCAAATCCCCACTGTGCCACAGAAGCTTGTTGGATGACCTTGGGCCAGTCACATATACTCAGTCAAACCTACTTCACAGAGTTTTTTTAAGGATAAACTGGAGAGAGGATGTAAAGTGCTTTGAGTCCCTAGTGAGGAGAAAGCCTGGGTATAAATAATGGAAATAAATACATTTATCCCCCCGCCTTTCTTCCTACTGGGGACCCAAAGCAACGTACATCATTCTCTGCCTTCCATTTTAGCCTCCTAACAACCCTGTGAGGTAGGCTGAGAATGTGTGTTACTAGCCCAAAGTGACATGTCAGGGTAGGGATTCAAACCTGGGTCTCCCCAATTTTAGTCTAACCATTACCCATAGATGCAAACGAGAACAAAACTTTTCAAAAGATCAGAAAGTCCCTTCAGGCAAAATCTCATGTGTATGGCTCCTTTAACAAGAGAGGAAACTTGTGCTGCGAGACACCCCACCTCCCAAATAAATCCCTGCTAATAGAGGACCATTTTGGCCTCAGTGGCTTATTCATACGACGACTGTGGACTAACCCAAGTGTCCTTCCTTTCCAGATTGCATCATGCCCATGGCAAAGAGTCTAGGTTATCAGACTGTCCCACAAGGAATATGCCTTGCCATTTGGTATTCCGATGCACAGGGCACATTTGAGAAGTTTGCCGCGGCACGCAAAACGGAAACTTGTGCCAAAGAAAGCAGACGACTCATGTGCCACAAGCACAGCTTAACCCAGGCAGGGAAAATAAAACCATTCTAGTCAGAGACGGGTATGGCTGCCGTGCGCATGGCCACGCCTGACTGTGATGGTCTGCAGCTGCTCAGGCGATGTTTTAAAACAGTGGTTCCCAACCTTTTTTTGACCAGGGACCACTAGGGCTTTTTTGTTCGGGGCAGGGACCCCAAGGTTCAAAATAAAAATTCCGAGAATTTGAAAATAAACTTTAATCATAACTGTTAGTTAAACATTAAACTTAGAATAATATTTGAATATATATATTTTTATAATAGAGAACTTTTAATTGAAAATATTAATTTATTATGGGTTTATAACTTTGTTTCGCGGACCTTAATTTAGTTCTCGCAGACCCCTGGGGGTCCACGGACCCCCAGTTGGGAACCAGTGTTTTAAAATGTATGATACCCCCCCCCATGCAGACTATTTTTCTAAACGGTCTAAAATTTAGGCACAAACATTTGACCACAAGATGGCATTGTGTGCATTTTCTGGTCTGTGAATGGAAAAAGCAGAACAATCTGGGAAGGCCTCCCCCCCCCCCGCATTTTGTTTTCCTGTTTTAAGTAAAAGAATCAACAACGTGGGCTGTAACTTATACCCTGAGCATTCGAGACAATGAACTACTTCACAAAGAAAGAAAAGAAAACGTGAACTATAACACTGGGGGGAAACTTTGCTGTTCCGATACATCACATAGACATCACATATCAGGAAACAGATTGCGGGTGGATGGTAGGTTAATTTGGACTGTAGTAGGTTAATTTGAACTTCAGAACAATGTCTCAAATCCTTTTAAACCAGCCCGATACTGGAGCCTCGATCTCTCTTCTGGTAGAAAGCTATGCACATTTGGCTTTTGGGGATTAAATGTTGCTAAATATATTTCTAAGTAACACACACCATCTCAGGTTCCATTGGTAGACTATATCCAGTCATATTCGTAACTGAATCCAATTCCATAAATTTATCATCTGATTAGAACCAAACTATGTGCAAAGAGTTTGCATAGGGTTTGTTTGTTTGTTTGTTTGTTTGTTTTGCCATCGTCACAACAAACATGGCGACCCTGGGAGGTTTTCAAAGCAAGAGGTGTTCAGAGGTTGTTTGCCATTGCCTGCCTCTACATCTTAACCCTCGTATTCCCATCCAAATACTAGCTAGGGCCGACCCTGCTTAGCCAAGATCCAACAAGATCAAGCTATCCTGGGACATCCAGGTCAGCCAGCCCATGAGAAGATGAGACACCAGAAAAGACAATAATGCTAGGGAAAGTTTACAGCAGGAAAAGAGGAGGACCCAACCTGAGAAGGAAGCAACGGCCCTCAGTTTGCAAGATCTGAGCAAGGCTGTTAAAGTTTTGGAGGACATTGATTCATAGGGTTGCCATGAGTTGGAAGCAACTTGACAGCATTTAACACACACACACACACACACAATTTATAGGGTGTCAGATACCATCAAGACTTTTATTTTTTACCTGTGAGAGAGGAGGGCCACAAGAGTGACTATACCACCACTGGTCCAGCTGAGTTTAAAAACAGCTAGGGTGGGTTGAGGCAGGGCTGCAATAGGCAGGATAGTTCCTCTCTCCAGGCTGGAACCTGATAAAAAGGCAGGCCCACCTGAGAGAGAGGAGGACAAACTTCAAGGAAAGGTGGCTGTCAAGGGAAGACTTACTTGCAGGTCACTTGTATGAGGTATGAGTCCTGACAGCTGTCAAGAAAGGAAAAGGCCTGGAGGGGAAAAGGAGGCAAAGAACAGTACCAGGCAGAGCCCCACCGTAGATGAGGTGGGGCTAGCAGACAGGCTTTGAACTTTGGGAAGGGATTGTAGTAGGTGATATGAATGTTCTATAACAACTCTTTCCCTATTCTGGAATTAAAGTCATTTTGGCTTAAAGGTAGAGAAAAGTGAGGTATAAAAACAAACCTTCTTCCCAAGAGCTCGGCAAAGATTATGAATTTAATATCTTGTATTTACAAAAGGTTCCAATAGAGGTTCCAGTAGAGGTTCCACAACAATCTAACAATTTAAGTGGGAGACCCTGGGTCAGAGAATTTACTATTTAAAAAAATTATGCATTAATGTTCTTTCCCTTCCAATCATATTCACTTGTAAAGAACCTGAGGTCCAGTGGAGGACATTTAGGAATTTTAAATATTTATTTTATTTTCTTGGAACCTAATCTAGCTAGGATGTTCTTTTCCACTAATCGCCAGCCAAATGGAATTTCTGCCTCCCCCCCTCCACTGCAGCTCACTGAACTGCTCCTGAGGAACAGGGAAACCTCAAAAACAGAATGAGTGGTGGATGGGGGGGGGGTCTGTGATGAGAGGGGGAAACCAGTGAAAAAAACTTTTATTTAAACTTACCTTGAATCAAAAGCATTTGGCTTCCTGTGTATTACCCTCATGGAAAATTCCAGGTCATTATTATTGGTGCAAGGTCAGCAGATGTACTGGATTCAATTTTAACAATGTGGTGTACTGCTATAATATTGAATACTTGCTGGACTACAGCTGCCCCTTGAGTCTCAGAGAAAAGCAGGCTAAACGTTAAATTTTTGTTAATAATAATGAATCGCTAGTACTAATGGGTTGTTCTACCACAAAGAAATGGTGTGAGAGATTTTACATTTTTAGAACATATGTATGAAAATAAGTTAAAACTTATTTCCCCACTGTTTCATTATTGTGCTTCCATTTAAAATTCTGCCATATTGCATTTTAGATCCATAGATTAATTTTACCAGTACATTTGTTGTTTTATATATATATGTTAATAAAACACACACACACACACACACACACACACACACACACACACACATATATATATATATATATATATATATATATATATATATATATATATATATATATATATATGTTTTATTAACATTTTAACATAGGCATACACATACCCATTCACATACAGACTGGCCTTTTTCCAGGGAAACTAATTAACAATTTTAAATAATAGTATACATGACATATTTCTTCATCTATGTGTATATAAGCTTTCTATTCTTTACTAGTCACACTACTAGTCTTCTAATTATTCCAGATTCCAAAGTTCTAATTTCTAACATTATAAATCTTTTCTATTGCTTCTATTTTAATCTTTTATTTGCTTTTTACCCTTCAGGGGGAAAAAATCTCCTAAACTTTCAAGTTAGCATAATCAAGATAACATTTCCATTTCTTTTGAAATTCTTCTATCGTTTTCCCTTTCAGCATGCTGGTTAATTTGGCCATCACCGCATATTCTCCCATTTTCTGTTGCCATTTCTCTATTTCTGGAACATCTTCTTGTTTCCATACCGTTGCTAAAACCATTCTTGCTGCATTCGTCATATAGCTAAATAGTTCTTTATGGTTCATTTCCAAATTTTCTGGTTCTATTCCCAATAACATAGTTTCAGGATTCAATGGAAATTTAAATTTAAAGATGTTCTGCATTTCTTGGTGGACCTGTATCCAAAATTTCTTTACTTTTTTGCAAGTCCACCAGGAATGGAAATAAATCCCATCCTTTTCTTTACATTTCCAGCAGTGACCATCGTATGACTCATCCATCTCTTAAATGTCCATAGGTGTTATATACCATCTAAAAAAATTGCTTGTACCAGTTCTCTCTCAAATTGTAGCTACAAGTAAATTTGATTGATTTATTCCATAATTTTTCTCATTGTTGCATCGGAATCTCTTTTTTAAAGTTCTGCATCCATTTAACCATATATATTTTTGCTTGTTCTTGTTCTGTCTCATATTTTAATAACAGTTTGTATATTTTCCCCAGGATGTGATCTGTTTCTTTATTACAGTTTCAAACTCTGTAGTACAACATTTGTGTCGATTTATTTCTTCTAGTTTGCTAGTTTGCTCAAGCAATCAAAAGTCTGGTTCTGTACCTGCTTCACAACTAGATTCTAGAGGTGAATAAAGCAGTAGGTTAAACATCCTTGTACAGTTGAGATCTGTCCAATACTTGGTTTATTATACATTGTTGCTTTTTACAGAAATCATACCATTTGTTGTATTCACTTAGCAAATCATGCGATGGTTTCATGGACATTGTTTACTTCATGATGCCCCCTTCTCCACATATTCTAGAAAAGGCAGCCATCTATTTAAAACGTTCTTAAAGAGAAGTTATTTGCTACTTTGGTTATGAAGATATTTAAAATTAATAGGTTCCACACCTTCTCATACCACTGCCCAGTAGAACTTATCTTAGTTTTTCCCAAGTATGAGGCAATCAGAAATTTTGCTGCCAGTAGCAGTATCGAAATAAGTTCCCTTTTTTGGGTACAGAGTTGTATATCAACCTGTTTCAGTATCGAAATCAGTTCCCTTTTTTGGGTACAGAGTTTTTGTATATCAAATTTTACTAGTAAACCAATTATGCATCATGGGGGACTTTATATTGTGTGATTAATTCTCTCTCTCTTGCAAGATCTTGTCCAAAAATAAACTAACTTTAGGGCATGTCCACCACATCCTTTACAGCATAGACCTGATTGCCCTGGTATGATATGATGACGAGAGGGTTGTGATTTTATTAACCTGTTCTTTAATGTTGGTGGAAGCTGATATAATGAAACCAAGTATTCAGGGCCAGATGAATTGCATCCAAGGGTACTCAAAGAACTTGCAGATATAATTTCTGAGCCTCTGTCCATTATTTTTGAGAAGTCTTGGAGAACAGGTGAGGTGCCAGAAGATTGGAGGCGGGCAGATGTTGTCCCCATCTTCAAGAAGGGGAAAAAGGAGGATCCAGATAACTACCAACCCATCAGCTTGACTTCTATACTGGGAAAAGTTTTTGAACAAATCATCATACAGTCAGTGCTTGACCATTTAGAAAGGATGGATCACTACGAGCCAGCATGGGTTTCTCAAGACAACGTAATGTCAGACTAATCTTATCTCCTTTTTTTAGAAAGTTACTACCTTGCTGGATCAGGGGAATGCTGTAGACATAGTTTATCTTGATTTCAGTAAAGCTTTTGATATGGTTCCACATAGTATTCTTGTCGGCAAATTGGGAAAATGTGGTTTAGATCCTACTACTGTTGGGTGGATCTGTACCTGGTTGACAGATTGCATCCAAAGAGTTCTAGTTAATGGTTCCTCATCCACTTGGAGAGACGTGACTAGTGGAGTACCTCAGGGAATTGTCCTGGGCCCTGTGTTGTTCAACATTTTTATAAATGATTTGGATGAAGGAATAGAGGGGATGCTTATTAAATCTGCAGATGATACTAAATTGGGAGGGGTAGCAAATACGGTAGAAGACAGAGCCAGGATCCAAGATTATTTTGACAGGCTGGAGAACTGGGCTAAAACTAATACAATGCACTTCAACAAAGATAAATGTAAAGTTCTACATTTAGATAGGAAAAATCAAATGCATAATTATAGGATGGAGGAGACTTATCTGAGCAGTAGTGTGTGTGAAAAGAATTTTGGGGTCTTAGTAGACCAAACACTGAACATGAGTCAGCAGTGTGAGGTGGTAGCTTAAAAGGCAAATGTATTCTTGGCCTGTATCAACAAAAGAATAGTGTCCAGATCACATGAAGTAATGGTATAGCTTTACTCTGCTCTGGTTAGACCTCACGTAGAGTATTGTGTTCAGTTTTGGGCGCCACAATTTAAGAAGGATGTAGACAAGCTGGACCGTGTCCAGAGGAGGGCAACAAAGATGGTGAGGGGTCTGGAGACCAAGTCTTATGAGGAAAGGTTGAAGGAGCTGGTTATGTTTAGCCTGAAGAGGAGAAGACTGAGAGGGGATATGATAACCATCTTCAAGTACTTGAAGGGCTGTCATATAGAGGATGGTGCCGAATTGTTTTCTGTTGCCCCAGAAGGTTGGACTAGAACCAACGGGTTGAAATTAAATCAAAAGAGTTTCAGTCTAGACATTAGGAAGAATTTTCTAACAGTTAGAGCAGTTCCTCAGTGGAACAGGCTTCCTCAGGAGGTGGTAAGCTCTCCTTCCCTGGAGGTTTTTAAGAAGAGGTTAGATGGCCATCTGTCAGCAATGCTGATTCTATGACCTTAAGCAGATGAGGGAGGGCATCTTGGCCATCTTCTGAGCATGAAGTAGGGCTCATTGGGGGTGTTGGGGGGAGGTAGCTGGGCTGATTTACCACTCAAACTAAGGGATACTTTACCACTCAAACGAAGAGGAAAAGGTCCCTCGCGAGGCGGCACTTCCGGTTGCCGGAAGTGATTCACACTCTCGCGCGCACACACGCAATCGCGCACACAGCCCCATAGCCTCCTGCCAGAGTAGAGGAGGGACCTGGTAAGCCTACAACAAACATTTTATATGATTGTTAAGCCCTTTGCATTTAAGGGTAAGACATTTTTTAAAAAAAATTATATATTTTTTTTATTTTTATAACATAAAATAAAAATAAACAAACACAATAATAGTAATACAAAACATTAAAAAAAGAAAATACAAAAGGGTATCTATATAAACTTATCAATACATTTACAATTACAGAGTATATAAAATTGGAAAAACTAAGATACCCCTTTGACCCTCCACCCACCTTAAAAAAGTGACCCATCACCCGACTTCCGTAGAAGTGTCTTAACAGTATTGAAGATATTATTAACTATAAAATATAAATTTATTAAATCTAATTTCTATAACTCTCTAAGTAAAATAGTAAAATCCATTTTTGCCAGTTTATCCCAATATGTGGCGGCCTTACCCCTAGTTTTTTTAAATTCTTCCAAATCCTTTCCGTGTAGGAATTCCGTTAATTTGGCCATCCTCATATAAATCCATAATTTTTTTTAATGGCATATATTTAGTCCATTTGTAGTAATGGGGAACATACATATGTAATCGCGTCTTTTTCTTTAAACAAGATCTGTACTAAGAATAACTTTAAAACGTTAACTTGTTTTCACACACAAATAGGGAGAAAGGGATAACTCCGGACTTGGAAATAATTTATTTCCCAAGAGGCTACAAACGGCCCCTTTGGAGGAAAAAGATTTACCTATATAACCCCCCCCTCCCCACCACTTTATGAATATCAACTTTGCAACTTGCATATTTAACATATTATAACATTATTATACCATACCATACCATTATCAGAAGTTTCCATTGCCCGTATTTATACAGGGGTATCAAACTGAACCTAGTAAGTAGCTAAAAGTATAAATAGCAAAGTATAAATGAGTTGGTATAGACCCAAGTTATATTTCAAGTAGTAAGTTTGTTTTTTCAGACCACCTTCCACTGTCATCCAGGTTTGAATATTCTCTTTGTTGTTGCTCTTTTTTCAGAGTGAGGATCGATGTTGAGAGTTTCCAGCAGTTTCATGCTCTGAGATTCATTAGTAGCTGTGATAAAGGAGCCTTTTATGTCTCACTATCAGCTTAAATGATTTTGTGTTTATGCAAAGTTTCTGTGACTGCTATAAGCTGCTGACTTCCCGAAGTCTCTGCTGATATACCCTGAAAGACTTGTGTCTGCATCTCTTGAAAAGGGAAAAAGCCCCTTTCCTGTGCTACTCGTAGAATTTTCTCCTTCAATCAATGATGCAGGAAGCAAGGAATGATATCTCCAGGAAATTTTGAATTGGTAAAGGACCGATTTGGTGGGCTCTTTCAATTACTAAAGAGATTCCTTCTTCCAGCTGCAGGACTTGAGATGCATCTGTGCCTTCCACTTTTTAAACAAATCCGCAAAAATTATTCTGGCTGCTCTGTCCTTTGAATTTTCGGTTTGAATTTTTGCTTTTAACAATTTGGTTTGAATTTTTGCTTTTAACAATTCCCCACTATGTTGCAGGGGCCTTTGGGTCTCCACTGCTGCATTTGCTGTATTTGCAACTTCTGTTAAACTTTCCTTTATTTCCTTAAGCTGGGAGGTTATAGGGCACCATAATATATTCCAATTTGGAAATTAGTTTTTTGTTGCTCTGCCAAGGGGGGTCAAGATATCTTACTTTGTAGCAATCTTTTTAGCATTTTGGAAATGCCCAGAGCCTTGAGCTTCCCCTGCAGCCATTTTACCTCCCTCCTCTGTGAGGTAAGCCCTTTAAAAATGTCCCCCCCATTTAACAGCCACTAAATCTGGCTATTCTACCTCCTCTGTAATTTCAGCGAGTTTTACATTTGATTTTCTTGTTTCAAAGTCCAATTTCTCCAATCTATCTAATTTCCCTTGAATCATCTTTCTGTGTTGTTCCAATACAAATGTCCTAAGTGGTCACTTTCTTAACTTGCTATTTTTTCCTCTGTCTTTACTTTCTCCTCAGATGGTTTGATTTCATACCCCCTTACCATTTTTGCAAATCTTCAGTTTTCAATACTTTTATCCCCATTTTTGAAGCTGTTCTGCCAGTTTCAACTCTCGCTCGCTATTAATTGTTCCTTGCATCAGATTCCTTTTTAATCTTCATGGTCATTTGGACCTTTGAGGGAGATGCTATTTCAAATTTCAGGTAGATTCTGTGTATAGAAGCATCTTGCGAACAAGCAGTATATTCACTATACAGTGACGAAGCCAGTTCCTGCCGCAAGCTGTCTTTAGCCTTGAAAAAGTCGTCATTTCTATTTATGTGTATGCTGTTCTTGCTTCGTAGCGCTCTAGAGTCAGACTACACTACAGGGGAATCAAGTGATTACTACGTAAAGTGAGGATTAGGGCAAGGTTCTACATGCAGTATACATGCAGCAAAATTATATGGACTGTACCACTTCAGATGACAGTGGGAAGATAATTTATTTGATGTAAACCCCCCCCCCATTCTCCTCCATACATGAAGAAGAAGGTTATTGGGGAATTGGAAGACTGGCTAGATTCTTACTGCTCTGCTACTTTTCTTCTAACAGGAAACTTTCAAGAAGGGGCCGTTTTAAAATGGTACCCCATCATGTCATAGAGACCCAGGCATCCAGCCTGTGACCCCTCCCCCCAGCTCTGCTTTGGAGGGGATTCTCTTTATAACCTGGCAGTTATATTAAACACCATGAATGTGATAATGTGTTCAAGGAAAAGCAACCCCAGATGACGGCACGGCAGCCAACTCTGTCTTTTGTCCAGTAATTCCCTAATGGACAATGAAAGAAATCACCGAAACAGAAACGGCTACATGCAGGTTGTCTTGGGAGATCTTTGTTTGCCATAGACTAGAAACTAATGTAACATTTCTGTGCCCCAATATAAAAGAAGTCCAGTATTGCCCTTTTCTCTAGGGATTTTGCTTTTTCACCAACACTTTTCCTGTCATGATTGAGAACCATTCTCAAGCGAGACCCAGGACTGATCATTATTGTTGGGAAGACAACTATTATTGTACAGCAACAGGACATGTTAAGGAGCTCTTTGAACTGGAACTCACATTAATCGAAAACTGCAAGCTGGCCACCGTATGTTATTTACAGACTATATAAATGAGATCTTGGTCACATCAACATTGAACCGAAGAGATCCGTCTTTTCCCAGCTGCTGTGCCTATTTATGAACATGAAACCAGTACAGCTAACAGTTACAAACTGACAGATAACATTTCAGGCTTTGGGGGCTTACTGCTTGTCAGTAAATCTCAACGTTCATTTTTGACAGGTTTTTTAACCAGTAATTATCAGCGTGCATGGGAGGCTCTCCTTATGTACTAACTTGAGCCTCACGTGGCATGTGGCTGTCAATCAATGTATCATTCATCTCAAATGCAAGCTTGCTAATGTCCTGGAGAGAAGTGAGCAAGGAGTACAAATGCAGATGTGTACTGCAGAGAGCCCCATGCAGATGATGCAAAAGGCTCCCAGTCATTTGAGAGCCATTCACAACGAGTTCTATTGGGGGTTTCCCAATTTGTCAAGTTTAATAGTACTATGTATACAACATTATGTCAAACATTATGTCAATGTTATGAATTCATTTTCTTTTTTTAGTTCTTCTTGTTTTTATGCAGTTGGGCTGAAATGTTCATGTGTTGTAGTCTTTTCCGATGGGAACCCCACTGCCAGGGTTCAAACAGATAAGTAAAAGGGTTCCCATTTTACAGATGATTAAAATTCTAGATTACAGTGGCCATAGGGGTTTGTGTCTGGCAAAGGAACAACTCACTGCTTGTGTTCTCAGCCAACTATCACAGTAAAGCATGTGCATGCACGGAACTGTAAGAAAGTGACTTCAATAAAACTGTCACTGAAGGGAAGAGAATGGGGGAAACCGCAAACACTATCTAAATAGCAACACACACTACAGCAAACACTACATCAGCAGTATATATCTGTATAGCAGCAAGGAATTGCAAAGGCAACAGGTGAATCTGTCTGCTTTCTCAATAAGATATATATGGGGAAAGGAATGGATTATATAGAATTTTTCTGAACCACTAAGAACTGGCAGAACTTTATGCACGGACAGACCAGTGGATTTGGTGATCCATCTGCTCAACTCTTCTGGTCATTTACATTATTTTTTACATATTACATTATTCTCCCTCCTCTTGTCCTCAGCCTCATGCCACTTTTAAAGAACAGTACATGACAACATCATAAATCTAGGGATTACTGCTTTCTAAAAATAAACAAAAGATAACTAAACAAAAAGCCATGTGTACCAATATTTTGGTAGCTAATATCCATACTCCCAACCCTTCCAAAAACCTCATCATCCTTACATTGCAGATATCATGGGTGGGAAGATGTAAAGTGTTGAGTGAATTATGTTTCCTTAAGCAAAACTGTGGATTGGGCACTGATGGGGGGGAGGGGAATCCAGAACAACATTAATGTAAAATATTTTACTCAAATAGGGTCAAAGAAAATGGCACCAGCATGGATGGGGCGTACAAAAATTATGCCCTTCCTAGCACACACGGTGTGAAAACACACTTGAGACTGATCTTTCACAAAAGGCCATACCAAACCAGCTTAGGGAAAGGAAAGAGCAATGTGAGGAACATGGAATGATTAGGTGACAATGTCATGTAGGTGCTTAAAAAAAGACTTTCCACTGTGAATGTCAAACTGGAGCAAAGCCTCCATGGTGAGGCATCCATGTTGAGGCAAACACCATGCTAACCTGAAGTATATTCCCTAAAAAGAAGAGGAAAGCGGATCTTCTCAACATTTTACAAGATTAATTGCAGCAGCAGGTGACCTGAATCAAATGGGGATGGGGTGGCTGGTGCATGTGGGAGATCCCATGCTGAAACTCACTCCACCCACACTAAAATTCATACCAGAGCTCCCACGTGAAACTACCATTAAAAATGCTGGCAAGAACCATCCACGGATAACCCTAAGAATACTCCTGCTTTGGCAATGTCTCATCAACTCAGTGGGATCAGATATAAAAATCCCATTCGCTCATTTGTGAGCTTTTTATAATATCCCGTAAAACATGTCTCTTTCACTTCCTGCTTACCTGTAACTGTTATAATGAACATGCAATTCCAAGTTAATTAGCTGTGGCCCATGCAACGGCATACATTTAAAAGACACAATGGCAATATTTTTATTGCTCAGCCATGGCAATGTTGGATGTTCTATAAATACTTTAAAAATCTTGATCAAGCAAATAATGAGAGAAAAAAACGAGTATTATTCGACAGACCACATGACCAAAAATGCAGCTCTGTGAGATGGGACTGTTGGAAGTGAAACAAAAAGATATGCCAGTGATTGGAGGAAACACTTCCTTAGTGCTATCAAAAGTTATGCATTTACTAAAACAAACATTTGCTATTTTATGATAGGCTCAGGACATTTATTACCACAAAGGATATTCACATAAAGAAACACTGCAGTCCTTCGAAATAAAGACATTTTGTTGTGGCCTTGGCTCCCCATTGGCATACATAATTAATGCTTGAGAGTATTGTGTTTATAAAGTGCAGTGAGAACACAAGGTTTTGCACTAAACAAAAGTTGTTATTATGACAAATGAACAGAGTATTTGTATCTCATCAGATCTTGGAAGTTAAGCAGGGTCAGCACTGGTTAATATTTGGGTAGACCACCAAGGAATTCCAGAGTTGTTATGCAGAGGAAGGCTCTGGCAAACCACATCTATTTGTCTCTTGCCTTGAAAACTGTACGTTTGGCTGCGACTTGACGACACTTTACACAAACACACATACATTTGTAGGAACTGCATGTTAACGGAGCTAGTGGAAAGGGGAGTCTGATCCAGCATCACAAATCGGTTTGAAACGTTCATTCCTTTGAATATAGATTCATAAGAAGAATGGCCAAAAAGAGATGGAGATTGGTTTTCTGAAGATCTTAGCTTTCTTTTTCTAGATCACATGGTTGTGAAAGTATTCGAAAGGTACATGAACAATGCCTGACATTTCAGAAGTCAGAGGAACTGTAAAGCTTGTAGCAGTCAGAGGGTGGGGCTAAAGGCAACATAGAGATCCTTACTCTTCACAATGACAGGGAAAAATAAAAGAAATCATGCCAATTTATTTACATAATACTTGCAGTTGACAGCTTTTCTTGATGCAGAATTTGCATTCTCTTGGCATAGAGTATTGCTTTTCTCCTTTGCTTGCTGATCATGTTGTTTCCAGCCTTGGAACATTAAAAGCTAATGTGTACATTATTTTTATTCCACCCCAGCGCCTGCTTCGTTTTCTTTAAAGAGGATTTCATAGATCTCCTCCCATTAATCCCTTCCGCAGTTCTGTAAGGTAGGAGGAAAAGAACAAGGTATGTGGTAGAGCAGTTTATTAGAGCTTTTAGATCCCAACACATTTTGTTATAAGCTTTACACAGAAAGTTCTCTGGCTCCCACCTGGGTACAACCTTATTTTCTTCCTGATTGCTGTAAGGTGGGACAATAGATGCTGAGCTTGCACTAGAGGTGAAATCTGAACTGGGGACAGTTTTTTACCATCTCACACAGGCAGCCCTATTAATATCATATTAATCATAATAATAATATTAATAAAAGCTTCTTCTGATGCAGGCCACTTGTTGCCATTGTCATATCCAAGCTCTGTCAATTGAGTTATTTTCATCATGATGCCTTGGTTATGCAATAGATTAGGAAAAAGACAAAGGAAAGCAGGAATGAATCTAAAAGGTTGGGAAGCATTTCAAGTCAAGTAGAGGTTGCCAGTTCCCACAATGTAAGATTTCATCTTTGAACCTTTCAGCACTTTCAAGATGGACAGTTCTTCAAAGGAAAAGGAATCTCAGGGTGCAACTTTGTTGGGCCAAACAAAAGGGCCATCAGACTAGCTGGAAGGTTCAGCTGATTTCTACAAGGAGGAAAGTTATCCTATGTGTTTGGTAAATGGAATATCAGTACTCTAGTGTGCTTCAGTTCTTGCCCCCTCCTTTATTACCAACAGTGTTCGTTTGAAGTTTTTTTTCTAGAGGAAATAAACCCCAAACCCCAATGATTGTAACAATTAAGAAAGGGAGAAGTAACCAAAACCATGGCTTCCTCTCCTCCCCCTACAGTGCTTTGTGATATCTTGTGAAAAATGCATAAGAAGGATTCCTAAACTGTACTTAATTTGCGTTGAAATATTTGGAAATCACACCAAGCAACACAGCAAACCATGTGCTATCATGTGAGAAAGCATAGTGTGCAGTGGCTTGAAATACACAAAATAAAGGCATGAATCATTGATTCCAATAGAGTTAAGAGCATCTTTCCCAATGGGACTGTAAAAAGCTTAACTTTAGCTGGATTGGGCCTTATGCCATTATTTTAAGATCAGCAACTTCTCAGGCTAAGTGGTGAACTCACATCTGTTTGAAATGTTGCCAAGTGTATAACAGAAAATAGAAGCTATTAGAAACTGTTAAACTTAAGAGGCGTAGAAAGTTCTTAAGGTGTCGCTCATTCATTGTTTCACTATACCCCCCTCAAGGAACACAGGTGTGTTTGACCCCATTATTCCCACTCAAAGACCAGGAGAAAAATTAAAACACAGCAGTGGCCCCATGTTCAAAATTGACCTCTGCTAGGAAATAGCAGCAAGGGGATCTCTTTATCTCTTTGTTGCTGTAAAGGTGATAGATACTTACACGTTTGTTCTGATTTCTATCCTACTCCATCCCACCGGATAGGAGAAAAATAGAGCCGCATTGCATATTCCATTGCATTTGTACTTAGGGTGAAGTCAGAAAGTTGTA
Source organism: Euleptes europaea (assembly GCF_029931775.1). NCBI lineage: Eukaryota > Metazoa > Chordata > Lepidosauria > Squamata > Sphaerodactylidae > Euleptes > Euleptes europaea. The sequence continues at coordinate 96,582,229 of NC_079316.1, read as the reverse complement.
TCTGATAAGCTAACCCCAGGTGGTTGGGTCTCTTGCCATGGTGCAGGACTTCCCTCTTTTCCCTACAATGTCCCATAAAATGTGATGGAAGGGTTGTGCGTGCCCCTCGGTGACACAAGGCCTGGCACTTGCATAGACCAAGTGTCTATCTTCCAAACACTTCTGGGTGGTGATCAGGATTGCTAGCGTTGAATGTTAGAAACACATATCTTCAAAATTAATTTCCTTATACCCACAACAGGTGGGTGTTGCCTAGTAGTAACCATTTTTCATACATTTTGCACTGTCCTTTTAAACAGCAGCAAAAAGCATCCTACTTAGGAATCTTAGCTGGTCTCTCCCATGTGCAGCTCTTTGATGTCAATGGGTCTTGTTTCTACTTAAACACACTCAAGATTGGGTTGCAAGTCCAATAATTAGTTTACACCAAGGCCTAATGGGGGTACAATCAAAAGCCCCAATGATTTCTTTAAGATGCTTAAGGGTTGCAGTAGCAGATAGTATGCTTTGAAAGTTGAATATGTACCAGTTTCTGCCGATGAACTATGAACATGCCATTCATCACAAGTACATCATTAAAATGTTCTGCAGGAAGTCACCATCCCTTTTTTCTCTTATTGAAACGATTAAACGATTTGAAGCACAGGGTATTTTAATCCTGCAGGATAATTCTCTAAGTCAGAACTATTGCAACTCAGAATACATAGCTCTGGAACAATTAATTCCTTGCCTAGACACAGGTTCAAATCCACTGTAGGTGTTTTAAATGGATTCTTACTATGGATATTTCCCTAAGGGGTTGGGGCGCCCACTGTGGGGAACTTTCTGTCCAGGGTTTTTTGACCCAGGAACAGTCTACCTTGCACATTAATATGTTGAAGTTGATTACTGTGTGTCTAGCCCTTACCTCTCTTGCAGATGTGGTTCATGGTTCCAGAATGCTCCTTCAGTCAGACAATATGGGTATGGTCTTTTATGTCAACAAACAGGGAGGTACATGATCCAGGTCCCTGTGCCCAGAGGCATCAGAGTATGGGAGGTGGCCTTGCTAAACAATGTCTCCATCAGGGCGATTCACATTGTGGGAGTGATGAACACTTGGGCTGACAACCTGAGCAGGGTCTACATAACCAATCACGAGTGGTCCAATCATAAGTACCTCCAGCCCATCTTCACAAAATGGGGATTCCCAGAGGTGGACTTATTTGCTACGAGAGAGTCCAAGAATGCCCCATGCTTTTGTTCCCTGGCAGGGAATGACACAGCATCCCTGGGGGATGCCTTCCAAATCAGCTGATCCCACTGCCTCTGCTATGCCTTCCCCCCCTTCCCGCTCCTGCCCAGGGTGTTAGGCAAGCTGGTGGCGGATAATGCACTCTGTATCCTAATAGCGCCTCATTGGCCCAGACAGATTTGGTTTCCAGAATTGGTCAAATTAGCGGGCCCCAGTGACATCCCGCTCCCACAAGTTCCAGACTTTCTAGTGTGGGGTGAATGGTGGCATCACGATGTACCCAGACTGCATCTAACAGCTTGGTTAATCTGAGGACAGACATGAACTTCAGTAGAGGCGTACAGGATGTTCTGTTGCAGGCCAGGAAACCCTCTACCAGGGATTCTTATTCTAGAAAGTGGTCACAATCTGAGCAATGGGCTTCATCAAAAGAGGTGTCTTTTGATGAAGCCCTTCACATGTCCTTTGCCCATGATGGTGGACTTTTTACTTTCATTAGCCCACAAGGGGTTAGTTGTGTCCTCTATCAAGGTGTTTTTAGCAGCGATTTCTGCTTATCATGAATCCATCGAAAGGTTGTCAGTTTTTCCCCATGTGCTGTCTAAGAGATTCATGAAAGGGTTACTAAACGTTTTTCCTCCAGTACCAGCTTTGGCTCCCCAGTGGTCACTCCAGCTGGTTCTCCTTAAACTCATGGGGCGTCCTTTTGAGTCCAGGAGGGATTGTCCACTAGCCTCTCTCTCCAGGAAGGTTGCCTTTCTAGTGACTATCACCTCAGCTAGAAGGGTGAGTGAGCTAGCTGCCCTGTGGTCAGACAAACACCCCTTTTAAAAATCTTTCCAGAAAGAGTTGTTCTCCACCCCAGTTTAGATTTCCTAAGGTAGTTTCTAAATTTCACTTGGCACAATCTACCACTTTACCAGTTTTCTTCCCAAACCCTTCGTCTGAAGCAGAAAAAAACCTTGCACACTCTGGATGTTAAATGTGCCATTCTTTATTATTTGAATGGGACTAAGCAGTTTAGAATAGATATGTCCTTGTTCATTTGTTATACTGGGCCAAAGAAAGGGAGGTCTGCTTCTTCCCAAACAGTGTCTAGGTGGGTCATGGCTGCTGTCTGATCAGCATACAGAGCTGCTGGCGAGAGATGTCCTTTGGTCATCAAGGCTCATTTGACGCTGGCTCAAGGGGTGTCTGCTCCGTGGCCTTTCATAGAAGGATCCCCTCCTCGACATCTGCAAGGCTGCAATGTGGTTGGATGGGGACACCTTTGTGCAACACTAAGCATTGGATTTGCAAGCGAGAAGGGAGGCTGATGTTGGAAAAGCAGTGCTCTAGTCATTCTTCCAATAGTTCGCCTCACCACCTCCAAAAGTGTGAGTAGCTCCCTAATATCCCATATATGGGGCTGCACAGACTGACAATGAAAACAGAGTGGCACTTCCCTGTAACTGTTGTTCATTGAAGTCTTCAGGACAGACACACATCCCTCCCTCCTTCCCCGCTTTTTTCTCACTATAGTCTCTCTACTATCTATTTATATAGGAGCTCATGATGGCATCCAAGAAATGAGGGATGAGGGGGTGCCCACCTCGGGTCATGTGGTGGGAAGAAACCGCTGCTATTCCCCCGAGGGTAGGGGCATCCCCCTCTGTATCCAGGAGGCTACAAAATCTTCCACCAGAGGCTGGCCAGCTCCTGTGCAGTCCCATATCTGTGTCTGAATTGAAGACTTCAATGAACAACAGTTTCAGGTAAGTGCAAGTCTGTTTTCCTTTCGTTCTGCTGACTGGACCTCCAAATGCAGCAAACGACACAACTCACCCAAGAACTAAATTCTGCTGATAATCTGCTGATAAAACACACAAAGATACTTCTCTAGCATTAGAGATGTATGTCACTCTCTTTTCTGAAGGTTTTACCCTGAAACTCCACAATTATGGTGAGAAACAGCACCTCCTCTACTCCTCATACGTATTTAGTTCTGCAGAACTCAAATTTTCTAGAGAGGAACAAACCTATTAAACTATGGCCAGTTATGCATGGGAGGTTTTGCCCTGGATTTTCCACTCTCTAGATGCATTTTCCCCATCCGAATTCTAAAAACTCTGCATGGGGGCTTACTGTTGAGTTTTGAGAATTTAGATGGGGGAAATGTGCATCTAATGAGTGGCAAATCCAAAGCAAAACCTCCCATGCATAAATGGTCAATGCTTTACTGAAGTGTAGAGATCAGGCAGCTGGGAAGAATATTTATTTTCACACAAATATTCCTGCATTGCAAGCCCTTCAGCTCTCTGCCTGCAAAGGCCACAGAGCCCTGCATTCTCGATGGATCCAGTGGGCAGGCTAGTTGAGTGCTGAAGATGTCACTTTTATATATGACCCTGCCTTATTGCCTTTGTAATTCACACCAGAAGTTTTTCTCCCACATGATACAGAACAGGGGTTAGACTTTCCCTTGTGGCAATTTAAAAATGTTTTTTATACAGATGGCAGTTCTGTTCAAGTGATAGGCAGGAAAAATGCCTATTTGGCTGGATTTGCTTATGTCAAAGGTTCATTCATACACACACAGAAAAAATTGTTTTCCAGCAGGTGACATTACAGCTCAACATGCTGAGCTACTGGCTATCTTCTAAGCCAAGAAAAACGCTCCCTCGGAAGCCCCAGTAGCAATCTACACAGATAGCCACTACATTTACAGGGTTTTTCTTACTGACCTGTTTTGGAAGCAACATGGCTTCCGGGATCCAAATTCCACCATTGTTCTGAACCTAGGCTTGTATCTGTTGATAGTCAAACTCGTGTCTCAATATTATGTTTCTGCAAAGCCGCACTTCGCTACTCTCAGCTGCCCCTTAGCAACAGCCACAGACTGAACTGTCCACATTAAATTTACAATTTGTGAACATTTTTCTAATGGTTCTCAGACACATCTGTAGAGCCAAACAGAGCCAAATTCACCTTTGTGCATGATTGGAAACTCAAATTTACCGCGGTTTAAATTTTATTATTTTACCACACTTGATAAAAAGTTTTCTGTTCCATAGGAATTTTTGCCTTCATTTTTTTTCATAGGTCTACTTGTTTTTCTTATTTTTTTAATGAAAGGTCAATGTCTCAAATCAGTCCTTCTAAACTCACATTCTGCTGTTGTCAAACGCCTTCCAAGGTCAATGTTTCCTGACACTGCAAGAAATTCTAGCTCTCATGCCAACCTTATCTATTCAGTTCCCACCAGTGGTGTATTACTGCTGGATAGGAAGAATATTTTCCCCTCTAATTCCATTTTTTAAGATGTTCCCGTGACTTTTGTTTATGATACTCAAACATTTCCAATGGATATTTTCAGTCTGAATATTTCCGCTGCACAGTCAGCGGAAAAGAGACTGGCTGAGGGTTTTTTAAACTCTCTGCCACTTTCTCTTACAACTCTTCTGGTACCTCCAGTTTCCCCATCACTCTGGCAATCTCAAACATGTTTTTTGAGTTATGGCCACTCATATGCAGTTACATTAGATGCGGCTGCCCCATACTATGAAAATGTGACCTTAGGCAGATGATGAGAGGGAAGGCATCTTGGCTATCTTCTGGTCACTAGGTGTGTGTGTGTGTGTGTGTGTGTGGGAGGTAGTTGTGAATTTCCTGCATTGTGCAGGGGGTTGGACTAGATGACCCTGGTGGTCCCTTCCAATTCTATGATTCTATGGGGAACATTGCCCAGTCCCTTTCCCAGAGAATTCCCTTCACATGCAAAAACGATTTCCTATATGGTCTTACAGAATTAACAAGAATTCTGGTGCTTGTAATTGTTCTACAATTCCACCTAAAACACTGTTGGTGTTTGAGGGAACCTCTCTATAATCCATGGTGGTGGACTCATGCATTTTCTGAAGGTGATGCTGGTTTTGAAGCATGGAACTGGGATACATGACTCTCTGCCCCATGGGGTGGGAATCCAGATGCAAATAAAAGATGGAAAGTTGTAAATAAAGGATTCATAGGATTAGCATGTTGGCATCCAAAAATAGCATTGTTTTTAAATGACACTATATGGCAAGTTACATGTATGGGAAATAGCTGTGAAGAATTTGGTGAACCCTGGAAGTCTTTGAATGCCCCTTCCAGAGGTGTAAATGAAACTTTGAAATAATTAGTCTTAGCAAATGGCACCATGAAATTAGGTTTCAAGAGTGGGGAGAGAGTTCAGTGGGATGTCCAAAGAAATGTGTGAAGCAAGCATTTTGGTGGCACACAAACAGGTCCCATGAAAGTTTTTCCAACCTTTGTTAGGAAAAAAAAGTCAGTATTTATTCCTTAGGGAAATATTGCATTCAATGGCTAAAACAAGGTTATTCTTTTACAATCGTCAGGAAGCATTTAGACAAATGGATGCCAAGAAAGCAGTAGTATTATTCCTCTCAAGCCCCTATAAAAGACCTTTTAAGCCTTACACTGTCAGAAGCACAAGACAACTTCATAGTCCTTCTAAGCAAGTGGAATGTTTCACCTGGGTTGAAGTTGTACAACATTTGTTGGGAATAAATACATCTGATTATGTGCAACCTAATTGGCAAGTTACAAAGAAGGCTGTGTACCAAATCAGAGATCAGCTGATTGCTGCCCTACAAATTGTGGCTAATGATTTGTCCACAGTCCAAACAGAATTCTTTGCACATGAAGTGATTCAGATCATTCAAAGAGAAATGGATGTTTTGATGTCAAGTAAACCTCTATGGGAACATGTTCCCTGGAATATTAAATCTGACTGAATTGCAAACAATTGCATTGAAACAAGATACCAAAGTAGAGATTATAGCAGTTATGATTTAAATGCTAAGAGATCTAATTATGTTCCATGGAATGTTCCACCAAACAATGGATAGTCCAAACTACCTATAAGCTTCCTATCGACTATAAGTTATATCTGTCATGTCAAGAAATAAGAAACTGGGGTCATTATGACATTCATGATGTTACGTTGCATATAACTTTTGTTCATCTGTGTGGCTTCTATGCAGTCCCACATTGGGAACTGCGCAGTCGTAGGCCAGACACGGATAAGATTTGTCAGCTTCTAGCAAAATCTGAAAAGAGAGTTCTCCCCCTCCCCTTGGGACATGCAATCTTCCCTCCCCTCGGTCACATGACCCAAGGGGAAGGGAGCACTCTTCCCTCCAGTTCTCTTTCTGCCGCCACAGAGAGAGAACGTGTTAGCTTTGTCTCTAGCCATGGAGCCCAAGAAAGCTCCACTTTTCAAGAAATGTACCTCCTGTGGTACCAAGGTGGTGAAGAATGATCCTCACCTTGAATGCCTCCTTTGTTTGGGGGAAGGCCATATTCCTGCAACTTCTAAAAGTTGCTCCAAACTCACCAACAAGGCCTTGAGGGTTCAGTCGACTCGCCTGCTCTCTCATCTTTATAAGGAGTCTCTTCGTCCACGAGGTCAATCTGCTGAGCCTGGTCCCTCGACCAGTAAGCCGCAATCTGAAGCGGGTCCCCCAACAAAAAAATCTAAGCAGGGTGGCCCTTCTAAGAAGCCCTAGTCGGTCGTTGGTCGTCTGGCGAAGTTTATTGCTCCGGGTTTGCAAGATGGCCACGGCTGCGACTCTTCGAGCCATGCATCCCGCTCCAGATCGCCTCAACGCCGATCACCTTCGCGTTCGCCGAAGCCTCTTCGACGCCAATCACCCTCGGCTTCTCCTCGACGCCGATCTCAAACCAAAGCACTGGCGTCGCTCGCCTCCGAAGTAGCTGCGCAGGAGCCCATTACCATCGAGGATTCGCCTCCTCATTCCCTGGCTACCCCCTCGGTTCCGTGTCCGATCAGGGCCCAGGAAGACTCGGCTGAGTTCAAACAGCACCTCCTTCACCTCTACAAAGATGTGCCTCCGGTGCTTACAAAGTCCCCACGGCCTGATGATAAAGGGCCTCGGGCAGAACCTGCAGAGCTCCAGGTCGGTGCCGATCAACCACCTCCTGTGAGCGTTCAACAAGACTCCCAACAGTCTGTCGAAAAGAACCAAGTGGAGTCTCCGAAAGGTTCGTCCCATCTCGAACCTGGCCAACGGCATCAGCGTCGATCGACTTCTCGATGCCACTCTCGGACTCTGGCCTCGTCCAGATCCAGTCGGCGTCGGTCGAATTCACGCCGTTGCAGTCCTACCCGTTGGAGCCGATCCTCTTCTCAATGTCGATCCGATCGTCGGAGTCAATCCGCTTCCCGCAGACGCCGGTCATCCTCTCGTCGGAGCCGTTCTTCTCATCGGAGCTGATCCCGTTGTTGGAGCCGTTCGTGCTATTGATGATATAATGGATATTCTCCATAAACCTGATGTAGGCCCTGTGGCCCTCCCTATGATAAAAAGCATTCTCGAAGTGGTCCGTACCAACTGGGCTAAGCCTGCCTCAGTCCCCTCCTCCACCAAAAGAGTAGAGAATCTATATAAGATTCGCAAAGAAGGTGGAGAATTCCTCTACCAGCATCCCCCTCCTAATTCCATTATAGTGGAGGCTTTGCCTGGTAAATATAAGTCAGAAGCACATTCCTCTCCACAGGATAGAGAGGGTTGCAAACTAGATATCCTTGCTAGAAAAATTTATACCTCTAGTGCGGTAGGCCTCCGCATTTCCAACTTCCTTGTGGTCATAGCCAGATATCAGTACTCCCTTTGGGATCGTGTATCCCCTCAAATTTCCATCCTTCCTGACAACCAGCGCCCTTCGGCGGTAGCCATTCAGTCCGAGGGTATGTCTTTAGCAAGGCAGCAGCTCACAGCAGCATGCCATGTGGCAGACTCGTCCAGTAAAGCCATTGCTTCCGCCATAGTCATCCGCAGACACGCTTGGTTGCATCAATCTGCGCTTCCCTATGATACTAGAGCATGTATCGAAGACCTTCCATTTGAAGGGACGTCCCTATTTAGCGACCAAACAGATACCTTCCTGGATCGCTTGAAAAAGAATAAGACAAATGCAAAGTCTCTAGGGATTGCCCCTCAGGCACCTGATTTCAAGCAGCGTTATTTTGGCTGACAAACCAACCAAACTTCCCGCCCATACCATTTTCAAGGGTCTTTCACACAACCTTCATTCCACCCTTCCTTTCCTCGCCCTCAGAATGAAAGGAAGTTCCAAAATAAACCTAGGGTCCACAAAGGCCCCAGATGGTTTCCAGGCCGATTCAACAAACCGAAACAGGCATGACTAGACGTGTCCGTTGTTTTTCATGATCGCCTATCTGATTTCTTCCATGCTTGGTTTGCAAATACCACTGATGTATGGGTTCTGAAAATAATAAATGTCGGTTACTTCATAGAGTTTCTTATGTCACCTCCACATAGGCCCTTGGCCTGCTCTTGGTCACCGGCCCGGACCTACTTGTACAAGAGGTTGACAGTCTCCTCTCTAAGGGTGCTATTTCAGAGGTTCCATCTGCTGACTAGAACCGCGGGTTTTACTCCCGCTTTTTCTTGTGGACAAAAAGGGGGGAAGCGCCCTATCCTGGATCTCCAGGACCTTAATGCCTTTATTAAGACCAGAAAACTTCATATGCTCTCGCTCCCAGAAGTGCTTCCCCTCCTGGACAGGCACATGTGGTTCACAGTGCTAGATCTCCGCGATGCTTACTTCCATATCGCGATTCACACAGAGTGTCGCCAATACCTGAGGTTTGAATGTAACGGAAAATGTTACCAGTACAATGTGTTACCCTTCGGGTTATCTACGGCACCCAGGACCTTTACAAAGTTCCTTGCGGTTGTGGTAGCTCACCTTGCCCTGAATGGTTGTGTAATATTTCCTTACCTCAATGATTGGTTAATTGTGGGTCCTTCTCAATCACAGTTGGCCACGCAAGTGGATTTAGTCCTTGCAGTCCTCAATAATCTGGGTCTTTTCGCTAATTTTTCCAAGTCCAAACTTGTCCCTGCACAGGTACAGACCTTCATTGGAGCGCGTCTGGATGCCGAACAAGCCAGGGCCTTCCTCCCTGTTCAAAGAGGTTGTGCCATCCAAAAATTGGTGGCCAAGTTCACTAAGAAACGTTTTCAGACAGCCTACCATATACAACAGTTATTAGGCTTCATGGCCTCCACCACGGCTGTGGTGGAGTTTGCATGACTTCGTATGCACCCGCTCCAAAATTGGTTCCTCCGGGCGTTCAGGCTCAATGTCGACTCCCAGTACAAACGCCTATCTATCCCCAGATATGTCATTGCTTCCCTACAGTGGTGGGCGTATGACATCAACATCCTCTCAGGCGTCCCCTTTCATTGCCCTTCCCCTGAGAGGTACCTGTTCACAGATGCTTCCCTTTCTGGATGGGGTGCTCATTGTGGTAACCTTACGTCACGGGGTACATGGTCACATTTAGAATCCCGGTTGCACATAAATTTATTAGAGTTTCGTGCCATCCGTCTTGCTCTGTCTTCATTTGCAGGGCATCTGGACGGACATCACATTCAGATTGCTACGGACAGCTCCACCGCCCAGTATTATATAAACAAGCAGGGTGGCACAGGGTCCGTTTTGCTCTCCAAAGAGGCCAGCGACATTTGGGAATGGGCCATAGCTCATCATGCTACTCTCGTAGCAATTCACATCGCAGGCAAGAGCAACACGTTAGCGGATGCTCTGAGTCGCCTTCCCAATCAAACGCACGAGCTCACCTTCAGCAATGACGGTCTCCACCAAATATTCCGACAGTGGGGTTACCCGCAAGTAGACCTTTTTGCAACACACCTCAACCCCGTGTGTCGCAGGTTTTATTCGAGGGCGGGAGCCAGCCCGGGCTCATTGGGGGATGCCTTTCAGACGATTTAGAACAGGGCTCCCCTTTATCTCTTTCCCCCATTCCCTCTACTTGACAAGGTCCTAGCCAAGTTGAACCACGACAAGACATATGCCATCATTGTCACTCCCTTTTGGCCCAGGAGGTCATGGTTCGCAGTTCTCATGTCACTTGCGCAAGGGAACTACATCCTTCTCCCAAAGGATCCCTCCCACTCCTCCCCAGACCTACAACTCACTGCCTGGAGGGTGCGGCCCCAGGGCAGTGGTCTGGCAGGGTAGCTAAGGTCTTATTGCACTCCTTAAAGTCCTCCAGGAGACGGTCTTATGACCCGAAATGGAGACATTTTTCTGATTGGGCTAAAGTCAAAGATGTTTCGCCAATTACTTGCCCACTGTCTGTTGTGTTTGATTATCTGCTAACCCTCAAAGATGATGGTTTATCTAATTCATCCATTAAAGTTTATTTAGCCGCAATTTCGGCTTTTCACCCAGATATCGACTCCTTTTCAGTCTTTTCTCATCCCCTTTCCAAAATGTTTTTGAGAGGTCCCACTAATTTGTATCCTCCTATCACTCTACCCGTTCCTCAGTGGAGTCTCTCCTTAGTACTTTCTCAACTCATGAGACCTCCCTTTGAGCCATTGGCCACTTGTGAAATGACTGTCGTTTAAAATGGCCTTTTTGGTCGCAATTACCTCAGCAAGGAGGGTCAGTGACTTATCAGCACTTTCACACTCCCCTCCTTATACTAAGTTCCACTCAGATAGGGTGGTACTGAAGCCAAAGCTCTCTTTTTTACTCAAAAGTTGTATCAGCCTTCCACCTTACCCAGGACATTGTCCTCCCGGTTTTTCCCCCCTCACCCATCCTCAGATGCTGATAGGGCGTTACACTTCCTCCATGTCCAAAGAGCCCTCCTTCTTTACATGAAGAGATCTCAGAACTTTCGTAAGGATAACCTTTTTGTTTGCTTCGGGGGACACTGTAAAGGTCGTCGTGCTTCTCCTCAGACTCTCTCCAGGTGGATCACGTCCACCATCAAATTGGCCTACGATCGTGCTCACCCAAGAATGCCCTCCTATGATTAAAACACACTCTACCAGAGCGTATGCGACCTCCATCGCCTTTTCTTCAAAGATAGATCTCCGGAACATCTGTAAGGATGCCACCTGGTCCACGCCCTCCACGTTTATGAAACACTATGCTGTGGATGTGGACTCTGCGAGAGATGCAGCCGTGGGATGTGCCATACCTTTATTTTGGTGATTGTCCCACACCCACCGTCCTGGTAAGCGAGCTCGCCACTCTCCCAATGTGGGACTGCATAGAAGCCATGCAGATGAAAAACAGAGTTTCATTTACCTGTAACTGTTGTTCATCTGGTGGATCTTCTATGCAGGCACACATCCCTCCCTCCTTCCCTGCTGTGGGACCTCTGCGCTAGACCAGTGGTTGGTTCCATGGGAAAAGGTTGGAGAACTGGAGGGAAGAGAGCTCCTTCCCCCTTGGGTCATGTGACCGCTGGGCGGGGAGATTGCATGCCCCAAGGGGAGGGGGAGCACTCTCTTTTCAGATTTTGATAGAAGCTGACAAATCTTATCCGTGGCTGGCCTGCGCAGTCCCCAATGTGTGCCTGCATAGAAAATCCACCAGATGAACAACAGTTACAGGTAAGTGAAACTGTTTATATTCCTTATTCTCACATGCGTATAAATGAGAAGCAAGAAACTGAATTTGTCTTTGCACAGAAGTGTAAAGATTCACCCACTGTACTCACAGCATCCCCCTAGGGAAAAACCAACTATGAATTTTTCTTCTTATTCTTTAAAGGCTAAAAGAGTTAATGTAATGCCAGGTCTAAGACATCCCAATGGGGCATATGCCTTCCAATCACTGGGAAATAGGTGTGGCTTGCCTCAAGGAAAGACAGTTATCTTTTCGGTATGTGAGCAATTAGCATGTGATGGGGAAGTCTTTTACCCACCTCTCTCCAGAGACAATTAGCCAATGTAAGCTTCTCTTTTTTGAGTTCATTAATGCTGAGATTTCCTAAATTGGGACAGATCATTGCTACTTTGATAAACACTCAAATCGTTCTCTTGTTCCCATACGAGACTTTAGATTCAGCCTCCACAAGGCTGTGGAAACTTTTGTGGCAGATACCTGCAAGTTTTCTACTGACTGTAGACAATATTCTACAGCACAGCAATTTCTCCAGTGTCGAAAAAGTTATTTGGACAATTTTACAATTGTGTGGTGTAGTGGTTAAGAGCAGTGCTTTGGAGCGGTGGAGTCTGATCTGGAGAACTGGGTTTCATTCCTGTCAGCTCTAAATTCGCTTAGCAGTTCCCAAAAACCAGACGTCCAGGCAGGTATCCTAAGAAGCAGGTTTATTAAGGAAAGCATACAGCGAGGGGCAGAAACTAACGTTAAACGATTGATGGACTTCAATGAGGGGAAAGGGACAAGGCAGTACATAATAATAGAAATCAAACAGTACGGTGGTTGCCAGGACGATTTCCTGGTTCCCATGACGGTTTAGTTACCACACTATCGGCAATTTCTGCAGACAAAACAATAGCTAAGTTACACAGCCAGAGTCCTTGGGGTTAAGGTCCTTGGAGAGCCACCTGCACTTAGAGCAGACTTCCAAGCCGATGCCAGGCCGGTGCCTGACATTCTGCCTCTTTCAAGACCCCCCTCCCGCCACGTCCGAAGGGGAGGGCTTGTCAGGATAGGATGCATGGAATTGTCGGATCAGCCGAGGGGCGGAGACATGATAATGTTTCACCCATTCATCATGGGCGGTACCAAAGTGTTTCCAATGAACAATGTATTCTAACCCCCCCCCCCCATGAATGAAGGAATCGAGGACTTTGGAAACTTCACAATGTTCTCCCCCCACCATCTTAGGTACCTCTGGGGGGTTTTCTGGATGCCATTGAGGCGAGGGTACATACTGTTTTAATATGCTCACATGAAATACTGGATGGATTCTTCTCAGTGCTTTGGGAAGAGTTCGGCAGTAATGTTAATCATTTTGGCAATGGGAAACGGACCAATATATTTTTCACTCAGCTTTCTGGAGGGTCGTAGGAACCGTAAATTTTTGGTTGAAAGGTACACTAATTCCCCCACTTTGATTTCCCAGTGAGGTGACCGGTGTTTATCGGCTTGAGTTTTGTATTTTCGCTTGGCCCGTTCTAGGTTCTGAGTTAACCAAGGCCACGTGGTCTGAATGGTTTGGACCCATTCTGCAATGTCAGGACCACCCTCCTCCCCCGAGACATCTATAAGTCTGATGGGTCCAAATTCGTTACCATGGACAGCGTAGAACAGGCTAAACCTAGTGGATTGATGTACAGAGTTATTATACGCATATTCGGCAAAAGGCAGGTCTACCCAATCACCTTGGTGGTAGTTTACATAACAACAGAGATAGCACTCTAACACTGCATTGACCCTTTCAGTTTGTCCATCAGTTTGGACAATTCTGGAAAGCACTCGACAATCCTTGCTCTACCCCAACTAATTTAAGAAATGCTTTCCAGAATTTGGCCACAAACACTGACCCGTGGTCGCTAATTATTTTGTGCGGGAAACCGTGGTGTTTGAAGATGTTAGACACAAACAAACGGGCTAATTTTGGAGCGGTAGGCATACCTGCACAAGGAATCAGATGCACCTGTTTGGAAAAAAGGTCAGTGACCACCCACAATACCGTCTTTCCCGGCTAAGGGGTAAATCAGTCATGATAACCTCCCAAGGACCTTGAGGTGTTTCCAAGGGCTGTAATAATCCAGACGGCTTGCCCGTGGGGCGTTTCGCGGTGGCGCACACTGGACAGCTGTGGATGAAAGAGTAAGTTTGACCGCATTCCTGCCCACCAGAATTGATGACGGAGTAAGTGTAAAGTTTTGACAAACCCAAAATGTCCTGCTGTCTTATCACCATGAGCGAGTTTTAAAACCTCCCCCCGCAACACTGCTGGTACATATAATTTGGCATTCTTAAACCACAACTCTCCTTTCCTCTCGAGACCCGCAGGGAGCATGTTGGCAGCTAGTTCTGTTTGGCAATCATGGATTAGTGCGCTTTTGAAAGAATCGGGCAGCCCTTCTGAAGTGGAAGGATCAGTCCCAACAGGATTAGTTCCGATGGGAGGGCTGGTGGGAAGGGATCCTTCCGAGTCCCTGACTGCATGTTGCAGCAGAGGAGGGGCAGTTGCATCAATTGAGTCTGGGGTATCCACAACGAGTTGGGACCTTTGGATTTGGGCTCGGTTTGTACTGCCAGGGTAGGTAGCATACCCCTTTGTTCTGGAGTAAACAGCGAGTCTGTGGGATGTTCCACCTTATTAAGGTACTGTGGGAGCCGGGATAGAGCATCTGCTAATCGGTTTTGTTGTCCCAGCACGTTTGATCACAAACCGGAACCTGGAGAAGAAATCCGCCCATCTTACTTTTTTCGCAGTCAGTTTATGGGTCCCAGTCAGAGCCTCCAGGTTTTTGTGATCAGTCCATACCTGGAAAGGGGTTTCAGAACCTTCAAGAAAATGTCTCCACAGTGAGAGCGTGTTTCACCGCTGCTGCCTCTTTTCCCCAGATTGGCCAATTGAGCTTGGATTGAGAGAGTTTTTTTAGAGAAATAGGCACAGGGGTGCAAGTAGCCATTCATCCCTTCCTGCAAAAGGGCCCCTCCCATGGCCATGTCAGAAGCGTCGACCTGAACAATGAATAGTTGTTCACAGTTCGGGTGTTTTAGCACCGGCTCGGTTGTGAATAAATGTTTAAGAGTCTCAAATGCTCTTTGACATTCTGGGGTCCACTCCACTTGGGTATAGTTGCTGCAACCCCCTTCCCTTTAGTTTTTAACAGATCTGTGATCGGCAACACGTGTGCAAAGTTATTGAGAAACCCTCGATAAAAATTTGCGAACCCGAGAAATCTCTGCACCTGTTTGCAAGTTGTTGTTGGTTCCCAGTCTATGACTGCTTGTATTTTGTCAGGATCCATGGCCAACCCGTGGTGCGAGATCTTGTAACCCAGGAAGGTCAGCTGAGTTTGATGAAACTCACATTTAGAAACTTTAGCATAGAGGCGGTTTTCTCTGAGGCGTTGTAATACCTCCTTGACCAAGGCTACATGCTCATCAAATGTCTTTGAATAGATAAAGATGTCATCTAGATATACTATCGCTCCTTTAAACAATAAATCGTGAAGAACCCCATTAATTAGTTGTATAAACACCCCTGAAGCCCCTTTCAAGCCGAAGGGCATTACTAGGTATTCAAACATTCCGAAACAGCTGGAAAAAGCAGTTAATGGCTCATCTCCATCACGGATCCTAACCCGGTAGTATGCTTCAACTAAGTCCAATTTAGTGAAAATGTGCCCTTCTTTCAACTGACTCAGCAAATCAAGATTAAGGGAATGGGGTAAGCGTTGGTTTGTGTGACTGCATTAAGTTTACGAAAGTCTATGCAGAGTCGTATGTCACCGGTCTTTTTTCGCACGAAGAAGGCGGGGGCGCAATGGGGTGCAGCAGAGGGTCGGATAAACCCCTGAGCCAAATTCTTGTCAATAAAATCTTTGAGTGCTGACTTTTCTTTGGGGCTCACTGGGTATATTTTGCTTTTGGTTAAACGTTCCCCTCCTACCACCTCGATAGCGCAGTCAGTTCGGCGGTGGGGGGGTAGAACATCACACTCTTTTACGTCGAACACGTCAGCAAAGTCCAAATATTTGGGGGGGGGTAGACAAGAATCATCAACATTTATATGGGACTCAGCAAGTAGAAGCGGGTCGGGGGATCCCTGTCCAAGTCTTCTTCACCTGGGTACTCGCGGAGGCCCTGAGCAAGAGCATGGTGAATGGTGACTCATTGCTCATGAGGGAGGTCTCTCGGGAGAGCGTAAAACGAACGATCTGGAGAGAGCAAGAAGGAACTCTCCTCTCCTCCTGACCCCTGTTCTCTGAGCTTGGGTCGGGTGCCAAGCGTGCCAAGTGCCGCATTCACGGCTGCGGCTTTGGCTGCTTCCACTCGCTCCATTTGAGCTGCGGTCTTTGCCGCCTCCTCCTGCTGCGCTTGAGCCGCAGTCGCATCTGCCACTGCCTTGGCCTGTGCTGCTTCCCGTTCTACCATCCGGGCAGCTGCTAAGTCCGTGACTATCTGTTGGAGTAGCAGCCCGATTAGCAGTTTCACTT
Source organism: Euleptes europaea (assembly GCF_029931775.1). NCBI lineage: Eukaryota > Metazoa > Chordata > Lepidosauria > Squamata > Sphaerodactylidae > Euleptes > Euleptes europaea. The sequence goes on along the minus strand of NC_079316.1, from coordinate 96,565,993 downwards.
CTGGCAAATTTGAGAGCAGCGGTAAACCTGCTGCAGGAGCTCTACAGAGTCAGAACCAAAGACCACCTCCAAGATCTTTTGCACCTGGGCTTCCATGGTCGTTGCCTGCGGCAAGTCAATCAACTGCAATATAATTTTGGCGGTCCTATTCTCCGCCTCGAGCCGGTTCCTGTCCTCGCCTCCTTCTGCCATGATCGGCTGCCAAGGTCGTAAAACAGGATTCTTTAGCAAGCTTCCCAATGCCACAGTACTCGCCTGTAGTTGAGTAACTAGCGAGGTACCCTCCTGTACCAACCAGGCGTCCTCCTGGGCCCTCCAGAGCCAGAACACATTCCCCGTCTGCTCTCGTAGCGTCGCTCACCCGGCGGTGTCGGCCCAGCAGGTAAACCTGGGTGGCTTTCCTCAGCTCCTTGGCGGTAGCGATGCGCGGTCTCCTCTCCTGGGCTGACCGCACTATCTCCTCCTCAGAGGAACTGGAGCACGATGCACATGCTGCTGCCATGCACCTTTCGAGACTCCATTCCCCGAAACGAACAACCGCTACACATGAGCGGTGGAGACTAATCTGGTGAACTGGATTCGTTTCCCCACTCCTCCACATGAAGCCAGCTGGGTGACCCTGGGCTAGCCACACTCTCTCAGCCTCACAGGGTGTCTGTTGTGGGGAGGGGAAGGTGATTGTAACCTGGTTTGATTCTGCCTTAAGTGGTAGAGAAAGTCGGCATATAAAAACCAACTCTTCTTCTTCTTCCAAGGATTAGCAAACATTGTGGGAAGAGTCTTGAAATCACCGGCAGGACTTATAAATCTGCTTGGAGAACTTTTTACAAGCTCTTGCCCACTTCTGATCCTTGGAGCCACACTACTGTTGATCCATCTTTGCAAAAAATGAGCAGATCCTGGGGACAGAGACTTGCTTTCCACAGATATAGAATCAATCTAGTGAGGGCACTAGGATTTGACATTTCTATAAATGCACTTTTAAAAAATAGACAACAGCAAAAAGCTTACATTTTACTCAGGCAAATGCATTCATCTGAAAGATAGGAAGATCCCCCACTCCCCCCAGAAGCATTACTTTCCCAACATTGTTCTAAGAAAAAGTCACCCCTTGGAAGCCCTTTATTGTAACAACAGGAACATTTATTAGTATTCAAACAACCCAAGCTTTAATTGTGATAAACACCTTTTTTCTGAGGACAATGTAGCTCAGAATGACAAAGAATATAAATTTTAGCAGCAAAACATTTTTAAAAAGAAACTACTAGGCTTGCTTACAGTCCTTTCAAGTACATATAGTAAGAGGCTTACCTAGCTTGAGTAATAGCTAGCAATCACCATCAGACTTTTAAAAATGTAAACATATTAGGCTAACAATACACACACAAAGCAGGACCCAAACATGAACTCCATTTATAACATGCCAGGTTAATACAAAGAGTATCCAAAGTATTAATTACAGATTTTAGCTACAAACAACTCTTTACTTACAAGTTAGTTACAAGTTCCTAGACAGGGTAGGAGTAGCACGTTACAGCAAACTTCCTCTAGACTGGCTTACCGTTCTTGCAGGTAGGGCAAGTGTACAGAGAAGACAACAGATCAAACCCCAATCAAAACTTTCATAACCAGTGATCTTAAAACAGAGAACTTTTCAAGGGAGACGTTCACATATTTAGCTGAAAGTCATCAAACAGGGATAAGATTGAGGGATGAGACTGTGAGTGATGCATGTACGAACCTATCCCTTAAGGGCCACATCAAGCAACAAAAATAACCTTGGCACTATCACTTTAAAAAGTCTTCCTCCAAAGAGCTTAGCCTGGTGTACCTGCATATCGTCCCATCTTACCCTCACAACCAATTTGTGCAGATAGGGAAAGAGTAGTGGGCTCATGGTCACCCAATGAGCTTCATGACTAAGCTGGGCTTTAAGCTCAGGTGCCCCATTAGAGTTGATCACACTATCCACTACACCCCAGCCTAGCCCTTCATTTCGCATTGCACAAATCTCCCCTCATCTGACTAAAAACCACCTCTAGTGGACCATTTTGGAGTTTTCTACTATATACATGACTATTTGGTAAAATGATGTACAAAGAGGCTATGATGAGATCTTGTTCAGCATTTGCTGCAAAGCCTAAAGCATGAAAAGAATGATTTTTCAACTCATGCATTTCACGGTGAACACATACCTTGCAAGAGTTCTATTACTGCTATTTATTTCATTCAACTGTTTCTAGATAACACCCAGTGTTCCTAAGATTTATACCAGCCAAGAAAATCACTACTTAAACCCCACCTTCCACCTTCTATACTGCCCACTTGAACTTCAGTCCAATTCTCCTGCTGGAAATGGTGCAGAACTCTTATTACATCTGTGTCAGGCATGGCCTGAGAAAAGGATGTTGTGGTTTCTCCAGGTGCTGGCCAAGGCCAGCTCTAGCCCTGTAAACGTGTTTTGACTGGACTCTGTGGGAATGCCGGTAGAATCCTACCTCCCTGACAGCTCCTGGGAGGGGGGTTGCCATGGCATCCAGATCTACCCTGATTTGCCCTATGCTCTTTCATATATGCCCTGTACCGTGCTTTTCATTAGTGTCCATTTGACTCTTAGCTTCTGTTAACCTGTGGATTTTCCAATAAATCAACTCTCTTTTGGACTACTTGTCTACAGATGTCTGTTTATGGGATTATCATGGGACTAGAGCTGACAATCTGTCTCTTTAAGTGGAGGCCATTCAATCCCCAGACTAGGAAAACCAGGTAGTTATTCTGGCCATTTTACATCGTACCTGCAGGGCTAAGAGTCACAACTGTAAGTACACCCTGACACATCCTTTATCTTGGAAAAGGAATGCCTTTGTTGCCTCTTAGAACCTTAAAGGTGTGACATTAAACAAAAGAAAGGAGGTTTTTTTTTCATCCCAAGGATTTTGTGCTATTCCTACATGTGAAGTATACATATAGGCTTCCTAGCAGGAGGATACATCAGTGTGACTGTGTGGTTAAAAATACAATATAATTAATTTCAGTGGATGAACTCTATAGCTAAGTGCTGCCTTGCAAATTCAGTCACAGTTGTAAAATGCTTTAGAACCGCATTAGTTAAAGCATGGCTTCCTCTATGGACATATTTCATGGAACTTCATTTAAATAAAGATGTTGGAATTTGGAATTCTTTGCACATTGCTAATCTGTAGTTGAAGGCATGGAATAAAAGCAAATATCAATAAACTCAGCATATTCCTGAGAGTCTTAAAATTGAGAAGATTGCTTAATTGGCACTCCCTACTGCTAGCAGAAATATGCCAATTAAAAGGATTCTACTATTAAAGGATTAGAGAGCATTAATGTCATACTAACCCTCTGCTACATTATCTTTTTTCTGCTACTCTATAAATATCTATGAACCCAGAGAACATGAGATTACTGAGCTTCCAAACTACATTAAGTACCCTGCACCTTACACACAGAACTTCATAGCATAAGAAACTGAAATACAGGTCAAAATCACAGCACACGTGCAATTAAAATATATATAATTCTTACAGTCTGTTCTTACTCAACAGAAGTCAATGAGCAGCCATTTCCTTGTTGAAACTGAAACATTTGAAGAAAATGTAGGGATGACATATGAGAAGAGTACCTTTAAAAAAAAAACTTTCTAAGTTATATTGTTCACTGCTGGTTCCAATCAATTCATGTTGGTTGTTAAAGAAGTTTGTTTTATCTGAAAGTTTGCTCATTTCCTGTATTTTATTGCTCATCTTTGCAACACAGAAACAATTTTCCTACACAAATTGATATGTGTGGTTTTCTAAAGTTGACATCTAAAGGGACATCTATCCAAATAGAAATCTTTCAAACATACACCCCCCACCCCGTGACATAGAGTTCAATTCTGATACTGGCATTTAATAATAGAGGGGAAAGAATGGCATCGGATGCCCTCAGAAGTATGTACCGAGGTGCTGCCTATTGGCTCCACCCACCACTGATATATGAATAGCCACCTCATAATTTATTAATTCCTATTGTACAAATGAATTCAGGAAAATAAATAGAAAATACCTAACAAAGTCAGCTACTCTAAGAAATGTTTATTCACTGTGTTAATGTCAAGTTCTGAAAGTTTTTAATTGAGGTCAAGACAAAGCATATGCTTGATTAACCAGAGTCCCCAGAGAAACTGGGAACTCTCAGTAGGCTAGAATTGCATTGGAAAGCACTGGAGTGGGGGGGATGTAAGAAACAGTGGGAAAGGCCACTCCTTCAGAAAGGGAAAAAAGAATCAGTATCTGGCGCAATCCATTCCAGAGGGATCTCAAACCACATCCGACATGGCAGAAATTATGAGATATGTCTTACCAACTCCAGCTGAATGCCATTGGGTTGGGAGAGAAAGATGGTGCAGAAGCTGAAGAGCAGGGATAAAGGACAGAGGGTGTTGCGAACAGCCAAACAGGCTTCCTTGTGGCACTGAATGTTTTGGAAAATTCCTCATGCAGAACCACATTAAAAATAAGTACAGATAACCTTATTACTGGGGGAGTCCAGGGAATGGGCATGCACACGTTTACAGGCAGATACAGACAGCAGTTAATTAGTTAATTCTTACAAATTCATTTGCCTCAAAGTGTGAGCCAGCTGAACAACATTTCACAAGTTTGAGAGTGCATATTTGAAAAAGTCGGGGAGAAATCCATGGGTTAACTATGATTATGTTATAAAAGACAAGATGATGTTTTGGAGATCAGAACAGTTCAGAGCTCATCTGAAGGTTTTCCATCATTTAAAAAAAGGGAGGGGATAAACCACTGATTTGTATCTTTTTGTTGAAGATCTGGCTTACACTTCCGGTCTGCGAAACAGAAGAGAACTTTTGAAAGGGGGGAGAGGGAAGAATAGTCATTTTTTACAAATAAATATTTTTGTTCTAATCTCAACAACCTTGAACTCTAACTGTATGTTACAAAAAGTGTTTCCAGGCATTCTGGTGAAAATTTGTGATCTGGTGAAAGTTTGTAAATGTGACTTAAGAAAATCCCTCTTTAGAAGTGAAAGCAAACATCAGCGTTATTCCCGTGATTGCAACAGAGATCTAGGCTCAGGCACCTCTTTGACTTATTTCTGCCTAGGAGCAGGAACAGGCTTTATAGAAGAGACAGGAGTTTCATCGTCTGTGAAGGTACCTTTCCGGCAAGTAACTGATTTGCGAGGAGCCACAATAGGTCTCTGCAAGTGAGGAAAGGAAGTCTGCCCAGAATCAAAGGAACAGGCCCTACGTGTCAGAGGAGAATTATTCCCAATGTTCTCCTTGTCCAGTTGAGTGGATGGTGTTTGTGCTGCTGAACTATATAGTGGCTTATCAGACGGTGGGAGAGGGGCTCGTCTTTTGGTGCCTTTGCTTTCATTAGGGTGTGCAATTTCTTTGTTAGTGCCCGGAATCCTGTTTTTCTGCACAAACATCTGGTGAGAAACATCAAACTTGGCAGCCCACAGAGGGAGTACACGTTGTTCTTGTTGGCCAACCAGGAACTTCCCATTGGTTTCTTCAATTTTTCGTTGCACTATATCAATTAATCCTTCATGTTTTACTGGAGAATCAATACCTGTTAAACATTTTAAGACAACATAAAATTCTTATTAATGGGATACTTGGCTGCTTAAACTACATACAGTGCAACCCTAAGAGTGCTTTCCTGGGAGTAAGCCCCATTGAGTAGACTTGCTTAGGATTGCTCTCTAAATGCATCAGTGATCAAAACTGCTCACTTTTACAACCCCCTCCTACAAGACCACTGGAAATTCCCATATTTTTCACCCCCTATAATACCATGAAACACCAAGCAAGAAACCACACTCTAAACTATTATGACTAATAAACTCAATTATGTTTTTACTTTTCACTGTACGACAGGCTTCATTATGTGGAATTCAATCAAGTTATTGTCCATTCTTCACACTGCAAAAGCAGGCTAAATGCATTGTGGTCTTTCATACCTTTGGAATGAATTCATAGCATTAATTGGGGGGAAGGGTCCTATTTAATACCATTATTTGTCAGCAAGATCCTTTCATTTTGATGCAAATAAATGTAGCTTATTATTTGATTTCTTTTAAAAGACTGTAATGCACCTTTCACAAGTTTACATCTCGCTGTTGATTTACTTTTTGGCAATTTAAGAAAGTTCAAATATTACTTTGCTTGTATATACTAATATATCAGTGCACTATAATTAAAAAAAATTCTCCAGCAGTTGCCAAGTGAATACCTGGAGGACTCCAGACAGCCCAAAACAAAAGCTCTTATCTATACAGTCAGCAAGATCAGGCAGCAGAGTTGGTCATGGGTGTGTGCATTCACATTTTAGAATATTAATAGGTCAAAAAATGCTTGCATGCAGAAAATATTTACTTCCTTTATACCCCACTATTATCCCCAATGGGAACCGAAATACCTTAGAACATTCTCCCCTTCTCTGTTATATGTGATCCAGCGTCTGAGCGAGAAGGCTGGACTACTTGTCTGCATGCAGGGAGGAATGTTTTTAATAAAGAGAACTGAAACATTACATTCTTGAACCTAGAGACCAAAGGGAACACTTTGGGGGGGGGGGGGCTGTACTGTGTCACATTTGGTACATGAAATTTGGCTCTAGATCTATTCTTAAAGTGTTTTAACAATTGTTCTATGTAAACTCCTTAAAGGTTTTCATTCTAGCAGCTCTGAATGACTAGCTTAGTAACTACTGGTACATACAAAAATGGTGGCACTAGTGCCCAGGAGTATCTGATTGTAGCTCACAATCAGTTTGGTCAGAAGATGCTTGCAGTTAGTTGTTTAGTGTTTATTTTTTCCCTGTTATACCAACAAAAGAGAACTATTTGGACACAGATGCTGGTTACTGATCTTATCCAGACCTCACTGAAAAGGGTAGGATGCCAATGCAAGAATAGATTCTACAGAGAAAGATGGCCATTAGGTTGTGTTCCATGTCACTTACAATACCCTGCTATCTCCCACTTACACATATCTTGGTAAACTGAAGTTGCCTCTTTTGTCAAGAACAATGGTGGTTTCCGTGGTGACATAATCTCAATTTTCATGAATTCTTCACAACAGTGCTTCCACTGACCTGAAAGAAAATCAGAAAGCAATTAACGGAACTCAAAATGCCCTACTTTTAAAAGAATACTATAATTATAGGCAGTTCACACAATTACTATCTGACAATAATGAGCAATTGTTTCATAAATACTGTAGCTCAACTTTTTCAATTCCTCCAGATTGCTGGTAGACTGATCTAGGGTGCCATAATCTCTCAGGCAAATATTACGCCTTTGACATCTGTTGGGGTAAAGAAAGCTGGGATTTCTCGAACATCTAGTACGGAATTTGAGCAATCAATTCTCATAACCATACCAAACCTATTTTTAGGTTTACCCCTTAATGGTATTACTCTCAAACATTTCACAAACATTAATCTATTACCAATAACTTCATTGGAGGAGGAAGGAGACAACTGAAGCAAATACCGAAAGGCTCAGCTAAGCAGCAAATGAGATATGTAATAAATAAATCCCTTCCTTTTATTACACTTTGCTGCAGAGGTCCCCAACCTTTTTGAGCCTGCGGGCATCTTTGGAATTCTGACACAGGGTGGTGGGTACAACCACAAGATGGCTGTCACAGGAGGTGGGGCCACATGCACAGAGGAAGCCTAACTGCAGGGGAGAAGAGGAGTAATTTTAAAAAATACACTAGAAAGATGAGTGAAAGAAAATAAAACCAACACTGTGGTGGCCCATGCTTCTGAAATAGTGTTATTTTAATGTGCTCAGCCAATCAGATCTCCAGTGGCCAGTATGAAGCCCTGCTGGGCATGTGCCCCACCAACTTTCTGAAAACATTTGGTGGGCTCCAGAAAAGGTGTTGGCAGGTGCCATGGCACCCACGGGCACCACATTGGGAACCCTTGCCTTACTGAAACATTCCACAATGAATGGTTCCCTCTAAGCCCCTACAACATTAAGAGCACAAAGCAATCAAGAACCCAGAAAGGGGGAAGTTTAAATGTTTCCTGTGTTCCTTGCAGAACATGCCAGCTGCTGTGTTAGGAAAGCGAGAATCCTTTTCCTCCTGGCAAATGGCAAGCGTGTTATGCCCTGCCAGCTCAAAATGTTCAGCACATTCTTTGATCTGACATAGGTGTCCCTGCACAAGAGCAGACAGAGCTACTTACTGAAATCATAGAAGTGCTGCCAAAAAGCTTCTGTCCACTTAGAAAGGTCTTCCTGGTTTTCAACTGCAAAAATCTGAGTCACAGCTTCCCCAGCCTCAGGGTAGATAATAGAAAAGTTTTTGGCTTTTTTCTGGCTATCTTTATCCACAGCACGGATTCTGGTTTCCTACACATTTTTAATAAAAAAATTGTGAAATAATGCATACCAACAAACAACTTTAATCAATCGCAAAGGGGTGAAGTTACTCAACAGTTGTCAAATAGGCTGTTTTCCAATCCAAACATTTTTATTTTCAAGGAACTTCTGTCATTAATTCTATTTTACAGACACAACAAGACTAAAACAATACTACATTTATATTACATACATATAATGGAGCTCATTACAACCAACTTGTATTTAAGGCAGAGATGAGAAAATAGTTTGGATTGCATTGCATAGAATTGCTTTTAGAGAATGGAGGTGTTTCATAATCACAGAGTTATAAGAATAGGGTAACAGACATATAGCACTAAAATTGGCAGTGAATTATGTTGTTGAACTGTATTATAATATATAAGAAAATAAGAAAATCCATGCTGGATCAGACCAAGGCCCATCAAGTCCAGTGGCTTGTTCACACAGTGGCCAACCAGGTGCCTCTAGGAAGCCCACAAACAAGACAACTGTAGCAGCACCATCCTGCCTGTGTTTCACAGCACCTAATATATTCGACATACTCCTCTGATCCTGGAGAAAATAGGTATGCATCATGACTAGTATCCATTTTTACTAGTAGCCATGTATACTCCTCTCTTCCATGAACATGTCCACTCCCCTCTTAAAGCCTTCCAAGTTGGCAGCCATCACCACATCCTGGGGCAGGGAGTTCCACTATTTATGTGTTGTGCAAAGAAATATTTCTTTTTATCAGTTTTGAATCTCTCACCCTCCAGCTTCAGCAGATGACCCTGCATTCTAGTATTATGAGAGAGGGAGAAAAGCTTCTCCCTGTCCACTCTCTCCAAACCATGCATAATTTTACAGACCTCTATCATACTGAAATGTCTAACTGTTGGAATGCAGGTAGATATTCCATGTAAACCCGAGATATTCTTGTTAAATCTGGTACCTAATCTAGCTAAAGATCAACTTTGTATGGTGTTACATATAATAACTGTGGCTAGAACGACCTTTGCCAGTCACTGGAAACAAAAATCAACTCCAATAATTTTTTTAAAAAAATTGTTTGTTCGCTCCAGCAATTATTATTATTTGTTCTATATCCCAGATCCTCCTTTGAATTACCCGGACAATGTAGGCTTCTCCAGAGTTGACCATAGCCTCCACATCGATGTCTAAAGAGTACATTTTTTGTGATATCGAAAGTGACCATTTAGAGGTATAAGGGTCAGCAAGTAGATTAGCTATAAGCTATTTGATGGAGTTTGAAAGTGGAGGTGCAACCAAAATCTAATGGCCAAAACCCATGCTCTAGATTCCAAGAGATGGAGTCCCAACTCGGCACATAATTGGAGAAGCTAAGTCTTCTTAGTGTGTCTATAAATACAAACTGGATTGTTGCAACCAAACTTCTTGTTTGGTTAACCATTAACCATTTACAAGTTTTTAAAAACATAATTTTAGCATCCTTTGCTTTCATCACTTTAAACTGCACAGCTATCCGTTAAAAGTGAATGTGCAATGACAGTTAATAAAGCGGGTGTTTGGGGGAGGCCTGTGTCTCAATGGTAGAGCATCTGCTTGGCATTCCAAAGGTCCATGGTTCAATCCCCAGCATCTCCACTTTAAAGGCTCAGGTGGCAGATGATGTGAAAGACATCTACTTGAGACCCTGGAGAACCACTTCCAGTTTGAGAAGACAATACTGACCTTGCCAGGATCTGGTTCTCTACAAGGTAGCTTCATGTATTCATGTTTTCTCAAGGGAAAGAAACCAGATCACAAGAGGTATATAAATAGCTTGTGCTGACTCAATGAACTAAAAGCTGTTCTTTGGGAAACACCAGTGCACTGAATGATTAGGTAACTGTAGATTTTAAAATGTGGATTGTTGAATGTAAATGCTGCCCTAACTATAGTAGAGCCACTTTACTGTGAGTTGCTAGTCTACATCTTAAAACAGCATTTATGTGACTCAGCTGTGGGTAAGGGACAGTATATTGATGCTGCCCACGGAATCTGTGCCAATTGCGTGATCACCTTCTCACCGGTGGTTGGGTCAGCTAAGAACACAGGTCCTGCCCATGACGTGTAGGGTGAGCCCACATGGTTTAACAGACCAAACATTATCCTAGCCACACACTCATAGAAATGTAGCTGTTGTGAAGCCAAGGTAACATTTACATTCAATTAGCAATCCACGTTTTAAAACCTACAATTACTGAATCATTCCAATTCAGTGATGCCTGCTTTCCTGTCTTCAAAACACACACAAAGAGGTTAAAATTCCATATACAGCAAGTGCAAGTGAACTGAGCAGGATTTTAGCCTAATCTTTGCCATGTACGTACCAAAATACCTGATTGCTCACCTTGTCCAACAGTTGTAATCGAAAATAAAAACAAACTACCACCTTGTTCAGCAAAGTGAGATGGTCATTAAGCCCTTCTCTGCTACAAGCCAAACATCTACCAGTAACAGAAAGCTTCTTATTTAATCTCATTTCACTTCAAACACATACTGCCTTTTCTACTGCATGTCACCTCACATCAGCAAAGATTAAATACATGACTATAAAAAGTAAGTTACATATATTGTCATGGGGAAAAAACCTTTTGGGCTGAAAATCTGCAAAACATTCTTGAGAGGATACATTTTAAAGGAGGCATTACTGGAGGAGCTGCTTGAAATACACACACAGCTGTTTGTAGCATATCTGATGAATTTGCTCATTTAAATTTTTTCATTCTAAAAATAGCAGATAAGTAATTCATCCATAAATGCTGTGTCCTATTAATGCAGGTAACCATAGATACCAGTATAAAATTAAGTCAAATAGATTTACATTTGACAGGTTAGAACTTCAATCCGCCGAGTGACATAAGTTCATTTAGTGCTTGCTATGTATCTTGTGCCATAAACACATTTATAAGACAAAAGAGATTCTCACGCAAGAGACATTTTATACCTCATTTGATTATTTAAGGGATAGAAGACGCTAACCTCAGGAGTAATAGGCTGATATGCTTCTGAAGCAGTGATACATTATGCAACAGATGGAATGTAGCCAAGGAGCTGCATATTAAAGTTAAACCTCTCTAGCGAAACACACAGACTTGCTGCTAAAACTAGGTATTTAAACAATACTGCATGCTACCCACGTCTCTGGATAAACATCTCCACCTCTGAGTGCTTGATACTGAGCTTTCTTGCACTGATTCTGAATACTAGGTCATTTAGGGTACTTAGCACCCTAAAAGAGAAAAAAGAGGAAGACCCAACAAGAGATGGATTGACTCAATAAAGGAAGCCACAGCCCTCAATTTGCAAGACCTGAGCAAGGCTGTCAAAGGTAGGACATTTTGGAACACATTGATTCATAGGGTCGCCATGAGTCGGAAGCGACTTGACAGCACTTAACACACATACACACACACACACACACACACACAGAGCAGTACAATAACCATACAATGTATTTAACCCTTGGATTAAACTTTTTTTTTAAGTTCATCAATTTCTAGCCTAAGATCCTACATGCTTACATGGTAACTAGTTCACAGTGGCTTCTTAATCTGCTGCTCCAAGAACATTTGGACATAGGAATTGCATAAATGTACCAAACGACATCGGCAATTCGGCCCTTGTTGCAGCTCCTGTATGCAAATTGCCTCAGAGCAGTGTAAGGAGAAGTCATGAAAATAGTGGGTTGCAGCCTGAATCTAAATATTGATGGCATTAGGAACTTCATTATAATTAGTTTTGGGTAAATCTAGAAAGTTGCACCAAAAATATTTTTTTAATGTCAGTCCTTTAAGAAGGTGATATTCTAACATTATTGTGCAGCTGCCTTGGCATATTACAACGTGCATCAAGATTGTTTTCAAGCATTGATGTATATTAAAGCCTGGACTGCTTACAAGCAGAGGGAGAACGTTTGCACTGGTTCTGCATTTGATGTATAAAGCACACCCCTAACCATATGCTCACCCTAACCGGGATTGGCCAGGCTAGCCTGATCTTCTCAGATCTCAGAAGCTAAGTAAGGTGGGAGACCACCAAGGAATACCAGGGTCACTATGGAGAGGCAAACCACCTCTGAAAGTCTCTTGCCTTGAAAACCTCCTGGGTTGCTGTAAGGTGGCTGCAACTTGACAGCACTTTACACACACACAACCACATGCTCTTTAGAACATTTTTACATTCTTGTAAGAGTGATCGAAGACCTGACCATTAGGCTGTAAAACTCAGATAGATGGATTCCAATGAAACTTCAGACACTAGTCTACTGAAAACCTGACCAAAATGTTTCTCTCACACCCCATGCACCCATCCCTTCGCTTGCTTTCTTCTCAAGCACCACAATTTTATCATTTCATGCTAGTTCTTCTTACTGCACTAATTCAAGCTTTGAACTACCCACGAAATACCAACTCCAATGAAAGCTGTTTTAGTTTAGGACCAACTTGGAACCAGTTACTGGCCTAGAGACTCTCCAGCAACTTTGCTGCTAACATACAGACCTGGCATGAAGGGAACTTCATATCACCATTTGCATACAGAATTTAACAAAATACCGTATATACTCGCGTATAAGCCGAGTTTTTCAGCCCAAAAAATGGGCTGAAAAAGCCGGCCTCGGCTTATACGCGGGTCAATACGGGGGGAGGGAGGAAAGAGAAGGGAGGAAGGGGGGAAACTTACCGCCGCGCCATGCTGCTTCCTGCCGCCGGGAGCGGCCTGGGGCAGCCTCCTGCAATTGCAGGAAGACTGCCCCAGCCCCCCCCCCGGGGCGGCGGCGGCGCTTCTCCCCGCCGGGAGCGGCCTGGGGCAGCCTCCTGCAACTGCAGGAAGGCTGCCCCGCCCCCCCGGGCCGCGCTGCCGCTTCTCCCCGCCGGGAGCTGCCTGGGGCAGCCTCCTGCAATTGCAGGAAGGCTGCCCCGGCCCCCCCGGGCGGCGGTGCCGCTTCTCCCCGCCGGGAGCGGCCTGGGGCAGCCTCCTGCAATTGTAGGAAGGCTGCCCCGGCCCCCCCCCGGGCGGCGGCGCCGCTTCTCCCCGCCGGGAGCGGCCTGGGGCAGCCTCCTGCAATTGCAGGAAGGCTGCCCCGGGCCCCCCGGGCGGCGCCGCCGCTTCTCCCCGCCAGGAGCGGCCTGGGGCAGCCTCCTGCAATTGCAGGAAGGCTGCCCCGCCCCCCCGTGCCGTGCCGCCATGTCGCCGCTTCTCCCCGCCGGGAACGGCCTGGGGCAGCCTCCTGCAATTGCAGGAAGGCTGCCTCGCCCCCCCCGGGCCGCGCCGCCGCCGGACCCTCGCCGCTGGAGAGCCCTGTAAGGTAAGCCTGCGGGGGGGGGGAGGGGAGGGGTTATAAGCCGACCCTCGGCTTATACACGGGTGCCTAATTTTTCCCCATTTTTGGGGAGAAATTAGGCACCTCGGCTTATACGCGGGTCGGCTTATACATGGGTGTATACGGTAGGCACTGAATTAAAGATAACCTACAAAAAATAGCATCAGAATTCAACTTTAGACAATTAGCTGAGGCCATATTACCTTGCTGACAGGAATGGTCAAAGACGGCTCCACTTTAGCTTCTATTTCTTCTGGTGTATAGTAACAAAGGAGCTCTCCACCTCTTAGCACACAGTACAGCCTCCTCCAGGAAGTCAACTTCCCTATCATTTGCTATAAGAAGAAAAGATGTAATCTGTTACTGCTACACACTGCTTTACCATAGTCGATTTTTTAATGACCCATCATTTTCAGAAAACCAAAAAGAATGAATACACGTGGAAAGCTACCTTTTCAACTAATGAGGCAGCCTTAAGAGTCACATACTTGCCCTCATAACATTATTGTATTTTGCTATATAATATGTCACTATGGACTAAGACAAACATAAAATTTGGTTCCTGAAGACATGGCTGAACATTTAGTCACAGCTGACTTATGGCGACCCCGTAGGGCTGTGTTGGCGAACCTATGGTACACGTGCCATTTCCGGCACACGTAGCCCTCTCTGCCCCTCAGCTGAGCTGCGGCCAGCACGAGAGAGGAGCAGAGCGAGGGACCTCCCCACAAACGGCCGGGAGACAGGAGGACGAGCAAGGGGGAGGTGAAGACACGCGCCGCCAGCTTCTGAGCGGCCCGCTGGCCAGCTGGACGTCGAACGAGCGCGGGCGGGGCGGAAGGAGAAGGGTCCGACCCTTTGCCTTCCGCCCCGCCCGCGCTCGTCTGATGCCCAGCTGGCTGGTGGGCCGCTCAGAAGCTGGTGGCACGTGTCTCCGCCTCCCCTCGCCTCCCCCTCGCTCGTCCTCCTGTCTCCCGGCCGTTTGTGGGGAGGTCCCTCGCTCTGCTCCTCTCTCGTGCCGGCCAGTCCAACCCTTCGCCTTCCGCCCCGCCCGCGCTCGTCCGATGCCCAGCTGGCCGGCGGGCCGCTCAGAAGCTGGCGGCGTGTGTCTCCGCCTCCCCTCGCCTCCCCCTTGTTCGTCCTCCTGTCTCCCGGCCGTTTGTGGGAAGGTCCCTCACTGTGCTCCTCTCTCGTGCCGGCTTCCTGTAGGAGAGAGCGGACGTACTGGCAAGGGACCAGCCGGGCCTTGGTTCCCCCCGGCCCCCAGGCCGCTCACGCGGCCACCGTCCTCCCTCGCCGGCAATGCAACCGAAGGGCCGCTTGTTGGCGCACGTGCTGCCCTCCCGGCTCCCTCCATTGGGGACGGAAGACAGCCCCCTGAGCTAGCCTCCAGGCATGGGTTGCCCCTCTGTGCGGTAAGTGCACGGCGTTGTAGAGGGCCCGCGACGGAAGGGCTAACGGCCGTAGCGGGACGGGGTTATTGGCCATTTGTGAATGGGAGGTTTTGCCTTGGATTTGCCACTCAGATGCACATTTTCCCCATCCAGATTCTCAAAACTCTGCATGGGGGGTTATTGGCCATTTGTGAATGGGAGATTTTGCCTTGGATTTGCCACTCAGATGCACATTTTCCCCATCCAGATTCTCAAAACTCTGCATGGGGGTTATTGGCCATTTATGAATGGGAGGTTTTGCCTTGGATTTGCCACTCAGATGCACATTTTCCCCATCCAGATTCTCAAAACTCTGTATGGGGGGTTATTGGCCATTTATGAATGGGAGGTTTTGCCTTGGATTTGCCACACAGATCCACAACTCAACAATAAACCCCCCTCCAGAGTTTTTAGAATGCAGATGGGGAAAATGTACAGTGTTTGTCAGTCATTGTCATGATTTAATTTTATGGATACCTTATTTACTTTTTTCCCTCAGAGGCCATGTCTACCCACTGGCTTTCTTGGCGGTAGACCTGGACTCTGAGGAGGGGAAAAAGTCCCCCTTCAGAGACCAGGTCTGCCAATTGGCTTCTATGGGCCTCTGGAGGCCAGGTCTACTGCCAAGAAAGCCAATGGGTAGACCTGGCCTCCCAATGGGACTCAGCCGGAGGCCAGGTCTACCAATAGGCTGTTATGGCGGTAAACCAGGCCTCCAGACGAGAACTCCAGATGGGGAGGGGGAAATGGCAGGGACTTACAATTTAATTTTTATCAACAAATAAGATCATTATTAAGTATGATATCAAGTTTTATTCAATGTACCTACCTATATAGTTTAAGTTTAAGAAATTTGGCTCTCAAAAGAAATCTCAATCATTGTACTGTTGATATTTGGCTCTGTTGACTAATGAGTTTGCTGACCACTGGCCTAGGGCTGTGCCGTGTTGCCGTGGTGCGCACTGGCACTCGGCGATAAATAAGTGGGTTTTGGGTCGCAGTTTGGGCACTCGGTCTCTAAAAGGTTCGCCATCACTGCCGTAGGGCTTTCAGGGCAAGAAATGTTTGGAGAAGGTTTGCCTTTGCCTGCCTCCACATGGGCTGAGAGAGTTCTGAGAGAACTGTGACTGGCCCAAGGTCACCCAGCAAGCTTTCATGTGGAGGAGTGGGGAACTGAACCCGGTTCTCCAGATTAGAGTCCACTGCTCTTAACTACTACAGGTTGGCTCTCAACATGCAAATAGAGGAAACATATACCAAGGCAAATCACACTGTCTTCCCACCTATCACACAACCAGGAGAGAAATGATTCAGTGAAAAGACCCCATGCAACTGGCCCTACCCACTTTTAAAGAGACCAAATTGATGCAAGGAGGGCAACAATTAACAACGTTAGCATACAGTTTCACTTTGAAATTGCTATTATGTTCCACAATATCCCCTAGCAAAAACTCAACATCAAACTATGGCTTTTTGGAATCCAGGCTGACCTAACACTCATTAGGAACACAACATTTTCAAGATTCAACATAAATGTTGTCAGGTCTTCAATATTGAGCAGCTTCTGCCACTAATATAACACTCAGTTATCAGGCAAGGAATAGAAATACACCCACAGAAAACAATATAATCTTTCTAAAGGTTAACAACCCCTTCCTGAGCCGAAAGTCCTTAGGAGGCCAGGAAGGGGCTGAGCTGGCGTCCGTGCCACTTATGCTGCCCAGGATGGCACAGACACCTTATGAGGTGGCATAGCACCGTGCAACCCAATGGAGCAGTTGCCCAGTCACTGGCGCAGCCCTGCCCCTCAGGAATGGGCTGTAAGTGTAACATTTTAAGAAGCAATGAGCTTAAAAGTTTCATAAGAGTTATTTTAAAAACTCAGCTAGACCCATTTAGGCAACATTTAAATAGTTTCGATATTTTAAGTATTTGTATCAATACCTAGTCTGGAAAACCTTTCAGATTTTCCTTCTTAATTTTGCTGTGCTCGATGTTAAGAGTATTGACAGAGTGAGCATTCTGTGTACAACATTAATTCAAGACAGAAATTTTCCCATGCAGAATAAAGCTCCAAGGCAGAAGTGTTCACCATTGATTGAATACAATTTAAATATTAGGAAGAGATATCTCAAGGTCTTTTGTACCTGTTGATTAAGAAACCCCGCCATCTTGTTCTTGGTCATGCAGGATGGTTGAGCAGCTAAACGACAACACATGCTGCCATACAAGGGAAGCCAAAAAGATGATTCCTCTAAAAAGAAAACCATGAAAATTGTACACTGTTAAATTAGCAAGTGCTTGCTATCACCGAACCTTTCAGAAAAGTACAGGTATAAGCCTTTAAAAATAAACATTAAACAAAAATGAATTCCTGCCTTGTATTTCACAGTATATGAAGCAAACATTGGATATATTTGCATCAAAATAGATTTGGACAAACCATCTTTATCCACTATATGACACCTTGTGCATTTTTGGCGGATGATGATATCTCCATTGCTCAGGATGAGTGAAGGGGATCAGCGCACTCTAATTCATGACCAGCCACCATGCTTCAGATAATTAATTATTCTTGGGTTCATTAAAAGTTGGGTTTACTATAATTGATACCGTGTTCTTTGTCTACTGTATAGTAACGAAGGCTGTATGTCTCAGTTCATCTTTGGTTTAGGACAACAGTTTTTGAACTCTCTATATCTTCAAAAATATAAAGAGCGAGGATCCTCAATCTTGTCGAGGCTGTGAGAAAGGGTAGTAGGTGTGGTGCTTAAGAGTGGTGGACTCTAATTGGGAGAACCAGATTCGATCCCCCCCTCCACATGAAGCCTCCTGGGCGATCCTGGGCCAGTCACAGTTTTTTCAGAACTCTCTCAGCCCATGTAGAGACAGGTAATGGCAAACTTTCTCCAAACATTTCTTGCCCTGAAAACCAAACAGGGTCGCCATAAGTAAGCTGTGACTTGACAGCACACACACAAGTAGGAGTTATGACTGGGGTTCCTGAACCCATGGCAAACTGTATTTTCCCACTGGGAGTGGGGGAGAGGCAAAGAAAAACAGGAACTTTGGGTCAGCTGGAAACCCAGCCATTTGGCCTACCTGCCAAGGGGATCTGATGGATGGGCATCATAAAATGGAATCAGGGCAAGAGCTACCTGCGAAGAGGCCCATTGGTAGAGAGCAGAGCAGCCCCCACATGGCGCAGGATTTCTAACTCTGGATTGGGGGGAGGGAGGTTTCACCTAAGTCAACGGAAGTGTTAAAAGGCGAACCTTTCCTTTGTTCTGTGTTCAAGCACTTTGCCCAGGTGCTGTGACCAGGGGCATGGGTTTGCTTTATCGGAAGGTAACTAGCATGATGTAACTTAGATATGTTTTTCTTTTATTTCCTTAGATCTGTATTCTTTGACTATGATGGCTACTTCCATGTAGGTGTTCTAGTTCTTCTTAAACTTTTTCCACTCGCGACCCCTTTTCGCCCGAGAAATTTTTATGCGGCCCGGGTATATAGATATATAAAATAGGTATACAAATCAAACATTTACTGATAATAATTTTACTGATATTTTAAAATTCTTTGGTATACATATAATTATACCATTTACTACTGCCAAATTTTTCGCAACCCCATTCAGTTATGCGACCCCATATGGGGTCATGACCCACAGTTTAAGAAGCTTTGCTCTAGTTTAATCTTTAGTAATCTTTAGTAAGTTTCTTTCCTGTTTAAAGCAGACTGTGTCTGAAATCCCACCCACATGCTAAGACTGCTCATGCACGCTAAGGACATGCACCCAAGGGGGGAGCTAAGGAAGCTCTGTCTTTTATACTTGTTCAGAGGCAGCCTTACCAGTGTACCCCAAGGCACTGGTTAATGAGATGCATGTGAGAACACATAGACCCAGGGCAAGTATGTGACAGTAGGAACCACCACAGAATGGCAGGATCAAATTTGTGCTTTGAGGAAAAGACGCTGTTTGATTCCACCTTCCAAAGAAAGGGGTGAGCTTACCCCCTGCACATACAGCCACAGCAACAGGTTTCCAAGCCCAAAGACTAAAGGAAGTCTGTATATATGGCCAAGTTGTGGGTGTGGAGCTGTGATGTATCTACCCAAAGTGGGGTGAATGCTTTGCCAGTTAGACAACTAATAGGGCGTAAACAGAAGTTCCACTTTTCTTTCTGTTCTATTCAAACCCCTTAGAATTTTACCTGTTATACTCAAGAAGAAACTGGGCCCCAGAAAACACATTGGCAGGTGCCATCGTGCTCCCAGATGCCAAATTTGGGTTTACTGATCTGGAGTCTGCAGGGCAGCTTGTGGCATTTCTTGTCCCCTCTTCCAGACACAAAGAGCAACTGCAGTGCATTTCTGGTGTAATCACTGCAGGTAATGGCTGCCTGATCTCTGTAGTCATTGCAGAGGACAGTAAAACTACATTCATTATGTGTTACTAGAGTTGCTTAAGATTTGAGAGAAATAAGCAAACGTGTTTCAGGCACTCAGAAGAAAATAGGGTTGCACTTAACTGTAATTGTTGTTTGTTGAGTTGTCTTCTGTGCAGGCACACATTTGGGATTGCGCATACGCAGGCCTGCCTTCAGAGAGAGCTTTTTAGCTCTAAAAGGCTGAAAAGGCACCCCTCCTTCCCAAAGGGAGTAGCACTGTTTTTCTTCTGTTCTCCGAAGCCTCCAGATCTGAAAAACGAGAAAGAACATGTAGTAACACCAGAGAGCTCACAGAGCGGAAGGATGGAGGGAATGTGTGCTTGCACAGAAGACAACTTGATGAACAACAGTTACAGGTAAATGCAACCCTGTTTTTGTCTTTGGTCTTCTGTGCAGTTCCACATTTGAGACTAACATGCTAGGTACTCAGTGGTGGGTGTGAGCCTCTCAGTTAAAGAGAGAAAGTAACATATCCCTTCCAACAACTGAATCTCATCTGGCATCTGTGTCCACAGCATAATGTTGAATGAACGTGTCCAAAGAAAACCAGGTCATTGCTTTGCAGATTTCGACCTGGAGCTGAAGAAGCTTGGCACTTGGTGGAATGAGCTTGGTGGAATGACAGAGGGCATTAAACACAAGCATGTTCATAACGTAGTTTAATAGTCTGAACTATCCAGCATGACAAGGCCTCCAAAGACACTGAGCGACCTCTGCATGGCCCAGCAAAACAAACAAATAGATTGAAGTCCTTATGAAAGAGATGTGTGCATTGTAAATAATATAATAAAGAGCTCTTAACATCCAACCCATTTAAGGCTCATTCTGCTGGGGATGAGGGGTCAGGAAAAAAATACAAGTAATGAAACAACCTGAGTCAGTTGAAATTTAGAGATAACTTTTTGCAAAAACTCGAAATTGGGTCAGAGCACCATCTTGTTAGGAAAAAATTGGGTAAAGTGGGGGTCCTCCTCCTGTGCTGCCAGCTCACCTACTCTCCTGGCAGATGTGATGGCAACCAAGAAGCAGATCTTGACAAAAAGGTAGGAACCAGGGCATGTAGCTATAGGTTTAAGAGGTGATAACATGAGCTGTGACAGATTGGGGCCCTTGAGGGTTAAAGATTGTATAGGCCCTTTAAGAAATGCTTGGGTATATGATGGGGAAAAACTGCAAGGCCATCTATAAAATTGTGAAAGGCTGAAATAGCAGCCAAATGCATTTTAACTGAGGACGAGGTCTATCCCGCATCCTTCAAAGAGAGGAGGTAGTCCAAAATACTGCTAAAGGACAAGAAGGCACTAAGAGGCCCTTGCTTCATACCCAACCTGAGATTTTTTCCCCACTTACACGTTTATGACGGGCATGTGGTCTGTAAAAGGGGTATCAAACATACCCTAAGAAAAATTCATGCGGGTGGATTCAATAACCACACTGTCAAAGCTTGGTAACATCAGGGTGCCACAGTGAGTCCTGGCGCAACAGATCCGATGCCGGAGTCAGCTGAATATGTTGACTCTTGGACATGCTCAATAGATTGGAGAACCACATCTGGTGAAGCCAAAATGGTGCTATTAGAATGCAATGTGTTCCTTGCAACTGAATCCTGTTGAGCACTTTACTAAACAATGGAATCGGTAGAAACACGTAGAAAAGATTCTGAGTCCATGAGAAAGCATCACCAATGGACTCCAAATGCTGTCCCAAAGAAGGTCCGTTCCAGGGAATCCCCATGTTCTGAACACTGGGAGGATATACTTGTCCTTAATGCATCCCACATGGCGGGCCAGAGGGGGTTCTGCTGAGTGCATCTGCAGTGTTGTGAACTCTCATGATGTGGATGACCTGGAATGAGACATTGTGCTGCATTGCCCAGTTCCAGATCTTTGCTGCTTTTGCACAAAGGGACAACGAGATCATCTCACCCTTTGTTGAGATAAAACATGGTAGTGGTGTTGTCTGTGTTTGGACGACCTCATTGTGGAGCAGATCTGAAAAAGAAGCAAGAGCATAGCGAATAGCTCGAAGATCCAAAAGCTGATATGTAAGCTTCCAAGGTTGACCAAGTGTCTTGAATGGACTGTCCTTCACAGTGTGCACCCCATCCAACTAGGGAAGCATCAGAGGTTACAGTGTGAGACCATAAGTGGACACTACACCTCAAACTCACTACTGCATTAGAGTCTTGGGCCCACCAGTGTAAGGAATGGATGAGGGACCGTTAACTTAGATTATTATGAATGTACAGAAGGGTCAAATGTTCTAAGGAGGGATTCCATTCTGTGGCTGCAGAAACGGTTGTGTTGGAACCGCTTGGTTAGGCCCCTGTGGAACTGAAGTAGCAGTTGTCAGAACTGAGTGTCCTCTATCTTTTGGTGGAGGCATACAGATTGGATGTTCCAGGATGAGTTCACCTTCAGACATGGGTCATTTATGCACGGTCGCTTTACCCTCCTTTATTCCCTGCTTCAGCCAGGATAAAAATTTTCAGTATGCACATTACCTCATTTCTTGGAAGTTCAACGCTGTTTCAACACAAAAAGAACCCAGCTTTTCCCATTCCTGGCCTGAATTAAACCATTCATCCTGGCTCATTCCGGAGTCACAGAGCATGCATACTCTGTTCTCGGGTTGAGCTTCGTCCCACCCTTTTCCAAACCTCTCTTCAAGGCAGCATGCAGATAGCCAAACAGGGGAAGCACAGAAGATTGGCTTCTCTCACAGCCAATAAAAAGGCAGGGATTCAGGTGCTTCCTGCTACCTTGGAGCTCTTTCTGAGCAAAAGAAAGGCTTTTTTAAAACGAGGCTTGGATTCCCCCCTTCAGATTGCTCCATTTTTTGTTTCAATTCAATTCAATAACCTTTAATAGGCATAGTACAAAAGACAGTTCATACAGATTCGCACGATCGAAAACAGATCACATTTTTTGTTCTTAAAATGCTTTTTTATGCTACAGTTGGGTCTGGGGGGAAGGAACTCTTCTCTCAGGGTGACAGTGCCAGCAGAACTCCACATTGTGACTCACTGGGGCAAATAATGTTCAAAGAGTGTTCATCAGTTTGTTCCACACTGTAGGCATTTCTTAAACAGAGATTTTTGAGCCATATTAGAAAGAAAAAATAATGACGCGAAGAGTGGTACCTGAGGAGCAGAGCTAGATAGGTCCTCTCAGCTTGGCTGCTAAGGAAGAACTGAGGGAAAATGGCACCGCTCCCTCTCAGGGAGTGCCGGTTTTGGAAGGAAAATGAAACTGCGTGTGCTGGAAGGGAGGGGCACCTTTTCAGTCTTTTAGAGCAAGAAAGTTCTCTCCGAAGGCAGTCCAGCGCATGCACAATCCCAAATGGGTGCCTGCACAGAAAGCCAACGACAAACTCTGGATCTGATATAGAGAAAGATATTAGCCACACTGAACAAAGAGGGATGCATTTTTCCAGGTAAACATGCATAGGGTAAGCTGTTAGACTATGAAAACATTATGGCAAGGGGTGTTGGTATGGCAGTGTGAGAGAAAAAGAGGCAGAAAAGGATGGCTAGGAAAGAATGTCACCCATCTTAAATGCAAGTTGTTCCCCACTAGTGTTTTGAGACAGCAAATAGAAACACCTCCCTCACACACTCTGCAGGGCTTGTCAGAAATTGCAGCAAAGGAAAAATAGCAATTAAACCAAGATGCAACATTTTCTCTCATTTTCATTTGTTTGTTTACTTTTTTACATTTGAACTTACTGTTTCCCACAATAGTGAGGTTGTGAGTCTTGAAATTGTCCTCAACGCTTTCCAGTCCCAAAGTTGCATGTGCCAGCAAGTTATACTTTTCACCACTGGTTAAGATAAAGTAGCCTGATTGAATACAGTTAATTCAAAGGAATGTATACGTCTTGTTCTTACTAAAGAGTCTTCCAGCTCTTTTAAATAATTTTACCCATTTTGGGGGGCATTCATAACTTAAATTTATTTACTTTATTCATAACCTGATTTCTTGCTGAGACTCAAGGCAGATTACAGGACATAAACAGTACACTCAGACATAAAACAACCAATGAACAATGCAATACGACTAGGATTACAGAACTGTGGAACAATGCTAACAAACTAAGGCAGGTAAACGATAAATAATACAGAATGTGAACTACAAGGTAAATGCAGTAAAAGCAGGTAATATCTACATATCTTTGTGGTGGGTTTCCTTCCTCTCATTATTCTCAAAAGATTTATACACACACACACACTTAGATTCCACATGAGCTCTACTGTGTTTGGATTTCTTAAAGGATTTTGCCACTTCTCCTTGCAGCCTCCAGCATCCCCCAATAAGCTGCTCCAGAGGGCTAGAGAAACCTTGGGAATGGCCTGGGAGTTAACATGGGAGTCAGCAATGGGAAGGTGAAATGGGTTGAAATAACCCCCTTACTCTTGTGCAAATACAGCAAGAGCTTTGACCTAGGAGGGGGAAAAACGTTAACCACTCCACTATACTACAATCCATGACATTGCTGAATATCTCCTGGCCCTCAAGGATTTTTTCAGGGCCTTCAGTGAGAAGGAAGAGGCAATAAAGTCCCCTCTATGAACACTTTTTGTGTTTCTTAGGATCAGAGCCATTAAGTAGCCGCTTTAGGTTTTAAAGTGATTAGTGGCTTGTTCAGCAGCATAACTAAGATAACAATTGAACAAGCTCCATTTTCTTCTAACAGCTCAGTAGTTTTTACCTACACCTGATGAATAGGGAGCGTTCCCCCCACCTCCAGTTAATTCATTTTATAGGATAAAAGCTATGTGTTACACGGTCATAGAGGATAAATACCATTGCTGCACAATTTCCATTAGCAAATCAAGGGAAAAGTCTTTGTACAGTTGAAAACAAGTTGCTGGATCCCTACCAAAAGATTCTCAGTCACTAGACAAACACACAAAAGCCATCTGTAATTGAACCATTTTGTTCCATTTAAAACAGCTGAATTAAAAAAAAAAAACAGATGAAAATCTTCTTGTGCTGAATGTTTTAAGTTAGTTTTAAGAGATCTGTACCAAGATCTGCCAATGAAAACATACTACTTCACCACTGAAATATGCTTCACAGTACCAGTTTCCTTCTAAAACATTGGATTCTCTTCTCTCTTTTTGGCTCACTTTAGTATATCATTTCCAAATTGTTATCATTTGCCAGTTGCTTCATCTTGCAAATCTTTATCAGTTTTCAAATTTAACAGGCTAATTAGCTTTGCTAGCAATATTTTCTCTAAATGTTTGAATTAGATTATTGCCTTAAATGGAAATATCTTTTTAGAAACAGATGAGCCATATTTGCTAGGATTGGAAGAGTATTTTGCAGCCCCAGTTCTTCCTATGTGTTTTCAAAACTTTTTAATACCTACATTTTAAAAAGACAGACTTCTGGCTCTCAAGCAGCCTGTTCTATCAGTATGCTGACTTACAAAACACTACTCAATCCAGGCTTATCCAACATCTACAGTGGTATATTAAATTCCTATTAAATCAAAGGTGTTGAATCTAACCCAGAAATGCCACAGCTGTTAGATTATTCTCATGGCCTTGCTAATTTACTTCTCCGACAAGCACACAGAATACACTGCATTCTATGATCACCGATCTTGTCATGCCTTTACCCCAGCCTTTTAAAAAGTTGATGTTGGGAATTGTGGAAGCATCATGAAAAAGAATGCCATGTAAGGAATGAGAATCGGGCCATTATTGCCTCTCCTTCTTTGGCTGACACAAGATGAGAAGGAGAGTGATGTGGCCCAATTCTACTTCTTCACTGCAGTCCCTTGGCATTTTGTCTATGATGCTCCTGGGACTCCCAACAATAGCTTCAGATGTCTCAGGGGACTGCTGGGGAAAACAAAGAAAGATCCGAATTCTGCTCAAGGCTTGTGAGGTACAAGCTGATGCATACAGTGAAATGCAGTGTTGGTTTACTCCCAGAGTACTATGGTTCTTCACTGGAGCGCTAGAGTACTACAGCCTCCTTAGTCTCTATTCTCCAGTTCATCCAGTCATCCCTCACTGTCAGCCCTGTATACCGGCCACTGCGAGAAATCAACCTTAAGACGTTGTGCGAAGAGAGCAGTGCATGGATATCGAGGGGGCTTCCAGCTGTCAGCCAGGAAGTTGCCAAGAGCACCTTGTACTCATTTTCCAGGTGAACACTCAGGCAACTTGCCTTCATAACTGGAAACAGGCATCCAACTGCCTCCTCCTGGTAGCCAAACCAAAGTGGCACAGCAGCAACGCATCAGTCCCCAGCACTCTTCTCCTCTACAGGGAAAGGCATTCACAGTAACAGACCTGCCTCTCTCTCTCTCCAACCCTAAGAAATAAATTCTTGAGACTGCTGTTTGGTTTCTATTTGGGCTGAGACAACTGACAAAAGCTATTTCCTGATGCTGCATTTAGATTTTTAGAGCTTCAATTTGAGCTCATACATGCACATGCTTTTTTCAGATGCTTTATGTAAAGACAACGACAACTAATAACCCCAAATTCTAATGTGGGCTTAAGTTAAGAAATAATTCACTTACAGGACAATCATGTCACTGAGCAATAACGATTCAGGGTTGCCGTCATCTGAGGTAGAGCTGAGTTTCTTCCCAGTAGCTTTGCCAATTGAGGTTTTAAGTTTCTTAACTAACTTCTTGGGAGTGTTCAGCATGACAGAAGAATCTTCAGTACAACAGCAGCTATAGACTTCAACCTTCAGCTGGAAGTCTGGCCCAACTTCCTCACTAGAAACCATTTTTCATAGCTTTAGTATACACACAACTTTAAGCCATAATAAAATGCAGTACATCACAACTAGTTCTACAACTTACTGGTTTTGAATGGTTAAATACCATATGTAGTAATCAGATGTCCTCTGCTAGAATTAGACATTTTATACATCCGAAAAGGACAAATCTGGAGACATAAATTCATCAAGCGTCATTAGAACTTGCAAGAGCTTTTATCAATACTACAGGCATGGAATCAGGATATTGACTCAGTGAGATTAGTTGAGTGGCATGGTTAGCGTATTCATTTCTGTAAGCCTTTGTTACATTTTGGGCCCCAGGCACACATTTATCTATACATGTACACTCTGTACACTTATAAAACATTTGCATTGCAAGTATGTAAGTATCAGCACATAATACCAGGGCTACAGGCTTTAACCTGTACAGGGGAATCAAAATAATCCTTAAACAAGTTTGTACTGGGTCAGTTGGTGAAGCTACCAAGAGCACCCCATCCTGCCACTGACCATTTTGCATTGGTAGTGATTCAAGTAGCGCATTTCATCAACTCCTCCTAAAACCTTCCCACTGCCACCAATCAGAGCTTTTCTTTAAATAGCGCCTGAGTATGCAGTACCAGATTTAACAATGCTTATAATGAAATCCCAGTTTAGGGGCAGATCTTTGCCTTCCCTGTTCGTAGTATGAGTAGCTAAGAAGATACTGTAAACCAAACTTTCTTTGACCACACCTGCTTCTCTTCTCCAAGATTCTAAAAGGGGTCTTCCCTAACTTGAGTGCAGGGGTAGGGCTACTCATTCAATCAACCATATACCAGTTGTTTCCTATTCTTGTATAACAATTTCAATTAATACCTTCTAACACTTAGTACCTTCTAAATATGTGTACAGAAAAATTCCAGCACATCTAAAATGTCACACAGTGGAGCCCCAGAAGAGGTGAATCTCTAGGATTAAAGATCAACTATAAGCACTGTTTAGGATCAGCTATAAGCACAGAGATCAGCTATAAGCACAGTTTTGGCCAGATTTCCTTACTCTTCCTCAAATAATTTCATCATACCATCAAAACATATGTAGAATACAAGCAGTATTTATAATTTAACCTTAACAAACCTCTGATTTAGCAAGCTTACGGTGCAATTCTATGCACATGTTTAGGCTGGAGTAACTCTGCATGGGATTCTGAATATTCGATTTTTGAACTTTATCTTCAGTGTAAAAAAATCTTGAGTTCCTTAACATTAACTCAATGAAAATGCAGCTTGGTGAGGACTTTCATCAATCCAAAGATGCTTACAACAGTTACACTTTCAAAGCAGATGTCTGTTATTGCTTTATCCACAATAACCAGGCGGCGGGACTTACCTGAGCCACCTAGCTGCAGCCGATGGGTGTGATTCCGCTCTGGAATTAGGGCAGGCCGACATGGCTGGGTGCTTTGCTCACCTCTTCCTTCTCCCTGCAGACTGTGATTGGCTCAGGGTGGCGGGCTTCTGTCGCCTGGCATGACGCAGGTCGGGCGACGTGTCATGTGACCGTCGCTCCGCCCCTAGGCGTACTTAAGGCCTCGTCACCCGGCCTTGTTCTGGGCAGCAGCGGAGAACACATTGGAAGAATTTGTTTGCAGCGGCAACAATTTCGACCTGGGGGGCAGGAACAGCGGAGCTATTTGAGAGTAGACTGCAAGGATTGGCAGTGGCAGAAGCCGTTGCATTGCACATGAGTGGTCCTCACCAGACGGTTACAGCTTAGGACATGGCCTACATGCAAGTAGACCAGAGTGAAGTGGGGCTCCTTCCTCTCTCCTGGTTCTTTTCATTGCTTTGCCTTGTTTCCTTTGGGGTTGTGGCTGCTTAATTTTGAATGTGTTTTTGGGGCACTGGTGGTAGCACAGGCTGTGCTGGTTCCTTGGGTTGGGGGTAGCAGGTCTTCAACCTCCCCCCACTCGCCCTCCTCAGTTGGCTAGCATTAGCACTAAAGAGATTGAGGGCTGCTCTGTTTTAATCTGGTTTGACTGGGGATCATTTTTTGCCTTCATTTCCTTGCATTACTTCTTCTTCAGACATATTGTATGTTGGCCAAGGGATTCCTTTCCTTCAAGTGGTTTGGGGGTATACGTTAAAGTGGTGCAGTATCTCTGATCCCTTTTGCAAATTTGGAATTTACCTTAAATACCATTCTTACTTAGGCACCAGTGCTGATTCAGTCCTTGTTCAGCTTGTTTAACTCAGAGAATTTTTGTGTTTATCACTTTATCCAGCACAATGCCAGCAACATGTGGTACCCAGGTAAATTAGAGGAAGGCCTTTTTGGCACCTATAATGACATTTTGCAGTGGCAGACATTTCAGGACTTGGGTTTCACACTGTAAGTACATCCTGATGCAGCTGGCAGCATAGGTTTCGGGGTATATTTTTCAGGGCACTGGTGTTCTCAGCGTTGGCCTGAGTCTTGGGCCCAGCCGGGGATACTGAGAAACCTCATCTTCCTTGAGTTTTTTTCTAATCCTAGTCACAGTGTCTATATGGGGGATGATCTTGCCAATACAAAGGTCCTTTTTTGGTGTGACAACCAGGCCGTAGTTAGAGCAATCAATCGGCAGTCCTCATGCTCTGAGCGGGTTATGTGCCTCATGCACAGGTTCATTTTGAGTTGCCTGGCACATAACATCTCTATTTCTGCTAAGTATATTCCAGGTGTTAATAACAAAAACGCGTTATCTTGCTTTCAGGATGTGAGGTTCAGGATGCTGGCACCTGGGGCGAACTGCCTCCCAGATCCATTCCCGGATGACCTGTGGGCCACTGGCACCAACTGATCTTGCAGGGGGTATTTAACTCCATTGCCCCCTATGCAAGGGCATTCAAGAGGGTGATGTACGGGTGTCAATGGGTCCTTGTCTGTGTCCCAGGACACAGCCCTATAGTACCTGGCTTCGATGAGGCAGCAGGCCCATGACACTTCACCTGGCAGCAGTATTCTTTTATAGCAAGGTGTATGGTCATCTCAACCCTTGCCACTCATTCATTGTACAGCATGCGGTCCAGGGTTGGAGACGGGTTTTTCCTTGCCCACCCGACACTCACAAGCCCATTACTTACAGTATTCTCATAGCACACCTGGAGCACCTCCCCGCCACTTGCCATTCCAAATTTGAGACCATCCTATTCAAAACAGCTTTTGTCCTCGCCTTCTTTGGGGCTTTCCGATGTGGCAAACTGGTCTCTGGGTTCAAACATGACAGATCTACTCAGCCTCTGGAAACCCAAGATATGTCCCTGAACGGCTCCAACCTGTACATTACTATTAGGCAGTCCAAATCAGATAAGTTGGGGCATGGTACGTTCATAAATTTCAAGGCTGCTCCACATGGCCAACCTTGCCCGGTCTCAAAAACAAAAGCTTACTTATGCATACGACCTGCTTGCCCGGGCCCTTTCCTGATACATAAAGACGGGCACTTCCTGACCAGATTTCAATTTGTAGTGGTTTTGTGGCCCAGCCTTGCTTCTGTGGGCTTGCAGCCCATTGAATTTGGATCACATTCCTTTCGGATCGGGGTGGCCACCACTGGAGCTGCAAGTGGCACGTCCCCCAATGCTATCTGCAATCGGTCCTTGGTAGTCTTTGGCATACAGGACCTACATTTGCAAGTGATGTTAACAGAACACACATTCTGTCATGCTTTTTCTCTGTTCCTTTTGCAGGTCCTCTTCGAATGGTGTGGATCTTGGGGCACAGCATCGTTATGCATCTTGGGGCAGGCGGTTATGCATCTTCCTCAGGCTGGGGTGCCTCCCTGGGCTTGGATCATCACTTATGTGTGAAATGGATTGGACACCAAGGTATACTCTGTTTTCCACTACAGAAATGAGAAACATCGAGCATGGTGGTCCACCTGATGCCATGATTATTCAACTGGGGGAGAATGACCTGCCTGGCCGGAAAGGATTGGATCTTTCACTCATCATGTTTGCGGACATACAGGAACTACATTCCATATTTCCAGGTACTCAGCTATTTTGGTCTCAGCTATTGGGGAGGCGGGTTTGGCAAAATTCAGTCACTCCCGCAAAGGTGGGCTTTGCCAGGAAGAAAGTGGACAGGGATGTCGGTCATATGGTCGAGTCTATTGGTGGGGTGGTTATCCATCACCGGGACATTTCCTGTGGTCAAGCTGCATTAGACCGCCCGGACGGTGTTCATTTGTCCAGCTGGGGACAGGATTTATGGCCCTATGGACTCCAGGACTCTCTCCTTTGTTGGTTGTAGAAGTAGGAGCTTTGGTGGGAGCATTGCCTCTCTCCTTTGCTGGTTTCAGCAGTAGGAGCTTTGGTGGGAGCAGGGCAACTGCCTTGCTCTTTGGTGGTTTTTTGGCATTGGGCCGGATCCTATTTTGGGGAAAATGGCCTGCGTGCCTGCCTCTCCCTTTTTGGGGACCCCCATAAGGAGTCTTGGGGTGGAGTCCTTCTGGATGCCCAGCTTGGGGGCTGTCATGTGGCTCTACTCCAGATGGCGAGGGAACCACACTGAGATTTACATCCTGTGAAACCAAAGGTTCACCATTCTGGTTGCTCTCTAACACTCGGGTTCAGGGATCGCTACAATGCCTGACAGGGTGGTCTCAGCCGATGCCAGGATTCGCCCCTATGACGCACCAATGCTCCATTCTGATGAAATCAATAAAGATGTGGCCTTTGTTCAACCCAAAAATTTGTGTATTTGTGTTAATTGTATCTCATTTCTGTCACGGAATCACTCTTTCCCTTAGGACCGCAACATTAACTCAATGAAAATGCAGCTTGGTGAGGACTATTATTGATCCAAAGATACTTACAACACAGTTACGCTTTCAAAGCAAATGTCTGTTATTGCTTTATCCACAATAAGCAAATCTGTATCAAAAACTTGAGCTCCTATTTTGAACAAGCAAAAAACTGAATAACGCTGGGTTCCTGGAAAAGAAACAAAAACAAACAAACAAACAAACAAAAACCCTTAATGTTACAAAAGATGTTATATACCACAGTATAAAACTGCTTCATTAAACAAAGCCAACTCAGAATCAAATGAAAATGTTAAGGTGGTGGTCTTCTTCCCATGGGTTAGAACTCACAAAGCTACCTGTTGGGTTGCAAGCTCCTATAGAGTGCCAGTTTTGGAGTTTCTTTTTGTAAGGACCTGCTGCTAGTGCCCCTGTGTAGAGAGCAAGAACTCCCCGTGTGGTGACTCTCTTTTCACGCAGGTTGAAAGGAGCAACACAACAGTGAGGCAAGGTAAATCAATGGGGGACAGGATTTCTTTTTAGTACAGGCAAATTCGGAGACTCTGGCTGTTGCTGTTCTTCCTGTCACATGGTTATGATGTTATATGTCTTCCACGTCTACTGTGTCTACCATGTGCTTACAGGTCAGTGGATGCCATGCTTCTACCTGGAGTTACAGGCGGGCCCCAGGTCTGGAAAGGTATAAGACCGGATCATACAGTATGTGGGTCTGTTGGTAAATGCAGCCCCCTTTTGCATATGCATCCCTCCGAGTTGTGAAGGGAGATCAGCAGGTAGTAATTTCACACATGGGAGCAGCAGTGGGGCACTGCATCATGCCTTTACTGTCCAAGCAAGTTTATAATTGTATACTCAGCAAAACATTTACTTACAGGTGAGCTTTAAAAGCACATATAGCATAGCAGTTTCTAGAAGAAAAATGTGGACTTCATGTTTTAAATATAAACCGCTAGTCTAATAACTTATCTTCAAAAGCTGCAAAAGTAACTTGGTCCCAATAGGACTATATATTTTAAAAAAGAAACAGAAAACCATGAAAACATCTTGAGGGTACACACTGTATTACGAATGCACAATGAAGGATTAGTGTATTTTGTCATACTTAGCCTGTCTGCCCTTACAGAAAATCAAAGTGAAATCAATGGTGGGAAACAGGTAGAAAAGACGCAGGGTTAATCTCCACGACACAACAAACTGCATGCATTCATGAAGACAAGCCAATAATCCATTCAATAGAAATAACTTTAATTTAGATGCTCTTCCTGCATGGAAATTCCCTCCAAACACTGTTTTATATTTCATGTACAAGTTTTGACTACTAGTCATATTTCCTGTAACTTCCTCTAGTGTTTCAATTTTCCTATGCCCCAGTATGTGAAAAGTACTATATACTTGCATTGTTTTACACTTTGCCAGAAACACATTTAAGCTGATTGCAAACCTATAGTTCTTATTACAAACAGCTGTAACCACCAACACTGTGGTAGCATGTCATCTCACACAGAGAGGGAATTCTGCAGAATTTTTACCTCACTTTTCTCCCCAAAGCAGCTTACAAAAATACAGTTAAAATGACCAGACAGGGGAAAAAATAATAGACTACATCCTGGCCTGGTTCTGGATCCACTGGGCGAGCCTAATGGGTTAGGCCACAGGCTGCAGCCAAGGGCCTGTCTCTTGTGTCTTCTGCCCTTGCTCAGCCTTAAGTACCTGCAAACAGATGTACTGCACAGCTGTTTCTAAGAATTCCTCTCTCGCGTTAATTGAATTTCTTTGATAAACAAATAAGACATTGGGCTCCCATTCTTAGTTTTAAATAGCCACTTTAAAAAGATACATACGATCTTTGTTGCTGAAGTGATCGGAATCTTTCCACATCAGCGGTATTCGAAGGTCTACAACAAAAAAAGGAAAGTTGTCAGAAGACACCATCACATTCCAGTCTGCTTTCCACTTAATCTCTGTCTAGATGTAAGCCAGTCTTAACACAACCTAGCCAATCAGCATCAATAACAAAGCTCCAGCTTTTTTGCTTCTTCCTCCTTGATGGCCAAGGATACAGCCTGACATCCTCACCATTTTAAATCTGCAAACCAGCTCAGCATTTCACATCAGATGCTTACATGACAAAGCCTTAAGATCATAGCCTGAGACCTCTCCCCTGCCCCCTTTTTAACATTCACCCTGACAAAGAGTTCTAGAGAAACTGAAAGCTTGCATACTATTTTGTGTTATTTTGCATAGTCCCAATAAAAGCTTTTACATGGGGTTTGTTTTTGTGTGTTATTGTGACACTATTTTACAGTTGCATCAGCTGAAAATATTTTAGACTCTTACATACAAACACCTAAAATATTTGCAAGATCACGTTTGAGGGAGGGCTGTTCGAGTTGAAGCCAGAAACCCAGAAACCCTGAAGATAATGGTACTACTTCAGCTTGGGAATCTCTCATCACAGGGTTAGGGGGTTATAGTTCAGTGAGGTATGACCGTTCAGGTTCTATTCAAGGACTTCAGGTAGTAGAGCTGAAGAAGGCCTCTACCTGAGACTTGGAGAGCCACTTCCATTCAGAGTAGACAGCAGTTGAGCTAGATGGATCAGAACTCTGGCCCAATATAAGGCAATTTCAACCTTCCATTTGTGTGTAAAGTGCCGTCAAGTCGCAGCCGACTTATGGCGACCCCTTTTTTGGGGAGGTTTCATGGCAAGAGACTAACAGAGGTGGTTTGCCAGTGCCTTCCTCTGAACAGCAACCCTGGTATTCCTTGGTGGTCTCCCATCCAAAAACTAACCAGGCCTGACCCTGCTTAGCTTCTGAGATCTGACGAGATCAGGCTAGCCTGGGCCATCCAGGTCAGGGCCAACCTTCCATTTAGGAGAATACAATTCCAATATTTTAAAAAGGTGATTTTAAATTAAGATTGTTAAACAAGTGAAATTTGGGATAGCAATAGTGACTGGTTTTATGTCACAAGAGTTTAGGTCTTAACCAAATTCATCAACAAACATTCTCTGGCCTGTAAAGTAGATTAGAAAACTTCATACTGGCAATGAATCCTACAAAACTCTTCCTCAAACCTGTCTCAGTGTTTAGTTGGGCAATAGTCATGTTAATGTAAAAAAAAAAAAATCCACACTGCAGCAGGATTAGGACAATTTATAGAAGTTGACTAAAATGGGAGTGTAGTTTCTTTTCCTATTGAAAAAAATAGTGGCTATTTTCTTCTGTGTTTCACCAAATAATTACTTATCAGACTTATCAATCATATCTGGCACACAGATTCCCCCCCCCCATTATAATTATTTATACGACATCATGTGCGTGGTGCTTTACAGAGAGAACAAAAACAAAACAAAACCCAGGTCCCTTTGTCCAAGAGACTAGATACTAGAGTGGGAATCTACATCAAGGGAAAGATACAACCGGACAAAGGCAGTGACATGTCCTTCATTACCAAATGACATGTAGCGGATGTCAAAGTTCTCATAGAAAAAATGAATTTTAACAAAGGATATGAAGGAAAGGAAAGATGTATCTGGGGAAGAAATTTGAGGCATAAGAAACAACAGAGAATAGGCAAGTCATTTAAAAGTACACTGATGGTAAAATTAGAAGAGTCAGCTTCACAAGACCTTTGCAGGTTTTTGCCATCTTGAAACGCCTAAGCCTGTGTTCCTATGATCTTCTGAGGCCTTGTTTTGGGTTTTCCTGCTTTCTGAGGTTAGACAGGTAGCAACCTGACAGAGGACTTATGAAATATCAGAAATATCAAAACTGGGAATCCTGCTGCTTGTATAGATTAGTGGATTAAAATAACATTCAGCGAGATATTTTATTACATGCTTCTATGGAAGTACCATGTGTTTATTCAGCCCTGTTTTGGCTTTAAGACTGTAGTTGCTTAACAGCGTGGACCTCTTAAGGGAAGGTATGCAGGTGGTGCTGATTCTGCAGTTGTAGGTGCTGATTGATTTTTTGACCTTGATTGGTGGGGGAGGCTTTTAAGACATTAGCTTTGTCCTGATAACACACATGCCTTTTTTCATCTGATGGCCTTTTACTAGTGAACAGGATAGTTTTCTTTGCCTGTTCTAAATTAAGAGCATTTTATTTTTTTGTTTGACTCTCTTTAAAATAAACTTAATGAGAAGGATCATGAGAGGGAGGGCATCTTGGGCATGGAGTAGGGGTCACGGAGTGTGTGTGGTGGGGAGGTAGTTGTGAATTTCCTGCATTGTGCAGGGGGTTGGACTAGATGGCCCTAGTGGTCCCAACTCTGTGATTCTATAAACTTTGATTTTTATAAAGCTAAAGAGAGCAGCTGTGCTTGTTGGTGATTCCAACTCCCCCAGAGACGAACCAAAGGCTGGAGAGATAAAACCTTGGGAAGGAAAAGCTCTCATTATTAGATGAACCACACCTTGCCCATCTGGAGTCTGAAGGGGCTGTGGTCAGCATTAAGGACCTGGGTGAGACGTTGCCGGTTCACACAATGCCCAATAATATTATAGCAATTTAAACGTCCTTGAAATGGTTTTGAATTTTTAATCTGGGTTCATTCAGTTCATACTAATGGAGTGGTTTAAAGTATTTATGAAAACTAAATTAAAATTACATATGGTGATATGAGTGCATTATGCCATGTTTGAGAAAGGGACTTATTTTGGAAATAGAAGTTAAAGCTTGGGAAGCTATATAGAAGAAATCCTCCTTTAAATCAGTTTCAGCTAGGTTAAGAAAAAATTCCATGATACTGTTATATATGGTCGTTTACACCAGTAAAACGTAAGTATATCGATAAAACATCTTCGTGGTAATCATAATAAAGTATATATACAAAACACCTTCATGGTGTTGATTATAATATAGGAACTCACTTCGATGTGGTGGAATTGCAAAAAACAAACAAACAAAACCCTAAACTTTTAAAAAGTTAATATATGAGATAAATACACTTCACTCCCTGACATTCTGTGGTTGGCTCAGTCTCCTGCAACAGCCATTTTGTGGTTGCTCCCACTACCTTAGATCTTCAGAATCGTTGCTCCAGCCTTTCCCCTGAGTGGGGACCAGACACCCTTCTTACCTCAGAGTAGAGGGAACCCTCACTGTAAGTAATAAGGGGTCTGTTCTCACTCTGAGGGGGAAGACATCTGGAGAGACGGGATGTCCAAGAGCTCCAACGACTTTGGGTGGGACTAACCATTGTCCACGACATGCTGAAGCACTCTCTGGCTGAAGGCCACATCTGCTGAGGAGTATATGTTGAAACGGTAATGTCTCACAAAGGTAGATTAAGGACCATGTGGCCACCTTGCATATTTCCTTGATAGATGCCTGCCTGTTGAAGGCGGCCGACGTGGCCACACTCTAGATTGAACGTGCTGTGATTCCCTCTGGCACTGGCACGTTGCTGGCTCTATATTCCTCCTTGATGCACTTCTGTAGGGTACGGCTGATGGCCGGTTTGGACAATCTCTTGCCCTTATTGGGGGCAGTGATAGAGATGAACAGTGCATCTGTTCTAATCTGTGTGCGTTTGAGGTATATACATAGGACACATCTGAGGCCCAGGGTGTGCCACTCCCTCTCCCTGGTGTGGTGAGTATACGGGCAGGTGGATTTCCTGTTGTCTGTGAAACATGGAATTAACCTTTGGATAAAGGTGGGATCTGCCCAAAGAACAACCTTGTCCCTGTGGAACACACAAAGGCCCTCCCTCACTTACAGGGTGCCCAGCTCTGAGACCCTGCAAGTTGAGGTGACCACTGTGAGGAAGACTGTCTTCATGTACAGGTATTTTAGAGGGACCTCTTGTAAGGGTTTGAAAGGAGGTCTGGTCAGGCTGTCAGGACCATGTGGAGATGCCAAGATGGGAATTTGTGGATCACTGGAGGCAATGTTTGAGTGATGCCTTTGAGAAAGGAGACGACGTGTGGGTGTCTTATGAGAGGATGACTGTCAATAACGGGAATGATTGTGGTGATAGCCACAACGTGTCTGCGCAGAGTTGAGGACTTTAGGCTTTGACGCACCCCATCCTGGAGGAATAGCAGTATCATGGCGATGGTTGGATGAAGAGGATCCACCTGCTTGTGCCTGCACCAATGTACGAAGGACTTCCAGGTGGTATTGTAGATACTCTGGAGGATGGCCTTTGGCTTTCCAGAATGGTGCTTACAACGTCTGGGTCATACCCTAGGTCTAGGAACCATCGCCTCTCAAGATCCAGATGGTCAAGCTTAGCCAACCTGGGTCTGGGTGTGAGATGGAACCCTGGTGGAGCATGTCCCTTGACATGGGAATTCTCCGTGGCTCGAGTCGATAGTTCCCTGAGGGTTCAGTACTGTGCAGCCAGTCTGGTGCTACAAACAGGACCATGGCTTGCTCCTGATGAACTTTCCTCAACGCCTTCGGAATTATAGGTAGGGGTGGAAAGGTATAGAGTAGGCCCCTCAGCCAGGGGGACGGCAGGACATTGACCTGTTCTGCCTGCTGATGTGCGTACCTCGAGAAGAAGTGAGGGGTCTGGCTGATTGTTGGGGAGGAGGAGATCCACTACTGGAGTCCCAAATCGTTTTGTGATCATCATGAACATATGCCTGTTTAGGGTCCACTCCCTCTCATCGACCTTCTGGCGACTGAACCAACTGGTCTGCACGTTCAGATTGCCTTGTATATGCTCTGCCCTGATTGACTGCAGGTATTCTTCTGCCCAAAATAGTATCCCCTTGACCTCCTTGTGGAGGGTCATGAACTTGGAACTCCCTTGTTTTTTCAAGTGGGCCATGGCCAAGATGTTGTCGGTTCAGATCAGCATGTGGTGACCTTTTACGATGTGATGGAAAGCCAATGTAGCTATGTGTATGGCCCTCAGCTTTATCCTTCTGTAGGAGTCCACATACCTTGGGTCAGTTGTTGGTTGACTGTGGGCCCCCACCCACCCAGGCTGGCATCTGTAAAGATCTGTGTGGTGTGGTCATGGAGGTAACCTCAGTCCCTTCCTGAGGTTTGAGGACTTGGACCACCAGAGCAGGCTTTGCTTAGTTGGGGTTGAGATGGTCAGGCGAGGGTTCAACTTCTGTAAATTCTGTTGTTGGTTAGGCTTGAGGAACCACTGAAGTGGTCAGGCGTGTAGACGAGCCCGGGGGACGGTCCTCATGCATGCTACCATCATGCCCTGGAATTGGGCAAGTGATGTCAGCCTGGTGGATTTGGTTCTGATCACTTGTCTAACAAGTTGATTGATTTTGACTATCTTTTTCCCTGGGAGGGATAGAGTGTTGTGACTGGGGTTGATAATCACACCCAGGTGCTGGATTTGCTGAGATGGTGAGAGGTTGCTCTTGTTGCGGTTGAGGAGATATCTGTGCTCCTCCAGGACCTGGATTACTCTGGCAGCGTGTCTGGTGGCTGTTTCTGTGGTGGGGGTGCAGACCAGGATGTCATCCAGGTACAGGTGGATGTGGATGACTTCCTTCCTGAGTAGTGCCACCAGGTGACCAGCACTTTGGAGAAGATCGTGGGGGCTGATGATAGGTCGAATGGTAGCACCTTGAATTGGTAGTGGTGGGTGCTGTATGCAAAACGCAGAAATGTCGGTGCGCTGAGTGGATGGGAATGTGTCGATAGCCTCCGTCAGGTTTATCGATGACATGAAGGTCCTGGGTTGTAGGGCTGTGTCTCCATGTGGAAGTGCCTGGGTTGGATGAACTTATTCATGAACTTGAGGTCCAAAATGGCTCACCAGACTCGTCTTTTTGGGAACGATGAAAAAAATAGAGTAGACTCTGAAGGACCTCTCTTCTGGCGGAACCTTCTTGGTAGCCTCGATACAGCGCAGATGTTTGATTGCTGCCAGGGTTCTCGTGTGTTTATCAGGTTTGTTTGATGTGGTATCAGTGTGGTCCAAGCTATGGCTGCCCTGGCAAATAGGGTTGCCATGGTGGAGGCTTGGAGGGAAATTGCTAGAGCCTCGTGGGCTTTCCTCAATGCCAGGTCTGCTTGTCTGTCAAGAGGGTCCTTGAGTGCCCTCATGCCTTCCTCTGAGAGTAGACCGGAGGACTGGAGTGCTGTGATGGGAGCGTCCACTAGGGGTAGCTGTAGAAACTCCATGGCATGAGAGGCTAATGTGTTCATCTTCCTGGGCCCGTTAGGAAAGTGCTTATTGCCCAGGGGCTTTTCCCATTCCACCTTCAAAACATTCTCAAAGAATTCCGGAAATGGGAGTGTTCTGTTAGAGCTCTGTGTGCGAGTGGGGGAGATTCCTTGAGGCCTTACTTTCTCTCTGGTCTCCTTCCCCTGTTCTGTTGGCTCAGACAAGCCCAGAGTCATAATGGCCTTTGTTAGAAGACTCTGATAGTTGTTTCCTGGGAACAGCCTGGTTTGCTGCTCTTTTGGTGGAAATTCTTTCTCATTGGAGAATTCCCCCCCCCCGCTCTGCCCTATAGCTTGTGCCCAACGTGGGCCAGGATTGGGGCCTGTCCCTGCTAGTGCTGGGCTCCTCTTCCTCCACTGGGGAATTGGCCTGGGATTCCTGGGAGCCTCTGAAGGAGTATGAGGTGGCTGGGGCCTGGAGAAACAGGAACTCCTCCCTTAGGGCCCTTCTCATGAGATCCAGGAGTTCTGTTGCTTGCTGCCTACCCTGGCCCTTGGGATTGGGGGCAGATAGCTCACCGTGTGGTGGATGTTGCTCTGGCTGGTTCTGGGTGGCTGCTGGGGTTGCCGCTGGCTCCTGGGGGCCCTCATTGCCTCTGTGGACTGAATGGGCTGTTGCTGGGGCTGTTCCCTCCAAGCACATCTTCTTTGCAGCCTTCTTGGCCACCTCTGGCTTTTCCCGCTTGGTTTTCTCCGCCTGGGGTCCCGACTCCTCCACGTGGCCGTGTTTGCGGCTGCGAGAGGACTGGATGGCTGTCTGCTGTGCCACAGAGATGAGGCCTTCTATGTAGTCCCCTTGGGAGAGTAACCCGTTGGCTTCATTCTCCATCCCGTGAGCACATGTCCGTATGTGGGGATAGGAAGCTTGTGAAGCCTCGTATCTGCTCTAGTGAGAGCGATGTCCCCCACACCCCGAAGAGAGAGAGGAAGGTATGGATGCAAGTTTTCCTTGGAGTTGAGGTTGCTTCTATGGAGCGACCTTGGCTGCTGCCTTCCCTTGACGAGGCAGGAGGGAAACTGAAGAGCGGGTGATTCCAGGGCAGGAACAGGAAGTGAACATTGATCACGCCTACCCTGACCACCGGAAGAGAATCACCCGTCTCTCCAGATGCCCTCCCCCTCAGAGTGAGAAAGTGTTTACAGCCAAGTTATAAAAAATGACTTTAACTTTTCAAATGGATTTCACAACAAAGTTCCCCATGTCCAGGAATTTCACAGAGTAAGATAATGAACATAGACCATGCATTTTTTTAAAAAAAGGTATTGTACAGCAATTTATCCTGCCACAGGAGAAAACCTTGAGCTTCTTTATGGTTCAAAAACAGAGGAAACTGAACATACCTGATATGGCGACTTTGCCCTTACAAGCTTCTCGATCTTTAGCAACAAAATCTGAACACCTGACAAAAGAAGGCAAAAAACTAATTAAACCATGAACTTTCATCTACATTCTTCCCTCATTCAGATTAGATTAGAGATTAGATTAATGGGTATCCAATTATGTTTTATAAGCATCATATGTAAGCCCAGATGGAAAAGCATTTTTTGCTAAATAATCCTTCCCCGTAGTTGTGCTTTAGCGTTACCTTCTACTTTTCCAGTGTCATGAGCGTAAAGTGAACCTAAAACATCGTGCCCTGGGAGAGTTTCACTACTTGTTATCCTTTTTTTCTTTAGATATATATGTTGCCAAGTCTGTGTGTGTTTTTTGGTTGTCAAGTCACAGCTGACTTATGGCAACCCATATTTTTTGGAAGAGAGAAGTAAGATACTGTTGGCGGTTTCCTCCTGCAGCAGATTTGTCGACAAGTGAATTGACTACACAGGAAAGAATGGAAGAAAAAAGGAAGGAAATCACAGAAAAGGAAACGAAGCAAAAAGTCACTAATTTTAAGGAAAAAGAGAATAGGGACAAACAGAAGAACCTACTGAAGAACATGTCCAGTGACGGTTAAGCTGATAAATCTAATTGACAAAACAGCCATGGAAGAGTCCGGGAAAAAGCAGAAATTGTATTTTGACCATATGTGGTAAGAATTTTAATTTGACTTATTAATGTTTATACTTAAATTCAGATTAAGAAATATTATAGAACATGTCAAAATTTCTAATAATGATTATATGCGTTAAGAATTTTAACCTGATTTACTATTGCAAACATATTGTTTAAGAAATGTTATTGAATAAGTAAAATCAGTTATCATGGAGACAGAAAAACTAACTATTCATAGTTGATAATTCAAGTAATAATGGAAGAGTTTGAGAAATATCAGAGTGTGTATTATGACTATATGTGTTACGAATTCTAATTTGACTTATTAATGCTTACATATATTTAGATTAAGAAATGTTATAGAACATGTTAAAATAGCTAATTATGATTATAGGTGTTAAGAATTCTAATTTACTAATGCAAATAGTAAATTAAGAAATGTTATTGAATAAGTTAAATGAGTTAAGAAGCATATAATAGAGGACAGAAAAAACTAGCAATTTCTACATAGTTGATAATTCATATAATAACATATATAATTATAGTCACATCAATTACGAAGATGACCCAACTATATAATTATATTAAAAATAGTAAGGGTGAATCATTAATCCATCTGTCTTCTTTTTTATAATTATTTTTATATATGTGATTAAATTCTGATAAAGAAAGAAGGTAGAACAGAATAGCTATACTCTGAGTAAGATTTGATGTATGACAGATTATGTAAAATCAAGCTGTAATAGACTGTATTGCGTTTGTATGATGTCTATGTTTATAGTGTTCAATGTTTGGAAAAATAAAATTTACCAAAAAACAAACAAACAACAACAACAAATACTGACCAGGGTTAACCTGTTTAGCTTCCGAGATCTGGCCAGCCTGGGCTATCTAGGTTAGAGCTGTCTTTTCGTGACTAAGAATTTTCTCTCTAACCTACCGTAATGCATAACGGAAACACCAAAAACCACTTAAACCTAAAATAATTCTAGGGCTACTAAATTTAGATATGCCCCACTTTTCTCCCCAATGGGTACCCAAAGCAGCTTACATCATTTTCCTCTCCAATTTTATGCTCATAACCAACCTGTGAGGTAGGCTAGAGAGAGCATGTGACTGGCTCAAGATCACCCAAGGAGTTGCCATGTCAGAGTTGGGATTTGAAAACCACCTCTGACCCTGGTGGTCCCTTCCAACTCTATGATTCTATGAGTCTCCCAGATCCTAGTCTGACAATCTAATCATCACACCATTGCAAGATAGCTGATACAAACTGCATCCATGTTATGCATTTAATTTCTCAGTGATCGGGTCAGGGGCATACTGCTGTCATGCCGTTGTCAGAATGGCCCCTTGTCTCAATGCTTGTGAGAGACTGAGTCACAATATGGCAACTACAAAGAAACAAGATGTCCCTGGTGTGTACCAGCCAAAAATAACTGGATTGAAAAACTCAAGAGCATAATTTTCACTTTAAAGCAAAATTCCCACACACAATTTGCACCTGACTCCAGCCATGACATTTTTCATATAGTTCAGAACAGTAACACATGTAGCTGTTTGAGATGTGCCTCAACCAAACTATATTGGGAGATCATAGACGTGTCTATTGTCGCAACCCCTGACCCAGGCCTTTCACTTTTCTATATTATTATTTATTCTTACCATAGAACAAGTCCCTCAGGGTGCAGGGCTGAGAATCACTTCATCACCCACACCCCCAAGCAGTTCAAATGTAGTCCTTCCACAAGTAATTAAAAACAAGCAATACCTGAATTTACTACGACCAAACAAATGACCTGAGCTGGAATGCATCACAGTACTGAAATCAATACTTCAAATCCCTGAACAATCTGCTATTTGGCCCCATGGCAGGTATTAATTTTCCTAGCTCTACATTGATGTAGTTAACTAAACTGACCAGCAGATGGCACCAATTAATCATTTTTTGTGGAAAAAAAGTAGACAAGGTTAAACATCCCATAGGACTCTAGAATATACGCTCAACATTTCCTATGGTTTGACTCATCAGACATATAATATGTCATCTCTGGACAGCCACTATCAATACTACAAACAAAACACTAGTACCAAGACAGTCCTGAGAGCTCTTTTGTGGTTTACACAATTGTTTCCCTTCTAAAAAAATTATTACCTTCTTCTTTCCTAACTGGACAGGTAAAAGTTAATTAATTAATGGCTCCTGTGTGGCTAAGATAACACTTACCGTATATACTCGCGTATAAGCCGAGTTTTTCAACCCAAAAAAAGGGCTGAAAAATCTCAACTCGGCTTATAAGCGGGTCAATACGGTATTTTGTGGTTTCTCCCCCCCCCCCCAACGCATGGAGCCGTGCTGAGTCTGCCGCGCCAGTGGGCTCCCCCCTCCGCCGGCCAGCTGATGGGCGGGCTGTCCCTCCCCCCCCACCTTCTGCTGGGCGGTGGCGGCGGCACTTTCTTCCCCCCCACAC
Source organism: Euleptes europaea (assembly GCF_029931775.1). Taxonomy (NCBI): domain Eukaryota; kingdom Metazoa; phylum Chordata; class Lepidosauria; order Squamata; family Sphaerodactylidae; genus Euleptes; species Euleptes europaea. The sequence continues at coordinate 96,522,186 of NC_079316.1, read as the reverse complement.
CGCACTGTCCCACCTTTCCCCGTGGCCCCGTCTGGCTGGCCAGCCCGGGGGCCAGGGAATGTCGTTGGGGCCGCTGGAGGTTTCCTGCCCTGCCCTCCCCCCCCCGGATCACCCGGCCTGCGCCCTGGACGCGCCGCCGGGGAGCCCCTGCCCTGTACCTTCTGCTGGGCGGCGGCAGCGGCTTCTTCCCCCCCCCACTACGCTGTCCCACCTTTCCCCACGGCCCCGTCTGGCTGGCCAGCCCGGGGGCCAGGGAATGTCGTCGGGGCCGCTGGAGGTTTCCTGCCCTGCCCTCCCCCCCCCCGGATCACCCGGCCTGCGCCCTGGACGCGCCGCCGGGGAGCCCCTGCCCTGTACCTTCTGCTGGGCGGCGGCGGCTTCTTCCCCCCCCCCACTACGCTGTCCCACCTTTCCCCACGGCCCTGTCTGGCTGGCCAGCCCGGGGGCCAGGGAACATTGGTGCCTTGTCAGCCAGGCGGGGCCCGCCTGGGCCGGTCCTCCCGCTCGCCAGCTGACGAGCGGGCCTGTAGGTGCTTGTGGGGGCCTCTGGCGCACACCCCTAGCCAGCTGCATCGCTGCCTCTCCCGGTGAGTAGGGGGTTCAAGGGCGCTGGGGTCGGGGTGGGCGGGAGGGCGACCTGGGGCAGGGGCGAGATCCTCCTCCCGCTCTAAAATGGCAGCCGCCATTTTAGAGCGCAGTATTATTGACCCTTGGCTTATACTCGGGTCAATAAAAAAATCCCTTTTCTGTGGTCCAATTCGGTGCCTCAGCTTATACTCGGGTCGGCTTATACCCGAGTATATACGGTACATGGTTTCATCCTATGAACTGACACTGTTCTTGAGGGATTCTTTTGAAGCAATCTGCACACACCCCTACCTGGAGAGCCCACTGTCAGATCAGGCTCCATACTGTGAACCCCCAACCTCAGGACGGGGGCCTTTTATACGTTAATCCAGCCACACAGCTGCCAGAGAAACCTGTTCCTCTAGAGTTAACATTTAAAAGGCTCTCCTACTTGTATCATGCAGCACAACTGGACTCAAGATGACATCCATGACTCTCTCCTCATCTTATCCCAAGAACAACCCAGCCAGGTAGTTTAGGCTGAGAAAAAATATCAGCCAATGAACACCGACATCTGAACCCAGGCCTAACCATTATACCTAGGTTTGAATGATCACCCTATGAGGACACTGCCTCTGTATTGAGACCATTTTTTTAATCCTGCTGAGGCTGAAAAATGCAAAGAGAGTATATTTTTGCATTCATACTCTATGAGGTTCTTAAGGCTCATCTATCAAGTGTGCAAATCTGGGCAATTGCAACACATGTAAACAAGGAAGAATTAACCTGAAAACATTTCCTTTAGATCAATGAGCAGACACAGAGGGAATAACACCTCACCCAGCTGCAATGTCTCCTTCTAGGGAATTCCATCTACATACTCCCTGAGGAAGAGGGATGAATGTCCCTGCAAGCCTGCACCTGAGAAAGTAGCCAACAATAATGGTTGTCACAATAAGTGTCTTTTTCCCCAAGGTGCCATAGGAGTACAAATCAACTTCAATCAGTCCCTCCTTCAAGTGGACTGCCCCTCTGACACCCATCTCATTAGCATCAGATTCCTTTCCTGAGACTAGGCTCTTCCAGTCAGTCCTTAAAGCCTCCTCCTCAAATTATCCAAGACTCCTGAGGTTGGAGCTGAATGGGCTTAGGAGGCGGGAAAGGGCTTTGCACTGGCACAAATGCCACTTGCGCCATCTAAACTGGCACGGGCGCCGGCGGAAGGAGTTAGGCCAGTGCAATGGGGCGACAGCAAGCGCCATCATTGGAGCATAGGTGCAACTGCTGCACCAGTGCCAGAAAGGCGCTGAAGCCTCCGCTGTCGTCAAAAGGGGCGTCCCCGGGGATAGTACCACTCCTAAGGGCTTTTGCCCAAGGAATGCCCATTTTTTGTGCTGTAAAGTTATGCCAGGTATGTACCCAGTGCAGCCCATAGAACCCCATGCAATCCCCTCCCCAAGGGGAAAGCTTGCCTTGGCGTTGCCCCTTCCACTGTTCCCTGGAGTCTCTGGAATACAACCAAGTGACAGGCCAATAGGGGTACCCTGGACATGTCTTCTGGGATGGGCAGGTGGGAGTCGGGGAAGATCAGGCCTGTAGTGTGGGGGATGCCAGGATTGTGCGAGTATTGGCGGGATGGCAAGACACCCCCCCCAAGCAATTGTTTCCCTGGCCACGGCAGCTGATCGACACAACATCGCTCTGAGAGCACCATCTGGCTTGACCCACATGACATCCTATCTTAGTCCCCACCCCTCCCGGTCCCCCCTCGACATCCTCATGAAGCCCTCTCAGTGCCCACTTTTGGGCAGCCCCTGCGAGGGCGAAGGGGACGTTGGGCCCCAGCACAGCCTCATGGATGGCGCGAGGAGAGTGACATGGGGCAGAGAGGGGGCCGCGCGTGTCCTGGCTGAATTCTGCTTCTCAATGGGAGGTGGGCCATGTGGTAGCCCCATGGCCCACCCTCAACACCCACCAGGCATGGCATGGCCATCTTGTTGACAGCAAGCCATATAAACCCTGCAATTGGCAGTGACAGACGTATCCGGACCCACTGAAGGCCCTGTGCTAGCATCTAGGAATCTGGCTGACTACACATCAGAGTGTGGGAACAGCTCTGCCTGATGAGTGAGATTTGAGCTGAGTTTCTGTTGCCTCCTCGGTTACAGGTATTTTAGCCTGTGTGGTCAGAGGCTTAAGCCAAAGGGCTCTTGGCCCACAGTCTGTGGCAGTCCTGGATCCATTGGCCTAGCTCATTCATTTTTCCAGTTTGTTAAAATTATATTTTTGTGTTTATTTTGTAAACCGCGTTGAGTCCCGAATGTGGGAGAAAAAGCCTTAGCATTAATAAAGAGCACACAGTTGTCAACAGTTCAAATATATGTGAATATTCTGTGAGGTACTTTCATAGTCTCAAGAGTAGCAGGGATGTGCATTTGGATACATCTGATCAGAATATACAAAGATACCTTATCAGTATTTTCCAGATATATTCAGGTCTCTGGATGGTGTCCAGGATTCTTCACGATACCAGGAAATGGGTCCCAAAAAATCCCAGAAATATTTTGCAGTAACTGGGAATATTGGGAGCCAACATTTTAAGGCTCCCAGAACTTTTTATTTTTTCAGTGTTTCTGTGTCTTTCCAGGGCTTGGTATCAGCTTGCCGTGTTGCTTTGGCTCTGATTCTGTCCTTTTGAAATTGGTTTTGTTGTTCTTGCAACATTGCATTCTTTGTATGAGTTGGTCTGTGTCGGGTTTGCAGTAGATCCTCAGGTTCAACATTACCTTCGATTCTTGGGTTGTACATTGGCTCAGACATTGATTTTATATTTGTTGGGCTTGCAACAGCATTCCTATTTTGGTTAGCTTGGACATTCTCGTTCACCATTAGGTTGGGTTCTTGGGTTTTACATTTATTGAGTTTGGCTTGCCACATTATCCTGAGCTTTTCCTGGGATTCCCCAGTTCTGCATTGATTCTTTGGTCCAATTCACTTCAAATTTGGGGGTTATTTTAAAGGACAGGCATCCTTTTAAAGGACAGGCTCCATTGCAATTTTGGTGCAAGTTGCTCAAAAAATAATCCCTCCAGCCCTACGTAGTTTCCTCATAGAGAATAATGGAGTCAAATAATACCTGAATCCTGAAAAAAACAAACCAGATCCAAATACCAAACCGATATTTGGAACCTGGACAAGAAGGAATGACAATATCTTCTGGCTTCCTAATATCTGAATCCAGAAAATACTGATTTTTTGAGGTGCACATCCATACTGAAGTGGGATCAAAGGTCTTAAAAGGTTGTATGCAGCCCTACAGAATACCCAACCTACCAGTAATTATGGGACAAACCTTAGGTTATGTCTAAAACATCTGATATCTGCATGCAAGAAAACTCAGATTGTTACTGACCGCCCTGTATTTCTGTTTACGGACTCTCTCTGTTGCCTCTGTAGCTCTGTCTTGTAGGCCAGGATGCGAGCATTGCAAACCATCAGGTTTTTAACTGCATGCAACGTCTGGTCTTTTTGCGTGGTCACAGCAAGCAGTTTACAAATTCCTTCTTGCATTCGCATTTCAAACTCAATTTTTTCTTGAATGCTGCAGCTCTAAATAGAAAAATACAAATTGCAGTTAAATAAATCTCAAATGGCGAAATTATGATAGAACAGCCTGTTAAAACATTTAATGATTTCATTATGTGAAGAAGCCAGAGGCATTTTGTTAAACAACCATGACAGTAAATATCTCAGACCTAGAGTTTGTCAATAAGATAGCATTAGAAATTTTACCTTTAAGTTACATTAAAACAGATAGTTATAAACTAAAGACAGTTGATGAATGCACATGCCTATACCGAAATAAAAAGGAATTTAAAAAATTGATATTCTCAGTAGTGCTTAAAGACATGAGGAAGCTATTTTTAAAAAGTTTCCAATTAGTCAACCAGTCTTGGCAGTTGAAAATACTGTGACTATAGAGCTCTCAGATAACAGTACAGAGTCACTCACTGCATAAGTATATCCTATACTACCCTGGGGATCTTCTTAAATCTTCTAATATGGCAGATGGCAGGGCTGCACATCTGGCCAGTGTATAGGCCCTATGTGTGTTCCTTTCCAGGGAGTATAAATATGCAGCTGGTGCTAAAATATACCTGGAATGTTGAGGTGCTATAAATGCAAAGGATCTCAAGAGATCCGTTTGATGCTCAGTATCTTTGACTCTTTCATTTATAGTTAGTTTAGCTTGGTCCATACCCATTTGCAAAAGTGCTGACGGAGCAAGTCCCAAACTATTTAGTTTATCCCCTATAGCAGGGGTCGGCAAACTCATTAGTCAAAAGAGCCAAATATCAACAGTACAACGATTGAGATTTCTTTTGAGAGCCAAATTTCTTAAACTTAAACTATATAGGTAGGCACACTGTTTATTAACTTAATAAATTTTAATTAGTTTTAAGTCTTAATTAAACTATAGGTACACTGAATAAAACTTTATATCATACTAATAGTGATCTTATTTATTGATACAAATTAAATTGTAAGTTCCTGCCATTTCCCCCTCCCCGTCCGGAGTCCTCATCTGGAGGCCTGGTCTACTGCCATAAAAGCCTATTGGTGGACCTGGCCTCCGGCTGAGTCCCGTTGGGAGGCCATGTCTACCCATTGGCTTTCTTGGCAGTAGACCTGGCCTCCGGAGGCCCATAGAAGCCAATTGGTAGACCTGGCCTCTGAAGGGGGACTTTTTCCCCTCCTCGGAGTCCAGGTCTACCGCCAAGAAAGCCAGTGGGTAGACTTGGCCTCCCAATGGGACTCAGCTGGAGGCCAGGTCTACCAAAGGAAGCCCACCCTGCCCAACAGCTGATAGGCGGGGGGGGCAGGAACCGCCGAGCCGCCAGCCCAGCAATCGCACGGCTAGAGGGGAGGGGACGCTTTAGCCTCCCAACCATTGAGGGCAAGAGAAAGGGGGACCCGGCCATTCTCCATGGCGGGGGGGGGGGGGGAGAGAGACAGCGCGCCCGCTCGCCCGCGCTCTCTCTCTCTCTCAGGCGCACCGGCTCTGCAGCCTGGCTGCCGGTGCGAGCGGGCGCAACAGCAGGGGCTCCGAACCAAGTTCGGAGAGCCACACTCAACGGGCCAAAGAGCCGCATGCGGCTCTGGAGCCGCAGTTTTGAGACCCCTGCCCTATAGCAATGATCCATCTTGACCTAAAGGAGTCACTCAGTACCAGTGGCAAAAGACCCCTAGGATTAAGATTCATCCTAAGCCATATGTAGTGAGAGGATAAGCAAACCTTTGCCTCTATCCTCATCATACCAGTTTCCAATCAGATCAGGGAATTTGACACGCATCTTGGGAGTTGAAGGGCTGCTCTAAGAAATTTATATCCTATACTAAAATAAATGTCTTAAGGCACGTTTTTTGACTTGCCAGTGCATGTTTTTCCCTACATGAAGATTTCAAAAAAGGGGTGGAGGACACCACGCACGCATGAAATAACTGTTAGGTTAAGAACAGAAGAAAAGCCCTGCTGGATCAGACCCAGGCACATCAAGTCAGCAGTCTGTTCACACAGTGGCCAACCAGGTGCCTCTAGGAAGCCCACAAAGAAGATGACTGCAGCAGCATTATCCTGCCTGTGTTCCACAGCACCTAAGATAATAGGCATGCTCCTATGATCCTGGAAAGAATAGGTATGCATCATGATGATGACTAGTATCCATTTTAACTAGCAGCCATGAATACCCCTTTCCTCCATGAACATGTCCACTTCCCTCTTAAAGCCTTTCAAGTTGGCAGCCATCACCACATTTTGGGGCAGAGAGTTCCACAATTTAACTATGCATTGTGTGAAAAAATACTTCCTTTTATCTGTTTTGAATCTCTCACCCTCCAGCTTCAGCAGATGTCCCTGTATTCTAGTATTATGGGAGAGGGAGAAAAACGTCTCCCTGTCTACTCTCTCCAAACCATGCATAATTTTATAGACCTCTATAGTGTCTCCCCTCAGCCGCCTTCTTTCTAAGCTTAACAGCCCTAAGTGTCTTAACCGCTCCCCATAGTACAGTTGCTCTAGTCCCCTAATCATTTTGGTTGCTCTTTTCTGCACCTTCTCAAGCTCTGTAGTTACAGAGCTTGAGGTTCTGTAACTGAACTAAAGAACAAGCACCTAATTTGAAAACTCCTGTATGATGCAACTTAATTTAGTAGCCTTCTTTTCTGATACTCAACTTTAGCTGAAACATGAGACCCACATTTTAATGTTTTCTATGTATGCCCACCTTTCTTCTTCTTCTTTTAAAATAGCGATAGTTAAGCACTGAAATAACTAAGGACAAGGTCCTGATTTCTATTTGAAAAGAACTAGAAGAGTTGGTTTTTATATGCCGACTTTCTTTGCCACTTAATGGTGGTGGTTCAACTCTAGCTATCCACTGTACACATCCAGTTTTAGTTCTGACCTACCAGTTCGACGAAAAATTTACTTTATATATCCTACTAAAGGGTCCTAGAAAGATTTATGATTTTTTCCCTTTAACACAGAGACCAGTATCACTCTGCCTTCCCTTTGCCAAATTAATCTTATCACTGGAAGGCTTCTTCACACATTTGAACACTACATGAACCTGCAAAAATGGTATGCCATTTTTAACTACGCTTATATCATATATTCCAGAATCTCCCAAACTGTGCTGCAATGAAAAATGCGATGCATTTTGAAGTATTAAGCCACTGTGCTGAATATACCTACTGTTATTTGCACTTCTTGGTCAGTGACATCGTGATCATAAGGGAAGTAAGGTGCACCAGGATTCCTTGATGCAGCCCATGCTACAAGTAATGGGTGCACAGGAATCTTACAAGCCTCACAACCTACAAAGCCCAGCCTCATCTAAGTGGGCTAGAGATATGGTATTAATTGTGCCGCTGTGCAAAAAATATCTGCTCACTGTTCTTTTTGAGTACAAGAGTGAAATGTCCTCCTTCCCCAAAACCTACCATATTTACTTAAAAGAAAGACAGGCCAAAATGTAAGATCTTCTCCCACAAAGGAGAAGGTTATGGGAAAAAGCAGATGATTTTGAATCTAAGATACCCCTCTCCTTAAAAAAAAAGGCATCCCTGATGACAGAGGCTCACCTCTTTGACAGGAGCCAGTGTGTGCTCATCAGCTGGGTTGTGTTGGCTGCTTCGAGCCCCACAGCCCAGCTGAAAAGGGACCATGTCCCCTTACCTAGCACTGTGGCAGGGAGAGATGGGGCCCTCAATCAGCTGGCTTGTGAAGCCATTCAGCTTGTACGTGGGGCCAGAAGACCTGGAGAGGGCTAGATTTAAAAGCCAACAAGGTTTTTAAAAAAGCATCTTGTTTTCAAGTTAATGGGGTAGACTACACATATCAGAAGCTTGGGAAACAGTGTACAGGCTAGAGGGAGCAGCATTTGGCTCAGCGTGCTTTTTTTCTTTTGTAATGTAATTATCACAAAACACTTTTTTTTTTAAATAAACCAACTTTATGCTGCAGAATGCTTATTCTGTTCTAGCTTCATGTCATAAACTGGTGCAAGTAGGTAAGACATTCAAATCCTCTTTAAAATCAAAATTAAAGAGAAAATAAGCAATAGTGTTTTATGTAGCTATATTTTATGACGCTTAATACTTTGAAATAAAGGGGTAAATCTTCAAAACGTGGTCAGTTGTCCTATATTATGCATTAATGCTTATGTAGAAGGGTTTCCATTAATTTCATTGTTGAATGGGTCTTGAATACCAGTAATCTATGGACTCTACAAGCTTTGTATTTACTGCATAATGCGCTGTGATTCAAAAAGTGTATACCTATACACCCATGACACTCACTCAAGTTCATTTATTAATGCACCAGTACATTTCAGCCATGATTTCATAGCCAGGTCACAAACAGGTTGTTAAAGAGAGTGAAAAACTGCAAAAGCAAAGTTTTCAACTCTTTGATGGTCTCCTCAAGATCATTTAGCAGACCGTTATTCCTGTAACTATGCAGATGAATTTAAAGTCCTGGGGGAAAGAATAACTTTTCTACATTTCTAACACACACTCATGTGCCAAACCAGGATATAATCCTTTGGGTTGTGAATGCAGAAACAGGGACAGCAGACTAATTTATGCTTGTATGCCATTTCACTCCTTTCTTACAGATGGAGGGAATATTCTAATTTGTATTACAATGACCAGCATAGATTAGAATCCTTACTGTTGCTGGAAATAACCATAGAAATGACATGTAAACATAAAAAGTACAGAAGCAGGGGGTAATAGGTATTCCGTCATACAACAATTCTGTCTGTGATGTAATAGAACAGTGATGGCGAACCTTTTAGAGACCGAGTGCCCAAACTGCAACCGAAAACCCACATATTTATCGCCGAGTGCCAATGCGGCAATTTAACCTGAATACCACCCCCAGAGGGGGCCCAGAGGGAAAGGCTAGGGTTGCCAAGTTCCTCTTCGCCATGAGTGGGAGGTTTTTGGGGTGGTGCCTGAGGAGGGCGGGGTTTGGGAAAGGACTTCAGTGCCATAGAGTCCAATTGCCAAAGTGGCAATTTTTTCCAGGGGAACTGATCTCTATTGGTTGGAGATCACCCGGGGCGGGGCAGAGCCGGAAAGGCCAGCGGCTTGGAGGAACTGCGCGTGCCGGCAGAGAGGGCTACGAGTGCCGGAAGTGGCACTCGTGCCATAGGTTCGCCAACACGGTAATAGAAGCTGGCTCATACACAATTACAATTGTATCCCTCCAAGTCTTGTTTGGTACTGATGATAAATTTAGATTACTTTATTTCTTTAAAGCATGACAGGAGTTATAACTAAAATAATAAAGAAAGGCCAGTGGTGGCTTAAAAACTAGCAACATTTATTCAAGTAAGAGCTTTCATGAGTCAGAGCTCAGTTCTTCAGATGCTATGATGAGAATATTGTATCCCACATTTTAATAAGGAAAAGAAATGTCACTCATATTAGCTATAGTAAATACAGGAGCCAGAATGAAATTAGGTATTTGGTACAGAATTTGAAAAATATTAACGAGAGTATAGTTGATAGCAAGGAAGTTATTCTAAAAATGCCTTTTGCTGTAATTGCTATATCCATTTCACTAGCAAAAATCTATACAAATGATTATGACCATGTAAAAAGCCAGTAATCAAAAATCTTTTTAAGAAATGAGGAGACATGGAAAGTGAAAATTTGAAACACAAATTAATAATGCAAAGCAAATCAGCTTATTTTGCATAATGTATAATCTGCCTAATGTATTCTGCTTCTATTAAAAATGGGGAGTGGGGATATAATGTTGCTTGTTATCATCCTCATGCTGATCATTAGAACACCTGAGAAGACACATACACATGCTTACATGTCACTAGATTTTACTATTTTCAAGCCTTTTCTTCAAAGCCTAGAAGGTGGCTTTAAAGTAAATAAATAATACCAAATGAAAACAAAGATATTAAAGCTACTGAATTCTGTGCTTAGAAGTTAGAACCAATGGCATAGCAATTACACATGCTACTATCAGTAAAACTCCAACCCTGACTGCCATTCCTCCTTTTATTTTAAAATTTTCAATATCAGGAAAGGAAAAATAATTGTTTACAGAATTGGCAGTGGTTGAATCCAGCTAAAATAATGTTGATGGCAAGAAACATGTCAACAATTTATATTTAAACCAGCTAAACCTGGGCAACTGTCACAGCTTCCCACCAAGAACTGAAGCTTTATGATAGAGGCAGGACAGTATTTTTCGTACTGCGTTCTAGGGTACCAGATAATCATTGGATGCTTTTATCTATGCATGCATGCATCCATTTTAAGCATGACCTTCCTTTAAGAAGCTCAGGGAAGCATACATACATGTTCTCCTCTCCACCTGGGGAGGCTGAGAGAAGTAGAGAACAACTGCTTCAAGAACATCCAATAAGATTCACAGCTGGGGGAGGGGGTTAAACTATGGCCTCCTCTATCCTAATCATTACACCACACTGGCTCTTTACAGGGCTTAGGAAGATGGGAGAAAGACAGAATAACATTTTCTTGAAAGACAGTTAATCCACAAGCAGCCACAGGGGTGCTAGGGAAGAGACAGAGCACAGATGACCTGTACACATGTATACAGTTGAATGCATGTGTAATCCATTTACAAGCCTGGTACATGCAATATCATGAGAACGCATACTTTGGTTTATAAGGGACAGCCAGCGGACTTTCACTTTAACAATAAAGCGGGGGTGGGGGTCAGTACCTGGGCAAATGTGAAGCCTGGGCAAATGTGCAGCTATACATATGTTGAATGTAATGCAAGAACTCAACACCTGAGCCCCTTTCAGAGGTTACAGCCACAAGTATCAGGAAACTGTGATGCTGATACCTCCAGGTGCATGCAGTTACCATTTTGTAAGAGGAGTTTTACCTTCTGGGTACCGAAAACTGTACTCTCAAACAAAAAAAGAAAAAGGGCCGCTTGGCCTTACAGGGAAATTTCCCAATGGACCACCGCTCTTCAGGGCCACTGGTAGCCAGGAGCAAGCAGAACCAAGCCCCAGCCACTCTGCCCAAGCCTCAGGAGCCACTTGGCCCGGATCCCTCCTCAGCCACGGCAGTTTGTGACCTCTCACCAACTATCTTTTCCTGCACTGTTTCCAGCTTGGGGGACGACGCGGTGCGAAAGAGAACAATGCCCAATATGGGCCCCACTGAGCCGAGTGACCCCCCCCCCAGCACCCTGCAGTGCTGGCTTGTAACACAGCAAGGGCAGCTCAGCATGGCCAACTCCTGGAGCTGTTTTCGCTCCCCTGGCTAAACCCGCCGGGGAGCCCTTAGACGATGCAGCTGAAAGCATCCTCTAACGAGCTGGGCTTTGCTGCCGGAAGGGCCCCAGCAGGTGCGTCGATAAAAACCATTTTATATATATACACCTATTCTCTCTAGTATCAGAGGAGCATGCCTGTTATTTTGGGTGCTGTGGAGCACAGGCAGGATGGTGCTGCTGCAGTCGTCTTGTTTGTGGCTTCCTAGAGGCACCAGGTTGGCCACTGTGTGAACAGACTGCTGGACTTGGTGGGCCTTGGTCTGATCCAGCAGGACGTCATGATGACGTCTGTCCAACTGAGTACCTAAGATTTTGGCAAACTTTTTTTAACAGGTGAGGATCCTCTTTCATGCCATTTCCTAGACTGTATTTACCACTTTAAACAGCAAACTTAACACACACACCCCACCTAGACACGGGCTCTACTGTTTGTCGACTACCGAAAAGAGTCTATCATAACAACAGGCATACCCCCGAGGAATATCAGAGCCACCCCAAAAGGCGATGTAAGGCATTTGAGATGGAAGCAACCCAACGAAGCTGGTGGAAATTTTCAAAATGTAAATAGAGATTTGCCATACAGTTTAACCGTGTGGAGCCAGGGTTCCCGGCTCAACGGGAGCCTCCACATCCATTTCCACACAGGCGGGATAATGCTGCTGCAGTCGTCTTGTTTGTGGCTTCCTGGAGGCCCCTGGTTGGCCGCGGTGTGAACGGACTGCTGGACTTGGTGGGCCTGGGTCTGATCCAGCAGGGCTTTTCTTTATGTTCGTATGAGAGCCGCCGGACCGCGAACGGGAAGGCCTTGAAGGCCGTTTCCAAAACGGCCGAGCGGCGCACCCCTTCCTCGGCCGCCCCACAACCCCCCCTTCCATCGCCCGGCCAATTCAATCCCCCCGCCCTCAGCCCTCCTCGCCTCTCCCGGCAGGCCGTGAGGGGCCGCGCCCAGCCCTCGAGGCGGGAAAGCGAGCGCGGCCCCCCGGCGTCGCCCCTCGGCTCCTTCGCTACCTGCAAGCCGGCGGAGGCGAAGCCCCCGGTCTCCCGACAGCGCCTCATGGCCCCGCTCTCGCCTAGGACGCCTCGGAGCTGCCGCCGCAGTTCAAACTTCCCGCCCCGCCTCCTCCCAACCGCCGCGGCGGCCCCGCCTCCTCCCAACCGCCCAACCGCCGCGGCGGCCCCGCCTCCTCCCAACCGCCGCGGCGGCCCTCCTCCATTCGCCGCCGCCGCCTCCAACGTCGAATCCCGAAGAAGGCCCGTCGGCCGTTTGAAGGCTTTTGAGGGAGCTTTTTTTGCTTTTGCTTTTGTTTTTTTAATAATTTTTATTTTCTTGATTTAATATATCAACATATAAAACAATATCCAATGTTAAAAGATAATAATAATACTACCAAAAAAATAATAAAATTACTAAATTAACAATACATTGACGTCCCCCTCTCCCTCTTCCGTCTGAAAATACATTGTGTAAACTTTGGCTAACAAAACTAATCCCTACTATTTTAATTAACATATTCTTATCCTATCTAACATTATTCAATAATATAAAATGGATAAACGGTGTATCTAAGGAATTAGATCAAAAAGTATCCTTTAAATGGTCCCATTAAAAATTAAATTTTCCCAAAAATATTAAACATATAGTTTAACAATTAAGATAAACAGTAAAAAAAAAAAAACAAATAGGAACCATTATTAAAGATATTTTTATATAATCAAAAAATGTTAACTTCCCCTACACCTCCCTCCATTTCCATTAAATATTAATTATTTTATAAGTCCCCCATAACTCCCTAACACTCATTTTAAACATATTATAGTTGTAGCAAATTAATTTCATATATGGTCCTTTTCCCATCAAAGCCAATCCTTTTAACCAGTTCCTGTTTTTAGGGAGCTATTTTGGTGGCCTTTTGTGTCACGACGAAGCGGTTGTTAAAGAGGCGGCCCAGGGCCTGGGCTGCGCTTCTGCGCTGGGCTTAGGGTCGCCAGGTCCCTCTTCGCCACCGGTGGGAGGTTTTGGGGGCGGAGCCTGAGGAGGGGTGGGGTTCAGGGAGGGGATGTCAGAGTCATGCTTCTCTCTGTTCCCCGGTGTTATGCTTTCTGGAGTCATGCGTATTTCTGTACAAGTGTATGTAATGGTTTTGGCTGTTCAGCCTGCCAGGCTCTTGACATGAGTTAGGCCCATTTCTGTGCAAGTGTTATCCTTTCGTTTTATTGCTCTGAACGATGCAAGCTGTCCCCGCTCCTTCCTCCCCGCTCTGCTCTGACCTTGAGCTTCTAGCAGGCAACTTCAGTATTACGGCCTGCTCACTCCCTCCTTTCTGCTCACTCCCTCCTTCCACCGTTATCTCCTGATTCCCAGGCCTTTTGGGTTTGTACCTGGGATGACTCTATGCTTAAAGTTATGCTTTGTAGTTTGGTTCGCTTTTAGCAGCTTTGAAACTGTGGACTGCTTATGCTGTATCCTGCGGCTCCTGAATAAACGTTTACCTGCTTTAGACCTGCCTGTCTGAGCGAGTGACTTTTTGGGATTGCCGAGGTTGGCTGGAGAACCTCACAGGGGAGGGTCTTCAATGCCCTAGAGGCGCAGCCATTTTTCTCCAGGGGAACTGATCTCTCTCGGCTGGAGGTCAGTTGTAACAGCAGGAAATCTCCAGCTGGCACCTGGCGGTTGACAACCCTAACTGGGCTGCTGAAGATCACGTTAGCGAGACCTTTCAGCAGGCAGTCCCAAAGAACACTTTTCATTAGCTGCCTTGAAAAAGCAAGGACTCAGCGACACATAATCTTGCCTTCGTTTATATACCAAGTCTGATTGGAATAGATGCTGATGACAATAAGGGCAGGCGAGTCTTCGGGTCCTGTGCAGAATGCCATTCTTTTCAGCTGCCTGTATAATTTATTATATCAGTTATTATTCACAGTGGGTAGCCGTGTTAGTCTGTCTGCAGTAGTAGAAAAGGGCAAGAGTCCAGTAGCACCTTAAAGACTAACAAAAATATTTTCTGGTAGGGTATGAGCTTTCGTGAGCTGTGGCTCACGAAAGCTCATACCCTACCAGAAAATATTTTTGTTAGTCTTTAAGGTGCTACTGGACTCTTGCCCTTTTCTACTCTATCAGTTATAGTCTTTCTCTCAAGGATTCCCCCTACCTGGCTGTAGTCAGTTGCCACATTCACTACTTATGACCCAGCTGGTGGGGACATTCCCATTGAAATGTATTCATTGCCAAAAAATATTTTGATTAGGATCAAGCATAAGTCCCTCACACATCTCTTTCATTTACAGAGGAATCCTAAAAACGCTTTCCTGAGAGTAAGCCCCACTGAATTCTCGAGCAGGATTCTTAAGTAGACCTGTTTAGACTGTTAATCTACTTTAGCAAAATGTTTCACAGTGGGTAGCCAGGTTAGTCTGTCTGCAGTAGTAGAAAAGAGCAAGAGTCCAGTAGCACCTTAAAGACTAACAACAATATTTTCTGGCAGGGTATGAGCTTTCTGAAGATCTGAAGAAGTGAGATGTGGCTCACGAAAGCTCATACCCTGCCAGAAAATATGTTTGTTAGTCTTTAAGGTGCTACTGGACTCTTGCTCTTTTCCACTTAGCAAAATGTGATTCAGTTTATTAATGGTATGCAGGGCTGGTGCTACCATTAGGCGAACTAGGCGGTCACCTAGGGCACAGACCTCAGAGGAGTGCAGAACTGGCCTGAGGGGCCACAGTTTTAAACAGATTAGTTTCTTGAAAAAAATGCAACTGACAATGTATATATATTTTTTGTATTTTAAGATAAGTACCACAACAACAGTGCTATGGAATATAATTAATTATAACATCTTACAAAAAGTTTTGCGCTTTTATTTTTTCTACAAGACATCTGTTTTTGAAAATTGGTTAGGGCAAAAATGACTGGCACCAGCCCTGATGGTATGTCATGCAGTAACATACCAACAGATACTAATATAATTCTGTGAGGATAATTAGAGGTTTGGAAGCTTCTTCAGATATTGTGGCAGTCTAGGGTTGCCAACCTCCAGGTAGTAGCTAAAGATCTCCTGCTATTACAACTGATCTCCAGGTGACACAGATCAGTTCCCCTGGAGAAAATGGCCGCTTTTGGCAATTGGACTCTATGGCATTGAAGTCCTTCCCTTCCCCAAACCCTGCCCTCCTCAGGCTCAGCCCCAAAAACCTCCCATTGGTGGCAAAACCTCCCATTGGTGGCAACCCTATGGCAATCTGAAATCTGTTTATGGTTGCTAAAATGATTTTTGTGGCAGATTGGGGATTAACTGAACTGAACTGGTTTAATCATATCTGGAATGTAGCCTTATTAACTACATTAACATGTCACCAAAGGATGCAAATAAATAATTTACAATGTACAATAAATTTTGTGAACAGTGGACAATTTTTATTACATACTGGAATAAAAAAAATAGATAAAACATATCTTTTTTGTTTTTATGAACTGTTGAAAACATATTTCTTTGTATTAAGTGATAATGTAATGTAATGTAAAACTCAATCAAGGAAAACTTCATTGGACAAAGATGTCCTGGCAAACTATAGACCAATTTCAAACTTGCCTTTTTGGGGGGCAAGGTGATAGCAGAGCAAATTCAGTGTCATCTGGATGGGACATTGTCTCCTACTCCTTTCAACAAAGCTTCAGGTATTGTTATGGGATGGATGATCTTTGACTGCAAATGGGAAAGAATATTTCTTTATATCCCATCTTTCTCCCCAATGGTAACCTAAAGCAGCTTACACCGTTCTCATCTCCTCCATTTTATCCTCACAACAACCCTCTGAGGTAGGTTAGGCCGAGAGTGCATGACTGGCCTAACATCACCCAGCAAGCTTCCATGGCAGAGTGGGGATTTGAACCTGGGTATCCCAGATCCTAGTCCGACACTTTAACCACTACACCATGCTGGCTCTCATTACATCCTCTCAGATTCTTTTAGATCTGTTGGCCACTTTTGATATAGTTTGCCATAATATTCTGTTGAACTATTTAGAACAGGACTTTAGAGTATTGGGAATTGCCATGTGTTGGTTTTGGTCTCTTGATAGCAAAGAGTTTCTTTCAGATGCAGGGCCAAGAAAACTTACTTGTGATGTTCCCAGACTCTTCACACATGCTGTATGAAGCACTTCCAATCCACTTTCAATGCACTTTGCAGCTGGATTTTGCTGCATGAAACAAACGGTCATTAAAGTGCATTGAAAGTGGATTGAACGTGCATTATTCACCATGTGTGAAAGCACCAATGAGAGCTCTAAATGAGATGATCTGAATCTTTAGAATGTATTAATATGCGTGATAACCACCTTTGTATTTCTTAACGCCTCCAGATGCTGCCATCTCCAGCCTAAACCAGTGTCTGGATACAGTAGTCAATAGGATACAATAGGATGAGGTTGAACTAAATGAAATTGAATCCAGACAAAATTTAGATTATGCTTGTCAGGAAACCAGAGAATCTGGGCAGGTTAGATTAACTGATTCTGGATGGGATTGTTGACCCTGTCAAATGGGGTATAAAGCTGAGGAGCACTATTGGACCCTGTACTGTTCTTTCAGCAACACATTGATGGCATGGCCAAGAGTGCCTTTTAACAGTTACATCTGATTAGGAAACTTTCCTCTCTTCTCAACTCGGCTGAGGTGGTCACCCTGATCCATGCTTTTGTAACCTCCAGACTGGACTACTGTAACATACTCTGTGTGTGTGTGGGCGGGGGGTGGGGGTGGGGGGATTGGATTTAAAGGTAATCTGGAAACTTCAATTTATGCAGAAAACCAGTGTTTTCCAACAATTATACTGGCTGTCAATTTGTTTCCGGGCACAATGCAACATGCTGGTTTTAACCTCTGAAAGCCGTTCATGACCTTCATGAAAGCCGTTCTTGGTGGGTGCAGTGGCTGTGGCCTCAGGGAGAAGGGGGCTTTGGTGTGGTTGTGGATCCCGTAGCAGTTACCAGTCCCTCCTCTCTCCCTCTCCCACATGACCGTGACTACCCTCTGAGGACCTACCTCTTGACTCAGTTGACAATCCCGCAAATCGGGCCACCTACAACCAGGCACACCACAAGATGCACATGGTCATAAGGAGGGCTTTTGGGCAGCTCAAAATGAGATTCTGGTGCCTTCATCACAGGGCAGGGGGGCTGCTGTGTGATGCAGCCCTAGCGAGTTGCCAAGCTATTCTCTGTGTATGCCATGCTTCACAATATCATACTCTGACAGGGCCTGCCTGACCTAGACGAGGATCCCACCAAGGGACCCTGGGAACCCCAAGGGACCCTGGGAGCAAGGCCCCAATGTCCCTGAGAAAGAGGCTGTGGCCCTTCCTGCTCACCTTGCCTGAGAGGGTGTGTGCAAAGTACTGTGGCGTGATCTCCAGAAGGGGGCAGCCGACCATGATCTGCTTACCGCTGCAAACGCCAGCCCATGAAGAGATGGCTTACCATGGGTCACGGCAGTCCAGAGGGGCGTGCCAAGAGGCCACAACTGAATTTGGACAGATCCCCCTGTGAAGGCGTCTGCCATGGCAATGAGTGGCATTCGGTCACACCCGGGACACTCCTTCTGAGAGCCAATTGACCCCCGCCTGCAGTGGAAGCTGCACAGCCCCAGTCTCCGCCAGCTGCAACTCATCACTGGTTCACGGGCCACCCTGACACAAAAACAGGCCTCAGTAGTCAGACCATGGCTGGTGGGGCATTGGCCCAGCTCACTCCCCAATAAAACAGGTGTAACCTTAAGGCATGCTGCCTACAGCTCTGTCTGGGCAGATACCCCCCACCCATCACAGGGGACACAATTTCAGCAGCTGATGTAGAGAATACTTTTATTGGGGGACCTCCTGGGCCTCGAAGTTTCCCTGGCCAGTTGGAGGGGCCTTGACTGACCACCATGGCACTCTGCGGGACTGTCTCGCCACTTTTCATTGTCCATCGAGGGCTGTTCAGGGGGATGCGATGGCCAGGTGTTGGTGTCAGGGCCGTACCGTGGCCCGGACTCATTGGCGGCCGGATGGGCTTTGCGCAGCATGGGTCTTGGACAGGCCCCTGACAGCTGTTGCCAAAGCAGTTGCGAGGCCTCCTCACCAGCTGAGGCACCCCGGTTCTGGGGACGCGTTGTCTGGGGGGCATCCCGCCCTCATGGATGACGTCGCTGTCTACACAGCCAGCAGCCACTCTGCTGGCGTTTCCATTGCTCCTGGTCTGATGAGCTGCCTTTTTCCCCAAGACACCAGGCAAGTAGGCATTGAGGGGAGGCACGGTAGGCAGGGGCAGCAAGGAAGGGTATCTGAAACTACCAATAAAGGGTGTGAGAGTTGCCCCTCAAGGGTGGCAGCCGATCAATGACACCAGCATGTGTGGCAAGGGGGGGAACCAGACCAGAACCAGAGCAGACTTGCCCCCAATTCAAGTGTCAGGGGTGGCGGCGGCCAAGACTCCCATCACCAGCGGCAGCATCCCCACCCATGCACCAAGTCCGTCAGAGTGACTCGAGGAAGCCTCGCCTCACCCCCAGAGTTGAGGGGAAGCCCCTTCATAGTTCTCCTTGGGGAATGGGGAGAGGTGGAAAAAATCGCAAAGCCCCCACCTCAGAGAGCGCCCTGGCAGCATGCCGCGCCACGCGAGGCTTACCTGTCAATGTGGAACTGGCTCTGAGTGCCACTTCTGAAGGATTTTCTGCCCAGCCAGGCCCCTTCCCCTCGAGGGTGAGTCCACTTCCTGCTCTCCCCCATTGGCTGCCAACCTAGTTGGATTCCACAGCTGCCAGGTGAGCTGGGCGGGGGCGATCGCTGGCTGACTGGTCCAGTCTCGGAGAGAGACTGCACGGGGCTCAATGGGCTGTGCCAGGTTAATACCTGGCGTAACTTTGCACCGTCAAAAGTGGACGTTTCTCAGCCGAAAGTGCTTTGGAATGGTCCTAGTGCTCATAATGCCCCCAGGAACACCCCTTCTGTGGCGCTGGCACGGAGCTTGAACCACCTCAACCACACCATTGCTGAACACCGACTCCCACCACCAGCCTAGCTCCACAAACGCCATTGTCTGGCCCTTTCTGGACAGCGCAAGTCCCCCTAACACCGACATAAGCACCAGCATGCCTCCTAAGTCCATTTGGCCCCCAACCTCAGGAATGGGCTGTTAGTCACGTAACACAAGACTGTTATACCTACTCAGAATCTCAGCACTCCTGTCCTGATCACAAAAGCCAGTGAAAGTTAGTTGTATTTGACATTATGCATGCTTACTCAGAAATAAGTCCTGCATTCCATGGGATTTACTTCCAGGTGAGTGGGACTAGAATTGCATCATGATAGTCACAACTAATTTAATCCCATTAAATTCTGTTAATTTGCACCAGAGAAGTTCCACCCAGATCAATAACACAGTGTGCAGAATTGGGTACAAACCTTCCCAACCTGCTTTTTATAGTTGAGAAGGAACATGAGGAGAACACGAACAGGCAAGCATAACTATGTGGGCATGCTAGTAAATTTGTCAAAGAGAAGTAATAAATCATCACTAAAGATTTTTTTAAATGGTCACGACAACTATATATACATGGAAATTTATTTTCTCATTATAAATCCATCAGTACTCAATCAGGCAAGCTTTCATGGCTTTATATTTTCCCTAGGGTACATTTAGCTGGGAGCTGTTGAGAAGTTGTCGGAGAATATAAGAGTGCAGTAAAAAACAGTATTAAAATTTGGATCTGTCTATTTTCCAGCTGGAAGCATCCTGGTTGCTGAGTTTTCTTTTGCCTCCTTCAAAATTTAAATGCCTCCAGTAAATTTTTAGGTTGGAGCTTTTACTTTCTATCATACTTTTATCCCATCCTTCCTCCAAGGAACTCAAAGGGGCTTACATAGTTCTCTCCTCATCCATTCTACTATCACAATCACCCTGTGAGGTAAGTTACAGTGCTATCAACTGATGTATGCTGTCAATAAGTGTATAAAATGATGCTTCAAGCTTATACCCTGTGTAGGAGTTGCACCATGTAGACAAAAAACAACAAATAAATAAAATAAGCACCCAAAGTACCCCTACCTAGCCTTGCCTTACAATGTGCCTCAGTGGTAGAGCATCTGCTTGGCATGCAGAAGGTCCCAGGTTCAATCCACGGCATCTCCAGTTAAAGGGACTAGGCAAATAGGTGATGGGAAAGACCTCAGCCTGAGACCCTGGAGAGCCGCAGCCAGTCTGAGTAGACAATACTGACTTTGATGGACCGAGGGTCTGATTCAGTATAAGGCAGCTTCAAGTGTTCATGTGTACCCCTATGGCAAGTAAACAGCCAACCATTGGATCACCTGACTTAACATCAACATGAAAGGCTGGTACGACACCAGTATTCTGCCAGCAATCCTCTCCATGCATTCTAGCACATGTGCCCAGAATTCTAATGTAGCAGGAGAGACAGGACTGGGACAGGGGTGATGAGTGACCTAATGGCCACCAATGCTGCTGTTCAATCTCCATTTATAAATGTGGTAGGAAGAACAGAATTGACACTTCTATGCTGCCAGGTAAGACACAACTGCTGAACCTGCATTCGGCAGGATGCTGGAGTAAAGATGTCATCTCAGGGTGCTTGGTCAATTCTCTGTCACAGTTTTGGATTCAATCCACGTCCCTGAGTTTAGATTGATGTGGCAGTTAGTCATGTATTACAGAGACAGCTTGTAAAGCATATGTCAATGTGATAACTCTGTTTTCTTTTGGGGGGGGGGGTTCCCCACCCCACCCCACCCAATTCTTCAAGTCCAAATTTCATCAAACACGGGCTTCCAGTTGACAGGAAATACAAAAGGGAATTGTGTGTGTGTAAAGTGCCGTCAAGTCGCAGCCGACTTATGGCGACCCCTTTTTGGGGTTTTCATGGCAAGAGACTAACAGAGTTGGTTTGCCAGTGCCTTCCTCTGCACAGCAACCCTGGGCTTCCTTGGTGGTCTCCCATCCAAATACTAACCAGGGCTGACCCTGCTTAGCTTCTGAGATCTGACGAGATCAGGCTAGCCTGGGCCATCCAGGTCAGAGCAAAAGGAAATTAGGGAGTGTCAAACCAGAGAGCCACTGAGTATGCTGAACTCTTACCAGTCTCATAAGTGTCCAGATGTATCCAAGCAAACAGACCTTTCTTTGATTCTGGCACACAGCAAAATAGATGGAAGTCACCCCCCCACACACACACACAGTATGTCTGCTTATTGTGAAAAATAAATTTGGTGACATATGGACTTGATTACATGAAGGTGGCTCACTGGACAGTGGAGACTGAGAAGGTGGTTCACGACCATTCGTGATTCAACAAGCACAGATTTCATTCAAAATCTCCATTCACTTAGTTGGCTGGCACACATGGTTTACTCCACACAAGTCCTGACAAACATCTCATGTCCTTTGATGGTATTTGAAGTTTTCAATAATTAATTGCATTGCTATGCCTTTCTGGGCAGGAATGCCTTTCCAGCTCTTTGAACTTCTTTGAGAAGGGAATTTATTTTGCTCATTAACTTGGGGGGGGGGGGGGAGGTGAAGAAAGATGCCAACGACTGACTCTGCTGATTTTTCCACAGTACACATTTTCACACACAACTGTAAATATGAAGCAGATCAAACAACAGCAAAACAGATGCCAGAGAGAGGAAAGCTGATGGGAACTTCACTTTTGAATGTATGTATGGTGCATCACTGTGTGTATCTTGGGCCATTTGGAAACGGGACAGTGACGAATGCAGTAGGGACTTCACTGCAGGCAAAGCGTCTCACCCAGAAGGAATTTGTTTGTCACACTCAAGGTTTGAGGTTGCAGCCCCACAAATCTTACTTGCATGAGCAAACCCATTTGTACCAGAAAATTGGCAGAATATAGTAAGTTTGCATGGGGGGGGGGAAGATACAGGAACAAGCTGTCAAGAAGAAATATTTTTCAGTGGGTAATGGGGTGAGAAAAGTGTAGAAAATAACTGCCAAGTTAGCTCTGCTACAGCTTTTGGGGGGGGGGTTAAATCAGAGTTAAATTGTGCGTGAGTGAACCTTTTTCTGATCCCTTCCAAGAGAGAAGTACATTTTATTTTATTCTTTATATCCTAATCTCTGTTACAAATATGACCATGATTTCATGCAAGAAGAAAAGGTAGGGAGAAATGAGAGTTTTGATTAGCTGCAGAGTACTTCCCGTCCAGGGCTTAACTTTTTACTAGGATACGTGAACTATAAAAATGGAGTGTTAATGTCAGTCTGGCTGTAGTCTCTTAAAGCACCAAAATCTTTCACTCAGTGAAGGAACTTCTAAGTCCACCACTTTTTTTAGCCTTTCATAGTGGGGAAGATCTCAAGCCTGATGGAATATTTTGATTGAGCAGAGGCTGGCTACACAGGCAGTCTTGGAGAAGATGGATTATCTCTAGACCCATTTCAATCTAGAAACAGCTGTGGTTGTCCTGATCTTCAGCAGGAAAGGGTAACTGTGTTACCTGTGTTATCCATAATATCAGAACTATATGTCACCCCGTGAAGTTGATGGACAATAGATTCAGGACAGACAGAAGGAAATACTTGCTGAGTAAAGAATTCACTCTCATGTAGCAATGACCATGAACATAAATGGCTTTAAAGGGGATTAGGCAGATTCATGGAGGATAGCAGTCATGGTGACTAAAGGAAACCTCCATAGTCAGAGGCAGTAATCCTCTGAATACCAGAGCTACACCGCACCATCAGATAGTCCGTCACCTCTATCTGCATTTGTTGGTCCTCCAGAACAACTGGTGGGCCAGTGTGTGAAACAGGATATCGGACTAGCTGGACCACTTGTCTGTTCCAGCAGGGCTCTACATTCATTATGAAGTGTAATGAGCCGCCAAACTTAATTTTAGCCGCACAACTAAATAGGAAAAGGAAACAAGGAGTAAACATTCCTCCCTGCTAGAATCGTCTGAGAAAGAATACTAAATTCTATAGATCTTAAAATTAGGATTTGTAGCCCAAGAAAGGTATAAGCATAGCTTGATCAAAAGAGACGGATTAATGGATTTGTCTGAGAGTTTCTCTCATTTGCTAGAACATGTCAAAGAGAACAAAGACAAGGTTTGGGGAACAGCCAAAATAGTTCTACTAAGAGTGGTACACATAGGATTGCCAACTTCTTTTTTTAATGGCAAGGTTTCTGCTCCTTTCACAGCTATGTGGCTTGCAGAAATTCTGCATGTGAAGCATTTTGTGGGCACGCAGATGCAATGGTGAAAAGATTCCCCAACTGGATTTCCTTCTGGCTGTCATGCAACTGTAATAGGAACAGGAGCCCTGCTTGAAAAACAGCAGTCTCAGGAACACACAGCTCTGATATTTTTCCCGGGCCCCCAGAATTTGCACATCAGAGGCCTACAAGCTACACAGCAACCACGCTGATCCAATGGCAGAATGGAAGAGTAGCAGGAGACAGCTTAAGCAAGGGAATACCATACACATGAAGTACCATGAATCCTGGGTTGCTTCCACACAGTTTCCCCCCATCTTTGTGCCTGAATTGGAGAATTGTTTTGGGGAGCATCCACATGACAATGTCCCCTAACCGTCCATTGTCCAGGTTTTCCCCATACTTGGCATGCTGTTTCTCAAGCCTGGGTTGCATCCACACAGTTAAGGTTCCCCCTTTGGCCTGCATGGCTGCTGCAAATGCAGAGGCATTTGCACTGACCACAGAGCATCCACAGCCGATGGCAGAACAGTATACTGACAGACTGTGATTAAATCACTCATTAACACCCCCCCCAAACTACCAGGGAAGCCTACTGTGTGGAAGCCCTGTTGCTGCTGTGCTGAATTGGCAGCTACAGCAACAACAAGGAATCTACACAAGCCTCTCTGCATGTGGAAAACACCATAGTTATGGGGTGGGTTTGTTGTCAATTTGACCCAACCCCACAGCAACGATGCTTGGGCTGTCAACTCCAACACTGCCTGGTAGATACTAAAAGGAAACAAACCACAAAGTATAACATACGAGCAAGCCCTTAGTAAATAACTCATCCTCAACATTTGTTTTCTCTTCGTACTCAGAAAATGGAGAATCGGGGAAGCAGGATGGTTGACGCCAGCAACAGAACCATCTGTTAGAGTACACAGAGAGGTGGGATTCTGCTGATGTACTCCGACTGACATAATGCTGCTGGATTAATAGTGCTCTATGTGCTACCTCTTTGTTGTCTTGACAACTGAAATAATTCAGGAGAAAAAAGCCAATTCTCATTTCCCCCCTCCCTCCTCTTAGTAAACTGCCTTGAACATTGTGACACATAAGCTTTTTAACAATAAACTTGTTAAATGCACAAGTTAATTGTGCACAACATTTTCCTTGCCTTAAAAAAAAACAAAAAACGCAAGCCAAATGTAGGCAAACAGCCAAACCACAGGATGGACCAAGTACATACAAGTCGATTCTCATTTCTGGCTACTCACAGTACTATCCTAAACAAAATTACCAGCTCATTCCTGAGGGGCGAGCACGGTGGAGCAACAGCAGTGGGATTGCCTCCTAAGCTGTTTGTTGTGTGGAATGACAAGGAAAAGTGCAAAAAAGCAGAAAATAAACAGGTGGCGCATGATGGCGTGGGAACGGCGGGGTGATGGGGGCAGGCCCGCGTGAATGGCATGAGGACAGGGAAGCAGACATGGGGGGGGTGGGCCAAGGGCAAGGTGGGGAGGAGCGTGGGTTCACGTGGTGGTTGTGGGCATGGACGCTCGCCCGTTTGTTCCACCCCCCTCCAGAGAGTTTCGCAGGAAGGGAGGGGGCAGGCCATCAGATGCCAGCAGAGGATGTGGCCAGTGGGCTCCAGATGGGAGTTCTCCCAGGGCTGGGACATCACTCCCATCCTACCAATCTTTCTGCTAGCAAAAGAGGGAGCAGGGGGCCCCTTTTGACCACCCAAAAGGCTATTCCAAGGACAAAAGCCACATGGACAGAAGCCACACGAGAGAGTGGCTACAGGGAGGAGGGGAATCAGATCAAGTGGAAAGCCAGTAGGATCCAACATGCTATCTCTTTTTGACAGAGAATTTCCTTAGTGTGGTGTTTTGATATGTAAATATTGTGTGTGTTTTATTTCTGTGTTTTAATGTGAGGATTGATTCATATGTTGCTGTGGTTTAAAAGGCAAGCCCCTAGACGAAGAAAGAGGGGAGCTGGATGGGTGATTGAAGTGTATTATGATTGAATGGTAGCTGTATACACGGGGGTGGCCCGGCAACCAAGGTGGACCTGAGACCATACCAAGAGCCAATGTGAGCTCCCAGTGGTCAGGCCATGACCCGGAGCGAAGACCATGAGGCAGCCAACCAACCTGAAGCGGTGCTATCAGCTGTTGGCAGGTCCCTCTCGCCACAGCCTTCTAGAGCACCAGGCCTGCCAGAGGAGTGGGATGGTGCTGCAGACCGAACTGAGGTATGGGTAGGTGGGGAGGGGCTGTGGGCTTGGGGGACGCAGAGATGCGGCCCTGGGACCCTCCATGGAGACACTTGTAACAAATAAACGGTAAAGCTCACTTCATGTTGTGTGTAGTTCTTTCATTGGGGGGCTGAGGTGGGCCAGCAATGGCTGGGGACGGGGTAGGTGGGTGGCCGTGGAGGGGGTATGGGTGGGCCTGCCGACACACGGCCGCCAGGCTCCAGCAGCCATTGCCGAAAGTGCCACTCCCTGCCCTGGACACGCCTTACACAGTTGGTGGTGGGGTGAGGGAAGGTGCCACAACCCCCAGGAGTCTGTGTGCCGACTGGTGTGTGTGTGTGGGGGGGGGGGGAACAGGATCTCGTGGCTGAAGGCAGAGGGCGGCCCATACTTGGGAGCCTTGTGGGACTCGCAGCAAGGCGGCTGGACTGGCCTCGGCAACACCAGACCACACAAGCAGGAGGGTTGGTTTGGGAGTCACGTGGGGATGGGAGGAGCTGGCCTCCGGAGCATGGCAATGGCACGCCTCCACCTGGAAGACAGGCCCATGCCCATGGAGAGACCGCCCCAATGCCAGTGGCCGCTAGGGTCCAGCCCCCAGTAGGGCTGGCCAGCCACCTCCCAGCAGCCACTGCGCTAATATGCATGTTGGCCAGTGCAGCCTCTGGCAGCCTGCCACAAATGGATAGGGCAAGGAGGGCCAAGGGGGTGGCACTGCCCTGTCCCATCTGTTCATTGGGAAGGCATCAGGGCTGGGAGGTGGGTCAAGGAAGTGGCCACTGTGCCCTCAAGTGGCATTGTCCCTGGCGATCATTTATGCTTTGCCAAGGCCATTCTGAGGTCAGTCTGATCTGAGCTTGGAGGACCCGCTCCCATAAGAATTGGCCCCAAGGGCTACACGGTCACAGGAAAATCCATCTGATCAGATGTGCCATCCCCGAAGGGCAGGCACTCCAGAATAATCCCAATAAGGGCAATGGTTTTCCCTAGGACCTTGAATACTTGTAGAGCTACCACCTTCTTAGCTTTTCTGTGAATGCGGGAATTCCAAGCTCGGGGCACACTGGCCCCTGATCCCCTCACCATGGAGAAACACTGCCAGTAAAAGATAGCCTGATTACACTTCAAAGGATGGCCACAGCAACCCTGGATGATGTGTGTCACATGAAGGGAACCTTCGGGGGGCCATGATAGTGGAGGGCCAGGGGGTGGGCAGCAGGGTGCGGGCCACCAGACAGCAGGGAAGCACAGGGCATGAGAGTGCCATCCAGTGGACAGACTCTGTCTGCAACCACATTGGCCAGAAGAATAGAACGGCTCAGCTTGGAGAACTACTCGGCTTCCTTGACAGCAATCGGGGCTGCTGGACAGCTCTCATGCTCCTCATTGCCCTGAGCATGTCATCAATCCCTGCCCCCACAAACTCCCAAAGACTCCTAGGAAAATCTGCATATGCCCACCCCCTTCAGAACGGTATGGACAGGCAGGAACAGACTGAAGGGACCCAGGGAGGTGGGTAGGCACCCCAGGACATATGGGCTCACCAGCAAGTGGAGCAGGAGGGAATTTGGGGAGGCTACCCAATTTGAGGAGGGTGTTAGGTGCCGTGGTCAAGGCCAGCCTGTGCCAGCCACGGCCATAAAGGGGCTCAGCGTTGTCTGAATTTGGAGGATCCACTCTCTGGAGATGGGACCCTGGAGCCTGCACAGTCGCAGGAACTCTGGGCCATTCAAGCTGTAGGGGGTGAGGAGGTACGCCAGGAGCGGGTATTCTCAGTCACCTGTGTGGGGAGACATAATAATGGTCAGATGGGATCTCTGGGGGGCTCCTTCCCCCCATACTCACCAAGGAGCCAGGCCTGGCCCTCTGGTCACTGCTCCAGAAATAGTTTAAGTCTGGAAGTAGCAAAAAATCTGGGTGTCATGGATGCTGCCTGGGAATTTGGCCAGGAGGTCAATGAAGATGCCTCAGTGGTTGCAGGACACCTGGACACTGATACTGTAGAAGTGATGGCAGTTGCAGTACACCTGTGGCTTCTTGCAAGGAGTGATCAGGGCAAGATGGGTGTAGTCCACTGCACCAATGACACTGGGGAAGCCCACGATGGCAGCAAAGCCTGCCCATATAGGGGTACGCTAACTGCATGTGGTTACGTAGGTTGACAATCATGACATTGAGGAACCCGTGCAGGCAGCTCAGGTGGAGAATTGTGAAACCTCTAGGACCTCTGCCACGACCCCCTGGAAGGTTCCAGTGGCCAGGAAACACAATGACAGAAGGATCTTCTGAAGGGCGGGAACGGGTCAGGGCCCTGCAACCTGTCACTGAAGAGATGGACTGACTTCCTCACAGATTCTCTGTATAGCAACCCTGTCTAGTCAGAACTTGTCCAGGCAGGTGATGTCCAAGAGGCAAAAGGTGCTGCTGCGCTCTCTGTACCTCCAAGTGCACCACCTTCTGTAGTGAATGGTGACCCAGACGTACAGGGCTGGCAGGACGTGGATGTGCCAGACTGCAATGCCATAGGGAGGTGGAGACAAAGAACACCGAGTGCTTTGGTGGGCTCCCAAGCCTGTGTGGACAGCACCCAAGGGAAAATTGGAGTCCACTTCCTCCTCCTTGGCTGCCAAGGGAGTTCTCTGTCACCCCTACCTGCACACCCTTCTGCTCCACCTCCTGGCCAGCCATCTCCCTGATGAGCTCTTTTGGCCATAGGGAATGAACAGAAGGGATGTGAGAGGTATGGGAAGGAGGGTTTCCTATGGTTATCCAGCCAGCCCCCCGCACTTCTTTGAGGGAAGGAGCAATGGCCACATCCTCTGTGTCAAGTGTTGAGAGCCCATACCAGCCAAACTGGAGTGAGGCAGAGAAGGTCCTCTTGTTTGGCCTGGTGGTGGGCAATGCCAGTGTCACCCTGGCAACAGACTGGCAGGTCCCAGCAATGTCCTGTCACTGAGGCTTCTGGACTATGGCCGCCAGGAGGGTGTTGGCACTGGGCCATGCTAGACAGCATGAAGTGCTGGAATGACTCATTCTGCAGGGCAAGGAAAAGGGTCCAGGCCCTGATGGCGGAGAGAGTGATCTGACAGATGGTCTGCCTGGAGACAACCCTATCATGTGTAGCATCATCCCCGCCATCATAGTCATCAGTCATGGTCTCAAGGTCCTCTCTGGTGAATGTAGGGGGCACCTGCTCTGGCCAGCCACCTGCCCCCGCTGACTGTGACATCCCCTCCCGCCCCGCACAGGTCCCAACATGACACCTCCTCAGCAGACCAATCATCGCTGGTGAGCATGGCCAGCTCAGAGACATTCACGAGCCTTAACAGCCAGCTGCACTCTCCAGGAGTCAGAGGAGGCCCCAGAGCCAGGCCCCAGGGATGACAGCGAGCCCCCCCATCCCCATGGCCTAGTTGTTCCCTTGAGGACCTGAGACCAGCACCAGACCTGACCCTTGGACTGCCCTACCCATCCCCCCTACGCTGTGGTCAATGTGGGCGGCCATTAAGCAGGAACGCCTGGAGAGCTGCCATGAGTGGCAAGAGTCGACTTGTGGGGTGAGCACTGGTTGGAATCTCTGCCCGTCAATGTCAGGACAGGCTGTGCCCACCTTGAAGCTTTGCTTGAAATGGGACAGGGTGTCGCCAAGTGGCTAATGTGGGTGGAGGGGATCTTGGGCAAGGTTTCCTGCTCTCTGTGAGCCCCTGCACTGATTACTCCCTTCTCCCCACCAACATGTCCAGAGGGGTCACCCTCGCCTGCATGGATGCCCCTTTGGCCGCTGGGGTCACCATTGACACCTTCCCCACACTTTTGCTGCACCGACCATCCCTGTTCCCCCATGCCCTTCCCCCAGCCTGGTTTGCTGTTTGACTTTTGTGGACGACAGGGGTTGTGGGCCGCAGCACAGGATGAAGGGTTGGGACCAGCAGGTAGTGTGCAGTCGCTGAGCTATCCCCTCATTCTAGTCTGTTCTCCACAGCTGGCCTGCACGCGTGCAGTTCCTATGCTATTGCTGCCTGTTCCCAAACCCATCAGTGTGTCTGTGTGAGGGAATCCTCAGGGAAGAAAGGGGTTTTCCATCAAAGGTCTCTGTGTTGTGGCTAACAAAACCTGGAGCCAGCCTTGTGCAGTCATAGCAGAAGAGGCTTTACAAGGTCTCCATGCCCTGACATTTCATTGAACAGTCATTTACTGCACAGTCCCTCAAAGTGAGAGAAGGGACATATGGGAGGTGCCCCCTACAATCGGTTGACTGTCACTTAAGGATTATTCTGCCATATAGAACAAACTCCCTGGTTGGTGGCTGGATACCTTGCCCAAAGAGACTTCACTTGGAGGCTTTGTGAACAGGCAGTAAAATTTCTCCGTCATTTCTGTTTCATGATATTGAGCTTTGGTATTTTAACAGTATTTATTTACATAGGTCAGATTTATTGCATTGGCTGTAAGCTAGACTGAGGTGGCTCCCTGCCACCAAATGTGGCTTGTAAAGTAGGGTTGCCAGGTCCCCTTGGCCACTGGCAGGGGATGAGGGGGGTACAGTTGCCAGATCCAGGTTGGGAAACTCCTGGAGATTTGGGGATGGAGCCTGGGGAGAACAGGGACCTCAGCGGGGTACAATGCCATATAGTCTGGCCTCCAAAGCATCCATTTTTTCCCCAGGGGATCTGATCTCTGTAGTCTGGAGATGAGCTGTAATTCCCAAGGATCTCCAGACCCTACCTGGAGGCTGGCATCCCTATTTGTAAACACCTCAAATCATTGATGCAAATTGTTAAGGGACAACACTAACAAACGCTTCCCTGATCGAGATCTTGTGGTAGGAAAATGTCAGAGAAA
This sequence comes from Euleptes europaea, assembly GCF_029931775.1. Lineage (NCBI taxonomy): Eukaryota > Metazoa > Chordata > Lepidosauria > Squamata > Sphaerodactylidae > Euleptes > Euleptes europaea. The sequence continues at coordinate 96,491,452 of NC_079316.1, read as the reverse complement.
GGAGGAAGGGGTCTCTTTGCAGGAAGTGTGTGGAAGGAGCCAACAAACCTAACATGTCCCCACATAGCATCTCATTTGTCCAGCATCTCTCTCTAGCACCTCTCCCCCAAACCCCAGTTTTATTAAAGGTAAAGGTCCCCTGTGCAAACACCAGGTCATTCCTGACCCATGGGGTGATGTCACATCCCGATGTTTACTAGGCAGACTTTGTTTACAGGGTGGTTTGCCAGTGCCTTCCCCAGTCATCTTCCCTTTACCCCCAGCAAGCTGGGTCCTCATTTTACCGACCTCGGAAGGATGGAAGGCTGAGTCAACCTTGAGCCAGCTACCTGAAACTGACTGATCAAACTCAGGTCGTGAGCAGAGCTTTTCACTGCAGTACTGCAGCTTACCACTCTGCGTTTTATTGGGTGTCTGGAAATGCACAAATTACGAAGTCAGTCTCTGGTTTTTGCTTTCGAATGCTTATGTTGAAATCCTTCAAACAAGTTCTTTTGAATAACATTAAGTTTTGCAAAAAAAAATATCAGTAACAACATAGCTAGAATTTCTTCAATCCTTCCATATGTCCAAAATGTTTTATAATTCCTAGCCCTTTGATCCTCACAACAACCCTGTAAGTTTGCTAACGCCATCCACATCCTATGTAGATGTGAACCATACCATGAACACATGGAGGTTGAGGGGGGGTTGGAATCACACATTCCTGAACTCCTGAATACCTGATACATCCTACACATAGAAAAGGGCAAGAGTCCAGTAGCACCTTAAAGACTAACAAAAATATTTTCTGGTAGGATATGAGCTTTCGTGAGCCACAGCTCAGTGAGCTGTGGCTCACGAAAGCTCATACCCTACCACAAAATATTTTTGTTAGTCTTTAAGGAGCTACTGGACTCTTGCCCTTTTCTACTACTGCAGACAGAGTAACACAGCTACCCACTGTGAATTATCCTACACATAGACAACCATATGCAAGTGGAACCGTGAAACACAGAGAATCACACAAGCATAAGAAGGCAATCTGGAGCAGGGCCAAAGCAGGGAATCCCATTGTCCAGAGCATCCTTAGATGGGCCCTGTCATGGAGCAAGACTTCAAACCTGGCCCTGCTTCCGGGCCTGAGCTGGGCCCGATCCCAGATTCAACCCTGGAACGCCCGAAGCAGGCAGAGATGAAAAGGCTCCTGAGCAGGCGCCGGTGTCCGGGATTGAAACCCTCGCTACAGGCTTCCCGGTCAAAGCATCGCTGGCAGCCCTGCCGCCTCCACTAGGCCACACTGCCCCGCTCCTCCATCCTCGCCGAAAGCATCTGCTTTCCCCGTTCTTCGCGCGGGGAGCTTTTCTTTTTAAATAATTTTTTGATTATTTTCCCAAGATTATTTATCAAAAAATTTAACAAAGATATAAACAGTAAAGAATAGTAACAGATAGGTAGCTTTGTTAAAAATATAGGGACCCCAAGGCTACATTGTCAGTGGAAAGATTTGTTTTAGTCCTTATATCCCTCCAACACTAGATATACGCTGCTCAAGATCAATTGATCAAGGAGCTTCTAAGGGATAAAAGGAAAGGAAAGGTTAAAAATATATGTATACAATCATGTATACAAGTATACATGATACATGTATACAAATATATGTATACAAGTATATATGTATACTTCCCCGACGTCTCCCTTCATCTCGCAATAAATTTGCAATCTCTTTTGCGTAAAATTCCAATCCTAGTACTATCGTTAATATTTATCAATCTCTGTAGCAGAATATTTTCCATAGGAGAACAGGAATGAGGGAAGGACATTCTTAAAATGAACTAATGTCATAGAAAAGAAAGGGAAAAAAAAGGAAAGGAAAAGAAAAAATAGTCCATCTCCCTTGGTGTAGTAAAAAGCATTTAATTATTGCTTTTAAAAATTAAGCGTTTTATACATCCTCCCTGTCTCCCTAACACTCACGCGAGGGGGGCTTTAATGACCCCTCCCGGCCCGGGCCATGAGCGCCCCCTCCGCCCTCCCCTCCCCTCCCCAGTCCTCCCGCAGCAACCTTCGCCTCCCGCCCGCCAGGCCCGCGCCGCCCGCCGCCAGGGGGCGCTCGGGGGCGTGACTGCGCCGGCCTCGCCGTGATTTACGGCTCTGCTGAAAACGGCCGCTTCCCGCCGCCGCCGCCCCCCCCTCCCCGCAGCATCAGCACCGCCAGCAACAAGTCGGGTAAGGCGCGGTGCGCTCTGCGCCACGGCGGGGCGGTGGGGGCGGGGCGAGGCAGGGGGGCGGGGGGTGCGCCGCGGGGCCGGAGAGGAAGCCGAGCGGGCGGCGGCAGCATCCCGGCGCCCGGGCAAGACCTCCCGCTAGGAGCCTGGACGCGAGCCCCCACATCCGGGCCGAACCGGCGGCCGGGGCTTGCAGCAAGCCCGGGGCGTGGCGGACAGGTTCGTCTCCCCACCCCCACCCCCATCTGCAAGGCCCCCCCCCATCGCTCCGATCCCCCCCCCTCCAGATGGGCCCGCAGCCTGCTGATCTCCACTCCCCCCCCCCAAAAAAAAGCATCCTCTTTGATCTCGCGGGGGGAGGAGAGGGAGCCAAAGCAGCCAGACTTTTGCACAGCTTTTCCCCTCTCCTTTGCCGCTTTCGCCCGCCGGGCTTGTTTTCACCTTGCCGTGCCTCCGCTCCACTTACGGAGTGAGCTTATCAGTGGATGCTCCCATTAAATGGGGCCATTTAAAGAATACTTTTTGATCTAATTCCATTCTTACGTTTTTTTTAATTAATTTTATATTAGGTTGATCTAATAATGCTAGCTGGGACAAGAATATATTAATTAAAATATACCTTGTATTAATTTTATGTTGCGTGTGTGAAGTGCCGTCAAGTCGCAGCCGACTTATGGCGACCCTATTTGGGGTTTTCATGGCAAGAGACTAGCAGAGGTGGTTTGTCAGTGCCTTCTTCTGCACAACAACCCTGGACTTCCTTGGTGGTCTCCCATCCAAATACTAACCAGGGCTGACCCTGCTTAGCTTCTGAGATCTGACGAGATCAGGCTAGCCTGGGCCATCCAGGTCAGGGTAATTTTATATTAGGTTGACCTAATAATGATAGATAGGACAAGAATATATTAATTAAAATATACCTTGTATTAATCTTATGTTGTGTGTGTAAAGTGCCGTCAAGTCGCAGCCGACTTACGGCGACCCTATTTGGGGTTTTCATGGCAAGAGACTAGCAGAGGTGGTTTGCCAGTGCCTTCCTCTGCATAGCAACCCTGGTCTTCCTTGGTGGTCTCCCATCCAAATACTAACCAGGGCCGACCCTGCTTAACTTCTGAGATCTGACGAGGTCAGGCTAGCCTGGGCCACCCAGGTCAGGGCAATTTTATATTAGGTATTGATTTAATAATGTTAGATAGGATAAGAACAGGTTAATTAAAATAATATTGGGATTAGTTCCGTTAGCAAAAGTTTATACAATTTATTTTTAGATAAAAGAGGGAGAGGGGGAAGTCATTTTATTGTCAAATTAATGATGTTACTTGTTTTTTTATCATTATTATTTTTAGTACTGGACATTGTTTTTATGTTGATATGTTAGAAGAAAATAAAAATTATTTTTTTAAAAAAAGCTTATCAGTGGATGGGAGAAGGGAGCGTAGAAGTGAGCGGATTTCCCTGCCTCCTTTCCAACTTGTCGAAGGGAAGCCCTTGTAGCTGACCCGGATCCGTCAGCAACGTGAAATCGCTGATAGGAAAAAAAAATCAGCTTGCCAAGGTTGATTGATGGGAGGAGGTACAGTTTTTAGGCTCCCCCCCCTTCCCATCATTCAAATATACACATTGCCTACGTTTTCTTAGGCACTTGACAAATACTGCAGTTTTTGGCATTACCTTTAGTGGTTAGCTTTCAGACTTTGTTGCCCAAATTGACTGGCAGCAATATTTTGAGGATGTGAACCTGAAATTTGGTGGCTCATCTGACCATCTTTAGAAATTTCAGTTTGGCTTGTGCCACATTGCCTAGGTGACACTCGAGATGCATTTGCAAACATATAAGCAAGCAGGCAAAACGTACAATATAGAATAAAAGTACTTAGAACTACTGTTTATGCCCCTAAGAAAAGTTGGAGTGTGGACTTAATTTTCTCACAGAAACCCATAGAACTTTAAAAGTGCTTAACTTGGACTGGATTAGGCCCTGAATCCCCAGACATGTTAACAGCAAGAGGTTTAGGAGTGCATGCCGCCAAGATGGAGCTGCCTAGGAAGAAATCACTAGTATTATGTAACCAGTTGTATCCTTTTTGAGGCTCAGATTGACTAACAATAAAACAACTTTCCAATCTGTACATAACATCAAAGCCCTCAAAATTACACCAAAATATTGTAGTTTATGCAAAAACTTGATAATTTCCTTTATTAAATAGGAACTGTATCTATAGCTTACTTTTCTTATTAAAAGCTCTAAGCTGCAGGCTGGTACTATGGCTCAGTGGTAAATCTGCACAGCCTTGGAATGCAGAAGGTCCCAGGTTCAATCCCTGGCATCATCAGTTTTTTTTAAGGACCAAGTGATGGCCCTGACCTGGAAGGCCCAGGTTAGCCCAGTCTCATCAGATCTTGGAAACTAAGCAGGGTCGGCCCTGGTTAGTATTGGGATGGGAGACCACCAAGGAAGTCCAGGGTTGCTACACAGAGGCAAGCAATGGCAAACCACCTCTGGACAACTCTTGCCTTGGAAACCCTACTGGCCATATGTCAGCTGTGACTTGACGGCACTTTCTACTTCCATTGGCTGATGAGAACCCTGGACAGCTGCTGCCAGCCAGAATAGACAATATTGACTTGGATAGAACAGTGGTCCTGACTCAGTACAAGGCGGCCTATGTGATGCTCCAAAGTATTGACAAGGTTGCAACTAGCTTAGCTTTAACAATATCTGCTTAGTTCCAACAGTGTCCATTATTGATTGATTGCTTTGGAAAACTTATATACCACCTCTCCTGAGACTTGCTCAAGGCAGCTCACAAAGTAAAAACAATAAAATAATAAAACAAGCATAAAATAATCAAAATTTAAACAAGTCAGGAGCTTGCTAGGGGACAGCATAAAAAGTTCAGCAGCTTAAAATGATATCCATAAGAGAGCCCTCAGGCCATAAAAACAACTTCTTAAAAGTTGGTTCATGTCTTTTAAATGCCTGAGTAAAGAGGCATGTTTTGACCTGATGCCTGAAGGACAGCACGGTAGGCACCAGGCAAGTCTCAAGGGGAAGGCATTCCCAAGGCAAGGTGCCACCATTGAAAAAGCCCTGTCTAGTTGGCATCCATCTCCCCTTCGTAGGCAGGGGTACAGAAAGCAGGACTTGAGAGCAGGATCTTAAATAGCGGGCTGGAAAGGACATGTTCTCTTCTTAGAGAATGAACAACTCTACACACCTGTTTGTTTCTTTCCAGTACACAATATATGACGTTGCCTTATACCAAGTTTTGCCATTGATCTATATAGCTTAGTGTACTTTTTCTTGACTGCTGGTATTCCCTTCCTTCTAGGATTTGGAAAGTAATGCAACAGAACACTTTTGAAGAAAGCAGATACCCCTGGCAGGAGTCATTTGAAAATGTTAGCGTCTGCATGCCATTTTGTTGCCCAAGATGTGGGGACCACACCAGATTCCGGACCTTGTCTTCCCTGAGAGCTCATCTCGAGTACAACCACAGCTACGAAGAAAGAAGCCTCCTGGGAAAATGCAACCTCTTTTCTTCTTTAAAAGATGCAGACCTGATCTGTGCTTCCCCTGCACAAGGAGTGCTTGGGGACAGCACGGGTATCGTGAAACCAAAGCCGTCCTACTTAAACTTCTGCAACGCAACCCATGAAAACATAAAGAACAGGAAGCCATTGGAAGTGGAAGCGGAGAGACCTGCCTCTTTTGGGACAAATTACATGATGGGCGAGACTGACGAGGAGCTCCTTTCTAAGCCGGGTCTGGTGACCACAGACTCCAAAGCTTCGTTTGAGGCCCACGTGAGAGAGAAGTTCAACCGAATGGTGGAAGCTGTGGATAAAACGATCGAGAAGCGGATCGACAAGCTTACCAAAGAGCTGGCCCAAAAGACCGCTGAACTCTTAGAGGTTCGAGCGGCCTTTGTGCAGCTTTCTCAGAAGAAACAGGAAGTGCAGAGGCGCGAGAGGGCCCTGAACAGGCAGGTGGATGTCGCAGTTGAGATGATTGCAGTGCTGAAACAACGCCTCACAGAGTCCGAGGAAGAGCTCCACAGGAAGGAGGAGTAAGTAGAAGAATGGGGCATGTGGCAAGACAGTGGCAAGTAGCCTCCCTTAATTCCTCCAGGCTAAGGATCCTTCCTTCATTTTCAGTGGGTCTTCCAATGGAGGAGGAGCCATCGAACTTGGAAGAAGGTTCCTTAGGAGGAAGAGTCGTTTAAATTGGCGAAAACCTCCTTAGATTCCAACTTTGCTCAGTGCAATGGTAGGATACATGCCAGTGTGGGGTTTGCAGGGTTTTTCTGGTATGTACAAGAAAATGCGGCCATCAAAATATTCCAATATATTGGTTATGAGTAGCCAACCAGGTGCTGCAAGTGGCATAGGCAGCAGGAAATTATGGTATGCTTTGACCTTTCCTTTATCCCTTAGAAGCTTCTTGATCCATTGATCTTGAGCAGCATATATCTAATGTTTGAGGGATGTAAGGACTGAAATAAATCTTGCCACTGACAATGTAGCCTTGGGATCCCTGTCACTTAGTAAAAAAGGCATTATGTCAGACACAGAGGCATTAGATTTATATGTTAAAAGGGGAGAGATATAGCATGATTGAAGTTCCTCATAAAAGCGGCATTCCAAGAGGGCATGAGCTAATGAATCAATAGAGCAAGGACAGGTCCTGTCTGGGTATGGTATATTCAAAATTCTGTCCTGCATAACCATAGAGGGGTTAGCATTCAGTCTAGCTAAACAGAAGGCTCTAGAAAGACGAGGCGTTGTCAAATAATAACAAGGCAAACCACGTGGTGGTGGTATTCCGAAGAACTGGGATGAACAAACGCAGCGAGCACGAAAAGTAGTGCTGTTATAATCAAGCTCTATAATGCGCTTTTTAATTTTGGTGAAAGCGGTATGCTTTGACAGGAACAGGAAGGCCTGTGGGCCTGGGTGTGAGACAGACGCAGGCCAAACTTCTTACCTGCTTTTCCAGCTTCTTGGACAAGAGGCACCCCATGGCACATCCTTTAGCATGCACTAAAGCAATATTGTCCCATACTTATATCTGTACCTCGCATGCTTTCCAAAAAGCTTAGCTATCGCTTCTCTAAAGAGGGAATGTCGTATTAACACAAGGGCTAGGAGGGTGTATGATGTATAATTGCACAGGTTCTGAAGTTCAAAATAGGATTTGAGCCCATAAAGATTGTAGCTTTGGGCTCACGTCAAGTTTCTAGTTCTGATTGGTATAGAGAAAAATGTGAAGAATTAAAGTGCTGTTAGAATCTTCTAAAGACTCTAAACTCTTCCTGTGGCACTCCGGTGTCTCTCTATTAGTTGCTTTCCCTTACCATGACTACTCTCTACCCACCTCTTCTTTGGATCTTCTCTTCTTCTTCGCATTCTTCCCTCTCCTTCCTCCTGGAGTCTGAGACCCCCCCCCCCCAAATGGCAACAGGAATAAAGTGATGCACCTTAAACAGAACATATGCAAATGTACCCATTCTCCTCCCTTGGTCAGCTCTGGTGTGCCCAACGCAGACACAGAGCTGTGCTCCCAAAGGACCTGCCTTGTTGTTGTCCATGAGCTGCAAAATGGTTAGTGTGCCTGGTGAGGATTCCCCACTGCCTACGCAGACCCTTCTTTGGCCTAGAAGAGAACATGGCAGCCTCTGTATATGCAACACAGCCCCATGGAGCTATGGTGCCCACCCGCTGTTTGTTAACGTACAGAACTGGGTATCAGTCAGCCTATATACTGTTTACAGAAACGTATGCTTTGTCACAGGTTTCCTGCCTTTTTTTTTTTTTTTTGCTATATTGTCTTGTTATCCTTATCACAACAATGCAGGCTGAACCTCTATTGTGAGAAGTAGACACATATAAATCAATTGATCTCAGTAGAGAAGAAAGGATGCTTTGCGTCATCTAAATGTACAGTCCACCAATGTTATTGCGTGTACCTTAAAAAAAACCTGTCCTTGTCTCATTTATTTAGTGCTTCCTCCAAGGAGCTCGGACAGGCATACCTGGTCCTTCCCCCTTTTTGACTTTACAATGACCCTGTGAAGTAGGTTAGGCTGAGAGAAAATGACTTTCTGGGTCACCCAGAAAGTTTCATCACACGTGTAGATTTGCAGCAGGATGCTCAAGTCCTAGACCAGCTCTCTAACCACTACACCACTCCAGTTTTAGAGGCCCCACTTCTAGAGAAAAGCATGACTGCAGTTATGGCATAGGGAGTAAAGTTGGCCTTGGTGTGCATTAGCTCCAGGGAGAAAGGTCTCAAAGTGTTCCTGTCAGGTTCCCCCTTCCCTCCATTTAGTAATAAATCAGACCTACAAACTAAATGTTATAGGAGCACATAAGACAAGAACCACAGTTTGGTTTCCTGCTAGCTTCCATAGCAAGTCCCAATGCACGTTGGCAGTTCCAGCACTTCTAAAAATACTTTCATGTTGTATCTATTAAAAATGTAATAACTGCTGATGCATTATTTATATGTGAACTACTTAAAAGCTGCAATCCTCAAACTGCCCATTCCTTGGAATTCCCATTAACTCTCGGGGAAGAAATCAGAATAAAATACTTTGGGGATTGTAGTCCTGGTGTGATTTCATATTCTCAAGCCCCATTGAACTCCCAAGTAGTCAGGATCAGGCTCTAAGGGTGGTAAAAGGGCATAGCTAGTATCCTCAAACCAGCATTGGGATCAGATCCCAGCCTCACCTTTGGCATATCTGTGGTGGCTCCTTGCTACAATATGTTAATCTATGCCAGGTACCTGCCTACAACACTGGCAGGAGATAGTGATGAAAGGAGTAATGTCCTTCAGTGCCAGCTGGCACACAACTCCAGATATATTTTTATCTGTTTTCTTACTTCTAGTAGTTATTTGTGGCACATCAATGGCCTGCACCATGTCCTCACTTCCAATGAACAAATGTTTCCTTTCTTGGTCACCAGGAGGCAATATTTAATCCTCACAGGCAACTGGGCAAGGAGACCTTTACCAATGTGCAACTTCCAAAGAAGCTTGGGAACAGCCCAAGAGTTTCCTTGGTGGATCAGTGCACATCTACTACTATGTACCAAAAGAAGCTCTTTTGGACACCTCTGATCCACATGTGAAGTATACAGTTCCATTTTAGCGTCCTGCATTTGAAGTAGAATTATATTATTGAGGTTTCTTCCAAAGGTATCTTTGGTTCTACCATTATATGGTTTGCTTTCCAATCACCCTGTGTAGTGAGATCCATGAGACAATAGCTGGGTGAAGCCTCCAATGAAGCATCCAGTGCCACACCCACTGCTGCTCTCTAATTTTCATTTTCAAAGCAGTTGCCATCCGGTGGCTCAGGCAGAGAGTGTGGTGGGTAGACTAGTTTTGAAAGCAGTAACAGAGCTGCTGTGTTTTTAATACTGGCATCTGCAGGCGCCAAGAATCCAAGTGTTCTCAGGCAACACGGCAAACATCTAAACCAAGCAAACTGCATAGTGTGAGTATTGCTTATTCCCTTTGGCATTGGTTACCTATCTTCTGCTTGCCAAGCATTGCACTAGAGTATAGAGACTGGCCTCTGTGGGGGAAAAAATCCACAGAGCATCTAAACTGTATTATTAAGGGTTTGTTGTGCACACACAGGAGGTCCCAGAATGCAAGGCATACTTAAGCTGGAACCAAGCTCTTGTTCCACTAATGACTCAAGAGGGAAATGAATCCAATACTTAAGAAAACTTCTATGAATAAATGAATAAAATAAAAATTAAGGGAGCCAACAGGTTGAATTTGGAGGAAGAGAGATTTATTCTCGCACTGAGGAGGAGGGCATCTTGAAATGTTGGGTGATTCCCTCTGGTTGCTCAGGGAAGCAGGATCAGATTTCTACTTCTCCTGGGCTGGAATTGCCCCTTCCTGAGTTCGTTTCCTGCCTAGCACTGGGAGAGCAGCAGCGAAGCAGCTCTCTGATGCAAATAGCTCTTTTCTTAATTTAAGAAACCTACCGTACTCTATTCTTTTTGTAAGATTCTTACTTTCATCCCTAATCCCATCTCTGAGTTGGCTTTCACTCTCTTTCATCTCAACCTTGTCCTCCTCTGCCGTATCTCTTTCCCTCTCAGTGTTTTTTCCACCTGACAAAACAAAAAGGCGGATCGGCAGCACAGAAGACAGATTGCCCTCAGAGAGGGACCCAGATGGGTCCACTCACAGCATAGCCACAGAGGAGCGATAAAACCTCTCACAGCCATTTTCATGGCAAAGAATGGAGGAGGAGAGCCAGGGCCAGGTGCGCTGAAACTTCCTGCATCCATTTTCACAGCAAAATGGAAGAGAAGAGCAGGGTGAGCTGACCACAGCCACAAGAAAGATCACACATGTGGCATCCAGGAACGATGGAACAACCCTATGTATGAAAGGTAAACCCTTGGCAATTTTCCGCTGCAACCTGTGGGAATCACCAAATGTTTCAAGATGCCCTCCTTTCCTCAGAGCAGAAGCAACCTTCACAGTAAGTAATCCAAGATTAGTATGGTGGCAGCATCATACATGGGTCTCTCAGGGTTAAATTTGACATGTGTCCATGTGCCGTCCCCGTATGCCTCAGCTTATGTGATTTACACATAAATCAATGGGCTGTTAGTGTGCTTTTTGCTGTCACTCTGTGGCCTTTCCTTTTCAGTGTTATTTTTTTTCAGACAGTCTCTGGAAAAGTGACCTACCTTGCCACAAGTAAAACAATTTCTAGTTTTACCTCTATTGTTTACAGTTTGTAAAGTGAATTTATTTTTAAGATTATACTTATCAGTCTTTTGTACAGAAAGTGCTTGCTTTTCACCCTCTGTTGCCTTCTCCGCTCCTCTAGCTGCCTCTTCTTTAAGTTGTGCTACAACATATTTCATAGTAAGGTTATCTTTAGTCTCCAAGGCATGTATCAAAGAACTGTAACTCTCAGGTAGACTTGACAAAGTTAAAATAATCTTGTCCTCTTCTTCAGATTCCTTGCCTATGGTATTTAAATGATCCATCAATTCAGTTACTTGACTTAGATGTCTTTCAAGATCTCCTCCTTCACTTAATTTCAAATTAAACAGCTTTCTTGATAAGTACAGTCTTTCATTAAGAGTGTTTCTTTCATACAGTTCTCTCAAGCCCAACCATAGTTCCTTGGCAGTTTTAAAATATCTTCATGTGATGTAAATCACTGTCGTATATGAAGAAATTTCTGCCCTTGCCTTCCTGTCCTGTTTTTCCCCACTGAGCTTTCTGTTCTTCGGTAGGTGGAGACTCTTCAACTGTCTCCCAGAGATCCTTTTTTACTAGCTCATTTTTACTAGCTCATTGTCCCACAAAAGGGATTGGATTAATTTCCATTTCCCCCTACAAGTTCATGAGAAGGAGGGCATTTGGCCAACTTCTGGGCATGGAGTATGGGTCACGGGGTGTGGGGAGGGAGTTGTGAATTTCCTGCATTGTGCAGGGGGTTGGACTAGATGACCCTAGTGGTCCTTCCAACTCTATGATTCTATGACAGGGGTCCTCAAACTTTTAAAACAGGGGGCCAGTTCACTGCCCTCAAACACTGTTGGGGGCCAGACTGTTGCGGGGGAGGCGGCGGCGGCGCAAGGCGGCTCTCCGGAAAAGCATTCTCCTTACAAGCCCAGACCTTCCCCCTGTAGTGGTTAAGAGTGGCGGTTTGGAGCGGGGACTCTGATCTAGAGAACCGGGTTTGATTCCCCACTCCTCCACGTGAGAAGCGGAGGCTAATCTGGTGAACCTGGTTGGTTTCCCCACCCCTACTCACGAAGCCAGCTGGCTGACCTTGGGCAAGTTACAGCTCTGTTAGCGCTCTCTCAGCCCCACCTGCCTCACAGGACGTCTGTTGTGGGAGGGTATGGGAAGAGGATTGTAAGGCAATTTGCGTGTCCCTTTAGTGGTAGAGAAAGTCGGCATGTAAAAACCAAGGCCATTTATTTATGGAAGGGTTTGCCTTGGATTTGCCACTCTCCAGATGCACATTTTCCCCATCCGAATTCTCCAAACCCTGCCCGGGGAAGGGGAGAGCTTACTTTTGAGTTCTGAGAATTTGGATGGGGAAAATGTGCATCTGGAGAGCGGCAAATCCAAGGCAAGACCTCCTGTGCATAAATGGCCACAAGTCTTTTTCTTCTCCCTGGAGATATTCCCAGCCCCCCCCCCAAGGGCCGGGGAGGGTGGGAGAGAGGGGGGGAAGGGGGCAACTGGGCGGCAAGCGAGGCAGGAAGACACCTTGTGCGCCCAGGAAAGGGGGTTTTGGATTGGGGAGGGTGGGAGGGAGAGGGGGAAGGGGGCGACTGGACGGCGCGCGAGGCAGCAAGACGCCTCGTGCGCCCAGGAAAGGGGGTTTTGGGTTGGGGAGGGTGAGAGGGAGAGGGGGAAGGGGGCGACTGGACGGCAATCGAGGCAGCAAGACGCCTCGTGCGCCCAGGAAAGGGGGTTTTGGGTTGGGGAGGGTGGGAGGGAGGGAGAGGGGGAAGGGGGCGACTGGACGGCGCGCGAGGCAGCAAGACGCCTCGTGCGCCCAGGAAAGGGGTTTTGGGCTGGAGAGGGAATAGGGAAGGGGGCGATTGGGGCGGGAGGGAGGCTTCTGGCTGTGCGCACGCCGCCAGGAAGCCCAGAAAAGCTCTGGGGAGGGGGGCAAGGGGGGACTGGCTTTCTCGGTCTCCGGGCCGGACAAAAGCCCTCCGGGGGCCGGATCCGGCCCTCGGGCCGTAGTTTGAGGACCCCTGTTCTATGACATGATGGTTGGACGCCTTACACATAAAGGCCATTCTGCACATTTTCTCCTCCAAGTTTCCTGCTACCTCTGCTCCTAGCCTCCTGGTGTGTGTGTGTGGGGACATAGAATCATAGTGTTGGAAGGCCCACCAGGGTCATCTAGTCCAACCCCCTGCCCAATGTTGGGTAGAAACAATTCTGGGCTGCATCAATAGGAGTATTGTGTCTAGATCAAGGGAAGTAATACTACCACTGTATTCTGCATTGGCCAGACCTCACTTGGAATACTGTGTCCAGTTTTGGGCTCCACAATTTAAGAAGGATGTTGACAAGCTGGAGCGTGTCCAGAGGAGGGCGACCAGAATGGTGAAAGGTCTGGAATCCATGCCCTATGAGGAGAGTTGGGTTTGTTTAGTTTGGAGAAGAGAAGATTGAGGGGAGACATGATAGCCATGTTTAAATATCTGAAGGGATGTCATGTTGATGAGGGAACTAGCTTGTTCTCTGTTGCTTCAGAGACTAGGACACGGAGTAATGGATTTAAACCAAGAGAAAAGCAATTCCACCTAAACATTAGGAAGAACCTCCTGACGGTGAGGGCTGTTCGATGGTGGAATGTGCTGCCTCGGAGGGTGGTGGATTCCCCGTCTTTGGAGGTCTTTAAGCAGAGGCTGGATGACCATCTGTCGAGAGTGCTTTGATTGTGGGATCCTGCATTGCAGGGCGAGGGTTGGGGTCACTGGGGATGTGGGGGGGGAGGTAGTTGTTATCCCCTCTATTTTCCACACTAACGTACTGATTGATGATCTGAAAATGTGAGGGCAGGTGCATTCCCAGTAAAGTATACTTATTGCAGTGGGTTGGATCCTCTCAGTTTTTCTGCTGGTGCAACCAATAGAAGGAGTGATCTTGATCCATTCCCTTCTTCACTACAGCCCTGTTGCATGTGGCTTCTTGTCCACACGGGTCCTACAAACTCTGGCATAATCTTTTAAAGGGTCAGAAGGGGTCCTCCCAACTTTTTATGCCCCGGGGAAAGCCAGTAGGGTCCAACCTAGTATAGCTGTGTCCCTAGTCATCTGATTGTTCTAATGTTTTAAGTATTAAGTAACAAAAAATGTCCTTGATTCACACAGAAACTGCCTGTTCTTCTTCTTGAAGACTTTTTTCAAGGCCTTAATATATTCTTGCACTCAGAGAATATTTAGTCACAGTGTTTTAGTTACACAGTGTAAACTTGTATAATTGGGGTTGCCAGCTCCAGGTTGGGAAATACCTTTAGGTTGTTGGGGCGTAGCCTGAGGAGGGCAGGGTTTGGGGAGGGGAGAGACTTCAATGCCATAGAGTCAAATTGCCGAAGTAGCCATTTTCTCCAGGTGAACTGATCTCTATCTGCTGGAGATCAGTTGTAATAGCGGGAGATTTCCAGCCACCACCTGGAGGCTGTAATCAAAAAACGGCTTGCAAGTGCTAAGTAGGGAGTGTGGAAATCAAGAAAGTAGCACAAGACAATTCTTTCTATAATAAGAAGACCAATCTATAGCAATTAGTGCTATTAAGAATATGTATTGGAAACATACAAAGAACAAAATTCTGGAGCAAAAAAGTATAGGTAATTAAGACCCCAACTTTCAATAAGGGCTTTACAATACAAATATGAGCCCAAATTCTCAGTCCTTATTCAGTCTACATAAATAATTTCATAAAGTGCATGAGTGAACCACGGGAACAATACTCAGTCCTTATAGAGTCCACATGAAATTTCATAAAGATTTTGCCACCTACTGATGCACTTTATGAAATTTCATGTGGACTCTATAAGGACTGAGTATTGTTCCCGTGGTTCACTCATGCACTTTATGAAATTATTTATGTAGACTGAATAAGGATTGAGAATTTGGGCTCATATTTGTATTGTAAAGCCCTTATTGAAAGTTGGGGTCTTAATTACCTATGTGATACTTTTTTGCTCCAGAATTTTGTTCTTTGTATGTTTCCAATACATATTCTTAATAGCACTAATTGCTATAGATTGGTCTTCTTATTACAGAAAGAATTGTCTTGTGCTACTTTCTTGATTTCCACACCACCTGGAGGCTGGCAACCCTATGTATAATGTAGAAACTGGATTTTAACATTCCTTTAAATTCAGTGTAATATTGTTTAGCCCAAAACAGTTCAATCGCACCCATTATCAGGTATGAGCAAGCCCAAAGGTAGTCCTGTCCCTTTAAAAGCAGTGGGAAAAGGTTAATTGTTCCCAACAAGCCTTATTGCTTTTTATGAGCTTTGTGACTAACTTTAGTTGTAGGGGGACAAGCACTTACTTCATCCTGGAATTATTCCACATGAGAAATGCCCGAGTGAAGTTTAGAGCGTTCCGAGTTTAAAGGTTGCAGCTGCTTCATATCAAGCTAAGATCAATATGTTGATGCCTTCCATCCACTTTTTTTTTTTACATAGCCCCACAATAAAGCACATGCTTTGCATGCATAGAGGTTCATATTCAGTCCCTGCCATCTTCAGTTAAAAGAATTATAGGTTGGAAAATACCTTTGCTGGGCAACTGTTCCCTAACTATACAGTACACTGTTTACAGTCTGCCCTGGATCCTGCCAAACAGACATGCATGGGGAATTCCCTGATGAAACGTGGATTCCTAGGCACTTGGGGGCCCAGTTCAGATCAGGACCCCACTTCATTTTCCTGGCCTGAAATGGCCCCAGGGAGCTGCTGTTTGTCTCAATGGGGAAATGTACATGTAGCCTATGAGGCAAATAGAAGCTCCCCGGCACTTGGAAAAAGGGTGGGGGAGGCCTCATTTCCTTCCCCTGTGCACCAAGAGCCTGATCTAAATTGGGAAGGAAAACAAAAAAGAAGAGAGAGGAAACCTCTAAATGACAAAAACAAGGAGATAGAAAGCATCAGAGGTCTAAAGCATCAAAAATTACAAGAAGGTATATATATAATTGAAAAATTACAAAATATAATAGAAATTACAGAAAATTATTATTGTGATTACAAAGATACAAAGTTATGCCATAATATGTTCACAAGTCAAAATGGCAACAATTAGAAACTCTGTGTTTATTTTGACTTGTGAACATATTATGGTATAGCTTTGTACCTTTGTAATCACAATAATAATTTTCAGTAATTTCTGTTCTATTTTGTAATTTTTCAATTCTCTCTCTCTCTCTCTCTCTCTCTCTCTCTCTCTCTCTCTCTCTCTCTCTCTCTCTCTCTCTCTCTCTCTCTCTCTCTCTTCTTCTTATATTTTTTGATGCTTTAGACCTCTGATACATTATCTAAATTGGGCTTGCACATGCCTGGGAATTAAGTTCTGAGCACAGATCTTCCAGTATGTGTTCGGTCGACAGCCCATGTGTTCATCCCATGGACTTTGTAACATTTGATTCAGCCATCAGAGGTGGGAGAACTGGGCTAGATGGACCAGTGTGCTGACCTGTTAAACAGCAGCTTCCTGTATTCACAGCATACCCTGCAGGGCACAAGATCAGCCTTGAAATGAGTTTGTTTCAGTGGTTCTTAATGTACTACTGTCCCCCAACTATGCAGTGTTATCACTAAATGACTCCCCAAGTTGCAGGTAAAAAAAATGGGCATAAAAACAGCATTCCAGACAAGGAAACTTTATTTATATGGGTATATTGGTAATATAGGCTTACTATACACAGATCCCATTCAGTGAGAGCTAAGCCCTTAAAGTTAAGTTTGCTTCCTATTTGTTGTGTGCCACTTATTAGAACGAGTACCTGATAGAGAAGCTTAGGATGCTCAGATTTTATCCACAGTGGAGGTTAAGAAGTACAAAACAGTTCTGCTCTACTGGCTGTTGGAAATCACTGCAAGTGGGGAGGAAAGGTTGGCTAAAATACCAAATGGCCCCCTCCCCGGCTTGCCCCCAAAGTCCTGAATGTCCCTCAGATTTGTATAGTGCAACCAGGAGGGCTCTATGGCCCCGTTAAGAATCAATTGTATATTTAATTAATTAATTTCTCATTGCAACTGCATTTACTTGGTTCAGTTTTTGCTAATGATGTTTGTGCTCTAAAAAAGTACAGGATGCAATCATAACAATCTTTGGGGGGAAAATGTCAATCGCTCCAATCTAGGAGACCACTGCTGTCCTATAAAAGAGACTTCAAATGGGGAGGAGCTGTGGCTCAGTAGTAGAGCCTTTGCTTGGCATTCAGAAGGTCCCAGGTTCAATCTCCGGCATCCCCAGTTTAAGGGACTAGACAAGTAGGTGATGTGAAAGACTGCTGCCTGAGACCCTGGAGAGCTGCTACTGGTCTGAGTAGACAATACTGACAATACTGACTTTGATGAAAACATATGCCTGATTGAGGAAACGAAAGAAAAGGCAATGTTGAGATACCATTATGTAGATGTAGTCCTAGAAGGATGCAGATTGCAACTGACACTGAGCATGCGTGGGAAGGTCACAAGGATGTCACCATATTAAAAGCCACCAGCTGCTGTTTGTTAGAAGGAATAAGGAAACACCGCTGTGCTGTGGGACAGCAATTCCAAAAGGGCTGCATTATTTTATTTTATTTTATTTTATTTTCATTGCAGAGAAGTAGTTACATTTAATCACTTCCTAGAGGAGGCAGCAGAGAAGGAGGTCCGCGGCAAAGCCAGGCTCCAATACTTCATCGAGAATCTGCTGCAGCGAGTGGACCTGGCAGAAAAGCAGCTCGAATATTATCAGAATCAGCAGATTGTGGCCAACTACAGTGATGCCAATGAATACATGGTAAGCAGAAAAGGGGTCGATCCCTTTTTAGTTACGCTGTACGACACTGCTCCAGGGGAAAAGCAAGGGAATTTTTATGGGAATATATGCACACAGAATGAATAAGCAGTTTGGCCAGTGCAGAGTGGTAGGGTTTAAAACAACAACAACCACCAGAACAATTCTGTGCTTCTTCAAGCCTGTATATGCTTAAGGCTTTGTTCTACATAAGCAGCTAGAATATGGTCTTTGCTAGTTAACCATAAAGACACATTATATTAATTATATTTCCCAACTGCTGTTCCTCCAAGAGTTCATGGCTGTATACACGGCCTTCTCTCCCCTCATTTAAGGTTTGGGTCTGGCAGAACAGTTGCAGAGGTGGAAGGATTTGCTGAATCCAGAATGCAGCTTTCTCACATCCTGCTGTGGCCTAAAATGCCTCCTGAAATGCTGCTTGTGGTAGATAGGGGACCCCCCCCCCAGGAACAACATTTCAGAGGCATTTGGGGCTGCAGCAGGTGAGACACAGAGAGAGAAAATGGAAACAAAGTTTGTTGAGGGGAATTGTATTAATATCTCAGCTGGAGATAGGGCTACCAGGCACTGTCCCGCAACCAGTGGGTTGTGGGTGGGGATATTGGGGGTATTATGACACCAGCTGTGGGGCCATGTTACTTCCAGTAAAGAACTGGAAGTGACATAGGTAGTTCTAGGAATTACTGGAAACTATGGTAGAGTTGTCAGCGATTCCTAGAGCTACCTATGTCAGTTTTTTTACTGGAAGTAATGTGGCACTGTTTGTGACACTGAGGGTTTTAATAAAAAAAAATTCCCACCACCACTTGGAGCAGCAGCAGGCAACAGGAACGGGATAGGGGATCTCCCACTATCATCAGGGGAATGGGACCCCTAGCTGGAGAACTACCACATTCAAGCAGTCACAGTAATGTCAGGTATCCAATATACTGCCCAAGGCTAGAAAGCTCAAAAAACAAAGAGTCCAATATTCCAAACACTGCCCACATTTTCCCCTCAACATAGATGAGGTGAGAGGCCAAAGAGGTACAGTGAGAGGATAAAGCAGGGTTAGTGTACCTATTTCTGCAGGCCCAGACAGGGGACATAGGTTCCAACTACTGTAGAAAGATGCAGGAAGCAACTGTTGCTGCTTCACTACTTGCCTGTTGCTTGAAATGTCAGCTGCCCTTTTTAAAGAAACAGCAATCAACAAAGAAACGTGATAATTGAGGGGGTGTTTGCATGTGTGTGTGCTCGGTTTGGTAGTCACACTGCTTCACATGAACCATGACTGCTAATTTGTTCAGAAGATGCAAAGTAGCAAACGAAAAGTTTACCAGTGATAAATGCCATGAAAACTGATAAGAAAGGTGAGATCTTTTATCAGGCTGCTTCTAAGGGGTATGTCAGGGAATTAAAATGTATGACTTTACAGGCAGAGAGCAGACGGTTCAGGAGAGACTGCAGGTAGCAACTATTTTGCACTCTCCTAGTGTTCAGTGTAACATTTCGTGTAAAGCTTTGACTGTAGGCAAGGCTGTGTATATGCCACAATTCCACAGAAACACAAAAAATAAAAGCAGAGGAAATAGTGCTGGGTGGCTTCCTCAGAATTTCCTCTTTCATTTAAAAACAAAGGCGCATGCACATGTTTCTCGCCTTCCTGGTTGTGAAGATACGCTTGAAAGTATGTGGGTTATGCCTGATGAATCGCAAAAGGCAGCGGGATCAATTCTAAGACCTTTTATGCCTTGGGGATGGGATCTCAATGCCTCACATAGCTCTTCGATCCTCCACTCAACCAGCAAAACCAATAAAAGTTATGCAAACCAGTAAAAAATATGTAAAATAAGAGGAACAAGCAGGGGACTCATGAGGACTTGGAGGGGTCCCATATCCCACTGACCTTCTTCCCCACACTGCCTCCACTTCCCTCATTATTGGCTCCTGGTTTTCTCACAGTTCCCCCTACTACTTCCCCATTATCTTTGGCTGATACTCTCCTCCACATTCCCAGCCCCCCACTTTCCCTCTTCCCCGCTGTCACTTTTCCTTCCTGTTTCCTCCTGGTCCTCCTCCTCCTCCTAGCACCTGTGGCCTCCTCTCCTCTCCCTGATTCCTGCTTTTGATACCCTTCCCACCTCCAAAGGAGATTAAATAAAACAAAATATAGTTTTAAAGTGCTAAGATCTTGTGAGATCTCAGCTGCTATTTTGGGTTCCCTAGGTCAGGGGTCGGCAAACTCATTAGTCAAAAGAGCCAAATATCAACAGTACAACGATTGAGATTTCTTTTGAGAGCCAAATTTCTTAAACTATATAGGTAGGTACACTGTTTATTAACTTAATAAACTTTAATTAAAGTTTTAACTTAATTAAACTATAGGTACACTGAATAAAACTTGATATCATACTTAATAGTGATCTTATTTATTGATAAAAATTAAATTGTAAGTCCCTGCCATTTCCCCCTCCACGTCCGGAGTCCTCGTCTGGAGGCCTGGTCTACCGCCATAACAGTCTATTGGTAGACCTGGCCTCCGGCTGAGTCCCATTGGGAGGCCAGGTCTACCCATTGGCTTTCTTGGTGGTAGACCTGGCCTCCAGAGGCCCATAGAAGCCAATTGGTAGACCTGGCCTCTGAAGGTGGACTTTTTCCCCTCCTCGGTGTCCAGGTCTACCGCCAAGAAAGCCAGTGGGTAGACATGGCCTCCCAATGGGACTCAGCTGGAGGCCAGGTCTACCAAAGGAAGCCCGGCCCTCCCAACAGCTGATAGGCGGGCGGGGGGACAGGAACCGCCGAGCCGCCCGCCCAGCAATCGCGCAGCTAGAGGAAAGGGGAGGCTTTAGCCTCCCAACCATTGAGGGCAAAGGAAAGGGGGACCTGGCCATTCTCCACGGCGCTCTCTCAGGCACGCCGGCTCCGCAGCCCGGCTGCTGGCGTGAGCAGGCGCGAGAGCAGGGGCTCCGAACCAAGTTCGGAGAGCCGCACTCAACGGGCCAAAGAGCCGCATGCGGCTCAGGAGCCGCAGTTTGCAGACCCCTGCCCTAGGTGATGCTTTGTGGAGTTGCATAGGAAACCCAAAATGGCAGTCAATAGTTCATGAGATCTGGAGACTTTTACATTTTTGAGCCACGTGATGGGGTTGTTAGATAGACGATTATGCCAATATGCACGGTCCGTACAGGTTGCAGCATTCAGCTATTCTTGGTGCAGAACTGCACAGTGTAACAGGCCTGAGTACTGTATACGCTCCTATCTAATGTGCACTCACATCAACTCTACTAAACATATTTGCTGAGAAGCTGCCTCCATAAATCAGTCGGAGTAAGGTGTTTTCTTGCTGGGATTTCCCCCACTCTCAGATCTATTCACAGATCAAACAATGGGCCCAATTATGTCTTAAGCCAATCTGTGACCAGTTTTAGAGCATGTAAAAGTCTCTGGGTGTGAAACCAGTGCAAGTCTGGAAACACTCAGGAACTGGACCCTGGAAATCAAGAGAGTAATTCACACAACAGTCCAGGGAGACAACATGTATAAGGGTAGACGTGGTATCAAGGTGGCAAGTTCCACCCTCAGCCTATGCATATTCATTCAGCAGTGTTCATGGAACTACACCCATACCAGTGTATGCGCATACACTCTTCTCTCGATCAGGATTATGTGGACCGGTGCCTACAAGCGTATATTTGCATGCATGTAGGATCTCTGCAAACCTCTGAATTAATGTATGTAGGCTGGGGTGGAGTTTGCTAAAATGATGTTACTTCTTCCTCCCCAGTCACCTTGTTTCTCTGGACTGTTGTGTGAACAACTGTCCCAATGTGAGGGATCCAGTTTTGGGGTGTTCCCACACTGTACGTTCAATCATGTCCAGTCTCCCTGGAACCTTGCAGGAAAAGGCCTGTGGCTGTTTTTTTTTGGGGGGGGGCACCTATAGAGCTATTTAGAGAGCAGCTTTTCAGTAAATGGTTAACTTAGAGAATAAAAGGCTAAAAGATGATGGGTTGGATCCAGCAGAGAATTTCCCTGGAACCTTGCAGGAAAAGGCCTGTGGCTGGTTTTTTTTTGGGGGGGGGCACCTATAGAGCTATTTAAATAGAGAGCAGCTTTTCAGTAAATGGTTAATTTAGAGAATAAAAGGCTAAAAGATGATGGGTTGGGTCCAGCAGAGAATTTCTGTGTTTGGAAGGGATGGGAGAATTTTTGCTGATTTTCTCCTTTCACTGCAGATTTCCCCCCTCATGCTGTTCCTGGGAATCCCTGATCCCCCAGGATGAGAGGGGCATTTTGGGCTGCAATGAAGGGAGTGTGCTGGGCAGACAGAAATCCTTTCCACGTGTGGGAACCCTCCGCTGAATCCAACCTATTTGCAACTTGTTTCTATCAGTGTCAATAATATGTCCATTTTTTCTTCCAGTCTACAGACATCTCATCCAGTAAGAAACCCCGATGCCTGTATGTATGTCATTTCAATGCCATAATACGTGAAATAACATTTCTGAATCATGTCTTGCTAAAACTGTGCATCCTTTATCTTCTCCTTAATATATGATGCTTGACCAACTCTTCCCCCCCCCCTTTTTTTGTTTCTTTCCCATCAGTAGCTGGGGAAACCAACACACTTTTTATAACACCCCTGATGTGAAACCTCACTCTTTCCAGAAAGGACGACTGCACCTGAAGAAAACCAAGGAGGACAAAATGGGGGGCCATCCAATTAAACTCTTTTATGAACCTGTTGACTGTGCGAGGGAACTTTGGAGACCTCTGAAGAAAGGGGAGGCGCCAAACGTTGCCCGAAAGGTTAATGCAAAATCAAAAATCAGTAAAAAAAGCAAACAGCTCTACTAAGAGTCGGTATAGAAATATATTATCTATCTAATTATCTATATATGCGTAGTGCAAGAACTGGTGGCCCTGGGCTACCACAAATAGATATTAAATCACATCCATTGTCTAATCACTGTATCTTTCCCTATTCATATGGGCTACAATGATGTATTTAATAGATAATACTACATATATAGAGAAGACTAATTAACTGCCTCATTTCCAGGACTTTGGTTGTCTACATGAGGTGCTGCTTTATTTTTGCAAGAACGTTCTTTAAATTGAGCCCAGCATTCCACTGTGTATGCATTTCTGATCATTCAGAAACATTCGCTTTAAAAGTCTTTTTTGTTGCTTCGATTCACAGGAGTTCCTTCCATTGGCACTTTGTTGAAAGAGGTCTCTTGGGGGGAGCTTTGGGCCTGGATCGGGGGTTTGAGATTGATGCTGTAATCCTCAATGCACTGAGAACTGAGTGTCTCCATTTGATTGTTGAGTAGAAACAGCATGATGGCATTTCTTGAAGTACAATCAGCTGTGGGGCTCTGAGTGAGTGATATCCCCTCTTCCCTGCCTAGGCCTCCTCCTGTCACCCCATACAGGCAGTAGGGAGGAAGTGTTTGATGCTGGCAGCCAATAGCATTATCCTAGTAGCAAAGAGAAGTGGCCCCTGTGATTGGTCCCTGCTGGAGCCTGGGAGGCAAGTATTGGGGCCAATCCCTCCTGCTGGGCGAAAAACAGATGCTCTCAAGTTGAGCAAAGAGCAATGTGGGAGCATCAGTACTGCCTTTTTTCACAGAGTAAATCAGGGGAGGGACTCATTCTGATTTTCCTACAGCAACACAGTTACTCCTGTGATACAGACAACAGTACAGTAAAGCACTGTAGTAATCATTTCTGTGCCTTGAGGGTCAACGCAAATGCAGCCATTTATTTTTGTCCCCCTTTTTTAAAGTACCACCCTTTTTTATGGCGCTCAGGGTGACATAATAGTGGATTACCTCTTTTTATCCTCCAGACTTGGGCTGAAGGAGAGTGGTTTCTTCCCCTAAACTGCTGGCAAGCAGTAGCTGAGGTTGCAGGTTGTTGTTGCTGAGTGAAGAGGGCTTGTGTGACTGGGGTTAATTACTGACTCTTCCCTCTGCTGTTGGCTGTTGAGAGGTGGGGCTGTGAACCGTTGATTAACAAGGTTTCTCTCTCCAGAGTTGCGAGCCAAAGGGCGAGAGCTAAAGGGCACTTGCCCTGGGGCTCTTAGCCTGGGGCTCAGTTAAGAGGCCCTTACGTTGGTGTTCTTGTTACCACTTTTGCTTTCTGTAGACAGTGCAGGGCTTCAGGTGGCTATGTACCAATGCCCAAAGCTTGGGCAATAAGAAGGAAGGGCTTGAGCTTCTATTGCAGTTAGAGGGATATGATTTAGGAGGTATTACAGAAACTTGGTGGGATGATTCCCATGACTAGAATGTAGTAGTGGATGTATACGAGTTGTTCAAAAAGAACCAAAAAAGTCGAAGAGGTGGTGGAGTGGCACTGTATGTGAGGAGAGGGATTGCCTGTCAAGAAATACTAGAGGAGGAGGGTGACAGCCCAGTGGAGCGTATCTGGGTGAGGATAAGGGAAGGAAGGACAAACAGTATTGTGGTTGGAGTCTGCTACAGACCTCCTGACCAGGGTGAGGAGGTGGATGCTGCCCTCTGTGAGTAGCTTGACCAAAGCTGGTAGTTATGGGTGATGTCAACTTCCCTGATGTGTGCTGGGAGCCAAACTCCAAAGTCACACAAGTTCCTCACCTACCTGGCCAACAACTTCCTGCATCAAATGGTGGAGGTAGCTACAAGGGGCTCAGCCATACTCAACTTAATATTGACCAACAGGCAAAAGATGGTAAATGAGGTGAAGGTGGTGGGGACTTTAGGGGGAAGTGACCATTTCCTCCTAGAATTCCTTTTGCTGTGGGGGACCAAAGAAGGTTGTAGCCACACATGTCTGTTAGATTTTGGTAGGGCAGATTTTAATAAACTCAGGGGCGTGATGAGAATCATTCCATGGGCAAGGCACTGGTGATCTAAGCTGATTGACATGAGCAGAGAGGTAGTTGAGATGCACCTGGCTGCATTGGATGAGTACATAAAGCCTGGGCCAGATGGTATGCACTCAAGAGTGCTCAAAGAACTTTCTAGAGAGCTTACAGAGCCTTTGTCCATCCTCTTGGAGGATGGGAGATCTGCCACAAGACTGGAGGAGGGCAAATGTTATCCCAGTTTTCAAAAAAGGGAGGAGGGATGACCCAGGAAACTACAGGCCAGTCAGTTTGACCTCTATCCTAGGGAAGATACTGGAGCAGATATTAAAGAGACCAATCTGTGAGCATCTGAAAGATAACTCAGTGACCGGGGAAGTCAGTGTGGATTTGTCCCCAACAGGTCCTGTCAGACCAACCTTGTTTCCTTTGATAGAGTGACGAGCTTACTGGATCGAGGGAATGCAGTTGATGTTATTTACCTGGATTTCAGTAAGGCTTTTGACAGGGTTCCTTATGATGTTCTAATGGGTAAAATAGAGGACTGTGGACTGGAACCTAAGATAGTTAGGTGGATAAGGAACTGGTTGGAGAACATTGGCATTTCATCTGAATGGAGAGAGGTGTCCAGTGGGGTGCCACAGGAGTAGTATAGTAGGGGATAGCTTTCCTCTCAAACTCGTTGTGCTGAAAATGACAGGTTGGCAGGGGAGTCTCGAGTCCCTTTTTATTAATAGTGAGAGATCAAAAGTGGGTGGAGCCAGCCAGCCACGCGGCTGTGAGTTGCCAAGATTTTTTGTGTCGAGACGTGTATTACCGCATTATGCCACTAGAGGGGGCGTGTGCGTGTCAGCCAGAAGTGTGGGGGGGGGGGGCAGTCAGCCTGCTCTGAGTCAATGTCTAAGAGACCTGTTATGAGTTTTATTGCTAAAACCTTTTTTTTTGTGAGAAAGGAGGGGTTGATGGGGGGAGTGCTGAATGAACATTTGTGTGTCAGCATATCTTTGCAGTGAGGAAGGAGGGAGACAGCTCCCTCCTTCCATATTCCCCCTACACTCCCACCTACAGCGTGTTGCAGCTTGAAGCACAGAGAATCTGTAAATGAAGCAGGTGAGCAATTGCTTTTTCTGCTGCACGGAGACACCAAGCCAGAGAGAGAAACTTGTTCCCCCTGCCTTTCCACAGAAGAGAAGGCATTATAGAATGAAGCATGCACCAAAGCCATGCCCCCCACATCCCCCACCAGGCAACCTTCACTTTTCATCACTGTATTAGGCTGAGAGAGAAAATGTTTTAAAAAGGTGCTATTTTCCTCCTCCCCCCCCCCAACCTCTTTTTTGTCCAGCCATGCTTTTTTTGCCGGAGCTGGCAAGAAAGCATACTGTTCTCTTTCCAGACGGCAGGGGCAAAGGAGGGAGGCAAAGGAGGGCTTAGGAAAGCTTATGATGACAAGTTAGCTGCCTCTGTATCAGCTGTGCAAGCCAGCCCCACGAGGCATTCCGGCAACCGCGTGCTCTCCTTACCTGTCCGAGGCACCCCTATGGTAAGAGAGAGAGAGGAACCTGCTAGAGAAACGTTCTCTCATTGGTTGAGCCATGCCACAGAGCAATGCACCATGGTTGGGGGTCACCCCTCTGACCCTCCCGCAAAGCATTCCTGGGAGAAGCATGTGACTAGCTGTTCCAGGAAAGTAAACAAAAGGAACGGCATTTTAAAAAAGAGTTTCTTAACTTTTTTTTTTTAAAAGAACAAAGTCTCCAGACACCAGCTCCTAAGGAGTATGCCTCCTACAGAGACTGAATGGGGAGCCTATATTTGAAATGTTTTTTTAAGACCTAGCGCCAACAGCCTTGCGAGGCGGTCTGACCGAACCAACATGTGGGGGGGAGTGTTGCAGAGAGCAGAGGTTTCACACAATGGTTCAGGGCTGACTACCGAGGCACCCCTGGCAGTTTCTTGGGGTTTCGGGGTGGTCTTGCACTAATCACTAGGGGGCAGAGGTCGGGGCTTTGTGTTCTTTTCGGGGTAACAAGTGACATATCCTCAGTTTTGTCTGAGTGTTAGGGACATGTTGGTGTTGTTCCCAAAGACGTTTTGCGCTGCTGGTGTGAATTGGGGTGCCCCGTGTCCCCCAAATTCAAAAGTACATTCTGACACGGGATGTGACATATCGTCGAAATAGCCTCGGAGAGGAGGGGGCAGGAGAACTGTTTTTGAGGCCCTCTGAAGCTGCTAGGCAGAGTAGGGCAGGTGGGGCCGTGCGGGGCTGGGGAAAGGCTGGGGTGTGTGCCCTCCAAAACGGGGCAGGTGTCCTCTGGCGCTTTGTGAGCCTTCTGGCGGGCTTTACTCCATCCTGTAGGTGTGGCGGCCTCACAGGCAAGGGACTTAAAAAGGGAAAGAGGCAGCCCGCCTTCTGGCATGCTCAAGTGTTTTACAAATAGCTGGCTGCAAAATGGACATGCATTGGAAACATCCTTTCTCAGCCATTCTTGCCGGTCCCAGTAATTGTGGTAAATCGTACTTTATTAAAAATCTGCTCACCCATGCAAGCTCCACGCTTTCTGTATTCCCTGAGAATACAGATTGATATTTTTCTTGACATCAACCCTTGTATGATATATTACAAGAAAAGTTTCCCTGCATAAAGTTTGTGGAGGTGCTCCCCTCAAGCTTGAATGATGCCGACTTGCTGCCTCCTAATAAAATAAACCTGGTTATTTTGGACAATCTGATGGCTGCGGCTTCATCCAGCTTTGAAATCGAAAATGCTTTTACCAAATACGTGCATCATAAAAATCTGAGCATTATTTACATAGTTCACAACCTATTCACCCAGGGAAAGTACGATCAGTTTGAATGCCGAATACATTGTTTTATTTAAAACCCCCAGAGATAAACAGCAAACAGCCATTCTGGCCCGTCAGATGTATCCTGGGAAAGCTAACTTTTTCATGGAGGCTTTCGAGGATGTGACCTCCGAACCTTACGGCTACCTCATTGTCGATCTGAACGCTACCATGCCTGAATCCTACAGGCTTAGAACCGGCTTGGCCCCCCCCCTTCCCTTCCTGCATCCTACGTTATTAAAAAAAGCAGGCCCAAAAGACGTTGACCTCCACTCCCCAGAGTATTTTAAGGAAAGGCAGTCAGTGAAGACGCACACGCGGTCATGTCTGCCTGCCTAAAGAGGAACAGGGACCTTTTGAAAGTGGTCTCTAGGTCTTCCCCGCGGCTCAGGCAAGCTATTTTGTGCCTCGCTCCTGACCTCATCAAGGCCATAGAGATCGCCCTAAATGTCTTAAAAGGGATCATTCCACTGGCACTGTGTCAAAAAGCTGTACTGAGGGAAAAGCGCGGGGACATCAAGGCTCTGAGCAGTTCTGATATGCCTCTGAGGCAAAAAAGGCTGTTGGTAAAGCAGACGGGTGGCTTTATAGGCTCTTTGTTGGGTTTTGCATTGCCTCTGATCACAGGGCTATTCACGCGTAGCTGATGGGGCACGCTGAGAAAATGTACCAGTCCCAACATTTAAATGCGCGGAGCCCCTGGGATGAGGAGAACATCAGAAGCACCATTGTGCAGTCCCTGGGCAGAGAGATGAAATCTGTTCTCGATAGGCAGGACCTGTCCAAGTGTGAAAATGCTAGTCTCTAGGGATCGCTTCTCCAGAAATATCTAACTCATGTCAGAATGGGAGAGGAAGAAAAAAACCCAAGCTGAACCTGTATTTCCCCCCACCTGACATACCCCCTGACCTGAACCTGAGCAAAAAAAGACGGCGTTTCGGAGGAACTGCTGTACCTCCTTGGTACAGAGCAGGGGCAAATGTCCTTCTGAAGAAACTTGGTCAGAATAGTGAAATAGCCTCTTGGGATCAGAAAGGAACTTTTGTTTATAAAAACACACCCGTTGCTGGCAGCAACATGTTTGACCTCATAAAGACTGTCACCCAAAACCACATGCCACCCACCGCCAGCCTGCCAAGGGGCATGAATGTGTTTCTGAGAGCTCTGGCTGATCTGAATGTGCCTACGACTCTGCAGGGAACTCCACTGTTAGGACGATGCTGGATTCTATGAAAAGCTCCCCCTCCCTGTTTTAAAGAAGACGCCTGTCATTTCTTCTAAGAAATGCCAAGTTATGCCTCCTTTTCCCCCTTCTAAAAAGTGAAAAAGGACTGCCAAAGTGGCTAACTGTTTAATAAATTGTTTTAAAACCAGAACATTGTCTCTATTAGTTGAAAAAACACACGCAGCGTCATTTTTAAAAAAAAAATTAAAACCTACAGGAAACACAAGCTTGAACAGCAGTGTACATGTTTTGTAAAGTTCTCAGGCTGATTTTTTTCCACAAAACTCACGACCATACGGTCATTTTGCAGGGAGCTGGAGGAATCCCTCTCCACCATGGAATCAAAGGTCTCTACCTGGCAGGGCTGATGTAGAGGAAAAACAGGCATTGGTGCCCGCATGTGGCAGACGTCATGCTTTGGAACCAGTTCTGTTGGAAGCGGATCTCCTTTGAGTTTTTTTTCCAGAAAAGCCACAATGGTTTTAGGAAAGAGGGGCTGGGGGGGGGGGGTTCCGTAAGAGTAAAAAAATTCACCATGTTCATGGTCAGGGAGGTGTATCGCTAGCCAGCACTTGCCCGGTAGTGTGCGGGTGGGTGTTGACCACTGGAGAGACAGGCCTGCTGAGCAGTTTTTTAGCAGGCATCCGATTGCAAGGGAAGACTCCTACGAAGGATTTTCTAGTGTGAGGGCTGTCCAGTAAGATGTGCGTTAGCTGAACCGTGTCCATGCTACATCTAGTCAAAGAGGACGTTGCGGTTGTGGTTGATCTCTACCACATTATCAAACATGCCATGCACGATCGGGTTGACCGTGTGGGGCAGAGCGTTAGCGAAAGTTATTTCGGCCCTGAGGTTCCCCGTCTTAATCAGAGAGTAATGGTCAAAGCACTCTTGATCGGGAGACAGGTCAAAGGCAAACAGCCTGTACCCCTTCACAACTCTTCCCTGTTTACCAGGAGAGGCCTGTCCTGCAGATGCTTCCCAGCCGTTCGTACCAGGTCCATATATTCCCTGACACAGTTTCGGTTGGAACGTCAGGCTGGAGGGGCTTAGCAGGCAATTGCTCACCATCCACGTACAACGCCACAAAGTTAATGCTGTAATGTTTGAAGTTGAAGGGTTTTTTGTTGAAATCCCCGCTGAAAGCATCCTTGTCCGCCAGGCCCATAACCACCATCTTGGGTAGCTGGCCTAGGAAGAGATCCTGGTTGCTCACCTGGGTACCGACTGCGATGCTGAACACCTTCATGCCGACCCTGTCCATGGGGTATTTAGCTGTAGAGGACAGCAGGGCTTTGGCATGGGCCAGTCTGATGCCCGGGGCTACTTTCACCTTTTTCCACAAAGAGGGAAGCTGATAATATCTGGAGCTTGTAGTGGTTAGCTTGGCCATGGGAGATGATGCAGAAAGCATCCTTGCTGCGGGTCAGCTTGATTTTCACGTCGACCCCGTTTAAGAAGAGTTTCTCCTGAAAAAATATGTCGGCTTGCAGGTTCCCCAAAAGGTCTAACTTCTTACTCTCGGCGGTCAGAGCGGCCCTCGGTTTAAAGCCTTCATTGCCACTGTTTAGAGCAGTGTCCTTGAGGTGCCCCGGGGTATCCTTGTAAAACAGACCCGTGGCAAACTGCGTAGCCAAGGTTTCGCCACTATAGTTGAGCAAACCTTCGATGGAGGCTCAGTAAGGATAACAACTACTGCTGTGACTGACCAGGCGGTCCCTGACAGTCACATCCAGGTGGCTGAAAATGGGGGCGATAGGGTAGTTCACCAGCGCCACACGGGCATCTCTAGGGATGTCGGTCCCATCTTCCAATACAATTTTACAGCTGACATGCAGAAGGGTGTTATTTATATCCAAATAATCTTCACCATTGCCCGTTATAAAAAAGTCTAGGGGCAACCCCTCTGTCAGAGACTAAATGTGGGTGGGGGGGACTTCGATGTACACACTTTTCTCTATGCATGTCTGAGTGAGGGCTATCTGGAATAGGTCGAGTTCTGACTTTGGGCAATGTTTTGTTATAAGACGTCTTCGAGTTCTCCTTGAGGAGGGCTCTTCTTTCCCTTCTTCCTTGCCCCTTTCTTCTTGCCAACGGACATCCTCCTGGTCCTCTGCTTCTTAGTAGGTGCGCGTACCCTTTTAAGAGGGGACGGATGGCTGCTGTGTGTCCTAGAGGCTTTCCTTTTCAATCCGCCCCTTTTTAAAGGCACACCATACCCGAACCTTCCTGAGGCATGATTTTATTCATACCGGCCTGTGACACCCTGCTCACCACGTCTTGAGCGATATTGAGCACTTTTTTCACGCGTGGCTTGGCAAGCTCAAAGACCCTTCCAAAAAGCAGCATGGCCATTCGAAAAAGGCGCTTAAAAATCCCCCCCCCACACCAAGACCGTACATAACAGGTGCCCCGTAAAACCCCGGGAGGCCGTACCCCCCCCCCAAGATTGATAATAGCCCCTAAACATCTGGGGATCACCGTACTCTTTCACGATCACCATTTCTTCCGAGGCCTGAGATGTAATCTAATGATCACTTTCCCGTATCGAAATAGAACATACTTATTTTGACCGGTCTTTATTTCTATGTTGACTGTCTTGATGTGATGCTTGCTGACCACTATATATTGGGGGCGGTCATAAGTCACCATGATAAAGTCGTGAATCTTTCCCTGGACAGGCAAGCAGCGCAGACGGGAAACCGATGTGTCTCCCACTGTCTGATATCCTATGATATCGGAGTACACGTGCAGCATATTTAAACCCTTCTGTAATATTGCAATAGTTGTGGAGTTTTTTGACAGGCACGTCGGGGGGGGGCATCACGTGAGCTAATTCTTTGCTCGTTGTGACCATGTACACATCATCCCCATTAAATCTGAGCATATCGGCTGTGGGATTGTAATAGAAATACATATCTGGGTGAATCTTGGCCTGCTGTCTGACAGCGCTATCCATAAAATCTGCAACACTTTGAACACTGTGATAATAACCCGGTCTCACATGATACTTTAGAGCGTTTGCTCCATCAGCAACCCAGAACGTGGCTGGCCAATCGAAAGTATACCAATTACGCAAAACTTACGGCGTCGGTAAATCAAAAGGATGATAATGAATTTGCAAAAGATTGGGAGGCATGGACAATTTATTGTAGAGATGAACTTAAATGTGATATTAACAAATGTATTTTGATCTAATTCAGAAGGGATGTATTGGGCATGGACGGTCTTGTTATAATTGAATTAGAAAAACAATACAAAGAAAAAAAATGTAAACTAAAAGATCAGAGGAGGGGGGAGGGGAAGTCAAAGAACTATATTTTTTAAAATGTGTAATGGAATGTATAATGATTATTTAGAAAAAAAATAAAAAAAATTATATATATATATAAAAAAGAAAGTATACCAATTACGAGGGTACTGGATTTCAACCAGGCCCACTTCCCATTCCCCTCCGCAAGTCCAGAGGCTTAATCAGGCGCATGTTGAAAGAAGAGCTGGTATTTTCAGGAAAGAGATCCTTGGGAAGCGTTGCTGGGGAGGGCGATGTAAAACCCCTCATCTGTCATTCTGCAAAACTAGGTTTCTCCAGATAAAAGAAATAGCTGAGCCATGACTATGTGTAATTTATTTTTAAATGCTTCTTATAAGAGGTGTAAAATGTCTTTGTGTGAAGTGGATTTACAGTAAGTGTGTTGAGACGTGGAAAATGTTTTTTTTTTTTTTACAGTAGTGAATATTTGATAATAAAAAACAAAACGAAAACATTATGGTTGTGGCAATAAAAACAGGGTTTGCAAGATATTTAACAAGCGAAAAACAAGAGTATTTTGCCTTTGTAGACATAACCCCCAATGGAATTCGTGATTAATTTGTCTGTTAAATTATTATTCTTTATTTATATGAGGTACCGTCTTTGTATACGTCCAACTTTCACAATGCTGTTTCACTTGATGGTCTTATCTTTAAAGGCTGGTGAGCATAGGCACATTTATATCACTTGATGACTGAAACAAATGAGGATAAAGGAAATTTCTGGGTTACCTACATAACCTCAAAATAAATGTTTCCCCACAGAATCAGCTCACACTAGGGTGGAACTGTGTAGTATAAGAAAGCCCTCACTTCCACAAAATGTACAGTTTGCATGCTGTTTGTATCCCCATCTATGGCCCACATCACTGGAACAAAGAAATACTTGCCATAACATGTCAGGAAGTTACACAAGTAGTATTACTTGCCATCACATGTTAGGAAGTTAACACAAGACTTCCAGTTTTGGTGGCAGCCTGGAGTCCTTTGTAGCGTATAGTTCTGCCATCAGCTGCTACCCATCAAACACAGAAGAATCAAGTGTGAAGAAATCAAGTGGTGTACATGCCTATGTAAACCAGCACTCAGAGGTAATGACATTTTAAATATTTGTTAAGGTATTTCACTGTCCTCTATGACACTTGGCTGTGTTGCACATTATGTGCTAGTGAAACGAACTGTAGTGCATGTTCTTCCGTTGACAGGTGCTATATAATGGGAGATTTCATTTGCAAGCCAGACAGCCTCAAACGATTTAAAGCGTTTCTTCTTTTGCACACTAATTTCTCTCTTTAAAGATATGGGGTGGAGGGAAAATTGCATTCCACATTCTCAAAATGAGGGGATTTTAAAGAGAACGAAAGGTAGAACTATGCCTTACAAAGAACACAGGACTGTTGTCAAAAATGGCTCCCCTGTGCTGAAAAGCCTCGTTCAACTTATTGTGTGCTGTGATGTCTTTATATGAAGCATATTGAACTGGTGGTGGTGGTGGAACATACTGTCAAGTCACAGTTGACTCATAGTGAGCCCTTGGGTTTTCAAGGCAAGATGTTCAGAGGTCACTGCCTTTGTGTAGTGACTCTGGACTTCCTTGGCGGGCTTCCATCTAGGTACTAAGCAGGGCCGACCCTGTTTAGTTGCTGAGATCTGTAGAGATTTGGCTAACCTGGGCCATCCATATTAGCATATTGTTACAAAAAGAAAGGAGCTCAAAGCGGGGCTGCCAATTTTTGCCACTGTTCCATCTGGGATTTTTTTGGGGGGAGGTAATGTGTAGTTCTGCCCTAAACATAGTAGCTGTTTTCTTTTCCTTTTTGTACTGACTCAAGAATGAAGTAGCTTTCTCATCGTTAAATACTTCAGCGGCACTTTTTGATGACCATGAGTCACTGAAAAGAAAATGGTTCTGTGTGGCTATGATTAGTTTCATCTCATGTAATTAGTTTTCATCTCAAACAAATTACATAAATAAATGTTTAAGTTGCTGTTTTTAATTAAAAGCACTTTAGGCTGCATGTATCATTCTCCCTGATCCTGAATTGTTTGAGTCATCATCTGCTGAATCAATCAGTTTCAAAGCAGTTAGAATGCACTGTAACCCCAGAGAAAAACATTTTAGACTACTATAAAAATCTAATAAAAATACTATATTTTTCAATCGTTGTACTGGTACAATGGTCCTTGCAGACCAGTAGTTTCTAAGCAACGCCAACAACTCATCCCATATGTTTACTATGTAGGGTTGTGCCCTGAGAAAAATTTGCTTATAATTTCATTTTTTTTTTTTTTTTTTTTAGATTTTTATTTATATGGTTGGAAGGGTACAGGAAAAAAAAGGGAGGGGTAAAACGTTATATTTATAAAAACAATTCAGCATTAGAAAATAAACTCAGTTGTATACAACAAAAAATTATTGGTCAATTGTGATATATTATAAAACATTTTCTACGTTAAAAGTAATTGCAAAATATTCAGTTATTCTACTTGTGTCATATTAATGTTCTATTGTGTGAAAATCCGGAATAATTTCAGATCTGGGACTCAAGGAAGATACCTTCACCATTTATTTTTCATTTTGGGGTGGGACAGTACTGGATTCAAATCCAAGGGGGAGGATTTGGATTCTGGAATTTCACGACCACTATTTTTAATGGGGAAACCAATTCAACGGTCTGATGCAGCTATTTTTACAGATAACGGTGCATAGTCCTCCCTCTAATCTACAGACCAACGTTTCAAGCAGAAAGGACTAAGGGGATCAATTTTACAGACCCCCGAAGTAGGTCTCCTTTGGTACACTTCTCTCCACTGTTTCCTATGGGAGGAAATGGCAGGACCATGCTGACTGCCGGTGTTTTCAAAAAAATTCGTGGCTGCATCTGATTTCTTTACATACAATGACTGAATGACAATAAAAAACATCTTTCTGCTGAAGACTGCATTTGCCATCCTTTCTTGTTGCCATCCCCCGGCCCTTCACCACAATCTTTTAAAAATAGTTGATTTTTTTTTGGGGGGGGGGAAGCACACATGCATTTGTGATTGCTTGTGATGGATGTATCATCATCCAGTTGCTATAAGACACATCTTCACACTGGGAATCCATTGTAAAGGTACTTTAATTGTTTACTACTGCTATTCAAGCAGTTACTGGTGGGCGGGGTCTCTCATTCCTCTAAAAATATCATCCGCCTCACAGCAAAAGCAACAAGTCTTAAAAATTCCTTCTCTGGGGCTGGTCTCCAATGGTGATTGACAGGCAGCACTCCTGACTCCTTGCAATGATCCAGTTGGCAGGGGAAAATGCTGTTGCCCGGGAAAGAATCAAAGAGAAACAAGATGCCTGCTGCTGACAATGATGGTAAGTACCTGAACATGAAAACCAACACAGATTGTTTTCAGGGGGTGTTTATTGTAATGTCCAAGAATCCAAGATTTGTATTTACTGTTCCAGAAATCATGGTACTGACCCGAAACAGTGTATTTTCGACTTGGGAATTTCAGGATGCCCAGTATTCACTCTTTGGTCTTTTATGCATGGGATGGATCTCCCTGCTTGGACCTGGGTTCATAACACATTAAAGTAACCCAGGTTGGGGGAAACTATGCATTGGCTTGAATGATCAGGGACAAAACTGTGCGCTAATCGAACCATGAATACAGAAAAGCAGTCTCCCACGTTCAAATCAAGTCCCACCCCTTTAAATGCTGCTCTGTAATTGGCTTACTTCACAGTGCTCCCCATGAGAGAAGATTTCCTTCCCCCCCCCAAACCCAACTGCTCATAAAAAAGCATTTTAAGAACCAAAAACAAAACGGAGCAATCTGAAAGAAGGGGAGGGGGAGAAATCCAAGCCTCATTTTTAAAAAGCCTTTCTTTTGCTCAGAAAGAGCTCCGAGGTAGCAGGAAGCACTTAAATCCCCACCTCTTTACAGACTGCTTTGTGATTGGCTGTGAGAGAAGCCAATCTTCTGTTTTCCCCTGTTTAACTATCTGCATGCTGCTTTGAGGAGGGGGTTGGAAAAGGGTGGGGCCTGATGGTGTGGGGAAGCTCAACCTGAGAATGGAGTATGCACACACTGTGACTCTGGAATGAGCCAGGATGAACTGTTTAATTCGGGCCAGAAGAGGAGTGGGAAAAGCCGGGTTCGTTTTGCATTGAAACAGTGTTGAGCTTCCAAGGAATGAGATATCGTGGCTACTGAAAAATTTGATCCTGGCTGAAACGGGGAATAAAATAGGTTAAAGTGACCATGCATAAAACACCACTATCGCCTCAATGATGGGGAAGAGGGGATAGATCTGTCTGGCTTATTTCCTCCTTGCAACGCCCCTTGTCCTTTCTCATACTACTCAGATGGCCACTGGATGCATACAAGAGAAGGAAAGGAGCATGGGTAACACTGAGCAGCAAGATGGGGAGGAGTGGGGAGGGAGGACTGTATCAGCCTATCCTTTTCATCCCCACACTTCCTACCGAGCTCAGGACTTCTCAATTCTCCACCACCCACACAGGTGTGACCAACGTTACCTGGAAAATTGGGCCTCGGTGCACCCGGGAAAGACGGGGTGGGGTCGGTGGGAGGGTCGGCACAGCGAGGCTGGTCAGGCCTTGGTGCACCCGGGAAATATGAGGTGGAGTGGAAGGTTGGGCGCAGTAAGGCCGGTCGGGCCTCAGTGCACCTGGGAAAGACTGGGTGAAGTAAGTGGGAGGGTGGGCACAGCGAGGCCGGTCGGGCCTCAGTGTGTCCAAGAAAGACAGTATGGAGTGGGTGGGTGGGTGGGTGAAGCATGGCCAGTTGGGCTTCGGTGCACCCAGGAAAGACAAAGTGGAGTCGGAGGGTGGGTGCAATGAGACCGGTCAGGCCTCGCTGTGCCCAGGAAAGACAGTGCATGGTCACTGGCTGGGCACACGAGGCTGCAGCAGCCCTAGGAAACCATAAAGGGAGGGGGAGTGAGGGCTGGCTGCCTCGGCTCATGGGCAGGAGGAAAGGCCTCCAGGGGCCAGATCCGGCCCGCAGGCCGCATGTTTGACACCCCTGGCCTAGAGCATCCATGACAAGTGTTTGTCCAGCCTTGGCTTAAAGACTGCCAGTGAGGGGGAGCTCACCACCTCCCTAGGTAGCTGATTCCACTGTTGAACAACTTTTACTGAAATTATTTTTTCGAATATCCAGCCAGTAACTCTTCGCTCGCAATTTAAACCCATTATTGCGAGTTCTATCCTCTGCTGCCAACAGGGACAGCTCCCTGCCCTCCTCTAAATGACAGCTCTTCAAATACTTAGAGAGAACAATCATATCCCCCCACAACCTCCTCTTCTCCAGACTAAACATTCCCTTCAGCTTCCTCCCGAGAGCTTCATAGTCAGCCTTAATTTTTTCAATGGTGTTCACAGCTGTGTTGTTGGTTCCCACATGGACCATCACAAATGGGTAATGATCTTTAGGTTTTGGTAACTGGTCAAAAATATCTTTCATTTGCGTCCCTCACAAGCAACACACCTCTTGGGCCATGGGGTCAGGCCTAGACACATGATGTTCCATACCCCTCAGCGGAGAGTCACCGTCAACCAACACTTTCCTTTCCTTCCAGCGCTGTTTCTTTGTGTCCCCCTCTTCTTCTCCTTCTGTCTTCCTTGTGCTTGTGATTCTCCTGCTGGCAGTGTTTCCTGCTCTGCCACCACAGTAAGAGCCTGAAATTAATTCCTGCATTCTAATGGCACAGAGTACCGTCTCACTCGACACCTCTGGAGACATGCTGCAGTGTTCTGAGGAGTCTTGTTAGGGCAGGCAACCACACTGTTTCCCCTTTGAATCGTCTCCTCTTCCCTATGCAGGGCCTCCAGGCTTCTGTTAATAAAATCCTCCCCTTCTTTGATGTCATGGAGAGTAGCAATCCTCCCCTCCAGGCTCTGAACCTTGCCTTCTAAGAGACCTATCAACTTACACTTGTGGCAGGTGAAGTCTATCTTGTCCTAAGGGAGGAAAACAAACATGGCACACTCCCTGCAGGTGACTGGAAATGGTTCAGGAGCAGCTATCATCACCCTTGTAGTGAATTCTTTCCTGCTAGAAATACCTTGGTGCGTTGATCTAACCTGAAACTTACAGACTTAAGCACTGTCTACTGAAGGCAAAGGGGGTATCAAGACACCAATGTAAAAGCGTCTTAACTACTTATATGGTCTCCTGGCCTGATCCCCAGGCTAATGATCAGGCCAGGGTTGTGACCTAGCTATCTTCATCCACATCCCTTCCCCTTTAGGGCTCCTTGCTCTGACAGGAGCTGAGATAGAGGCAGATGGGTTCTGGCAGGTAAATGGAAAGAGTCCACCATCCATCTCCCTCTCCTGCTAGCTGCAGAATAGCTGGCTACTGACGTAATCTGTGGGAATGGCAATGGCAATGGATGGGCCTCAACAGCTTCTATCACAAGTGAAGGTTTTTTTTAGAGTTGTCAAGCCTCGTAAAACTCAGCCCCCAAGAAACCTGTGAAATACCCTAGAAACCAAGGGCCGTTGCCTAGCAGGTCCAGGACAGAGGTACCTATTTGTGCCAAGTAGAGGCAGAACTGACCAATCAGAAGTGTCCAGTTTGCCTGATTGCCTCCATTAAGGAGCCTGATAGACATGGAGATAAGTACATTTTAAAAAGCTCTCATGTTTCTGGCCCCTTGATTGAGATTTAACTTCTTCTCCTGGAGGTCCTGAGAAGGCGGAAAGCTCAAGAACACCTGGTACTCGTAGCACCACCCCAGAGGGTCAAATTTTCAACACTATCTAGACAGACTTTAAAAGGAATCTCATGTTCATGCAATATTTTGAAGAGTAGTGAAATAGAAAGTTCTGTTTCTTCTCGCAGACACAGAGCCAGCTGTCTCACATAAAATTGCCCTCTTTGCTTTACCATAAAAATAAATTCTAGCTAGGCTGACCCAAGTATTGTTAGAGATCAGAACTACGATTTCAAGTTTCAGCGGTTTAGAGAAACTTTTTTCTCTTCCTCCTTAGGTTTTAATTTGTTACTAAAATGTAAATATAAATGTTATATAGATTGTCATATGAAGTTATAGTGTTTTTAGCCTAATTTTTGTAAGGGCCTATATGGCCCTATGCAATTTTTTTTAATTGTTTCTTTTTATACAAGTTTCAAGTATATATTTCTTATGCTACATACCTTGTTTGTATACCGTACTTTTCTCATTCCCTTCCGTCCCTCCCATCCCCCTCCCTAGCCCCACGCCGTCTCCTTATAATTTTTAGTCTCTTGATCTCAGCCACGGGCACAAAGTCTGGATCTTCCACCGAATGTCTTTTCTTCCTTCCGTTGATGTCCACTCTAAGTAGGTCTTCCATCTACTCGTGATTTCCCTG
The DNA here is from genome assembly GCF_029931775.1 of Euleptes europaea. Classification (NCBI taxonomy): domain Eukaryota; kingdom Metazoa; phylum Chordata; class Lepidosauria; order Squamata; family Sphaerodactylidae; genus Euleptes; species Euleptes europaea. Next base: position 96,452,085 of record NC_079316.1, on the reverse strand, counting down.
TTCTTGTCTTCCCATGAAGTCTTCTGGCGTATCATCTTGACGATATCCGACAGTATAAATTCAAACAGATAGTTGTGCCAGATTTCTATAGTCCATTTACTTTTATCCTTCCAACCCAGAGCTATTACTGCTTTGCTTGCTAATAACATAGCCTTGAATATGGCCTGATCCCTCTTGTTTACCCCTGAGTTCCCTGTTGTGTTCATTAACATTAGTTTAAAATCTATGGTTAAGGATACTTTACATGTTCTCCTTATAATTTTTAGTATTTGTGTCCAAAAGTCCCTAACCTCTGGCCCTATGCAATAAACTTGAACAGTGAAGAGTAGTTGGGGGGGAACTGGAGGGAAGCAATAGAAATCTACACACCCCCAGATGCATGGATTAAAAGGACACATGCATTTTTTCCTTTGTATTGTGCCCTTGATCTTAAAGCTGCAATTAACATGGGGACATTTCTGTATGACTCATACTTGGAAAGATCTTTGGATGTACATTTCCCACAATAAATGGAAAGATTAATGCACAAGGTTATGTCAGAAACTGAACCTTTCAAGTAAAGGAAATGGGCCACAATAAGAGCTCTTACTATGTTCTAACAAATTGCCAATTTGGCTGCAGTAATCACCCACTCCGCAGCAGCCACCTCCTTGAGTCTACTTGAGCTGGAGCTTTCTTGTTTGACCCTGTGCTTTGCGTCACCAAATATTGGCTTCTGTTTGCTCTTGCATCGGTTTAATGCTGATTATTTCTGAACTTCCAGTTTGAAGTGCCTGGATTCGTATTTATTTTAGTCCAGGTGTATGTCATGCTGGGTTCAAAAAGTATCTTCTTGTCTAAAAACAGACTATTATTACCTAAGCAGTTAAAATAATGAACAATATGTTTTCATTTCAGTGCAAATTAGGGTTGCCAATCTCCAGGTGGGGTCTGGATATCTCCTGGAATTATAAATGGTCTCCAGACTATGGAGGTCAGCTCCCCTGGAAAAAATGGCTGCTTTGGAGGGTGGACTTTTTGTCCATAGCACTATACCCTGGCTGAAGTCCTGCCATTCCCCATTCCTTTGGCTAGTGGCCAAATTTATTGATTGTGTCCATAGTTGCTCCCACTGTTGCACAGAAATCCCTTTTCACAAAGTTTTGCATCCACTTGACCAAGTACGGTTTCACTTGTTCATACTCTGTTTTGTACTTAAGCAAAAATTTGAATATTTTACCCAATAAATGGTCTATTTATATATTAACCTGCCACCCCTGAGCATCCACAGGTGAGGGTTTAGTGTTATCGGGGCAAGAGGAGCAGGAGAGGCGGCCCTCATGGTAATGGCCAACACCTGTGGGGTGTCAGCCTGCGAAGGCGTGTCCTCCGTTGACAGAGGCCAGCTGGCTCTCCTTTCTTGACAATGCAGTGGTTGCCCTCCCTGTGAGGAGGGCTATGATGGGTGGGTGTGGGTGTGGGAATTATGGTTGGTGTTACAGTGGTCGACACAGTGGGAGTCGTGGTGGGATTTATTGTGTAAGGCATGGTGGGTATAATGGTGGTCGACATGGTGGGAGTCATGGTGGGTTAGCGATCATAGCCATGGAGCTTGGCCGAGGCACGTCAGATGACAGCAAATATTCGGGTTCCAGGGTTGGCTCTACACCATCACTTGGAATTTAGCGGCTGGGGGCCATGAGCCCTTGCCGGGCACAGGCCACCTGATTGGATAGCTGTTTCTGTGCCTGTGCAATGCCCAAGGTGGGCAGCTGCAGAGGTGAGGTGAGCGGCCAAAGCAAAAGAGCTGCAGCCGACTGCCTTCTACTGGGTGCCAGTGTTGAACGGGTCAGGAGGGGAGTGCCGGCGAACATAGGGTGGCCCTGGGAGAAAGGCTGAAAGAGACAGGCATGTGTGCAGGACATCTGACACGAACTCCACGTGTGTTCCCATAGCCCCCTGGATAGGAGGGGGCCCAGTATGGGTGGCCTGAGACCAAACTAGATTGGCATGCAAATAAGGAGGCAGCTCCTTATGGTTGCCCTTTGTAGGGGCTGATGAACACAGCACTAGGGGCTCATTGGTGCCCATCCTCGGCCCCTCATTCCACCATCCCCATAAGAGGCATCCCCCCACAGCCCATACACAGAGTTCCCCCCAGCCCCCCAAGAGATGTCAACTGAGTCTAGAGGGGAAGCAGGGTGCCCCCGAGGGGCTTGCCCCTGAGCCCTCCATTGGGCAGGCCCACAAAACCCTCCCATCCCCTTCCCTAAGCAATAAGCAGGTGCCCCGTGTTGCAACAACAACTTTATTTTAACATTCCATGGTGAGCAGGAGGCGAGAGGGCATGGGTGGGACAGGAGGGCTTGCTGCCTGTGTCCAGGTGCGTATTTGTGTGTGGGGGGACAAACGAGTCACCACAGAGGATGGAAGTGGCAGGAGCAGTCCCTCATCAAAAGGCTCCTGTCAACTTGACAGCATGGGGGGGGGGTTCATGTGGATCATCGACCCACTGAGATACCTGAAATGATAAAAAGGGTGTGAGGGGGGATGGCCGGCAGACCCCCGGGTGGCATGTGGGCCGCCCAGGGGTCTGCTTTGTGCGGCATAGTTGTGGTCCCGGGCCTCGGCTGGGGTGTGAAGGCGGCTGGGTCATCCTCAGGCTGCCTGTGGAGGCTGAAGAGGGCTGACGGCAACCATGGCATGAGTGGCATGAGTGGCGGGCAGGCGCTCCGAGGGCGGCAGCAGTGAGGGATGGGCAGAGCGGCCGTGAGGCAGCAGCAAGCCCCTGTCCTGGCCAGGGCAGCCTCAGCATCTGGGAAAAAAGGAAAGAGAGAGAACAGAGGTGGTCTTGCCGAGGGGTTTGGAAGAGGCTCTCGCTAGAGCGAGGGCAGGTGTGCACTTACACTGCTCCAGTGGAGAGGGTGGAGGGGGGCAGGCTCCCGGCAGGCTGGACAGCTCGCCCGCCCACAGCCCGAGTTTGCCAGGGAGACTCCCCCCGAGAGGCATCCGACCCCTGGTTTTCAGGGATGGCCCAGGCAGAGTCCCCTGACAGTGGGAGTTGGAGGAGAGAATGCACAAAGACCCCCGAGAGTTGGAAGTTGGAGGAGCTAATGTGCAAAGTCCCCCCAGAGCTGGGAGTTGGAGGAGAGATTGCACAAAGTTCCCCAAGAGCTGGGAGTCAGAGGAGAGAATGCACAAAGACACCCGAGAGTTGGAAGTTGGAGGAGCCAATGTGCAAAGTCCCCCCAGAGCTGGGATTTGGAGGAGAGAATGCACAAAGTTCCCCAAGAGCTGGGAGTCAAAGGAGAGAATACACAAAGTCCCCCAAGAATTGGGAGTTGGCAGGGGAAAATGGCAAAGTCCCAACACAGACCGGCGTCATGCTGGCCCATGTGAGGCTTACCTGTCAAGTAAGCGCAGGCTTCGAAGTGCCACTTATGAGGGAATCTCCCGCCTCCGAGGGCCCTACCCGGGGGGGGGGGGGCTGCCCCTTCCTGGGCTGGCCCCATTGGTTGGCCTCCTAGTCGGGTTCCAGAGGTGCCAGGCTGGGATGGGTGGTGCTTTTGTGCAGCATAGAGAAAAGGGTCCAGATCAATTGCATGGTGGTCAATTGGCTGCACCAGGTAAATACCTGGCATAACCTTTTGGTGGCAAAAGTGGCCGTTCCCAGCCTGAAAGGTCCTTAGAAGGCCTCGTAGTCGGTGGCACGCCCCTGGGAACGCCCTTGCGCCCACCGCCGACCACTTCTGCACCTCTCAGGCGCTGGTGTGGCCATTGCGTCGGTGCGCCTGCGCCTTCTCCCTCTGCTGCCTGCTGCCGTCGGCCTAACTCCACTTACACTGGCACCAAGGCCTCTTGCACCGGCATGCTTTTTGCGCCGGTGGAAGGCCCTGTGGGCCTCCTAAGCACTTTTGGCTCAAAACCTCAGGAATGTGCTGTAAGTATCTTCTAGGTCTATTTGCGTATTTAAAATGTCTTTGTTTAGCAAAAGTCCTTTGTAATTCTTCTGTGACTATCATCAATTTTGGTCTTTTTCCTCTTGATTTCTTTTAAAATACTATTTTTGTGTGTTCTGATATGTTGATCTAATTTTTTAAATACTTCCATTAGTTTCTCTCGCTGTTCTAATTTTTGCTTTTTCAGTTTTGTATTTATCGCCATCAGTTTGCCTCTCATAAAAGCCTTGCTTGCATCCCATATCATTGCTTGTGAAACATCTGATGTATTATTAATTTTGAAAAATTATTTTAAATCTTTTCTGCATTGCTTTATGACCTCCTCATTCAATAGTATATTGTCATTTAGCCTCCATCTTCTCCTTCCTTAGTGACCAGATTTCCATACCAGCTCCAATGGATTGTGATCAGCAAATGTCTTTGGGAGAATTTCCATATTTTCAAGATTATTCTTCAATATCTTTGAAATCCAACACATATCAATTCTTGAGTGGGATTTATGTCTGTCTGAGGAGAAAGTATAGTCCCTCTTCTTAGAATTTTTACTTGCATCATCTAATTGTAAGAGAGCCATATACTCAAGAACCTTTGTTGGTAGCTTTCCTCCGTTGTGATTTTTCTATCAACCCGACTTTGGATCTAATACACCATTTATGTCACCTATTAGAATCAATTCTCCCTCTTGTTCTCCCATAACTATTTGAAAAATTTTCTCGAAGAATTGTTTTCTGCCATTACTTGGAACATAAATGCCAACCACCATAAGAATTTTCCCATTTTATGAGCAGGTATCTTCCTTGAGGATCTTTTACTTCTGTGACAATTTTGAATTGGGTATTGTTAATGTAAATTGCTATTCCTTCCTTTTACTTTGGTTGATGCAGCAGAGAGATGACCTAGTCTTTTATTCACCAACAAATGCTCATGTGTCTTTTTGACATTGATTTCTTGAATACAAATTATGTCGGTGCCAAGTTTGTTCAGAGTATGAAGGGTCTTGTTTCTTTTCACTAGGGCATTTAGTCGATTAATGTTTAATGATACAATCTTCAGTTTCTCAATGTTCTTCAATATTGTCAGAAAGCTGCTGTTATCCCAGTTTGTCACTTTCTTCTTGTTCTTGTTTGTCTTTATCTGACGAGTTATCTCTTCTATTCCTGATTGTTCCTTGTTCTTTCCTTCTTTTCTTGTTGGTTTGGTGCTGGGTTTTCTGAGTTTTTTCTCGTCTTGCCCTTGTTTCTCTCTTTTTTCTAGTGTTGCTAATTCTCTTGCTAGTAGATCTGCTTATTCTGGATTTGATATTATCTTCCTTCCTGAAGTTAGGGATCAACCAACGGTATCTTATTTGTCTCCTTAGTAAGATTTGTCTAAGTAAGTGGAACTCCTTTCTTTACCTTACAGCTGTTGCAGGGAGGACTTGTTTGCCTTTGTAAAGCAGAGGAGTGTCTCTTTGATGTTGTAGAATTGCATCTCTGGTTTTTTCTGGGAAAATTTAACTAGAATGTCTCTTGGTACATTATTTTTTCTTGCAAAATTACAGTGCATTCCTGAGAGGAATGCCTGCGCTAAAGACAGCTGCGCTGCCTCCAAAGGAGGTTTCAGCCCCGCCGAAACCTCCAAGGAGCGTAAAAAATCTCTGCAACCCTTCATAGGGTTGCACGGGAGATATGCCACCTAAAAAGGTGGTGTATCTTGCAAAAATAACTTCCTGTTCTTCTTCAAATTCCTCTTCACTTAATTGTTTGGAAGCTTTGACAATTTTCCCTCTCTTCTTTGTTACTTGTTGAAGTCTGTTTTTTTCCATCTTACCTGCTTGTAGTTATACAGTTTTTCCATACAATCATGCAACAATGGTCTCCAGTATATCAAACTCATAATTTTACCAGTTATTTCTGCCACCACATATACCTACTATGTATCAATTGCCCACACAATAGCTTCTTCCCAATTACTTAATATTTCAGTTATTTAATTATTTTAATTTTTTTATCAATTGTCAATAACTGTTTAATTTAGTTAATTAAGTATTATACAAATTAGTAATAACACTTCTATATTAGACTATTATATTAATTGTGTTAATGGTTTTAATCTAATTATCTCTTGGGACAGTGAGTTAAAAACAAGAATAGAAGAAAAGTTAGCAAAGCTTAAAATTTAAGTGCTGTTTAAGAAAAGGATGTATGTAGTTCTTTCAGCACAGTCTTGTTTTATTTTGGTTCTATAAATACTTCTTTGGTTGTACTGAGTGAAAATGGCCATAGATGTCAGGCTTGTATTGCTTATGATCACCAGCTGTTTTTTTCCCATGGCTTGCTCTATATGGTGTAAGAGAACCAGGCTTCTCATAGGGAAAAAAACAACAAATATTAATAGAAAGATCTGTAGTCCACTTTTAGTTCCAAATGTTTTAGGGGATTGGGGCAACTGACTGGATAAAGATGAACTTTATTGTTTACTGTTTATTGCCATAATGACTTGTTTATTGCCATAATGACATTTAACACTCCCTTGACTTCTCAACTATGCTTGTTACATTAGCCAGACAGATAAAACACTTTCGCAAATTCCCTGGTCACTTTAAAAGAGAAAACTTGAGCAGAAAAGGAGAGATGGGAGCACCCAGCCTCCTCATTGAGTGACACCCTTTAGTGGTGCCGGCACTCTTCTTTTCTCTTTGAAATAAGTTTCGTTTTCACCACCAGTGAGTACCACAACTCGGGTTCTCTTCTTTCTTCCCTTGTCTGTTAAGTGTAAAATGTCCCGGCTCCTCTCCCTTCTTATTTGCAGCTCTTACTTTTCAATGAGTTCTACGGCTATTTCCAGTCAGTGCCTGACCTCTTCTTTCTCCTTCTGAGAGCAACTCTCCGTAGATGGTAGTGCAGGTAACTTCAATGGTCTTCTCTGTGTACTTCAAACGCTCCAGGCACATTTGTTTATAAGTAGGCAGATGAACATAAAGACAGACAAACATAGAAACACAAATAGTGGAGGGGGGGTCTACCCAAGCAAGCTCGCAGACCTCCACTCTGAAAATGCCAAAGACAGACTCTCCCAAAGGAGGGAGGGGGTTAGGAATTAATCCTTACCCCTTCTGGCCCTGATCCTCCAATCTGGATCCCAGAGTGGGAGCCCAATCCAAAGCCACGAAATTCCTGACTTCTCGACCTGCAGCTCCACTTCCGATCAGTCATTTTGGAATTCCTAATGACAAAAACCAACACCACAACAAAACCTTGCTCCCCAGCCCAAAGCAAGCAGTCTAGAAACATATATTAAAAAAAACTCAACCCAGAGATGATCAAGACTCTTCTGGAACCATCCAGGGGCCATAGTCTACATGTTGTGACTGCTTCAATTCCAGTTTCTAGGCCACTTGACTGAATTCACCCTTTGAATTTGACATACTAAAGGGTAAAAAAACAACATTGCACTTACTGTAACTATTGTTCATTGAGTGGTCCTCTGTGCAGGTCCACATGGGATCTGTTCATGCACAGGCCAGACACGGAGAAACTTTAGTATAGAAAGCTTCTAGAAGGGATGACTCCCCTCCCCCCTCGCTCATTTCCTGCCTGGCAACAGCTCTTCCCACCGAAACAGTCACGAGGTGAGGGAGAGGGAAAGGCATAGCATCTCCTGCAGAAAGGGGATCAGAGGCTGCCCTTGAGTAGAAGTGCTCGCATTTCGCGTTATCCCTGCTTGCGAATAAGTATCAGGAATGCCCCATTGTGTGAAAACAGGCTGCCAGTACCTGTCCCAATAAACTCTATCCTCTGGGTAAGGGTCAATTTGGACTTTTCGTAATTGATTACCATACCCAAACTTTCTAATAGCCAAGTGACCAACTATTGCCCCAACACATTTGGAAAAAACTCTTGGGGCTGTAGAAAGGCCAAAAGGTAAGATGTTATATCAATAGTGTACTCCCTAACAGGAAAACCTCAGGTACTTCCTACAAGCCGGATGAATGGCGATGTGGAAGTATGCGTCTTTTAAGTCCAGGACCATGAAGAATGATCCTGGGGCTAGGAGGGATGCTATTTCCAGTAAAGAACCCATCCGGAAAGCACGCACATGAATAAATTTGTTCAGTCAAGGTCCAGGATGGGGCGTTTGCCACCTCCTTTTTTGTTCATAGGAAGTATCTTGAACAGAACCCATCAGGGTCCTTAGTGACATCTACCTTGGAGATGGCTCCTTTGAGAAGGAGAGACGAAACCTCCTGGACTAACTCCGTTGGGCTAGTTGTCAGCACATGTGGGGGGGGGACCAGAGGGAGGAACATGAGACCATTCAATAAAATAACCTTTGTTTATTATATTTAACACCCAACTATCATCACAAACAAGTTTCCAAACAGTAACAAACTTAGACAACCTTTTGAAAAACAGTGGTTGTTCCTGCCCTTCTGGCCCCTCAACTAGTCATGCAGTTCGCTTTTTCCCGAGCACCTAGCAGGGGAGGAATGGTTGGACTTTTTGTTTCACCCTTTAGGGGTGAAAAGCTTCGGCTCTTGTGAAGCAAAATAGGGGTTTTGAGCTTGATAGAAGCCAGATCGGTATCTGTAACTCTGTTGGAAGTAAGGTGGGCCTGATCTAGGCCAAATTTTTTGTTTAGAGGGGGCAGTGGATGGTTAGGTTGTAACCCCAAGGCACTTGGCCATAAGCTGGTCTTTTTTGAACTTATGCAAGAACTTGTCAGTTGTTTCATGAAACAAGGCTTTGCAGTCAAACGGCAGGTCTTCAAATCTGGCCTTGGAAGGTTGGAGGACCTGAGCCAGGAATGCCTATGCAAGAGGATGCTGGAGGCCATTACTGGCCATGTTGGCCATATGCCTTGCTGAATAAGGCTGGTGGGAACCCAGCCTGTAGCCTTCTGATTGCATAGCTCGTCTGAGCACCCTTTTATCCTCGGGGAGGAGATCTTTCAGATCGTAGAATTGTTCCCACATCAGTGTTGTAGTGAGCCATGAGGGCCCCATGGCTCACTACATGTACTCCCAAAGATTCCATGGAGTATACCTTACGGCCCAAGAGGTACAGCTTCCTCCCTTCCTTATCAAGGGGGGATGCATGTGGGCCTGGTTTACCTTTGGACAGTAGTGTCTCAGCAACCACTGAGTTATTGGGTGGGTGGTGGTAGAGACACTCAGACTCTATAGAGGTTATCCACCTTACGTGCTACAGGGGGATATGAGACGGGTTTGGACCAGTTAGAAAGGGCAATTTTGCGAATCCCCTTCACCATGGGTATGTGAATGGGTACTACTTCTTTTGAATGGAGCACATCCATCACGGGGTCCTCCTTTTCTAGCTCAAGAGGAGTTATCACCATATCGATGGCAGTAGCCATCCTGGTTAATTGTTCGTTATACGCCCATAAATCCTCTGTGGGGGACACTGGTGAGGGGTCCCCCACCATATCATCTGGAGATGGGATCAAGGAGATTTTCGAGCGTCTCTGTGACCTTTCTCCGTTATCAGAGTCATAGTCCACAGAGGGATCTGAGACCTGCCTGAAGTATGGGGAGCAGCATGATTCACATCCTGAGGGAGAATCACGATCCTGTCTACCGCTGGACCAGGTTTGGTGTCCCCTGGTATCGAGAGGCTGCCATTTTGAGCATTGTGGAGTAGAACGACTCGGTTCTGCGTGACGACTCCTAGTCAGCGGTGACCTGCTATGCCTGTCAAGGCGAGGTGACCGGTACCGCTCTGTGGTACTAATGTACATCCCTGTACTGCAGCGATTCTCTGCCCTTGGGCGATGGAGGTGACCTATCATAGCGCCATGAGGAATGAGCATCCCGGTACCAAGGCGATGGTTTTGACATCTGGTACCATGGGGATGACGCAGGGCCGCCTTCGCGCCTAGGATCCAGATCCCGGTGACATGGTGCATAGTTGTCTCTTTGTCGGGAGCCGTACCATGACCGGTACTGAGGCGAATGCCGTTGATGAGATGAATCAGTCCTGTAGCCGTCCGAATCACAGCGTTGTACCGATTTTCTCCACAAACGCTGGTGCCAGGTAGATACAAAGGAGTCTGGGCTTGAAGGCACATCAATATAGATGGAGCCTTAAGCTGAGGGACACAAGCAAATCATGGAGCCGCTAGGAGAGGTGCGCGGAGATCTCTCCTTGTCCGAGGAGGAGGTTCTTCTCAGAGACTGTGAGGGTAGTCGTTTAGGGGATCACTCCCTTGAGGGGAACGGAGTTTCTGTTCCTGTTCTGTGGGCAACTCCATACCACAAGAGGGGCCCACTACCGGGGAATGGGACTGACGCTTCTTTGGTTCTGAATCTTTCGGTACCGGTGGCATGTGATGGCGCGGATAGCGGCCCCTGGAGCTCAACCCAGTATTGGTAGACCTTTTGGGGTTAGGTTCAGAGGAAGCCTTCTTCTGGGTGGACTTAGAGGAAGAAGAGCCAGACCGCGTCTCTTTCCCCACCTTGGTAGTCGAAGGCTTCGAGGGGGCCAGAGCCTTTTTGTATAGGAAGGCTTTAAGTCTAGCCTCCCTCCCTTGTTTGGCCCGGGGTGTGAAGTGGTTGCAGACTCTGCAAGTGCTGGTGACACGGCCCTCACCCAGACAGTATAAACATTCTTTGTGGTAGTCGTTCTGCAACATCTTTGTGCCGCAGGACACACAATTCTTAAACAGGGCCATGAAGAACACTCACGTAGTATCAAAAAGCGAAAGAAGAAAAGGAAAGCGAAGAGAAGCTCTCTATACGTTCGAACTCCGTGGTGGCGAAGGAAGAACTGATGGCCGACTCCCCTCCCTTTCCCCTCATGACTGTTTTGGCGGGAAGAGCTGTTGCCAGGCAGGAAACAGGCAAGGGGGGAGGGGAGTCATCCCTTCTAGAAGCTTTCTATATTAAAGTTTCTCCATGTCTGGCCTGTGCATGCGCAGATCCCATGTGGGACTGCACAGAGGCCACAAAGATGTACTACTAGCACTTTCATATGATATTGGAGATGCCAGTGCAGAAACATCAGAAGGGGGGAAAAGCCCTCCCCATTATAATATCAGGGTTTCTTTTTTCAGATTTTTCTGTATTTAGATCCATTCAGTGCTCTAGATTTTTTAGATGACATGGAAGAATCCCAGCTAAGATCATATTACATAGATCCATGCCCTACTTTCTGACCCATGAACTTGTTAGCTTTCATTGTTTTTAAATGGAACTAAGCCCCAGTATATTTTCCTAAACAAATAATTAAATGTAGCTGTATTAACCTAATTTAACCTAATTCTACTATTTGTTTCCCATGCACACAGATGTCCTCTATCTACTTCAAAACAAGTGACCTCATAGCCTGAAAAGTGACATCTTCATGTGCTTCTGAGGATAAAAAGCTGCAAAATTCATGCTAGTCTTTTCCTGTTTCCAAGTGAACAAAAAATGTGAACGCCATCCATGTTCTCTGTATCAACACTTACACTGAAGAACTGAATTTATAAACAATTCAAACGAACAGCAAATACATCAGTCTTGATTGTGGTATTTAACTAGGTTTGGCCACTGAGCTCATATAAAGCCAGAAGTTAGCTCATATAAAGCCAGAGTAAGTCTGTGGGGTAAATATGCCCCAAATATTTGAGTCTCCAGAAAGGAAGTTTTTTTTTTAATGGGCCAACAAAACACCTTGCTGCTCAGAAGACTATTTGGATGAGATCAAATCAGAGGTGGTGGTGAAGATTTTTAGGCATGATCTGCTGCTATTTGCTTGAGGAGCAGATACTGTTGTGTATGTATATAGTTGGGTAGTAAGCAAGGGGAGACTGAGGAGCTTGAGTTCTGCATGGTGGATCCTAACCCCTGCTCGCCCTATTGGTTAAGCAAATGGACCCCATTGGCTCTAAGCCAACATGTACCATTGGTCACCAGAAGGTTATGTTCCCCCTATCACGGATCAAGGGGGGAGTGGCCACAGGCAGCCAGGGGGGCATATAAACAGGGTTTGCTCGTTGTGTTAACCAGTTCTGTGCTGAGATACAATAAAGTGGTTGTTGTTGAACTCCGTCTCCGACCTCGTGAATCCTTCCCACGCGGACTTAACAGTGGCGACGAAGACTGGAGAGCGACCTGGCTGACCTGCTGAATCACTCCCGCTCCGCCGTTCACAGTGACCGGTAGGCAGCCCAGTCCGCATTGCTGAATCACATGCCGGCTGCCCCACAGCTACTGCCTCGTTTCGCGACCTTGCTGTGTCCGGTAGGCAGCCCGGCCCGATTGCTGATTCACTTGGATTCTCGGAAGAGACAAACACACCGCACTTATGGCCACCACCGGGTCATTGGAGGCATTCGACATCTCCAACCCAGGCAACTGGGAGAGCTATACTTCCCGTGTCTCATTCTTCATGGTGGCGAACAACTTCATGGACGCCATGCAGAAGCGGGCAGTTTTCCTCAGCGTCTGCAGGCCCCAGACATTCCAACTGGCCCAGACCCTCGTGGCTCTTGTGAAACCCAAGGAGACCAGCTTCGATGCCATCATGATGGTGCTGGGCGGCCATTGCACCCTGCAGCCCACGGTGTTGGCCCGCCGCCATGATTTCCACCTCCGCGAACAGCAGCCTGGGGAGACCGCCGCCAAGTACCTCGCCGCTCTCCGCCAGATCGCGAGGTCCTGTGCTTTCTCAGCCCTCAACGAGATGCTCCGGGACCGATTCGTATTTAGCCTCCGGGACGCGAAGGTGCGCCGCCGCATGAAAGGAAAAAAGGAGGCAACGCTGGTGATGGCCGTCGAGGAGGCGACCACAGCCAAGTCTGAGGACTGAGACGAGCGTATTGGGGACCGTGCCGCCGTTTCCTCTGCCAGGGATCTGAGAGAGACTGCCCCCGTCCATTTTGGACACGCCAGCGACGGCGACTCTGGCGACGAGGCCCACAAAATGTCTGCCAGGGCGCCGAAGCCACGGGGCCGAGGATGGAGGGCCTGCGCCAGCTGCGGCGACCCCTATGACTGCCGCACGTGCCGATTCTGCGATGCCCTTTGCAGGGCATGCGGCCAATCCGGCCACATTGCCAAGGTCTGCGGCTCGTCGAGGAAACCGTCTCGCCCGGAGAAGAAAGATGGCACCACCCAACCGGTCCACGCTCTCTCCGACGACTGCTGCTATTTGCTTGAGGAGCAGATACAGTCCACACTGCCACTTAAGGTCAGCTGTTGTGCTCCAAAGAACTTCTGAGTGACCAATATGGACAGACAAGGTTGCCAGGTTGGCAACTGGCAGGAGATGGAGGATGCAGGAACTCACATTGGGTGGGGGTTTCTCTGGCACAATGATGTCACTTCTGGCATGACCTGGCAAAAATGTCATTGCGCTGGTGTGTGTGTTTGACACTGTAGCATTCAACCAAAACTCTATAAGCATTTTGATGAATTCTAGAGTGGCATCATTTTTTGTTGAATAAAAGAATGGTGTTGAATTTGCACCATTGCACCTATCATATAAATATTGGTAAAATCAAGCAGGAACTTACAGATACAGAGAACCAGAAAAGTGCCATCAAGTTCTAAAATAACCTTTCATCTGCATAAGACAAATCTCTTAAAGAAATTTTCAGCTGCATCCTAGAAATGTTCTATGAGACAAAAAAAGTAACAGAAGGAGGGGACCTAGATATAAAGGCAGTAATTTTCATGCTGCTTAACCCCAGGGGAGCCTTTTCTTGTTGATTTTTCTACTGAAAGATCTCAGCAGAGGATTCTGGGACATGGTCTAGGGCTGGTCCTCAATCTCTCTGTGTGGGCTGTACCCCTTCAGACTGCTCACATGACAGAAAGGACCTCAGCATAAAAAATTCTCTCTATAGGAAGCCAGATGTTAGGGAGCCTAAGCATCTCCCTGACACACTAGTTGTCCGTGCATATGTACTTATATAGAGAAATATTTTGGTTGCTTCTACTTATAGCCACACCCAAATTCACCACCTAATTTATTTAGGTAAGATACTGTAGCCCACCCTTCTCCTATAAAGGACTCAAGGCAGATTATAAAGACTTTTGAAATAGACCAGAACAAACCAACAATTAAAACCTATGTATGACACAGATTAAAGCAACTTCAGATGACCAGAAAACCTTTATCTACCAAATTGCCTATCTAAATAATTTGCCCCAGTGCCACTGCTAATATGCTAATAATGCCTTCTTAACATGGACACGAAGGCTATTCCACCACACATGAGCCCCCACAGAGAAAGCTCTGGAGTGATTAGATGGTGATCTAATATGCTGGCAGGATGGCACTCTTAAGTAAATCTTATGAATGAAGCGATGACCCAGAAGATATGTGGTTCCTAAGCTATGAAGCTTTATCACGTATGGGGTATTTAGTATCAAAGTTTACAGCCCCACAAGGCAATTGTTGGGTTCACACTCTGTGCAGGGACAGAGGCTACAGAAGGGTTCCTTGCTGGTTAGCAGGAGGAAAGTTAACATTGTTGGTATGAGACCCTGGTGAAGAGCCATTCAGTGCCATAGAAGTGCAGATGAGTTAACTGGGCAGAGAAGAACAATGGGCAGCCTTGAATCACACCCAAAACATGGAGCTTCATGCAGCCAAAGTGAGAGTGGGCCTTCCTATGGACAGGAGGACAGGAAAGGGTGTGTGTTGGGGGGTGGGAGGCAGAAAATAAAATTTTGGAGCTGGTTGAGGAAGGAAACCAATTTTTCACGCCCACCTTCAGGAGAAGGAAAAGGCCATCACCGCTGAGGAAAGCACCTGAGAAGACATGGCCTGAGAAAGCAAATACTGAAAGCAAGGTAACAGATTAACCAAAATGAATGGAACTGGATAACCTCTCTCTTATTACCATCTTATTACCATTTTAAGAGGTTAGTATAGTGCAGGGGACTGAGGCTATGCCTTTATTCCAATCTATTTTACCTTTGCTCAATCCCTTGTGTTTGCCTTTGTGTTTTTAATGTACTTATTAATTTTTTTTGTTCAAAATAATGGTAAATCTAATTTCTGTAAACTCCATGAAGCCTGATTCAGTCCATACTGATCAGGAGCGTGAAAAGGGGAGGGGACAGCTGTTAAGCCTTATTCACCCAGAGAGCTCACTTAAGAGAGACTGGTCCCTTCTGTAGCAATTTGGAGAGTCGGAGACTCAGAATTGGTTCCAAGGTCTTTTAAAAGAATAAATGCAAGAGGGGCCTGGGTGCAGATTAGGGTTGCCAGCTCTGGGTGGGCAAATACCTGATGATTTGGGGGTGGAGCCTGGGGAGGGCGGGGTTTGAAGAAGGGAGGGATCTTGGCAGGGTACAATGCCATAGACTACACCCTCCAAAACTCACATTTTCTTCAGAGGAACTGATCTCTGTTGTCTGGAGATCATATCGTGCTGTCTTCAGCCACCATCTGAGGGTTGGCAACTCTAGTGCAGATATTCAGCCTGGACAGTATCTCTGTGAACTGATGCGCTGGGGGGCAGGCGGCAGTATCCCTGTGAGAAGTGTTGAGTGAGCCCTGTTTAGGGTTGTCATGTTCCCAATGGAACCAGGGAATCTCCTTCTCCCAGCAGTCCCTTCCTGCTACCACTCAGGGGCAAATGGAAGGAGACAATTATTTTATTTTATTTTATTTTATTTTATTACATTTCTACCCCGCTCTCCCCAACCTGAAGGTTGGGCTCAGACCGGCTTACACAGTCTAAAACACAATAAAACAATAACCCATTAAAATAATTTAAAATACAATTTAAAATAGCCCAATAATGCCCCTCAGTGGCGCCCAAACTCCAGAGACAGAATTTGCAAGTAATAAATTAATCTAACCACACCCTAAGGTGCTATAAAAGGGGTGGTGCTCAGCAGTGGGGAAGGAGGGGGAGGACTAGGGAGTCCAGTAATTATAACGAGAACAGTTGCTGGCCTCAACCATAAGCCCAGCGGAATAACTCCGTCTTGCAGGCCCTGCGGAACTCCTGAAGGTCCTGCAGGGCCCTGATCTCACTAGGGAGGCTATTCCACCAGGCAGGGGCCAGGGCCAAAAAAGCCCTGGCCCTGGTCGAGGCCAGCCGGATACTCCTTGGGCCAGGGATCACCAGCAAGTTGGTATTACATGAATGTAAGCTTCTCTGGGGAACATACCAGGAGAGGCGGTCCTGTAGATATGATGGTCCCAGACCGTGCAAGGCTTTAAAGGTCATAACCAGCACCTTGAACCTGACCCGATATTCCAGCTGCAGCCAGTGCAGTCGACGTAGCACTGGCGTAATATGTGCCCGCAGCGAGGTACCAGTAAGAAGCCTCGCTGCAGCATTCGGAACCAGCTGGAGTCTTCGAGTCAGTCTCAGGGGCAGCCCTACATAGAGCGAGTTGCAGTAGTCTAGCCTGGAGGTGACTGTCGCATGGATCACTGTGGCTAAGTCAGGGTGGGAGAGGTAAGGCACCAACTGCTGGACTCGGCAGAGGTGGTAAAATGCCATCCGGGCCACAGCTGTGATTTGTGCCTCCATTGATGAGGAGGCATCTAAGGTCACACCCAGGCTCCTGACCGCACACTTAGGTGTTAACTGTATGCCGTCAAGAGCCGGGAGTCAGCACCCCACCTCCAAATCGCTCCGGCTGAGCCACAGGACCTCTGTCTTCGATGGATTTAGTTTCAGCCGGCTTTGCTTCAACCACCCAGTCACAGCAACCAAGCACCTGGCCAGTGTGTGCAGGGCAGATTCCGGATGGCCGTCCATCAGTAGATAAAGCTGGGTGTCATCAGCTTACTGGTGACACCCATCAGTGTACTGATGACATCAGTACTGGCGTCACCCATCAGCGTACTAATGACTGCGTACTGATGTCATCAGCATACTGATGACACCCTAGCCCGAAATTCCTGACCAGCTGGGCGAGGGGACGCATATAGATGTTGAACAACATAGGGGAGAGGATCGCACCTTGCGACACCCCACACACGAAATGTGGTGTGTGTGTGTGATTCCTCTTCCCCATACCCCAGGCAGGCTCATAGCCTGGTTGAAGGTTACAGCTGCCCATCCAATAGTAAAAAGGAACATTTACTAGATCAAAAGTTCCTGAGAGGTGGTATCACCAATTTCTTCTTCAGAATTTCACTAAGTTGAGTTCCAAAAAATCTACTGAAGTAGGGTTGTATTTGGCAAATGAAACGAAAAGTATTTATTTCCCTTGTCTTGACACTTTAAAGATATAAAATTTTAAATTATGCATTAACTTAGGATGTCAGGTATAACTGGGTTTTGTTGTTGTTGTTTTTTAAACAGTGGCAGTTATCCAACTTTGCATTTCTGAGGATGGCACTTAACTCTTGAAAGAATGGGAAAATTGCTTCCACTAAATCCTCCTCCCACTGCAGGGGGTCCACTGATTTCCCTCCCGAACAGATTTGGGGAGGGTGCTCAGTGGGCTGCAACAGGAACAGGAAACAGAAAAATCTCACTCCCTGAAGCCCCTGTGTAGTTGGATACATGCATGTACATTTTAAACCCCCAACCAAAGAGGAAAGATTATATTGCTACAAGATACAATGGGAAGGAAGAGGGGAATCATATTTCCCCAACAAATGTCTGAATCTTAAAAAGGGACCTTCTAAAGCTCTAGTGAAATTACACATTGTAAGGAGTAGTGGTAAGTTGCTATTTTTTCATCAACAAACCCCTCTAATTGCCAGAGAAAATCCAGGTCTCTCATTTAAACACTATGTACAAATAAGAATACATTAAATTTTAAAAAATCAAAATTGTATCAAAAATTCAAGTGAACTAGAAATGTGAAACCCGGCAGTTTTTAGATCAGTTTTGGGATCAGGTTTATCTCTCCATCTCTGTGCTGAACTTTCCTAACAGTAATTAGGATTGGTGGACCAAGTCATAATTAAATGCATATACAAGGTATCTGAAAGGTTATACCAAATCC
Organism: Euleptes europaea; assembly: GCF_029931775.1. Lineage (NCBI taxonomy): Eukaryota > Metazoa > Chordata > Lepidosauria > Squamata > Sphaerodactylidae > Euleptes > Euleptes europaea. The sequence continues at coordinate 96,434,235 of NC_079316.1, read as the reverse complement.
AGATAACCCTTAACTGATATGAAATAGGAGACTTACTTTTCTGAACTCCTTTCCGCTAACAAAGCAACACAAAGCAATTAACATGAACAGGTGCAAGGCACTCTTAGCCTCTCTAAACACTCTAAACAGTCCATGACTGGAGATTCCAGTTTAAAATAAATTAACAAATCCTAATACATTATTTGCAATAGAAGGTAGCAGAAATTTATTTAACTGTGTATCTTCTTTCTCCACTAGGGGATGACAAAACATAATGAACTATTTCAGCATTTAGATCAATCTTCCTGCTTGTTTTGGTGAGCTCCCTGGGGCTTTCCTTGTAACTTTATTTTATTTAGCTCCCTTTTAAAAGAAAACCCCTCCATTCCTTTAGCTAAACTGAATTGAATTTGGGAGTATTCTCAATATGGAGGATCATTTTCGAATTTGGAAAAAAATACTGATTCAAAGATTTTTTTGTATGCTGTTAAGATTACAGTTTCGTTTCGAAACTCTCACTAGTAGCAACAAGGCATGAATTGGGTTCCCAGTGGTGCACATTTTTCAAAAGAGGAAAGGGCTAAAAAATACAGGCATGTGCTCTTCAGCAGCAAATTTAGTTAGAGCTTCATACCAAAATGGAAAAGAACTAGAGATGGTGAAGGGACACGTGGATATTTAAGTAGCCTTAGGCTGAATAAGATCATTGGTTTATCAAGGTCAATATTGTCTACTCTGACCGGCAGTGGCCATCCAGGATCTCTGGAAGAAGTCTTTCACATCACCTATTACCTGATCCTTTAAAAATGGAGATGGCCAGGACTGGACCTGGAATCTTCAGCATGCAAAGCAGATGCTCTATCACTATGTTTGCCAACCTCCAGATGGTGGCTGGAGATCTCCTGGAATTACAACTGAACTCTAGGCAACAGAAATCTGTTCACCTTGAGAAAATGGCCACTTTGGAAGGTGGACTGTATGGCATTATGAGCTATTGAAGTCTCCCGTCTCCCCCCTTCCCAAAACCCACTATCCTCAGGCTCCACCCCCAAAATATCCAGGTAGTCTGATCTTAGAGCTGGCCACCCTATCTGTCACTGAGACACAGCCCCTCACAAAACGAACACATGAGGCTACAATGTCAGAGCCTTGGTCTACTAAGGTCAGTATTGTCTCTTATGACTGGCAGTGGCTTTCCAGGATCTCATGCAATTGAACTTGCAATCTTTTGCATGCATGAAAAAGAGAAGCTCTACCACTAAGCCTCAGTCCTTCTCCAAAGAGGGAATGGGTTATATAACTGGCCTGTGACCACCCTGCTGTCATGGCCCAGCCAGGTCCAGGGGACACCGATGACTCCTCTGATGAAGAGTCAGCCAGCAACCCTGGCTTCTATACACAGCCAGCAGCTGAGGTGGCACAGGAAGAAGCAGCCCCAGTGAGGCCAGACCCAAACCCGCAGCCAGGGACCAGCGCAGCAACTCCTGAGCCCTCCAGCTCTGAGCTGGTTGCAGAAAGCCAGCTGCCTGTCTACTCCTGACCTTGATGTGAACTGTTTGCTCCTTCTGGACCTCAGCTTGAACTCTTGGACTTGGCTTTTGGATTACCTTTGGACTTGCCCCTGTGAGGTTTGAAACTGTTTGGTGTGTGCGTGCGCTGGGGGATCACAACACCTGCATGGAATTCAATCCATACCCAATAATGTTAAAATCCCCACTGATACATGATTCCCATAGTCAAGCTCAGCTGGCTGCTCAGGAGAACTAGAAGCGCCTCCCATATCACCACCCAGCCCTCTTCTCTGGAGTATCATAACTGGTGCTAGGCAAAGGAGTGTCTGGATACAGATACAGAAGCATAAATAACTTGTACTGAGGTGAAAAGGAGGTAGGTGCACATGGGCCGCCTGTTCCCTCTGTGGCCAGTTGTGCTCCCAGCATGAATAGGCTGTTTCCTCCCCAACCCAACTCGCTTAGAAAATCCTCCTACAAATGCTCATTATCTGCAGAGAAAGCAGCAGTTGAAGCCACTGGCACATTTAGCACATTAATGTATATTTATACTAACAATTCCCAAAACTACATACCACAAGAAATAAATTAATTACATAATTAATTGACTCGGAAAGACCAGCTGTAACAAAACTTCATAGATGAGGCTACCTGCTGAAACCCTGCATGATTCACTAATCAGGTCATATGTCCTTCCAATCTACTACTTCTACGGTCATGTCTCTACATGTACATGACTACATTCAGTCACTCCTGATACAGATGCAGCAGAATCACCTTCCCACAGATAAGGCTGTTCATTGCATCTCTGTTGTGTTCGCTGGTCTCCTCCCAATTAGGAGGCACTCCTAGAACAGAAGCCAAGAGGATAGGTTATTGCAGAAGCCGAGAGGGTAGGTTATTGCAGGTAATTTTCACTCTTATACACATTCAAAATAAAAAATCTGGTGGTGAAAGAAGGGTGCCTCTGATTTTATTTCAGGAAAAAGTGCTTCATCTATCAAAACTGTGTAAAACACTTGATTTATACACCGAGGGAAAACTTTTCCAGGTTTTCAATGATAAGAATAGAAGTATAGAATCACAACTTCTGTTACCTTTCCCCTTAAATTTTGG